>NC_058084.1:44782040-45483466 GCF_014858855.1 Bufo gargarizans
GGATTGCCCTGGAACAAGGAGCAGGGTAAGACGACCTGTTCTTTCTGGACACGAATGAACAGGAGTCTCACTGGCCAAGCTGCAGGGAAAGGAACATAAACAGCCTATGGATATGGCAGGAGGATGAAAAGCACTTCCACACCTACCTGCCACAGACACTCAGACTGCATCCCATGCAAGACAGCAAGTGTCCACACCCAAACACAAATGGACACAGCACACACACAAACACACAGGAACCCAGATCCATAGGTGCATAACATAACAAAAGAAAACATCAAGTGGACATCAACATAAACCCAAGAGTCACAGTTAGTTTATGACCACAAGGATGGCCCCCACTGGCAGATGGAGTTCACAGGAGGCTGCTCCAGCTAAGCATGGCTGAAGCAACCCACTGAGACATGCCAAACACAGAGGCTTTATAGGCCTAAGTGGCCACACCCACACAGACACACCCAGTGTCTCACACACACAGAAAGGGAGTTAACCCTTCCACCACCAGGGAAGGGAAAACACCACTTAAAGGGGAAGTGCACACAATACATAATACCAAGTGCACACATACACACATATCACACGCAACCGCATGCACAACATAGCAAGCTGCCAAGACACAGCTCAGACTGCTATGCTGCCACATACATACTGTTGCCAGCGGCAACCACAGGTGAGGCAAATACCACAGCCCTCACCTGTGATTGACAACCAAACCAAAGACCGCTGACAACCGCATGCGGTTCAGGAGTCACGACCATAACCATGGCTGTGACATTATAAGGCTGAAAAAAAGACATCTGTTTATCTAGTTCAGCCTGTTATCCTACAAGTTAATCCAGAGGAAGGCAAAAAACAACAACTGTGAGGTAGAAGCCAATTTCCCTCACTTTAGGGGGAAAATTCCCTTCCTGACTCCAATCAGGCAATCAGAATAATTCCCTGGATCAAAGACCCCTCTCTAGTAGCTATAGGCTGTAATATTATTACACTCCAGAAATACACCCAGGCCCCTCTTGAACTCTTTTAGTGAACTCACCATCACCACCGCCTCAGGCAGAGAGTTCCATAGTCTCACTGCTCTTATCGTAAAGAATCATCTATATTTGTGAACAAACCTTATTTCCTGTAGACACAGAGGATGCCCCCTCATCACAGTCACAGTCATGGGGATAAATAGATGATGGGAGCAGGCTCGGACTGACAGGGAAATCCCCCGGTAGGCAAATAAAAAGGAATTGCATTAATGCAGCTTAAAATTAGAATTTTGGGAAAAGGTTAAATATTCTAAGCTCAAAGTCTCACACTCTAGTCAGCTAATGAATCGAAACCCCCTGAGCAAAGGGTACCTCAAAATTGTGACTTTGGGGTTTCATAAGCTGTAAGCCATAATCATCCAAATTATAACAAAGGCTTGAAATATCTTGCTTTGCATGTAATGAGTCTATCTCATATGTTAGTTTCACCTTTTAAGTTGCATTACTGAAATAAATGAACTTTGCACAATGTTCAAATTTTTCGAGTTTCACCTGTACATACAGTACAGACCAAAAGTTTGGACACACCTTCTCATTCAAAGGGTTTTCTGTATTGTCATGACTATGAAAATTGTAGATTCACACTAAAGGCATCAAAACTATGAATTAACACATGTGGAATTATATACATAACAAAAAAGTGTGAAACAACTTAAAATATGTTATATTCTAGGTTCTTCAAAGTAGCCACCTTTTGCTTTGATTACTGCTTTGCACACTCTTGGCATTCTCTTGATGAGCTTCAAGAGGTAGTCACCTGAAATGGTCTTCCAACAGTCTTGAAGGAGTTCCCAGAGATGCTTAGCCCTTGTTGGCCCTTTTTGCCTTCACTCTGCGGTCCAGCTCACCCCAAACCATCTCGATTGGGTTCAGGTCCGGTGACTGTGGAGGCCAGGTCATCTGGCGCAGCACCCCATCACACTCCTTCATGGTCAAATAGCCCTTACACAGCCTGGAGGTGTGTTTGGGGTCATTGTCCTGTTGAAAAATAAATGATGGTCCAACTAAACGCACACCGGATGGAATAGCATGCCGCTGCAAGATGCTGTGGTAGCCATGCTGGTTCAGTATGCCTTCAATTTTGAATAAATCACCAACAGTGTCACCAGCAAAGCAACCCCACACCATCACACCTCCTCCTTCATGCTTCACGGTGGGAACCAGGCATGTAGAGTCCATCCGTTCACCTTTTCTGCGTCACACAAAGACACGGTGGTTGGAACCAAAGATCTCAAATTTGGACTCATCAGACCAAATCACAGATTTCCACTAGTCTAATGTCCATTCCTTGTGTTCTTTAGCCCAAACAAGTCTCTTCTGCTTGTTGCCTGTCCTTAGCAGTGGTTTCCTAGCAGATATTCTACCATGAAGGCCTGATTCACACAGTCTCCTCTTAACAGTTGTTCTAGAGATGTGTCTGCTGCTAAACTCTGTGTGGCAATGACCTGGTATCTAATCTGAGCTGCTGTTAACCTGCGATTTCTGAGGCTGGTGACTCGGATGAACTTATCCTCCGCAGCAGAGGTGACTCTTGGTCTTCCTTTCCTGGGGCGGTCCGCATGTGAGCCAGTTTCTTTGTAGCGCTTGATGGTTTTTGTGACTGCACTTGGGGACACTTTCAAAGTTTTCCCAATTTTTCGGACTGACTGACCTTCATTTCTTAAAGTAATGAGGGCCACTCGTTTTTCTTTACTTATCTGCTTTTTTCTTGCCATAATACAAATTCTAACAGTCTATTCAGTAGGACTATCAGCTGTGTATCCACCTGACTTCTCCACAACGCAACTGATGGTCCCAGCCCCATTTATAAGGCAAAAAATCCCACTTATTAAACCTTACAGGGCACACCTGTGAAGTGAAAACCATTTCAGGTGACTACCTCTTGAAGCTCATCAAGAGAATGCCAAGAGTGTGCAAAGCAGTAATCAAAGCAAAAGGTGGCTACTTTGAAGAACCTAGAATATGACATATTTTCAGTTGTTTCACACATTTTTGTTATGTATATAATTCCACATGTATTAATTCATAGTTTTGATGCCTTCAGTGTGAATCTACAATTTTCATAGTCATGAAAATAAAGAAAACTCTTTGAATGAGAAGGTGTGTCCAAACTTTTGGTCTGTACTGTATATTTAATGTACAGCAACTCAACCAGCCTATGTTCATATAAAAACTTGTTAGATTATTTATTATATTTGAATGTATCCGTACGGTGGGCCCCCAAAATAAATTTTACCGGTGAGCTCTAGGTTATTAGAACTCCCCTCAGTCATCTTTTATCTAAAGCGAATAACCCTAATTTTGATAATATTTCAGGGTACTGTAGTCCATCCGTTCCAGTTATTACTTTAGTTTCCCTCCTTTGAACCCTCTCCAGCTCTGCTATGTCTGCCTTGTTCACAGGAGCCCAGAACTGTACACGGTACTCCATGTGTGGTCTGACTAGTAATTTGTAAAGTGGTAGGACTATGTCCTCATCACGGGCATCTATGTCCCTTTTAATGCAACCTATTATCTTATTGGCCTTGGCAGCAGCTGCCTGACACTGGTTTCTAAAGCTTAGTTTGCGGTTAACCAAAATTCCTAGGTCCTTTTCCATGTCAGTGTTACCCAGTGTTTTACCATTTAGTATGTACTGGTGACTTGCATTATTCCTTCCCATGTGCATAAAATTACATTTGTCAGTGTTAAACCTCATCTGCCACTTCTCTGCCCAAGCTTCCAATCTATCCAGATCCATCTGCAGCTGTATACTGTGCTCTTCCGTGTTAATTATTTTACACAGTTTAATGTCATCTGCAAAAAATAATATATTACTGTGCAAGCCTTCTACGAGATCGTTAATAAATATATTGAAGAGAATGGGGCCCAATACTGACTTCTGTGGTACCCCACTAGTGACAGTGACCCAATCTGAGTGTGTACCCTTAATAACCACCCTCTGTTTTCTATCACTGAGCCAGTTACTTACCCACATACAGACATTTTCTCTCAGTCCAAGCATTCTCATTTTATATACTAACATTTTATGTGGTACAGTGTCAAATGCGTTGGAGAAGTTCAGATATACGACATCCATTGATTTGCTGCGGTCAAGTCTAGAACTTACCTCCTCATAGAAACTGATTTAATTAGTTTGACATGAGCGATCCCTCATGAAGCCATATGGCGTTATATCTCTTAGGGTCCATTTACACGTCCGTAAGTGTTTTGCGGAACCGCAAATTGCGGATCCGAAAAACACAGACACTGGCAATGTGCATTTCGCAATTTGCGGACCACACATCGCCGGCACTATAATAGAAAATGCCTAATCTTGTCTGCAGCTGCTGACAAGAATAGGACATGTTCTATTTTTTTGCGGAAATGGAAGCACGGATGCTGAAGTGCGGATCCGCAAATGCGGATGTGGACAGCACATTCCGGCCCCATTGAAAATGAATGGGTCTGCACCCATTCCTCAAAATTGCGAAAAGGATGCTGTCCCATTTTGCGGACATGTGAATGGACCCTTAGAAAACCTTCAGTTTACCCACGACAGATGGTAAACTTACCGGCCTATAGTTTCCGGGCTCTATTTTTGGACCTTTTTTGAATATTGGCACCACATTTGCGGATGTGCCAATCCTGTGGAACACTCCCTGTCATTATAAAGTCCTTATATATCAGAAATAAGGGTCTGGCTATGACATTACTTAATTCTCTTAGGAAACGTGGGTGTATGCCATCTGCTCCCGGTGATTTGTCTATTTTAAGACAGGGCACTTTTAATGGTGAATTTACTTTTACATTCTGCATTTCATCTAACAGTTTATTTTCTTCAGTAAAAACAGTGGGAAAAAAATATTTAATAGCTTTGCCAGGGCTGGCGTCAGCACCCGGCAAAGTAGTAGCTTTGCCAGGGCCCACTGCTCTTGGGAGGAGGGGGGCACTCAGGTCTAGTCGCGGTTCATTGGGGAATCCCGAAGTGTCCAGACTCTTCCTGGCATAGGAGTCCCTGCTCTGACTCCATATATATTTATATGTCCATATATTGAATCAGTGCTATGACCATGAAGGGGGTATCCCCAAGCAATGTCAGTATGCTTGGGGACACAATGTGTATTTAAAGTAAGTTTAACCACCTCCGGACCGCCTAACGCAGATGTGCGGTCCGGAGGTGGCAGCCCTGCGCAGAGTCACGCATATATGCGTCATCTCGCGAGGGCCGGGATTTCCTGTGAACGCGCGCACACAGGCGCGCGCACTCACAGGAACGGAAGGTAAGCGAATGGATCTCCAGCCTGCCAGCGGCGATCGCTCGCTGGCAGGCTGGAGATCTGATTTTTTTAACCCCTAACAGGTATATTAGACGCTGTTTTGATAACAGCGTCTAATATACCTGCTACCTGGTCCTCTGGTGGTCCCTTTTGTTAGGATCGACCAGCAGAGGACACAGGCAGCTCAGTAAAGTCGCACCAAACACCACACTACACTACACCCCCCCGTCACTTATTAACCCCTTATGAACCCATGATCACCCCATATAAACTCCCTGATCACCCCCCCTGTCATTGATCACCCCCCCTGTCATTGATCACCCCCCTGTCATTGATCACCCCCCTGTCAGGCTCCGTTCAGACGTCCATATGATTTTTACGGATCCACGGATACATGGATCGGATCCGCAAAACACATGCGGACGTCTGAATGGAGCCTTACAGGGGGGTGATCAATGACAAGGGGGTGATCACCCATATACACTCCCTGATCACCCCCTGTCATTGATCACCCCCTGTAAGGCTCCATTCAGACGTCCGCATGATTTTTACGGATCCATGGATACATGGATCGGATCCGCAAAACACATGCGGACGTCTGAATGGAGCCTTACAGGGGGGTGATCAATGACAGGCGGGTGATCACCCATATACACTCCCTGATCACCCCCTGTCATTGATCACCCCCCTGTCATTGATCACCCCCCTGTAAGGCTCCATTCAGACGTCGGCATGTGTTTTGCGGATCCGATCCATGTATCCATGGATCCGTAAAAATCATACGGACGTCTGAATGGAGCCTTACAGGGGGGTGATCAATGACAGGGGGGTGATCAGGGAGTGTATATGGGTGATCACCCCCCTGTCATTGATCACCCCCCTGTAAGGCTCCATTCAGACGTCCGTATGATTTTTACGGATCCATGGATACATGGATCGGATCCGCAAAACACATGCGGACGTCTGAATGGAGCCTTACAGGGGGGTGATCAATGACAGGGGGGTGATCAATGACAGGGGGTGATCAGGGAGTGTATATGGGTGATAACCCCCTGTCATTGATCACCCCCCTGTCATTGATCACCCCCCCTGTAAGGCTCCATTCAGACGTCCGTATGATTTTTACGGATCCATGGATACATGGATCGGATCCGCAAAACACATGCGGACGTCTGAATGGAGCCTTACCAGGGGGGTGATCAATGACAGGGGGGTGATCAAGGAGTCTATATGGGTGATCACCCCCCTGTCATTGATCACCCCCCTGTCATTGATCACCCCCCTGTCATTGATCACCCCCCTGTCATTGATCCACCCCCTGTCATTGATCCACCCCCTGTCATTGATCACCCCCCTGTCATTGATCACCCTCCTGTAAGGCTCCATTCAGACATTTTTTTGGCCCAAGTTAGCGGAAATACATAATTTTTTTTTTGTTAGTTTTTTCTTACAAAGTCTCATATTCCACTAACTTGTGTCAAAAAATAAAATCTCACATGAACTCACCATACCCCTCACGGAATCCAAATGCATTTTTAGACATTTATATTCCAGACTTCTTCTCACGCTTTAGGGCCCCTAAAAAGACAGGGCAGTATAAATACCCCACATGTGACCCCATTTTAGAAAGAAGACACCCCAAGGTATTCCGTGAGGGGCATATTGAGTCCATGAAAGATTGAAATTTTTGTCCTAAGTTAGCGGAAAGTGAGACTTTGTGAGAAAAAAACAAAAAAATCAATTTCCGCTAACTTATGGAAAAAAAAAATTTCTATGAACTCACCATGCCCCTCATTGAATACCTTGGGGTGTCTTCTTTCCAAAGTAGGGTCACATGTGGGGTATTTATACTGCCCTGGCTTTTTAGGGGCCCTAAAGCGTGAGAAGAAGTCTGGGATCCAAATGTCTAAAAATGCCCTCCTAAAAGGAATTTGGGCCGCTTTGCGCATCTAGGCTGCAAAAAAGTGTCACACATCTGGTATCGCCGTACTCAGGAGAAGTTGGGCAATGTGTTTTGGGGTGTCATTTTACATATACCCATGCTAGGTGAGAAAAATATCTTGGTCAAATGCCAACTTTGTATAAAAAAATTGGGAAAAGTTATCTTTTGCCAAGATATTTCTCTCACCCAGCATGGTTATATGTAAAATGACACCCCAAAACACATTCCCCAACTTCTCCTGAGTACGGCGATACCAGATGTGTGACACTTTTTTGCAGCCAAGGTGGGCAAAGGGGCACATATTCCAAAGTGCACCTTTCGGATTTCGCAGGCCAATTTTTTACACATTTTGATTGCAAACTACTTCTCACACATTTGGGCCCCTAAATTGCCAGGGCAGTATAACTACCCCACAAGTGACCCCATTTTGGAAAGAAGACACCCTAAGGTATTCCGTGAGGGGCATGGCGAGTTCCTAGAATTTTTTATTTTTTGTCGCAAGTTAGTGGAATATGAGACTTTGTAAGAAAAAAAAAAATTAAAATAAAAATCATCATTTTCCGCTAACTTGTGACAAAAAATAAAAAGTTCTATGAACTCACTATGCCCATCAGCGAATACCTTAGGGTGTCTACTTTCCGAAATGGGGTCATTTGTGGGGGTTTTCTTCTGTCTGGGCATTGTAGAACCTCAGGAAACATGACAGGTGCTCAGAAAGTCAGAGCTGCTTCAAAAAGCGGAAATTCACATTTTTGTACCATAGTTTGTAAACGCTATAACTTTTACCCAAACCATTTCTTTTTTTGCCCAAACATTTTTTTTTATCAAAGACATGTAGAACAATAAATTTAGTGAAAAATTTATATATGAATGTCGTTTTTTTTGCTAAATTTTACAGTTGAAATTGAAAAATGTCATTTTTTTGCAAAAAAATCGTTACATTTCGATTAATAACAAAAAAAGTTAAAATGTCAGCAGCAATGAAATACCACCAAATGAAAGCTCTATTAGTGAGAAGAAAAGGAGGTAAAATTCATTTGGGTGGTAAGTTGCATGACCGAGCAATAAACGGTGAAAGTAGTGTAGTGCAGAAGTGTAAAAAGTGGCCTGGTCATGAAGGGGGTTTTAGCTAGCGGGGTTGAAGTGGTTAATTACCCTCTCTTTCTGAAATGTTCCTGATTGGAACCTTCTACATTAAAGGCAAAAACCTTAACAATTGAGCTATTGAGCTCAATGCTAAGCTATGATAGAAAAACCTCATAGTAGTTTCTCATGTATTAGGTTCCTATACTGCAAAAGTATATATTTTTTTATAATTATAAAAAAACGTATAGCACAAAATAAATGTGTAATACTAAAAACATATATAAACTTATGTCTCTGATATATATGAATGCATAATGTATGGGGAACTACTACTGAGGTTTTTAGACATGATTTAGTTACAGCAGATTCACATGAAACTCTATAGCTCAGTGGTTAAGGTTCTTGACTTCAATGTAGATGGCTGTGAGTTTAAATCCCAACAGAATCATTTAAAAAAATAGAGACTAAATAAAAATTTTATAGACACACCAATCTTCTTAATTTGTGTAACTAGTATTTTTTGCTGGGAAAGGTGGCAACCCTAACAGAACCTCTGCTCCCCAGTGACCCCATAACTTTTTTTATAGTTATGTCTACAGAGATGTGTAAGGGGTTAATCTGTCTTTTTTGACAATACCATTTTGGGGTGTGTATGACTTGATCACTTTTTATTTCTCTTTGGCGATAAAGTAATGAAAAAATGGCAATTCAGCCTTTTTTATTTTATTCTGTTACATCCTTTGCCATATGGGCTAACTTTTTTTTTTAGATACTTTAATAGTATAAGTGTTTTCACATGCAACGATGCCCATAATATAATTCTTTCTTTTTTTTTGGGGGGGGGGGGGGCAGGGGGGAAAGTGGGGTGAGTTAACTTTTTTAATATTTTCAAAACTTTTTTTTAAACTTTTTTTTAATTACTTTTCATCATATTGCAATTAATACAGAATAATGGAAATTGCTCCATTATTCTGTATAGAAATCACTATATCACAATTTAGTGCTGCCATCTAGTGGCCTGAACTGGGATATACTAATAATCAGCCTATAAGGCCTAGTACAGGCTGCGGCTCATCTTTAGAACAGGGTGCTTTCCCCGATCTCCGCTGGAGGTTAGGCACATCTGAGCAGGAAGCCCGCTCTTCCATTTTTTAACACTTTCAGATGCCGTGCTGACATTTGACATATGCCAGAAGGGGGCCCACTGAGATTTATCGCCCACATGAACCTGGAGCCGGCCCTGAGCTTTGCTTTCTCCTCATCACTCTCTGCAACTCCCCCCTCATTACTCTGTAAAGGACCGACACCTTCAGATTTATACTTTTTACCATTTATATAATTGAAGAACAAGAATAGATTGGAGAGGAGCAAGAGTGCTTGATGGGAGGCCACACAGGAGGATGATGCTTTGGGGAAGATTTATCATAAACTGGTGTTTTACACTGGTCTATGATATTCCCAGTGTTCCTGGAAGATGTGCCTAATTCATGACTAGGTGCAGACCTCAACATAAATATAAATCAGTTGCTTTCTCCAGCAGTTCATGCACCCAAACATAAAACTGTTTGTAAATGAAGATAAAAGTACCAAAACCTGCTGGTCCGGTGCCCATCCTACCTTCACCAAGTCCTCTTTTTTGAAAGCGTTGAGGTCGGCATAGAATTGATACTTGATACATTTTGTCCCAGTGTCATTTAAAAAGTCACAAACACAGAGTTTGCAAATTTTTTAAGACAGAAAATGGGGTGATGATAAATTCTGCCCTTTGTATGTACATATAATATTTGACTTTAAGTACATACTGTATTTTTTACCTTAAAAAAATCAACAAAAATTCCCAGCAAAATGCTGTGTGTGACTCCAGCCTCATACAAAAAAAAATAAAGTTCTATCCTAGCCCACCACATGTCTATACAACAGAATAGAGCAGTCATGTTGGATGCTATGATTCCTACTATCAGCTGGCCAACTAATAAATATTTGATGTGAGCAATTTCAGACTACTGATTAGATTTATTAATAATGAATGTAGTGTTATTGTGGATGATTAGAGTTGTTTCGTTTTAATGGAATTCTCAAATCATTTCTAACACCTCCGTATGAATTCTTTATGACACACAACCCATGCATGCATTTTCGTAAACCTTGCTGGGAGAGTAATGTAATTACAATGGCACTAGCTCACCTACTGTGTATACTTGCCTCCATATAGACTCGCTCAAACCACCTGCCGGTCTATATATACTGTACATGGTAATAAATAAATAGCAGTGCTTGCTTGGCCCCGTCTAGTTCTAGACCATCAATAAAATATCAATCCGGTCATCCCGGATCAAGGTTCAGACGATTTACTGTGTACGAAAAAGACATGAAGAAAATTAATAAACTTCAGGAATCAAGGGCTTATGAATTATTTTTTATGTTTCCTAAAGACGCAGGAAGACATGGGCACTCTTTGTCACTGACGTGGTGTTGGTCTCGGCCTTTGTGTATCTACAATTTACAACATTTTTATTTGCACAGGTTAATCGTAGTCTGACAGCAAACAATGGATTCTCATTACCTGTTTATACTCAAAGTCAATAAATCTAGTGATGTTCTGTCTTCCACAGGTCATTTGTCACTCATTCCTCATGAGAAAGTTTAGGCTTTGTCATAATTCTGGTTATGTATGCTCATTTATTCATTTGATTTATTTGATGCTCGGGACATTACAATGTCATATATTGTTGAGATCATTTTATATAGAAATTCAGTAATTTCTGCTAAATTCCCAGAAATTCCACAATCGGAGCCTCTATAACCCTACATGTATGGTTGAAGGTAGGTTTCAAAGATTGTGCCACATCCAAGTGAACGCAATCTTTAAACATAATATCCATACACATTAGACACCCACTGCCAGTGTCCTTCACTGGAGACTAGGGATGAGCGAACTCGAACTGTATAGTTCGGGTTCGTACCGAATTTTGGGGTGTCCGTGACACGGACCCGAACCCGGACATTTTCGTAAAAGTCCGGGTTCGGGTTCGGTGTTCGTCGCTTTCTTCGCGCTTTTGTGACGCTTTCTTGGCGCTTTTTGAAAGGCTGCAAAGCAGCCAATCAACAAGCGTCATACTACTTGCCCCAAGAGGCCATCACAGCCATGCCTACTATTGGCATGGCTGTGATTGGCCAGAGCACCATGTGACCCAGCCTCTATTTAAGCTGGAGTCACATAGCGCCGCCCGTCACTCTGCTCTGATTAGCGTAGGGAGAGGTTGCGGCTGCGACAGTAGGGCGAGATTAGGCAGATTAACTCCTCCAAAGGACTTGATTAACTGATCGATCTGCAGCTGTGGATCATTGAGCTGCTGATCCTCAATTGCTCACTGTTTTTAGGCTGCACAGACCGTTTGTCAGTCTCATTTTTCTGGGGTGATCGGCGGCCATTTTGTGTCTTGTGGTGCGCCAGCACAAGCTGCGACCAAGTGCATTTAACCCTCAATGGTGTGGTTGTTTTTTGGCTAAAGCCTACATCAGGGTGAAGCTGTCACACCAAGTGCATTTAACCAGCAATAGTCTGTTCATTTTTTGGCCATATACAAAATCAGGGGCAAGCTGCGCCTGTCACCAAGTGCATTTAACCCTCAATGGTGTGGTTGTTTTTTGGCTAAAGCCTACATCAGGGTGAAGCTGTCACACCAAGTGCATTTAACCAGCAATAGTCTGTTCATTTTTTGGCCATATACAAAATCAGGGGCAAGCTGCGCCTGTCACCAAGTGCATTTAACCCTCAATGGTGTGGTTGTTTTTTGGCTAAAGCCTACATCAGGGTGAAGCTGTCACACCAAGTGCATTTAACCAGCAATAGTCTGTTCATTTTTTGGCCATATACAAAATCAGGGGCAAGCTGCGCCTGTCACCAAGTGCATTTAACCCTCAATGGTGTGGTTGTTTTTTGGCTAAAGCCTACATCAGGGTGAAGCTGTCACACCAAGTGCATTTAACCAGCAATAGTCTGTTTATTTTTTGGCCATATCCCAGTCTAATTCTGTCACTAAATCCATACCGGTCACCCAGCGCCTAAATACTAGGCCTCAAATTTATATCCAGCTAAATCTGTCCCTAGTGCTGTAGCTGGGCGAGTTATTTAGTGTCCGTTCAAGCACATTTCTTGTTCTGGGTTGAAATACAATTCCCAATTTAGCAATTTCATAATTTAGTGGTTCCTGCTATATCAGAGCTATTTGAAATCTATCCCAAAAAGGGTATATAATATTGAAGGTGCACATTGGGTCATTCAGAATAACTTCACACACACGCTTCTGTGCATTTCCAAGTCTAATTCTGTCACTAAACCCATACCTGTCACCCAGCGCCTAAATACTAGGCCTCAAATTTAAATCCCTCTAAATCTCTCGTTACCCACCGCTGTACTGTTGTTGCTGGGCAAGATATTTAGTGTCCGTCAAAGCACATTTTTTGTTCTGGGTTGAAGTACAATTCCCAATTTAGCAATTTCATAATTTAGTGGTTTCTGCTATATCAGAGCTATTTGAAATCTATCCCTAAAAGGGTATATAATATTGAAGGTGCACATAGGGTCATTCAGAATAACTTCACACACACGCTTCTGTGCATTTCCAAGTCTAATTCTGTCACTAAATCCATACCGGTGACCCAGCGCCTAAATACTAGGCCTCAAATTTAAATCCCTCTAAATCTCTCGTTACCCACCGCTGTACTGTTGTTGCTGGGCAAGATATTTAGTGTCTGTCAAAGCACATTTTTTGTTCTGGGTTGAAGTACAATTCCCAATTTAGCAATTTCATAATTTAGTGGTTTCTGCTATATCAGAGCTATTTGAAATCTATCCCTAAAAGGGTATATAATATTCAAGGTGCACATAGGGTCATTCAGAATAACTTCACACACACGCTTCTGTGCATTTCCAAGTCTAATTCTGTCACTAAATCCATACCGGTGACCCAGCGCCTAAATACTAGGCCTCAAATTTAAATCCCTCTAAATCTCTCGTTACCCACCGCTGTACTGTTGTTGCTGGGCAAGATATTTAGTGTCCGTCAAAGCACATTTTTTGTTCTGGGTTGAAGTACAATTCCCAATTTAGCAATTTCATAATTTAGTGGTTTCTGCTATATCAGAGCTATTTGAAATCTATCCCTAAAAGGGTATATAATATTGAAGGTGCACATAGGGTCATTCAGAATAACTTCACACACACCCGCTACTGTGTATTTCCAAGTCTAATTCTGTCACTAAATCCATACCGGTGACCCAGCGCCTAAATACTAGGCCTCAAATTTAATTCCCTCTAAATCTCTCGTTACCCACCGCTGTACTGTTGTTGCTGGGCAAGATATTTAGTGTCCGTCAAAGCACATTTTTTGTTCTGGGTTGAAGTACAATTCTCAATTTAGCAATTTCATAATTTAGTGGTTTCTGCTATATCAGAGCTATTTGAAATCTATCCCTAAAAGGGTATATAATATTGAAGGTGCACATAGGG
The DNA here is from genome assembly GCF_014858855.1 of Bufo gargarizans. NCBI lineage: Eukaryota > Metazoa > Chordata > Amphibia > Anura > Bufonidae > Bufo > Bufo gargarizans. The sequence continues at coordinate 44,795,874 of NC_058084.1, forward strand.
TCATTCAGAATAACTTCACACACACGCTTCTGTGCATTTCCAAGTCTAATTCTGTCACTAAATCCATACCGGTGACCCAGCGCCTAAATACTAGGCCTCAAATTTAAATCCCTCTAAATCTCTCGTTACCCACCGCTGTACTGTTGTTGCTGGGCAAGATATTTAGTGTCCGTCAAAGCACATTTTTTGTTCTGGGTTGAAGTACAATTCCCAATTTAGCAATTTCATAATTTAGTGGTTTCTGCTATATCAGAGCTATTTGAAATCTATCCCTAAAAGGGTATATAATATTGAAGGTGCACATAGGGTCATTCAGAATAACTTCACACACACCCGCTACTGTGTATTTCCAAGTCTAATTCTGTCACTAAATCCATACCGGTGACCCAGCGCCTAAATACTAGGCCTCAAATTTAATTCCCTCTAAATCTCTCGTTACCCACCGCTGTACTGTTGTTGCTGGGCAAGATATTTAGTGTCCGTCAAAGCACATTTTTTGTTCTGGGTTGAAGTACAATTCTCAATTTAGCAATTTCATAATTTAGTGGTTTCTGCTATATCAGAGCTATTTGAAATCTATCCCTAAAAGGGTATATAATATTGAAGGTGCACATAGGGTCATTCAGAATAACTTCACACACACGCTTCTGTGCATTTCCAAGTCTAATTCTGTCACTAAATCCATACCGGTGACCCAGCGCCTAAATACTAGGCCTCAAATTTAAATCCCTCTAAATCTCTCGTTACCCACCGCTGTACTGTTGTTGCTGGGCAAGATATTTAGTGTCCGTCAAAGCACATTTTTTGTTCTGGGTTGAAGTACAATTCCCAATTTAGCAATTTCATAATTTAGTGGTTTCTGCTATATCAGAGCTATTTGAAATCTATCCCTAAAAGGGTATATAATATTGAAGGTGCACATAGGGTCATTCAGAATAACTTCACACACACGCTTCTGTGCATTTCCAAGTCTAATTCTGTCACTAAATCCATACCGGTGACCCAGCGCCTAAATACTAGGCCTCAAATTTAAATCCCTCTAAATCTCTCGTTACCCACCGCTGTACTGTTGTTGCTGGGCAAGATATTTAGTGTCCGTCAAAGCACATTTTTTGTTCTGGGTTGAAGTACAATTCCCAATTTAGCAATTTCATAATTTAGTGGTTTCTGCTATATCAGAGCTATTTGAAATCTATCCCTAAAAGGGTATATAATATTGAAGGTGCACATAGGGTCATTCAGAATAACTTCACACACACCCGCTACTGTGTATTTCCAAGTCTAATTCTGTCACTAAATCCATACCGGTGACCCAGCGCCTAAATACTAGGCCTCAAATTTAATTCCCTCTAAATCTCTCGTTACCCACCGCTGTACTGTTGTTGCTGGGCAAGATATTTAGTGTCCGTCAAAGCACATTTTTTGTTCTGGGTTGAAGTACAATTCCCAATTTAGCAATTTCATAATTTAGTGGTTTCTGCTATATCAGAGCTATTTGAAATCTATCCCTAAAAGGGTATATAATATTGAAGGTGCACATAGGGTCATTCAGAATAACTTCACACACACGCTTCTGTGCATTTCCAAGTCTAATTCTGTCACTAAATCCATACCGGTGACCCAGCGCCTAAATACTAGGCCTCAAATTTAATTCCCTCTAAATCTCTCGTTACCCACCGCTGTACTGTTGTTGCTGGGCAAGATATTTAGTGTCCGTCAAAGCACATTTTTTGTTCTGGGTTGAAGTACAATTCCCAATTTAGCAATTTCATAATTTAGTGGTTTCTGCTATATCAGAGCTATTTGAAATCTATCCCTAAAAGGGTATATAATATTGAAGGTGCACATAGGGTCATTCAGAATAACTTCACACACACCCGCTACTGTGTATTTCCAAGTCTAATTCTGTCACTAAATCCATACCGGTGACCCAGCGCCTAAATACTAGGCCTCAAATTTAATTCCCTCTAAATCTCTCGTTACCCACCGCTGTACTGTTGTTGCTGGGCAAGATATTTAGTGTCCGTCAAAGCACATTTTTTGTTCTGGGTTGAAGTACAATTCTCAATTTAGCAATTTCATAATTTAGTGGTTTCTGCTATATCAGAGCTATTTGAAATCTATCCCTAAAAGGGTATATAATATTGAAGGTGCACATAGGGTCATTCAGAATAACTTCACACACACGCTTCTGTGCATTTCCAAGTCTAATTCTGTCACTAAATCCATACCGGTGACCCAGCGCCTAAATACTAGGCCTCAAATTTAAATCCCTCTAAATCTCTCGTTACCCACCGCTGTACTGTTGTTGCTGGGCAAGATATTTAGTGTCCGTCAAAGCACATTTTTTGTTCTGGGTTGAAGTACAATTCCCAATTTAGCAATTTCATAATTTAGTGGTTTCTGCTATATCAGAGCTATTTGAAATCTATCCCTAAAAGGGTATATAATATTGAAGGTGCACATAGGGTCATTCAGAATAACTTCACACACACCGCTACTGTGTATTTCCAAGTCTAATTCTGTCACTAAATCCATACCGGTGACCCAGCGCCTAAATACTAGGCCTCAAATTTAATTCCCTCTAAATCTCTCGTTACCCACCGCTGTACTGTTGTTGCTGGGCAAGATATTTAGTGTCCGTCAAAGCACATTTTTTGTTCTGGGTTGAAGTACAATTCCCAATTTAGCAATTTCATAATTTAGTGGTTTCTGCTATATCAGAGCTATTTGAAATCTATCCCTAAAAGGGTATATAATATTGAAGGTGCACATAGGGTCATTCAGAATAACTTCACACACACGCTTCTGTGCATTTCCAAGTCTAATTCTGTCACTAAATCCATACCGGTGACCCAGCGCCTAAATACTAGGCCTCAAATTTAAATCCCTCTAAATCTCTCGTTACCCACCGCTGTACTGTTGTTGCTGGGCAAGATATTTAGTGTCCGTCAAAGCACATTTTTTGTTCTGGGTTGAAGTACAATTCCCAATTTAGCAATTTCATAATTTAGTGGTTTCTGCTATATCAGAGCTATTTGAAATCTATCCCTAAAAGGGTATATAATATTGAAGGTGCACATAGGGTCATTCAGAATAACTTCACACACACGCTTCTGTGCATTTCCAAGTCTAATTCTGTCACTAAATCCATACCGGTGACCCAGCGCCTAAATACTAGGCCTCAAATTTAAATCCCTCTAAATCTCTCGTTACCCACCGCTGTACTGTTGTTGCTGGGCAAGATATTTAGTGTCCGTCAAAGCACATTTTTTGTTCTGGGTTGAAGTACAATTCCCAATTTAGCAATTTCATAATTTAGTGGTTTCTGCTATATCAGAGCTATTTGAAATCTATCCCTAAAAGGGTATATAATATTGAAGGTGCACATAGGGTCATTCAGAATAACTTCACACACACCCGCTACTGTGTATTTCCAAGTCTAATTCTGTCACTAAATCCATACCGGTGACCCAGCGCCTAAATACTAGGCCTCAAATTTAATTCCCTCTAAATCTCTCGTTACCCACCGCTGTACTGTTGTTGCTGGGCAAGATATTTAGTGTCCGTCAAAGCACATTTTTTGTTCTGGGTTGAAGTACAATTCCCAATTTAGCAATTTCATAATTTAGTGGTTTCTGCTATATCAGAGCTATTTGAAATCTATCCCTAAAAGGGTATATAATATTGAAGGTGCACATTAGGGTCATTCAGAATAACTTCACACACACCCGCTTACTGTGCATTTCCAAGTCTAATTCTGTCACTAAACCCATACCTGTCACCCAGCGCCTAAATACTAGGCCTCAAATTTAAATCCCTCTAAATCTCTCGTTACCGCTGTCCTGTTGTAGCTGGGAAAGTTATTTAGTGCCCGTCAAAGCACATTTTTTGTTCTGGGTTGAAGTACAATTCCCAATTTAGCAATTTCATAATTTAGTGGTTCCTGCTATATCAGAGCTATTTGAAATCTATCCCAAAAAGGGTATATAATATTCAAGGTGCACATAGGGTCATTCAGAATAACTTCACACACACGCTTCTGTGCATTTCCAAGTCTAATTCTGTCACTAAATCCATACCGGTCACCCAGCGCCTAAATACTAGGCCTCAAATTTATATCCCGCTGAATTTGAATACAATACATTGGGCCAAATAATATATTTGTTGTTGTGGTGAACCATAACAATGAGAAAAACATCTAGTAAGGGACGCGGACGTGGACATGGTCGTGGTGGTGTTAGTGGACCCTCTGGTGCTGGGAGAGGACGTGGCCGTTCTGCCACATCCACACGTCCTAGTGTACCAACTACCTCAGGTCCCAGTAGCCGCCAGAATTTACAGCGATATATGGTGGGGCCCAATGCCGTTCTAAGGATGGTAAGGCCTGAGCAGGTACAGGCATTAGTCAATTGGGTGGCCGACAGTGGATCCAGCACGTTCACATTATCTCCCACCCAGTCTTCTGCAGAAAGCGCACAGATGGCGCCTGAAAACCAACCCCATCAGTCTGTCACATCACCCCCATGCATACCAGGGAAACTGTCTCAGCCTCAAGTTATGCAGCAGTCTCTTATGCTGTTTGAAGACTCCGCTGGCAGGGTTTCCCAAGGGCATCCACCTAGCCCTTCCCCAGCGGTGAAAGACATAGAATGCACTGACGCACAACCACTTATGTTTCCTGATGATGAGGACATGGGAATACCACCTCAGCATGTCTCTGATGATGACGAAACACAGGTGCCAACTGCTGCGTCTTTCTGCAGTGTGCAGACTGAACAGGAGGTCAGGGATCAAGACTGGGTGGAAGACGATGCAGGGGACGATGAGGTCCTAGACCCCACATGGAATGAAGGTCGTGCCACTGACTTTCACAGTTCGGAGGAAGAGGCAGTGGTGAGACCGAGCCAACAGCGTAGCAAAAGAGGGAGCAGTGGGCAAAAGCAGAACACCCGCCGCCAAGAGACTCCGCCTGCTACTGACCGCCGCCATCTGGGACCGAGCACCCCAAAGGCAGCTTCAAGGAGTTCCCTGGCATGGCACTTCTTCAAACAATGTGCTGACGACAAGACCCGAGTGGTTTGCACGCTGTGCCATCAGAGCCTGAAGCGAGGCATTAACGTTCTGAACCTGAGCACAACCTGCATGACCAGGCACCTGCATGCAAAGCATGAACTGCAGTGGAGTAAACACCTTAAAACCAAGGAAGTCACTCAGGCTCCCCCTGCTACCTCTTCTGCTGCTGCCGCCTCGGCCTATTCTGCTGCTGCCGCCTCGGCCTCTTCCTCCGCCTCTGGAGGAACGTTGGCACCTGCCGCCCAGCAAACAGGGGATGTACCACCAACACCACCACCACCACCTCCGTCACCAAGCGTCTCAACCATGTCACACGCCAGCGTTCAGCTCTCCATCTCACAAACATTTGATAGAAAGCGTAAATTCCCACCTAGCCACCCTCGATCCCTGGCCCTGAATGCCAGCATTTCTAAACTACTGGCCTATGAAATGCTGTCATTTAGGCTGGTGGACACAGACAGCTTCAAACAGCTCATGTCGCTTGCTGTCCCACAGTATGTTGTTCCCAGCCGGCACTACTTCTCCAAGAGAGCCGTGCCTTCCCTGCACAACCAAGTATCCGATAAAATCAAGTGTGCACTGCGCAACGCCATCTGTAGCAAGGTCCACCTAACCACAGATACGTGGACCAGTAAGCACGGCCAGGGACGCTATATCTCCCTAACTGCACACTGGGTAAATGTAGTGGCAGCTGGGCCCCAGGCGGAGAGCTGTTTGGCGCACGTCCTTCCGCCGCCAAGGATCGCAGGGCAACATTCTTTGCCTCCTGTTGCCACCTCCTCCTTCTCGGCTTCCTCCTCCTCTTCTTCCACCTGCTCATCCAGTCAGCCACACACCTTCACCACCAACTTCAGCACAGCCCGGGGTAAACGTCAGCAGGCCATTCTGAAACTCATATGTTTGGGGGACAGGCCCCACACCGCACAGGAGTTGTGGCGGGGTATAGAACAACAGACCGACGAGTGGTTGCTGCCGGTGAGCCTCAAGCCCGGCCTGGTGGTGTGTGATAATGGGCGAAATCTCGTTGCAGCTCTGGGACTAGCCAATTTGACGCACATCCCTTGCTTGGCGCATGTGCTGAATTTGGTGGTGCAGAAGTTCATTCACAACTACCCCGACATGTCAGAGCTGCTGCATAAAGTGCGGGCCGTCTGTTCGCGCTTCCGGCGTTCACATCCTGCCGCTGCTCGCCTGTCTGCGCTACAGCGTAACTTCGGCCTTCCCGCTCACCGCCTCATATGCGACGTGCCCACCAGGTGGAACTCCACCTTGCACATGCTGGACAGACTGTGCGAGCAGCAGCAGGCCATAGTGGAGTTTCAGCTGCAGCACGCACGGGTCAGTCGCACTACAGAACAGCACCACTTCACCACCAATGACTGGGCCTCCATGCGAGACCTGTGTGCCCTGTTGCGCTGTTTCGAGTACTCCACCAACATGGCCAGTGGCGATGACACCGTTATCAGCGTTACAATACCACTTCTATGTCTCCTTGAGAAAACACTTAGGGCGATGATGGAACAGGAGGTGGCCCAGGAGGAGGAGGAGGAGGATGAGGAAGAGGGGTCATTTTTAGCACTTTCAGGCCAGTCTCTTCGAAGTGACTCAGAGGGAGGTTTTTTGCAACAGCAGAGGCCAGGTACAAATGTGGCCAGCCAGGGCCCACTACTGGAGGACGAGGAGGACGAGGATGAGGAGGAGGTGGAGGAGGATGAGGATGAAGCATGGTCACAGCGGGGTGGCACCCAACGCAGCTCGGGTCCATCACTGGTGCGTGGCTGGGGGGAAAGGCAGGACGATGACGATACGCCTCCCACAGAGGACAGCTTGTCCTTACCCCTGGGCAGCCTGGCACACATGAGCGACTACATGCTGCAGTGCCTGCGCAACGACAGCAGAGTTGCCCACATTTTAACCTGTGCGGACTACTGGGTTGCCACCCTGCTGGATCCACGCTACAAAGACAATGTGCCCACCTTACTTCCTGCACTGGAGCGTGATAGGAAGATGCGCGAGTACAAGCGCACGTTGGTAGACGCGCTACTGAGAGCATTCCCAAATGTCACAGGGGAACAAGTGGAAGCCCAAGGCCAAGGCAGAGGAGGAGCAAGAGGTCGCCAAGGCAGCTGTGTCACGGCCAGCTCCTCTGAGGGCAGGGTTAGCATGGCAGAGATGTGGAAAACTTTTGTCAACACGCCACAGCTAACTGCACCACCACCTGATACGCAACGTGTTAGCAGGAGGCAACATTTCACTAACATGGTGGAACAGTACGTGTGCACACCCCTCCACGTACTGACTGATGGTTCGGCCCCATTCAACTTCTGGGTCTCTAAATTGTCCACGTGGCCAGAGCTAGCCTTTTATGCCTTGGAGGTGCTGGCCTGCCCGGCAGCCAGCGTTTTGTCTGAACGTGTATTCAGCACGGCAGGGGGCGTCATTACAGACAAACGCAGCCGCCTGTCTACAGCCAATGTGGACAAGCTGACGTTCATAAAAATGAACCAGGCATGGATCCCACAGGACCTGTCCGTCCCTTGTCCAGATTAGACATTAACTACCTCCCCATAACCATATATTATTGGACTCCAGGGCACTTCCTCATTCAATCCTATTTTTATTTTCATTTTACCATTATATTGCGAGGCTACCCAAAGTTGAATGAACCTCTCCTCTGCCTGTGTGCTAGGCCTAAATATATGCCAATGGACTGTTGCAGTGGTGGCTGACGTGAAGCCTCATTCTCTGCTATGACATGCAGACTGATTCTCTGCTGTCATGAAGCCAGATTGTCTGTTACGGGACCTCTCTGCTCTGCCTGTGTGCTAGGCCTAAATATATGCCAATGGACTGTTGCAGTGGTGGGTGACGTGAAGCCTCATTCTCTGCTATGACATGCAGACTGATTCTCTGCTGACATGAAGCCAGATCCTCTTTTACGGGACCTCTCTCCTCTGCCTGGGTGCTGGGCCTAAATTTATGACAATGGACTGTTGCAGTGGTGGCTGACGTGAAGCCTGATTCTCTGCTATGACATGCAGACTGATTCTCTGCTGACATGAAGCCAGATCCTCTGTTACGGGAGCTCTCTCCTCTGCCTGGGTGCTGGGCCTAAATTTATGACAATGGACTGTTGCAGTGGTGGCTGACGTGAAGCCTGATTCTCTGCTATGACATGCAGACTGATTCTCTGCTGTCATGAAGCCAGATTGTCTGTTACGGGACCTCTCTCCTCTGCCTGGGTGCTGGGCCTAAATATATGCCAATGGACTGTTGCAGTGGTGGCTGACGTGAAGCCTCATTCTCTGCTATGACATGCAGACTAATTCTCTGCTGACATGAAGACAGATTCTCTGTTACGGGACCTCTCTCCTCTGCCTGGGTGCCGGGGCCTAAATATCTGAGAATGGACTGTTCCAGTGGTGGGTGACGGGAAGCCAGATTCTCTGCTATGGAACCTCTCTCCAATTGATTTTGGTTAATTTTTATTTATTTAATTTTTATTTTAATTCATTTCCCTATCCACATTTGTTTGCAGGGGATTTACCTACATGTTGCTGCCTTTTGCAGCCCTCTAGCTCTTTCCTGGGCTGTTTTACAGCCTTTTTAGTGCCGAAAAGTTCGGGTCCCCATTGACTTCAATGGGGTTCGGGTTCGGGACGAAGTTCGGATCGGGTTCGGATCCCGAACCCGAACATTTCCGGGATGTTCGGCCGAACTTCTCGAACCCGAACATCCAGGTGTTCGCTCAACTCTACTGGAGACAACTCAGAACACGGAAAATTATCCCCTTGGATGCTGTGGGTAGTTGTGATCGGGAATAGTGTTGGGTGAGCACCAAAGTGCTCTTGTGCTCGGGTGCTCGAGTAGAACCGAGCACCCAAGCACAATGTAAGTCAATGGGAGGACCCCTGCTCTGAAGAGGGGAGGGTGTCAGGACTCTAGTTTGGCTTAGGAGTCCCTGCTCTGACTCCATATATAGCTATATCCATATATGGAGTCAGTGCTTGGGGACACCCCAGTGTATTTAAATCTAATTTCTGAAAAGTTTATGCTGGGATTTGAACTCCCAACATTGTACATTAGAGGCAAGGCCCTTATCCACTCAGCTATAAAGCTGAATGCTAAACTATGTCATAAAAACATCATAGTAGTTTCTGATGTAGTGAGTATTCCTATTCAGCAGAAGACTTATTTTATATTTCTGTGCAGGTTATTATGTATCTCTATAGTGTAGTGGTTAACATCCTTGCCTCTAATGTACAAGGTTGTACACTAATCATGAGGATTCGGTTATCGACGAGGATAGGAGGAGCCATGCAAAGGCTTCCAGACTGGCCATAGTTAAAGTGGTTGTGCAGCCAGTACACATTGATGACTTATCTTCAGGATAGGTCATCAATATCTGATTGTCGGGGAATCAACTTCTGTACAAGCATTGCTTCCTTTTCTAGATTACACTGCATGTCATCTCGCTTGTGAATGGAAGTGACCGCCGAGATTTACGAGGCAACGCAGGGTGTAACCTTGAGGAAGTACCACAAGCACTGCTTCCTCTTCGAACAGCTGAGGGTTGGTCATTAATGTATACAGTATTTATTGGGACTGGTGGTTAGAGATGGGTGAAGTTCTTGAAAATTCTAATTACTTTGTCACAAATCGCATTTCTTTGTAAGTAGAGGGTGCAATTATGGGGAACGACAATTGCACCCCCCCCCCCCCCCCCGTCATTAAACCCCTCAGATGCCACATTCATCACTGATCACAGCATCTGAGATTGATATTAAGGGCTTTCAGAGGTCAATCATAAAAAATTGTACTTACCTTATGCTTTTGATCGAGAAGAGGCCACTGCGGACATCTTGCTTGAAGATCCAGCACAGTGCATGATGATGTCATATGTCACCACGCACAAGATTTCATGAGGGATCTTCAAGCAAGATGGCCACAGTGGCCTCTTTGCACTGAAATGGATTAGGTGAGTATGATTTTTATTTTTTTTTTTCCTGCCATTTCAGGGAAAATTGATTAATTACCACAAAGCACGAGGAAATTCTCCTTCGCTGCTAATCAAATTTTCCCTGAAATTCGGACCAAAGTCTACTTCAGATACTTTAATTCACTCAACACTTCTGGTGGTGAGTATGTGGCTATGCGACTGCCTAATAGTCAATTGCTAAATCATTTGTCTCTAAAAACACAAACAGGTCAGGAAAAGGTATATAATATATAAAAAAGATGCATATTGATGTAACTACAGCCGTGGCCAAAAGTTTTGAGAATGACACAAATACTGTATTAGTTTTCACAAAGTTTGCTGCTAAACTGCTTTTAGATCTTTGTTTCAGTTGTTTCTGTGATGTAGTGAAATATAATTACACGCACTTCATACGTTTCAAAGGCTTTTATCGACAATTACATGACATTTATGCAGTATTTGCAGTGTTAGCCCTTCTTTTTCAGGACAATGCAATTCGACTGGGCATGTTCTCAATCAACTTCTGGGCCAATTCCTGACTGATAGCAACCCATTCTTTCATAATCACTTCTTGGAGTTTGTCAGAATTAGTGGGTTTTTGTTTGTCCACCCGCATCTTGAGGATTGACCACAAGTTCTCAATGGGATTAAGATCTGGGGAGTTTCCAGGCCATGGACCCAAAATGTCAACGTTTTGGTCCCCGAGCCACTTAGTTATCACTTTTGCCTTATGGCAAGGTGCTCCATCGTGCTGGAAAATGCATTGTTCTTCACCAAACTGTTGTTGGATTGTTGGAAGAAGTTGCTGTTGGAGGGTCTTTTGGTATCATTCTTTATTCATGGCTGTGTTTTTGGGCAAAATTGTGAGTGAGCCCACTCCTTTGGATGAGAAGCAACCCCACACATGAATGGTCTCAGGATGCTTTACTGTTGGCATGACACAGGACTGATGGTAGCGCTCACCTTTTCTTCTCCGGACAAGCCTTTTTCCTGATGCCCCAAACAATCGGAAAGAGGCTTCATCAGAGAATATGACTTTGCCCCAGTCCTCAGCAGTCCATTCACTATATTTTCTGCAGAAGATCAATCTGTCCCTGATGGGTTTTTTTGGAGAGAAGTGGCTTCTTTGCTGCCCTTCTTGACACCAGGCCATCTTCCAAAAGTCTTTGCCTCACTGTGCGTGCAGATGCGCTCACACCTGCCTGCTGCCATTCCTGAGCAAGCTCTGCACTGGTGGCACTCCGATCCCGCACCTGAATCCTCTTTAGGAGATGATCCTGGCGCTTGCTGGACTTTCTTGGACGCCCTGAAGCCTTCTTAACAAGAATTGAACCTCTTTCCTTGAAGTTCTTGATGATCCTATAAATTGTTGATTGAGGTGCAATCTTAGTAGCCAAAATATCCTTGCCTGTGAAGCCATTTTTATGCAACACAATGATGGCTGCACGCGTTTCTTTGCAGGTCACCATGGTTGACAATGGAAGAACAATGATTTCAAGCATCACCCTCCTTTTAACAGGTCAAGTCTGCCATTTTAACCCAATCAGCCTGACATAATGATCTCCAGCCTTGTGCTCGTCAACACTCTCACCTGAGTTAACAAGACGATTACTGAAATGATCTCAGCAGGTCCTTAAATGACAGCAATGAAATGCAGTGGAAAGTTTTTTGGGGGGATTAAGTTAATTTTCATGGCAAAGAAGGACTATGCAATTCATCTGATTACTCTTCATAACATTCTGGAGAATATGCAAATTGCTATTAAAAAAACTTAAGCAGCAACTTCCAATATTTATGTAATTCTCAAAACTTTTGGCCACGACTGTACACTGTCTTGGTTTTAGCACCTAAGTATTATTGCCCATGCAACAAAATCCTTAAAATATTCAAGATCACATGGTTCACTATTTCCTCTTGATTTAGGCAACGATCTTCAGTGACATGATCTGTGTGCTCATTTCTTCCGCTTCCATGTCTTAATATGCAAGTTCTGCTGAACATCACACAGTAACCTCCAAATCTAAAAAGGGATATCATGCTTCAGTGTCCGTACGAATACTTATACAGCACCTTTGCTGTGACATTCAAATCAGTGTGCCTTAGCAGTCACACAAATTGATTTAGTGACATTTTCAAAATTTCTAACGCAAAAGAGAGAAAAAAAAATAGAAGATAAGATGTAAAAAAACTTTACGTCTTTTTGAGAAATGGGACTTGTTTCAGTAGAATAATATAATACAATTTTGCGTAATTGTTAAAGGTTCAGTAAACGTTCTTGGAACATTTTTCACAATTATACAAAATCGGGAAGCCTGAAGGAACGTACAGGTAGCCACAGGAGCTACACCGCTGCAATGATAAGGTTTGGATAGTCATCTCCAGGTGTTTCAGCACTGACAAACTGTGATCTTGGGTTAAATCAACCACGGCCAAATTCTGCAAGTTGTGCCTATAAAATAATCAATCTTATATCTGTGAGATAAATTAGTTCTACGCCATGAAGTAAATTTTTTTCAAAGGAAGTTCCATGTAGTGCTTAAGGCTGGGTTCAGACCTGAGCGTTTTACAGCGCGTTCCTATGCGCTGTAAAACGCTCAACAGGCAAGAACCAATGATTCCCTATGGGAATGGTTCCCACCTGAGCGTTTTACAGCGCGTACGATCGCGCTGTAAAACGCCCGACGCCAAAAGAAGTACAGGAGCTTCTTTGGGGCGTCTTGTCGCGCGTTCCCGTACATAGACTTCCGGGAACGCGCGACAATGGGCGTTCGCATACTACCGGAGCCGCGTATGTGAGACGCCGGAGAATCGCTCATACACAGCGCTCAGGTCAATACGCTCAGGTCTGAACCGGCTGTAAAGGGGTTGTCAGGCTCCCACTAACTTATTCTAGTCATCCCACTTCCTGCAGTGCATCCCAATCCCTGTTGCTTTCAGTCCCAGCGTAGCTGCAATTATGAAGTGCTGACTCCCCACCCGTCATCACTGCTGGCCAATCACTGGCCTTCACGTTGAACCTGAATATGAGGCTAGTGATTGGTCGGTAGCGGTAATGTGCAGGGAGTTGACACTTCACACTTTTGGCTAGGTATTAGAAAACGTCTGTATGTGGGTAAGTAACTGGCTCAATGATAGAAAACAGAGGGTGGTTATTAACGGTACACACTCAGATTGTGACACTGTCACTAGTGGGGTACCTCAGGGGTCAGTATTGGGCCCTATTCTCTTCAATATATTTATTAATGATCTTGTAGAAGGCTTGCATAGTAAAGTATAAATTTTCGCAGATGACACTAAACTGTGTAAAATAATTAACACTGATGAGGACAGTATACTACTACAGAGGGATCTGGATAGATTGGAGGCTTGGGCAGATAAGGTTTAACACTGACAAATGTAAAGTTATGCACATGGGAAGGAATAATGCAAGTCACCCGTACATACTAAATGGTAAAACACTGGGTAACACTGACATGGAAAAGGATCTAGGAATTTTAATAAACAGCAAAATAAGCTGCAAAAACCTGTGTCAGGCAGCTGCTGCCAAGGCCAACAAGATAATGGGTTGCATCAGAAGGGGCATAGATGCCCGTGATAAGAACATAGTCCTACCACTTTACAAATCGCTAGTCAGACCACACATGGAGTACTGTGTACAGTTGTGGGCTCCTGTAAACAAGGCAGACATAGCAGAGCTGGAGAGGGTCCAGAGGAGGGCAACTAAAGTAAAAACTGGAATGGGGCAACTACAGTACCCTGAAAGATTATCAAAATTAGGGGAGATCAAATTACTATGTATAAATATATCAGGGGTCAGTGCAGAGATCTCTCCCATCATCTATTTATCCCCAGGACTGTGACTGTGACGAGGGGACATCCTCTGCGTCTGGAGGAAAGAAGGTTTGTACATAAACATAGAAGAGGATTCTTTACGGTAAGAGCAGTGAGACTATGGAACTCTCTGCCTGAGGAGGTGGTGATGGTGAGTGCAATAAAGGAATCTAAGAGGGGCCTGGATGTATTTCTGGAGCGTAATAATATTACAGGCTATAGATACTAGAGAGGGGTCGCTGATCCGGGGAGTTATTCTGATTGCCTGATTGGAGTCGGGAAGAAATTTTTTATTCCCCAAAAGTGGGGAAAATTGGCTTCTACCTCATAGTTTTTTTTTGCCTTCCTCTGGATCAACTTGTAGGATAACAGGCCGAACTAGATGGACAAATGTATTTTTTTCGGCCTTATGTACTATGTTATGTACTATGTTAACAGAGAGAGAAACATGTTGCAGTGACCTGGACAACCAGTGCAGATGAGAATTTTTTTTTACTTCCAAACCAGGCCATCCCCATTTTTTTCAGAAAGCTATAGGGTAGCCAGTACCCCCTCAATATGGTTAAACGCAAAGGCCCGTTGATGGAGTCAGCTGAAACATAACATGATCTACCATGAAAATATGACCTAAGGTTCTTCCTATGACCTAGGGGTCTTACTACAGTATTTTGGTAATTCATGTTATCTAACTCTTGCCAACCTGGCTACCACATATGGTGTGCATTCAGATCTCAGCCATGGAACTGTGATTACACATATAGTCACCGCCACTACAGTGTAATACATAATGGATTAGTAATAGTATTCTACAGATCTGAGTCGTCAAATCTCGTTTGCAGAACGTATTTAAGTCTGTATTAGACCTGCAGATTTTCCAAGTGATTGTCGGGAAGGAAGAGTTCCTTGCTGGCAATCGCCTGCTCATTTGTGGAGGAGACTGCTGCTATTAAATGCAATGATCTCCCTCTACAGTATGGGGATGAGCGATCGCTAATGCCATCACTCATCCCCATACAGAATCAATATTTGCTGGCAGCAGATCAATATTTTTTGTACTACTGGATGTGCTGTCCTTTTCCGACTATAAATATATATATATATATATATATATATATATATATAAATATATATATATATATTGGCTCCCACCAGTTATAATGTCCCTCTGAGTGGCCCCCAGCAGTAATAATGTCCACTATAAAGGCCTCCAACATTAATAACGTGCTGGTTTTTTTTTATGCCCAAAAAAAATATGCACGGAGAGTGTATCGCTGTGTGCATGACATTCATGTGCACCCACATTGATAGTTAATAAGTTATGTAGATACTGTGCCTTTGGTATTGCAGGCAGTTGTAATTTATTGTCATCTACATTACTGTGCAGGGCTCCAGGATTTTTAGCTAATCTCTTCTGTAAACTGTGGAATTACTTTGCATCAGTATTACAGGTCAATAAAAGCATCAAGTCTAATTTTTTGCTGTGGACTTAACCATACAGTGCCCCAAGATTCAAGTAGCGGCCCCATGACAAGAGCGGGGAAGGTGGCAGCATCAGCAGTGGCAGTAACCGTGACAAAAGTGGCCCCAAGGCAAAGTGGGGAGGGGAAGCAGTAGCAGTAAGGCTGTGTTAACATCACTGTTATGTTTCTGTTCTTCTGTCTGTTCTTTGTCAGTGTTTTCCATCAGTATTTGATCAGTAACAATAAGACAAAAACAGAAGAGGGTCCAAAACAGAGATAAAATGTAATGGGAATATCTGCATCTCTTCTGTGTTTGGACCCACTCCTGCTTTTGGCTTACAAATTCTGTTCAAATACTGATGCAAAACACTGACCAAAAACTTGCTAAAATATTGTATTAGCTACAATGAATTTGGGTCGAGTTGGTGGAATGATTTGTGTTGTTCTGTCCTCCTATATGGCAATAATCCAGCTGCCAGGTTTTATCCATCCAGAAAGCTTGGCCCATCTGGTTTTAACCCAAATACATGTTGAAAGCAAAATACTAAGGTTCATAGTATGGAGGGATCAAGGACCCTTTGGAGGGATCCAAATGGGATAAAATTTAGTTGAACTGCACAGTGACGTGGAATTTCTTTAAGATTTGTTGCGGTTGTCAGAGTGACACAGAATAAAATTTTCCATGACATAACGTGGTAGCTAGAAATTATGAATTTGGGTCCAGTTGGTGGAGCAATTTGTCTGGTAATACCGTCGTAATTCTGACCATAAACAATTGCAATTAGAATGCAAACTAATTTTTTCACTAAAAGAATGTATCAGCTACAATGAATTTGGGTCGAGTTGGTGGAGCTATATGTGTTGTTCATTCCAATACCCAATAACACTCCTCTCATATGGAAATAATCCAGCTGCCAGGTTTTATCCGTCCAGCAACTTCGGCCCATCTGCACTGAAGGGATCGTCATGTGTCTACCCTTTGCCGATAGCTAGGTGGAGGTCATCCACTCAATGTCATTTGTCATAGACGTATGGGATTGTAATACTGGAGCAGACTAATTTATCAGGTAAAAGACAAATTTATTTGGTAAAAGACAATTTTTTTCACCACAAAACTAATGTTTTTGCTGAAAGAATAATTTTTCCAACAAAAAACAGCGATCGACTCATGGACAA
Source organism: Bufo gargarizans (assembly GCF_014858855.1). Taxonomy (NCBI): domain Eukaryota; kingdom Metazoa; phylum Chordata; class Amphibia; order Anura; family Bufonidae; genus Bufo; species Bufo gargarizans. Next base: position 44,812,395 of record NC_058084.1, read on the forward strand.
CTTTGCAGTGAGAATAATCGGTTTATTTGCACTGTCTACAGGGTGTTAAATAAGTCCGCTCTGTAACACTAAATCACAGTAACTGTTTGGCTAACAGAAGAGGTTAAATATCAATGTGGACACTCCACAAACAATAGAATGAGACAGGTGTATCACCCCAATTTGTGAATCAGGACCTAATAGAATTGCTTACCTATTAAAGGGGTTCAGTACTGAACCAGGACATATCACCTTCTTTACCCAGGCAGCCCCTCTGAGATGAGCATCGGAGCATTTCATAATACTCATCCTTGCCCTGCATTGAATCGCGTAGGTCAAGGGCCTTTTTCAGCAAATCCGGTGAAATATCGTGTCTCTGCTAGGCGAAGGATTCCACCTCAATTTGTTTCACTTCAACACTAATGCCCACAAAATTCTCTATACAGGTCGCTTTTTTGAGTTTTATGTCCAGGCACCCAATTTGAAGCAAATCTGAGGAACATATGTTCCTGCAGGTCAGACAAGATGGCTGCCATAATTTAAATAAAATTTAAAGGGGTTGTCTGGGACTCAAATATTGATGACCTTTCCTTACGATAGGGGATCAAAATCTGGTCTGTAGGGGTTTGACTGTCAGCACCTCTGCCAATCAGCTATATAGCCATCTCAGCATCATCTATTTTATAGTTGCTGTGCTTGGTATTGCAGCTCAGTCCCACTAATTTAAAAAGGGGTTAGCTGCAGAAAGTCCATGTGACCTATCAACATGACATCACAGGTCTACCAAGAGACTGCAGAGCTCACTCAAGTGCCACCGTCACTTCAAACAGCTTATCTGTGGAGTTACTAGGTGTCAGAACCCTAAGTATGTAAGAATGCTTCCCTTCAATGGTCTGGCGATGAGGAGGGGTTTGCCAACCACCCTACAAAGGTACACAGCCCCTTTACTTTACACAGTTGTGCTAAATATTAAAGAACACAATTATTGATGTATCAATGACATATGACATATCCATTTGCCATCTTCAGACCTTTCCTCAGGATCATCTTCTAGAATCTACAATCACAATATAAGGGCTCATGCACACGGCCGTGGCCATATTGCAGGCTGCATACAGGGGGTCCGCAATACATGTGCATCGGCCATGTGCACCCCACACCACTGATCGCTGACCCATTCACTTGAATGGGTCCACAATCACGGAGATGCGGAACTGAGGCACGGATCGGATGGCGGCTGATGTATGTTGATGGCGGCTGTGGGAAGGAGTGATGTTATTTACATAGGACTGTAAAGTGCCTTGCAAAAGTGTTCACCCCCCTTGACTTTAATCGTGTTTTGGTGCCTCACAACCTGGAGTTAACATGGATTGTTTGAGGATTTGCATCATTTAATTTACAGAACATGCCCACAACTTTAAAGATATTTTTTTTTTATTGTAAAGCAAACAACAAATAGGACAAAATAACAGAAAAAGTCAATGTGCATATTCATCCCCCCTAAAGTCAATACTTTGTAGAGCCACCTTTTGCAGCAATCACAGCTCCAAGTCGCTTTGGTTAGGTCTCTATGAGCTTGCCACATCTTATCACTGGGCTTTTTGCCTATTCCTCCTTCCAAAACTGCTCCAGCTCCTTCAAGTTGATTTGTGCTTGTGAACAGCAATCTTTAAGTCTGACCAAGATTTTCTAATAGATTGATCTGGGCTTTGACTAGGCCACTCCAACACATTTACATGTTTCCCCTTAAACCACTCAAGTGTTGCTTTAGCAGTGTGTTTGGGGTCATTGTCCTGCTGGAAGGTGAACCTCCGTCCTAGCCTCAAACCACGCACAGAGTGGTACAGGTTTTGCTCAAGAATATCTCTGTATTTAGCACCAGCCATCTTTCCCTCAGCTCTGACCAGTTTCCCAGTCCCGGCTGCTGAAAAACATCCCCACAGCATGATGCTGCCACCCCCAGGTCTCACTGTGGGGATGGTGTTCTTTGGGTGATGTGTTGTGTTTGCACCAGACGTAGCGTTTTCATTGATGGCCGAAAAGTTCAGTTATAGTCTCATCAGACTAGAGCACCTTCTGCCATACATTTTGGGAGTCTCCCACATGCCTTTTCGCAAACTCACAACGTGTCTTTTTGTTTTTAGCTGAAAGTAATGGCTTTCTTCTGGCTACTCTGCCATAAAGCCCAACTCTATGGAGCGTACGGCTTGTTGTCGTCCTATGTACAGATACTCCAGTCTCTGCTGTGAAACTCTGCAGCTCCTCCAGGGTTACCTTAGGTCTCTGTGCTACCTATCCGATTAATCCGATAAATTGTCAGGTTTGCTGTTGTGCCATGTTCTTTCCATTTGGTTATGATAGATTTGATGGTGCTCCTGAGGATCATCAAAGATTTGGATATTTTTTTATAACCTAACCCTGAATTTTACTTCTCAACAACATTGTCCCTTACTTGTTTGGAGAGTTCCTTGGTCTTCATGGCAGTGTTTGGTTAGTGATGCCTCTTGTTAGGTGTTGCAGCCCCTAGGCCCTTTAAAAAAATGTGTGTATATGTAATGACAGATCACGTGACACTTAGATTGCACACAGGTGGACATCATTTCACTAATTATGTGACTTATTAGAGTAATTGGTTGCACCAGAGCTTTTTATGGGCTTCCAAACAAAGGGGGTGAATACATACGCACATGCCAATTTTCTGTTTTCTATTTCTAAACAATTGTTTTATTTATTTATTTTTCTCATTTCACTTCACCAACTTAGACTATTGTGTTCTGATCCATCACATACAATTCAGATTAACAAAACATTGAATTTAAGGGCCCTATTACTACTGAGGGGTCTGTAGAGAGCTTTATTACCACTGGGGGAACCATAGGGGGCCTTATTTCTACTGAGGGCTCTGTGAGGGTATTATTAATACTGGAGGGCTCTTCTACTAATGGAGGCACTTTTGGGGAGCATTATCACTGTTGGGGGCAACATAGGGGGCAATATCAATAATGAGGGCATTCTAGAAAGGAATTACTATTGGTGGGACTATGAGAAGCACTATTACTATGGGGGGCATTATTATTTCTTCAGGATAGTATTTGGGGGTATTGAGGGGCACAGCGAGCAGTAGGATAACACTGTTGGGACTCAAGGTTGGGGGATGATGATAGAAATGTGAGGAAGATAAGATGCCTGTGTGTCACACTCTGCAGAAACGATGCACAGTTGAAAGAAGTTGTACGGACCAAATGGAAACGATGATGACAGAAAAGATCTACATTGGATGTGATGTTACCTGGAGGCACTGGATGTGAGAGGTATGTGCTGTTGTATAGCAAGTACAGCAAAATGCAGGGGGAGGGGGGGCAACTTAGAGAACTGGGCCATATTCATTGGGGCTTGGGCCCCAGATCTTTTGAGACCCTAGCAATGCCCCTGCTAGTAGGTAACTTTTTTATGACTTCTATCTGGCCACCAGGTGTCAAACGATTTGACAGCAGGCGGTACTGGCAGTGCATTGATCATCAGCAGCATGATGATAAGATAAAATCAGGGCTGCCTTGGCCCAGCACCCTAATTACAATATTCTATACACACGCTATATAGACTACACTACCCTATACACACACTATGTAGACTACACTATATACATACACTGTATAGACTACACTACCCTATACACACACTATATTGACTACACTACCCTATACACACACTATATATACTACACTTACCCTATACACACACTATATAGACTACACTACCCTATACACACACTATATAGACTACACTACCCTATAAACACACTATATAGACTACACTACCCTATACACACACTATGTAGACTACACTACCCTATACACACACTATGTAGACTACACTATATATACACACACACACTATATAGACTACACTACCCTATACACACACTATATTGACTACACTACCCTATACACACACTATATTGACTACACTACCCTATACACACACTATATATACTACACTTACCCTATACACACACACTATATAGACTACACTACCCTATACACACACTATATAGACTATACTACCCTATACACACACTATATAGACTATACTACCCTATACACACACTATGTAGACTACACTACCCTATACACACACTATGTAGACTACACTATATACACACACACACACTATATAGACTACACTACCCTATACACACACTATATTGACTACACTACCCTATACACACACTATATATACTACACTTACCCTATACACACACTATATAGACTACACTACCCTATACACACACTATATAGACTACACTACCCTATACACACACTATGTAGACTACACTATATACACACACACACTATATAGACTACACTACCCTATACACACACTATATTGACTACACTACCCTATACACACACTATATTGACTACACTACCCTATACACACACTATATATACTACACTTACCCTATACACACACACTATATAGACTACACTACCCTATACACACACTATATAGACTATACTACCCTATACACACTATATAGACTATACTACCCTATACACACACTATATAGACTATACTACCCTATACACACACTGTATAGTCTACACTTAACCCATACACAGTATATAGACTACACTATATACACACACTATATAGACTACACTACCCCACACACTATATAGACTAAACTAACCATAGACACACACAGTATAGACTACACTTTTCCCATGCACAGTATATAGACTACACTAGCCTATACACACACTATATTGACTACACTTACCCTATAAACACTATGTATACTACACTATATACACACACTATATAGACTACACTACCCTATACACACACTGTATAGTCTACACTTACCCCATACACAGTATATAGACTACACTATATACACACACACTATATAGACTACACTACCCCACACACTATATAGACTAAACTAACCATAGACACACACAGTATAGACTACACTTTTCCCATGCACAGTATATAGACTACACCAACCATATACACACACTATATAGACTAAACTAACCATATTCACACACTATATAGACTATACATACCATACACACAGTAAAGACTACACTTACCCCATACACATGATATAGACTACACTTACCCCATACACAGTATATAGACTACACTTACCCCATAAACACATCATACTACACTAACCATATACACTACACTTACCCCATACACACACACTATATAGACTACACTAACCATATAAACACAAAATAAACTGCAGATATCTCATACACCCACTACATAGTGTACACTAACCATATTCACACCTTATATAGGCTGCACTTTTTTTTATATTACCCACAAATCACAAAGGATGCAAAAGTGGTCCCGTTCACGTCTATGCATCTTTGGGCACGTCGGATTATGTTGGCTGTGGATAGTGTTTGTGATGTTTTCCTTGAGTTCATCCAGGGGATGTGGATTGTTAGCAGGCACTTTCTGTTTTATTTCCTCACAGATAAGAACCACATGTGGACAAGTCTGGGGAACGTCGAGCCAAGAGGAAAAGTATAGATTCAACCTGTACCTTCAAAAACAAAACATTATTAATAGACATGGACCTCTCCCTACAAATAATGTATTAATCGGGTTGTCCAGGATTAGAAAAACATTACTTTTTCCTCTAAATACAACACTACAACAAAACGAATTGTGGGTGGGCACTCAAACTATGGACTAGGCAGAAAGCATTTTATAAGAGTCAATAAAATATATGAAATATTACAATAAAACTATAAACATAAAACAATCCTAGTGTTGCTTGTCAATGCAATCGCAATGTGTGTACTGAGACCTGCAACAGTATAGCAATATAGGACTGAGACTTGCAACAATGTGAGGATTTAGTTGTTTGAAACATCCAAATAGTCAGTAAGGTCCAGTTCCGGTGAATTATATCACAATGTCTCTGATTCCTGGTCAGAGAGTTCCATAGTGGTATATTGTATCGCAATGTCTGATATATAACATAGAGATCCTTGCGGTAAATACAGGGCTAAACAGCCATCAAAGGAATTCCTTCTAGATGAATCCCATATAAATCAAGTAGCCAGCCTATATATGAGTAGATGTGAGAGGGAGTATTACTACTTACGTACCGATATCTTCCTGTGCGGCGTCCCGCATCGACGGTACAGTGAACTCACCTCTATGTCCGTGTATTAGTATATTACACATCTACTCATATATAGGCTGGATACTTGATTTATATGGGATTCATCTAGAAGGAATTCCTTTGATGGCTGTTTAGCCCTGTATTTACCGCAAGGATCTCTATGTTATATATCAGAGACATTGCGCATCCGCACTTCCGTTCCGCAGCCCAGCAAAAAAAATAGAACATGTCCTATTCTTGTCCACAGCCAAGGACAAGAAAAGGCATTTCTATTATAGTGCTGGCCATGTGCGGTCTTCAAAATGCGGAACGCACATGGCTGGTGTGCTTGTCTTGCGGATCCGCAATTTGCCAATTTGACATGTGAATGGACCATAAAGCTGTGATGTTCACTGATGATTCGGCTGTATAGGCACAGCAAAGCTTTCATTGAAGCAATGTTCTTGATTCGGGCAATTTCCTTGGGGTAAGGATCTCCCAGGAGAACTGGCTATGGCCCCATGGAGAGGGAGCTCATGTGCTTCCTTCCTCCACACTCTCTCATCAGGAACTCCAACTTATCCTCCTGGCAGAAAGTAGGACCTGCCAGTCCTACCAAGAGGGGATGGACAGTGTGTTTAGCCCTGTTCCTGCCAACCATACCTCTTCTTCTGGAATACACGGCCTAAACATAACATAGCAATAAGTAATAAAACTGGGGTACTGCACATACACAACCTGCAGACAGGTTCGGCACCGTTTTCAGAATACAGCATCCACGTTTTTCTAATACTGGACAACCCCTTTAAGGCTGAAGATCTATTGTCCTTAAACATGTAGAAAAGTATTAATATAGTCCCAGTCACTGACACGGTGTAGCCCACACGCTGGGCAAGACCAAACACTGGTCACTGGAAATGTACGCTGCCAGTTAGTGCTGGCTCACCGACAGGCACAATGTTTAACACGAGCCCGGCTTGTTCAAATACCATGGCAGCTTTATGAGTAAAGGGACAAAGAACGCATTAGATGCCAACCTGCGTGGAAAGATTAAATTCGCCCTCCATATAAAATGCCGTGTTCAGGTTGAAAGTCAGTGATTATTTTGTGCCTGGCTGCACCCTGATGTAAATGCAATTAGAACAACAAGCGCTGCCTCTATTAGTCCATGTGTCTCAGTCAAGACCCATTTGCCATGTCAAAGTGTGACGTTTCAGATAGACTGAATATTTAATCAAACACCTTCAGACAAATGGCTTCTGAAGACTTCAGGGGCCGAATAAGGGACATTAAAACGATTTTATTTCACTCGTAATAACAGGGGTTATTCCAGGGTTAATGTGAAAAATGACCTGACAATCTTTTTCTAACAAAAGCTAGAACCAGCCCTGTATCTGACATGGATCTTGAGATCTCCCCATTCATTGCTCTGCTAAAATTATTTTAATGGGAGTTTCCTTTCTGCTTCAGCTCTCTCCCTATCACAATCCATGGGCGTGTCCTTTCTGCTGCCCCTTTCTTCCTATCACAGCTCTGGGGGCATGTCCTTACTGCTGCAGCTTTCTCCTTATCACAGCTCAAAGGGTGTGCCTTTTTTGCAGAAGTTTTCTCCCTGTAACTGTCACAGCTTACAACAATAGATATGGCTGGTGGCAGTTGAAAGATTCAACTGAGCATGTGCGTCCACCTCAGTGATCTTACTGAGCTGAACATAAAAACAGCAGGTGGCGCTATACAGATACATTTTATTGACTAACCCAGTGGATATAGTAAATATTTAAATGCATGCAATTACAAAAGTATCCAGATCCAGATGCTGATTTGATAAATGTAAAATAATATTTTTTTTTTCATTAAAGTGGCATAGGCAATATTCAAATTCGCAATATTTTGCAAATTGTTGTCTGAATATTCGCCATAAATTTGCAAATTCAAGAATTCGTGATCTCCAGTCATTGTTTACTTGAGTGCAAAAAATTGGCAATGTAATATATTTGCTATAAATTTGCGATTAGAATATTCAACACTATTCGCGAATACGAATATATAGCACTATATTCTAAATATTTGCGAATTCTCGAAGTGGCGATATTTGCGATTAAAATTCTTGATTCGAATATTCGCGCTCAACACTATTAAAGAAGCACTTGTGAAAATATATTAGTAGAGATTAGTGAATTTCTTGAAATTTTCCATTCACATAGCCATATGAGGGCATGTTTTTGGGGGACAAGTTGCACTTTCTAACAGCAACCTTTAATATTGCATATCATGTAGTGGGAAGCTGGCAAAAAATCCAAATGGGGTGGAACTGGAAAAAATGCAATTCTGGGACAGTTTTATGGTGTTACACATGTGGTAAAACTGATTCTGTTGCTATCATTCTCCAGATCAGTACGATTTCATATATTTTATATACCCTTTCTTCCATTTTAATAATTTAAAGAAAATAAAAAAACTTTGGAATTTTAGTTTCTTCCTTGCATAATTTTTTGTGGGGTGATCTGTATTTTTTTGCAATACCTGACTGAAGTGTGGATGACTTTTTGATCACTTTTTATTAAATTTTTTGGGAGGCGAAGAGACTAAAGAGATGGCAAAACTAAACTGTCATTTTGATTTTCTTTCCTTTAGGCCATTCGTCATATGGGTCAGCGCACAAGCGCTGCATGGTAAGAATATAACAGGGAATATCAACGGCCTTATATCTAAACAAGTAGCAATGTTTAGTAAGCATATCGGCGATCAAAAAGCAATTAGTGATCAGCTATTTACAAATAGATAAATAGATCAATGAACAAAGTAACCACATATGACATGAAATAGCAAGTAGGTGGAAACTATAACATTGCATATATCTCATATAAATAGACAAATGAGTGTGTATGTGTATATACTTGTCCATAGATAAAAGTACGGTCTCACAGGGACAACCATTGCATGGTATACACAGGAAGAAAGGAGTGGCCTCAATATAACAATGGATATATCATATGAATGGGACAAAAGAGATTGCATCATTCAAACCATTAGGTTTGGTGGTTCCCAATCTGAAAATCCATTGTGCCTCCTTTTGTAGGAGAATACGGTCTAAATCCCCTCCTCGCGGTGTTCTCTTCACCATGTCAATGCCCTGGAATTTAATGGCTGAAGCATGGCCGCTGTGGCATTCAACCACATGACGAGCAATTGGAGTATCTTCAGAGTTATTAATATCAGATACATGTTCACCAATCCGCCGTCTTAGCTCGCGTATCGTTTTGCCGACATATTTTAGGCCACACCTACATGTCATCAAATAGACAACTCCTGTGGATTTACAATTTACAAATGGTCTGATGAAGAAAATTCTGTCAGAAGTATATCCGGTGAATGATTTTTTTTTATCAATGTATCCACAAAACCTGCAATTTCCACACGGGAAAGTACCCGAAATAGGATTGTGTAACCAGGTATATTGTCTGGGACTCTGGTACAGGCTGTGAACCAAAATGTCGCGCAGGTTCTGGCTTCGCCGGAAAGTGATTGCTGGCTTCTCAGGAATCAGATGGCCTATATCAGAATCGGATCTAAGAATATCCCAATATTCTGATAGTACGTGACGTACTTGGTCATGCGCTCCATCAAATGTCCCGATGATCCGCACATCATCACCCCCTTGAAGATTTAGTTTAGAGGATAATAACGAATCTCTATTGAGACTGAGGGAGTGTTGATAGGCCTGTTTGAGTAAGTTAGATAACCACGAGATCAAAATCTATCTCGAAGATCACTCGCAGCCTTTCTGAAGTCAGTGAGCTGGGAGCAATTCCTACGGGTTCTTAAATATTGCCCCTTAGGGATGCCTCTCTTGAGTGCTTTTGGATGCCCACTCTTCCATCTTAGTAAACTGTTCGTAGCAGTAGATTTTCTGTACATGCTCGTCACAATATCACCAGTGGGATTAAGGGCAATGGTTATATCCAAGAATGAGATCCGCCTCTCATTGATCTCTGAGGTGAAAAATAAACCCAGCTCATTGGTGTTCAACACAGCCACAAAGTCATGGAACAAACTGGCGCTGGCCCCCCATAGGATCAGCACATCGTCGATGTACCTAATCCACAGGGGGACAGCACCAGTAAATTGCTCCATATCCTCTGAGAAAACCAGTTCTCTTTCCCACCAGCCCAGGAAGAGATTCGCAAAAGTTGGGGCACAAGGACTGCCCATCACGACTCCCCTGAGCTGGTGGAAAATCTTCCCGTCAAATAAAAACACATTGTGTGTTAGAATAAATTCCAAGAGCTCCATGATGAATGCATTATGCCCCAGTAGATGTTCGCCCCTCTGTTGTAAAAATGAGAGGACCGCTCTACATCCAAGATGGTGAGGAATGGAGCTGTAGAGGGCCTCAACATCTAAACTGGCTAGCTGAGTACCTTCGTCACAGTGGATGCCATTTAACCTAGCCAGCACGTCCATCGTATCTCTCACATAGGAAGGCAGGCTGGTGACAAAAGGTCTCAAAATGGCATCCACATATGTACTGATATTGGCAGTGAGACTGCCAGTACCAGACACAATAGGCCTACCTTTCAAGGGATTATAGCCCTTGTGTATTTTTGGTAAGCTGTAGAAGGTGGCAAGGACAGGATGGTCAGGAAGCATAAAGGCAAATTCGGCTTTATCAATGAGTGTTGCTACCCAAAGCCTTCAATAAGATCTCACGTAATTCAAGTCTAAAACCCATTGTAGGGTCCGAGGGGAGTTTTCTATATGTGGAGACATCATTGAGAATATTCAGACACATCTCATGGTATTTCTCATGTCCTAACACCACTATATTCCCCCCCTTGTCAGAAGGCTTGATAACCAGATCCTTGTCATTCTGTAGTTTTTTCAAAGCCTCTTTTTCAGCCCATCCTAAGTTATCAGTACCACCCTGGTATGTGTCAACATCACGGAGCTTATTAGTCACCACCGAAACAAAGATGTCAATGGGTGTATTGTCATTTAAAGGGGGCATCTTCTTGGAGGGAATTCACAAATTAGTAAAGGGCCCCTCTCCAGGGTTACGTAGGGATTCTGAATATAAATCAGTTAACACTTGCACATCGGGAAGATCCTGTAGATCTATCCCCAGTTCTTCACACTTGCGTCGGTCGTGAGTGGCAAAGAATTTACGCCACTTCAACTTGCGGGCGAAAAGGTGCAAATCCTTCACCCAACCGAACAAATCAAACCTCCGGATGGGTACAAAGGACAATCCCTTACATAATACTTGGATTTCACAAGGGGTAAGGGGACGTTGAGAAAGATTAATAACTTGTAATTCCTCCGTATTGTTGGAGGAACAAGTATGCGGCAAAGCTAAGGTCTGGTTTTGCCTTGATTTTTGTTGTTGCGGAGTAGGTATTGAGATACCGGAGGGGTGTTGTCTAAAAAACCACCCCTCCCCCTGGTATTAGATCCCCTACCTCTGCGGCCTTTACCTCTACCCCTGCCTCTATCACCTTCTTGTCTTCTAAGGAATTGCGTGGGATTCCCTCTATCTGTTGACTCCTGTTCAGTCTCACAATCTGATGATGATATATCAGTGTCAAGTTCTAATACATCTGTATGTTTTACACTGTAATCAAAGATTTTTCCCTCTCTAAAATCTTTCGTATCTCTATTAAAGAGAGAATGTTTTTTCTCTTTAAGTTGAGCTGTATATTTTTCAATAAATGATTGAAGGAGGGCTTCTTTTTTAGTGAAATCAGAGTGGCTGTTAAACTTCCTAACTGCTTCGATGTTCTCATTTAATTCGCTTTCTGCTAGAGATAACACCTTCTTCTCTTCTTCTAGCAATAATGTCATCAGTCTTAAAGAAGAATCCACCGATTCCTTTTCCCACTTCTTAATGAACTCAGGGGACCTCAACCGAAATGCTGGTATAATTGGGTTCCGTAGGCCCCTAGGGACAATTTTGTTTTTAAGATAGACCTCCAATGACTGTACCTCCCACCAAGATCTGACAAAATTTTTGTAAATCCGTGTCACTTGTTTAAAAGCTGAAGATATACTAATAGCTTGTGAGGAGAAGGATATCTCCTTTTCAGAAAAAACCTCTCCAGGATCACCCATCCATTGCTCAGTATTAATGCCACCTGACAAAAAGCCTGCCATTCCCTCAATCGGATAAAACGTTTTGGCAATAAAAATACTATAGCTAAATGTTGAAGGTATACGTCCCTTATTAGCAAACAGAACAAATATAAGAAAAAGGGACGTTTAAAAGGAGCAAAAATAATAAAGAGTTTATTCGTGCTACAGGGATGGGGGTGAATGCCTACAATAATCATAGGACATAAATACAAAACCGTCTATCCAATTGGTACAACCAAATTATGTGTTAGCAGGAATCCTTCTAAAAGTGATATAGTGGAGGCCCACTGAGGTGTACCCACAGATAGACAGACTAATAAGGTCTCACAGGGACAACCATTGCATGGTATACACAGGAAGAAAGGAGTGGCCTCAATATAACAATGGATATATCATATGAATGGGACAAAAGAGATTGCATCATTCAAACCATTATGTTTGGTGGTTCCCAATCTGAAAATCCATTGTGCCTCCTTTTGTAGGAGAATACGGTCTAAATCCCCTCCTCGCGGTGATTTTCAGATTGGGAACCACCAAACCTAATGGTTTGAATGATGCAATCTCTTTTGTCCCATTCATATGATAGATCCATTGTTATATTGAGGCCACTCCTTTCTTCCTGTGTATACCATGCAATGGTTGTCCCTGTGAGACATTACGTTTATCTATGGACAAGTATATACACATACACACTCATTTGTCTATTTATATGAGATATATGCAATGTTATAGTTTCCACCTACTTGCTATTTCATGTCATATGTGGTTATTGATCTATTTATCTATTTGTAAATAGCTGATCACTAATTGCTTTTTGATCGCCGATATGCTTACTAAACATTGCTACTTGTTTAGATATAAGGCCGCCGTTGATATTCCCTGTTATATTCTTACCATGCAGCGCTTGTGCGCTGACCCCTTTGACACATCCCTATTCCTCCGTTGTTGGTAGCTTACCGGCCCATTAAGAATGTTCTCTGTGGCGGATTGGCTACCGATAGGAGGTGGGGTTCTGCCCTTTAAATCACGGCGTTTGGGTGGCCGCATCGCGGCCATTACAATGCCGAGACTCTGTTTGTTAAAAATAGTGCACCGAGATCTACACTAGGATTCGGTGTCATGTACTAACCAGCCTCTTATAGTTTGCCGATACCCAGACTAGGGTATCGGCTTAGACAGGGCAGGTGTTACAGTTACGTAGGCTCCTAAAGAAGTGCACTGATAAGGTGCACAGAAACGCGTAGAGCCGTAGTTGAACCTAAGCGGGTGGGCTGTCTGCTACATATACCTTTTTAGTAGAAGCCTTCACTTGCGATATTGACGCACCTACATTGGGGATAAAGCTTGGAGTTACGGCACTACACTCAGCCGCCCCCTGCATTATTCCTTTCTGCCCAGCGATACTACAGTCACTGGCCAGTGGTATATGTGTGCGGTGTGTGGTATGCCCCGCATGGTTGTTGAAAGATTCAACATAGTGACTATTCCAGGGATCATACCACCTCTGTAGTAGTCCACCAGCACAGATCAAGAGTAAGTGTCATTTACAGTGCATCTCACAGCACCACATTCATTTCTCTGTGCGGTGGGTCTATATATTTTAACATATTAGTCCGTCTATCTGTGGGTACACCTCAGTGGGCCTCCACTATATCACTTTTAGAAGGATTCCTGCTAACACATAATTTGGTTGTACCAATTGGATAGACGGTTTTGTATTTATGTCCTATGATTATTGTAGGCATTCACCCCCATCCCTGTAGCACGAATAAACTCTTTATTATTTTTGCTCCTTTTAAACGTCCCTTTTTCTTATATTTGTTCTGTTTGCTAATAAGGTACGTATACCTTCTACATTTAGCTATAGTATTTTCATTCGTCATATGGGCTAAATATTTTTAGATTTTAATAGCATGGATGTTCTGGGACACGACAGTGCTAATGTTTATTTTGTATTGCTTATTTATTTTAAATGGGGGAAAGAGAGGGGATATAAATTTTTTATATTTTTTTTTTAAATGTAACTTTATTTTACACTAGAGGACTTTATGCAATCATATAAATGCTTTTTCCAATAGACTGTAATGATTTAACCTTGCAGCCTATGGGAGATTCACTATGTTCCTATGTTCTTATTCTTGCATAGGAAGTCCATAAGGACAGGGACTACATAGGAACTTTGCACCTTCAGAGGGCCCAAGGCTGCCATAACAACTGAACAGCTCCCTTGATCTCAGCACAGGAGAGCTGTTCAGGCCCCATGAGCGCAGCACTCTGAGGTTTCACCCAACAGCAAAAACCCAACTGCTATGGCACCGGCTCAGCTCCTGAGTGTGCACCATTTTTAAAGACCTGATGTATATGTACAGCGTGGGTCGGGATGGGGTTAATAACGCACTACACTGTCCGATTTTATTTTTAAATTAAAACATGGTCCTCAAATTATGCCTTTTTTGGTGGCAGATGCATTCTCTGTCTTCTGGTCACCATTTTGAGTAATTCATCTGAATCAAATCACAAAAGATTCAGAATTTTTGGGAAATTCAAGATCAATTCAGTTTGTTTAGAATCTCTTCACTCATCTCTCTATATTAATAACTTTTAATGTCTGCCTCCTGTTGTAATGTGTGTATGCACTTACTGACAGAAAGCTTTTCCCATGTGCTTTCTTAGAGGACTTGGTGAGTAATGGTTCCTCCTTTATTTTATGCCATTTTGCCCCTTTTAGCCAATTTTTTTTTTATTCTGATCTTGGAAATGCCCACCTCATAGCTTTTCTTTGGCAGCTTGGATGCTTCCGTAAGTCCATCCACCACTAGCACAGAGCAGGAGAGGACTCAGCCTATGATGGCTTTCAAACTACAAGAGATGGGGGGTGGAGACAGCAGGTAAGTGTAGAAGCTGCTCATATGGCTGTGTTGCAGCAGCAGGTTTTAGTTTTTCCTGATGACAGCGTTTTCAGGTTACTTTTGAAGGTTTTGATGACGGAAGAAAGTTTGATGGGTAAAGAGTTTGGGGGTACGCACAGGAGATATTTTGGAGACCATTATGTGAGGTGCAGACACGTGTAGAGGAAAGGGCCTGTGTGAAGGGAGGTGTTGGGAGATTAGGTCAGATAAGCTTTAAAGGGACAGAATGTGGATGGCCTTGTTTGCCATTAAAGTAGTGGCAGGCCTTTATTAGTGTTGATCGCAAAAATTATAATCACTAATTTTTATCGCGAATATTGGCACTTCAAGAATTTTCGAAGATGTAGAATATAGTGCTATATATTCATAATCGCAAATACCGTATTTTTCGCCCTATAAGACGCACCGGCCCATAAGACGCACCTAGGTTTTTGGGGAGGAAAATAAGAAAAAAATTATTTTTAACCAAAAGGTGTGCTTTTGGTGGGTTTGGAACTAATGGTGGTCTGTGGGTGGCACTATTACTGGGGATCTGTGAAGGACACTGTTATGGGGGGATCTGTGCATGACGGACACTGTTATGGGGGGGATCTGTGCATGACGGACACTGTTATGGGGGAATCTGTGGATGATGGACACTGTTATGGGGGGATCTGTGGATGACAGACACTGTTATGGGGGGGATCTGTGAATGACGGACACTGTTATGGGGGGGATCTGTGGATGACGGACACTGTTATGGGGGGGATCTGTGGATGACGGACACTGTTATGGGGGGAATCTGTGGATGACGGACACTGTTATGGGGGGATCTGTGGATGACGGACACTGTTATGAGGGGATCTGTGGATGACGGACACTGTTATGGGGGGGGATCTGTGGATGGCACTGTTACAGGGGGGGGATCTGTGGATGGCACTGTTACAGGGGGGGATCTGTGGATGGCACTGTTACAGGGGGGATCTGTGGATGGCACTGTTACAGGGGGGATCTGTGGATGGCACTGTTATATATGTGCCATCCACAGACCCCCCACCCCATAACAGTGCCATCCACAGCCCCCCAGCCCATAACAGTGGCATCCACAGCCCCCCAGACCATAACAGTGGCATCCACAGACCCCCCCCCCTTAACTGTGCCATCCACGGATCAGCTCGCCCACCCGCCGCCGCCCCCGCCTCTGCTGCCCCCAGTATACTAATATTAAATGTCTTATTCAATTAAAATGTATTAGATATGCCCCCTCACTCCTAAATTGCTAATCGTACCTTACATCCTATTCCTAGCTTCTGTAATGCAGGCAGGGCGGCCGGCGCGTCTCTTACTGACGTCACTTGCCTGCGCCGCCTGCTTCATTCATAAAGTAGGCGGCGCAGGCACGTGACATCAAGGAGTTACGCTGCCGCCTACCCGGCCTGCATTACAGCACCTAGGAATAGGATTTAAGGTACGATTAGCAATTTAGGAGTGAGGGGGCATATGTAATACATTTTAATCGAATAAGACATTTAATATTAGTATACCGCAGCGGCGGGGCGGGGCTATAGTACATTGATTGCACCGCCCCGCCGCTGATCCCGGCCCCCAGCTCCTCCTCCCAGTTCCTCCCCCGGCCCCCGCTCACGCTACATCGCATCCAGCGATGTTAAATTGTCAGCATTCGCCCCATAAGACGCAGGGGCATTTCCCCCCGATTTTTTGGGGGGGGAAAGTGCGTCTTATGGGGCGAAAAATACGGTATATATTTTTTTTCATCAGTAACTTCCCTTCTTGCTTGTGAGCCAATGAGAAGGCTGCAGTATCTTTGTTAGAGCTTAGCAACATCCCTAGCAACCAATAGGAAAGTTGCCTACCCCTTACTATATAAGAACCTCTCCAGCAGCCATTTCTACAGTTGTTTAAAGTTCTGAGAGAGAGAGCAGTGACATTGCTGTGCTCTGTGCTTTCATCTGAATCCTATTCCTTATCCAATTACATTAGATAGTTAGTTAGTTAGTTAGCTCATATACAGTACAGACCAAAAGTTTGGACACACCTTCTCATTCAAAGAGTTTTCTTTATTTTCATGACTATGAAAATTGTAGATTCACACTGAAGGCATCAAAACTATGAATTAACACATGTGGAATTATATACATAACAAAAAAGTGTGAAACAACTGAAAATATGTCATATTTTAGGTTCTTGAAAGTAGCCACCTTTTGCTTTGATTACTGCTTTGCACACTCTTGACATTCTCTTGTTGAGCTTCAAGAGGTAGTCACCTGAAATGGTTTTCACTTCACAGGTGTGCCCTGTCAGGTTTAATAAGTGGGATTTCTTGCCTTATAAATGGGGTTGGGACCATCAGTTGCGTTGTGGAGAAGTCAGGTGGATACACAGCTGATAGTCCTACGGATTAGACTGTTAGAATTTGTATTATGGCAAGAAAAAAGCAGCTAAGTAAATAAAAACGAGTGGCCATCATTACTTTAAGAAATGAAGGTCAGTTAGTCCGAAAAATTGGGAAAACTTTGAAAGTGTCCCCAAGTGCAGTCACAAAAACCATCAAGCGCTACAAAGAAACTGGCTCACATGCGGAGCGCCCCAGGAAAGGAAGACCAAGATTCACCTCTGCTGCGGAGGATAAGTTCATCCGAGTCACCAGCCTCAGAAATCGCAGGTTAACAGCAGCTCAGATTAGAAACTAGGTCAATGCCACACAGAGTTCTAGCAGCAGACACATCGCTAGAACAACTGTTAAGAGGAGACTGTGTGAATCAGGCCTTCATGGTAGAATATCTGCTAGGAAACCACTGCTAAGGACAGGCAACAAGCAGAAGAGACTTGTTTGGGCTAAACAACACAAGGAATGGACATTAGACCAGTGGAAATCTGTGCTTTGGTCTGACGAGTCCAAATTTGAGATCTTTAGTTCCAACCACCGTGTATTTGTGCGATGCAGAAAAGGTGACCGGATGGACTGAGTGACCTTCATTTCTTAAAGTAATGATGGCCACTCGTTTTTCTTTACTTAGCTGCTTTTTTCTTGCCATAATACAAATTCTAACAGTCTATTCAGTAGGATTATCAGCTGTGTATCCACCTGACTTCTCCACAACGCAACTGATGGCACACCTGTGAAGTGAAAACCATTTCAGGTGACTACCTCTTGAAGCTCATCAAGAGAATGCCAAGAGTGTGCAAAGCAGTAATCAAAGCAAAAGGTGGCTACTTTGAAGAATATGACATATTTTCAGTTGTTTCACACTTTTTTGTTATGTATATAATTCCACATGTGTTAATTCATAGTTTTGATGCCTTCAGTGTGAATCTACAATTTTCATAGTCATGAAAATAAAGAAAACTCTTTGAATGAGAAAGTGTGTCCAAACTTTTGGTCTGTACTATATATATATATATATATATATATATAATACAGATAGTTAGTGGGAGATAGTCAGTGTAGGTTAGGTAGTGATAAAGTGTAGCTGCTGTCCATACATACATCTATAGATGTTCTGCTGTCCATACATACAGTGGATATAAAAAGTCTACATACCCCTGTTAAAATGTCAGGTTTCTGTGATGTAAAAAATGAGACAGATAAATAATTTCAGAACTTTTTCCACCTTTTATATTGACCTATAAACTGTACCACTCAATTGAAAAACAAACTGTAATCTTTTAGGTGGAGGGAAGAAAAAATATAAAAATAAAATAATATGGTTGCATAAGTGTGCACACCCTTAAACTAATACTTTGTTGAAGCACCTATTGATTTTATTACAGCACTCAGTCTTTTTGGGTATGAGTCTATCAGCATAGCACATTTTGACTTGGCAAGATTTGCCCACTCTTTTTTGCAAAAACACTCCAAATCTGTCAGATTGCGAGGGCATCTCCTGTGCACAGCCCTCTTCAGATCACCCCACAGATTTTCAATCCGATTCAGGTCTGGGCACTGGCTGGGCCATTCCAAAACTTTAATATTCTTCTGGTGAAGCCATTCCTTTGTTGATTTGGATGTATGCTTTGGCTCGTTGTCATGCTGAAAGATGAAGTTCCTCTTCATGTTCAACTTTCTAGCAGAAGCCTGAAGGTTTGGTGCCAATATTGACTAGTATTTGGAACTGTTCATAATTCCCTCTAGCTTAACTAAGGCCCCAGTTCCAGCTGAAGAAAAACATCCCCTTGGCATGATGCTGCCACCACCATGCTTTACTGTGGGTATGGTGTTCTTTTGGTGATGTGCAGTGTTCTTTTTGTGGTTTCATCAGACCATAACACCTTTTCCCACATGCTTTTGGGAGACTTCATATGTATTTTTGCAAAATGTAGCCTGGCTTGGATGTTTTTCAAAGGCTTTCGTATGTCTACCCCATAGCCCAGACATATGAAGAATACGGGAGATTGTTGTCACATGTACCACGTAGCCAGTACTTGCCAGATATTCTTGCAGCTTCTTTAATGTTGCTGTAGGATCCTTGGTAACTTCCCAGACCAGTTTTCTTCTCGTCTTTTCATCAATTTTGGAGGGACATCCAGTTCTTGGTAATGTCACTGTTGTGCCATATTTTCTCCACTAGATGATGACTGTCTTCACTGTGTTCCATGGTATATCTAATGCCTTGGAAATTCTTTTGTACCCTTCTCCTGACTGATACCTTTTAACAATGAGATCCCTCTGATGTTTTGGAAGCTCTCTGTGGACCATGGCTTTTGCTGTGGGATGCGACTAAGAATATTTCAGGAAAGACCAATTAGAGCAGCTGAACTCTTTTTGGGGTTAACCAGAGGCACTTTAAATGATGGCAGGTGTATGCTGACTCATATTTAACATGATTTTGAATGTGATTGCTTAATTCTGAACACAGCTCCATCCCCAGTTATAAGAGGGTGTGTACACTTATGCAACCACATTATTTGAATTTTTTTTTTCTTCCCTTCACACTAAACTGTGTAAAGTAATTAACACTGAAGAGGACAGTACACGGCTACAGATGGATCTGGATAGATTGGAGGCTTGGGCAGATAAGTGGCAGATGAGGTTTAACACTGACAAATGTTAGGTTATGCACATGGGAAGGAATAATGCAACTCACCGGTACATACTAAATGGTAAAACACTCGGTAACACTGGCATGGAAAAGGACCTAGGGATTTTAGTGAACAGCAAACTAAGCTGTAGAAGCCAGTGTCAGGCAGCTGCTGCCAAGGCCAATAAGATAATGGGTTGCATCAAAAGGGGCATAGATGCCCGTGATAAGAACATAGTCCTAACACTTTACAAATCACTAGTCAGACCACACATGGAGTACTGTGTACAGTTCTGGGCTCCTGTGAACAAGGCAGACATAGCAGAGCTTGAGAGGGTTCACAGGAGGGCAACTAAAGTAATAACTGGAATGGGGCAACTACAGTAACCTGAAAGATTATCAAAATTAGGGTTATTCACTTTAGAAAAAAATACGACTGAGGGGAGATCTAATTAATATGTATAAATATATCAGCGTTCAGTACAGAGATCTATCCCATCACCTATTTATCCCCAGGACTGTGACGAGGGGACATCCTGTGCGTCTGGAAGAAAGAAGGTTTGTACACAAACATAGAAGAGGATTCTTTACGGTAAGAGCAGTGAGACTATGGAACTCTCTGCCTGAGGAGGTGGTGATGGTGAGTACAATAAAGGAATTCAAGCTGGGCCTGGATGTATTTCTGGAGCGTAATAATATTACAGGCTATAGCTACTAGAGAGAGATCGTTGATCCAGGGAGTTATTCTGATTGCCTGATTGGAGTCGGGAAGGAGTTTTTTCCCCCTTAAGTGTGGAAAATTGGCTTCTACCTCACAGTTTGTTTTTGCCTTCCTCTGCATCAACTTGCAGGATAACAGGCCGAATTGGATGGACAGATGTCTTTTTTTGGCCTTATATAGTATGTTACTATGTTACTGTACTATGTTACCTAAAAGATTTCAGTTTGTTTTTCAATTGAGTGGTGCAGTTTATAGGTCACATTAAAGGTGGAAAAAGTTCTGAAATGATTTATCTGTGTCTAAGGATGGACTCTACATGCCTGGTTCCCACCGTGAAGCGTGGAGGAGGAGGTGTTATGGTGTGGGGGTGCTTTGCTGGTGACACTGCTGGGGATTTATTCAAAATTGAAGGCATACTGAACCAGCATGGCTACCACAGCATCTTGCAGCGGCATGCTATTCCATCCGGTTTGCAGTTAGTTGGACCATTATTTATTTTTCAACAGGACAATGACCCCAAACACACCTCCAGGCTGTGTAAGGGTTATTTGACCATGAAGGAGAGTGATGGGGTGCTGCGCCAGATGACCTTGGCCTCCACAGTCAACGGACCTGAACCCAATCGAGATGGTTTGAGGTGAGCTGGACCCCAGAGTGAAGGCAAAAGGGACAACAAGTGCTAAGCATCTCTGGGAACTCCTTCAATACTGTTGGAAGACCATTTTTAGGTGACTACCTCTTGAAGCTCATCAAGAGAATGCTAAGAGTGTGCAAAGCAGTAATCAAACCAAAAGGTGGCTACTTTGAAGGACCTAGAATATGACATATTTTCATTTGTTTCACACTTTTTTGTTATGTATATAATTCCACATGTGTTAATTCATAGTTTTGATGCCTTCAGTGTGAATCTACAATTGTCATAGTCATGAAAATAAAGAAAACTCTTTGAATAAGAAGGTCTGTACTGTGTATATATACAGGTCCTTCTAAAAAAATTAGCATATTGTGATGAAGTTCATTATTTTCTGTAATGTACTGATAAACATTAGACTTTCATATATTTTAGATTCATTACACACCAACTGAAGTAGTTCAAGCCTTTTATTGTTTTAATATTGATGATTTTGGCATACAGCTCATGAAAACCCAAAATTCCTATCTAAAAAAATTAGCATATCATGAAAAGGTTCTCTCGAAGCTCTAACGAGCTATTAACCTAATCATCTGAATCAACTAATTAACTCTAAACACCTGCAAAAGATTCCTGAGGCTTTTAAAAACTCCCAGCCTGGTTCATTACTCAAAACCGCAATCATGGGTAAGACTGCCGACCTGACTGCTGTCCAGAAAGCCATCATTGACACCCTCAAGCAAGAGGGTAAGACACAGAAAGAAATTTCTGAACGAATAGGCTGTTCCCAGAGTGCTGTATCAAGGCACCTCATTGGGAAGTCTGTGGGAAGGAAAAAGTGTGGCAGAAAACGCTGCACAACGAGAAGAGGCGACCGGACCCTGAGGAAGATTGTGGAGAAGGACCGATTCCAGACCTTGGGGGACCTGCGGAAGCAGTGGACTTAGTCTGGAGTAGAAACATCCAGAGCCACCGTGTATAGGCGTGTGCAGGAAATGGGCTACAGGTGCCGCATCCCCCAGGTCAAGCCACTTTTGATCCAGAAACAGCGGCAGAAGCGCCTGACCTGGGCTACAGAGAAGCAGCACTGGACTGTTGCTCAGTGGTCCAAAGTACTTTTTTCGGATGAAAGCTAATTTTGCATGTCATTCGGAAATCAGGGTGCCAGAGTCTGGAGGAAGACTGGGGAGAGGGAAATGCCCAAATGCCTGAAGTCCAGTGTCAAGTACCCACAGTCAGTGCTGGTCTGGGGTGCCATGTCAGCTGCTGGTGTTGGTCCACTGTGTTTTATCAAGGGCAGGGTCAATGCAGCTAGCTATCAGGAGATTTTGGAGCACTTCATGCTTCCATCTGCTGAAAAGCTTTATGGAGATGAAGATTTCATTTTTCAGCACGACCTGGCACCTGCTCACAGTGCCAAAACCACTGGTAAATGGTTTACTGACCATGGTATTACTGTGCTCAATTGGCCTGCCAACTCTCCTGACCTGAACCCCATAGAGAATCTGTGGGATATTGGGAAGAAAAAGTTGAGAGACGCAATACCCAACACTCTGGATGAGCTTAAGGCCGCTATCGAAGCATCCTGGGCCTCCATAACACCTCAGCAGTGCCACAGGCTGATTGCCTCCATGCCACGCCGCATTGAAGCAGTCATTTCTGCAAAAGGATTCCCGACCAAGTATTGAGTGCATAACTGAAAATAATTATTTGAAGGTTGACTTTTTTTGAATTAAAAACACTTTTCTTTTATTGGTCGGATGAAATATGCAAATTTTTTTAGATAGGAAATTTGGGTTTTCATGAGCTGTATGCCCAAATCATCAATATTAAAACAATAAAAGGCTTGAACTACTTCAGTTAATGTGCAATGAATCTAAAATATATGAAAGTCTAATGTTTATCAGTACATTACAGAAAATAATGAACTTTATCACAATATGCTATTTTTTTTAGAAGGACCTGTATATATATATATATATATATATATATATATATATATATATATATATATAGATATATATATATAGATATAGTATATATAAATTCCGGCAGCACTCGCTTTTACAATTGATCAGGTGCACGCGTCTCACCCTTGACATCAGGCATGTACAGTACAGACCAAAAGTTTGGACACACCTTCTCATTCAAAGAGTTTTCTTTATTTTCATGACTATGAAAATTGTAGATTCACACTGAAGGCATCAAAACTATGAATTAACACAAGTGGAATTATATACATAACAAAAAAGTGTGAAACAACTGCAAAATATGTCATATTCTAGGTTCTTCATAATAGCCACCTTTTGCTTTGATTACTGGTTTGCACACTCTTGGCATTCTCTTGATGAGCTTCAAGAGGTAGTCAGTCACCTGCAATGGTCTTCCAACAGTCTTGAAGGAGTTCCCAGAGATGCTTAGAACTTGTTGGCCCTTTTGCCTTCAATCTGCAGTCCAGCTCACCCCAAACCATCTCGATAGGGTTCAGGTCCGGTGACTGTGGAGGACAGGTCATCTGGCGCAACTAAACGCAAACTCAATGGAATAGCATGCCGCTGCAAGATGCTGTGGTAGCCATGCTGGTTCAGTATGCCTTCAAATTTTGAATAAATCCCCAACAGTGTCACCAGCAAAGCACCCCCACATCATCACACCTCCTCCTCCATGCTTCACGGTGGGAACCAGGCATGTAGAGTCCATCCATTCACCTTTTCTGCATCGCACAAAGACACGGTGGTTGGAAACAAAGATCTCAAATTTAGACTCATCAGACCAAAGCACAGATTTGCACTGGTCTAATGTCCATTCTATGTGTTCTTTAGCCCAAACAAGTCTCTTCTGCTTGTTGCCTGTCCTTAGCAGTGGTTTCCTAGCAGATATTCTACCATGAAGGCCTGATTCACACAGTCTCCTCTTAACAGTTGTTCTAGAGATGTGTCTGCTGCTAGAACTCTGTGTGGCATTGACCTGGTCTCTAATCTTAGCTGCTGTTAACCTGCGATTTTTGAGGCTGGTGACTCGGATGAACTTATCCTCCGCAGCAGAGGTGACTCTTGGTCTTCCTTTCCTTGGGCGGTCCGCATGTGAGCCAGTTTCTTTGTAGCGCTTTATGGTTTTTGTGACTGCACTTGGGGACACTTTCAAAGTTTTCCCAATTTTTCGGACTGAGTGACCTTCATTTCTTAAAGTAATGATGGCCATTAGTTTTTCTTTACTTAGCTGCTTTTTTCTTGCCATAATACAAATTCTATCAGTCTATTCAGTAGGATTATCAGCTGTGTATCCACCTGACTTCTCCACAACGCAACTGATGGTCCCAACCTCATTTATAAGGCAAGACATCCCACTTATTAAACCTGACAGGGCACACCTGTGAATTAAAAACCATTTCAGGTGACTACCTCTTGAAGCTCATCAAGAGAATGCCAAGAGTGTGCAAAGCAGTAATCAAAGCAAAAGGTGGCTACTTTGAAGAACCTAGAATATGACATATTTTCAGTTGTTTCACACTTTTTTGTTATGTATATAATTCCACATGTGTTAATTCATAGTTTTGATGGCTTCAGTGTGAATCTACAATTTTCATAGTAATGAAAATAAAGAAAACTCTTTGAATGAGAAGGTGTGTCCAAACTTTTGGTCTGTACTGTATATCCATGAAAAATCAATGCAGCACTCTTCTTGTAAAAAAACTCAGTGTCTTTTTTCACACATGTGACACAAAATAGGCCACACTACACACACTAATATATATATGTATATATATATATATATATATATATATATATACATACATACACTCACCTAAAGAATTATTAGGAACACCATACTAATACGGTGTTGGACCCCATTTTTCCTTCAGAACTGCCTTAATTCTACGTGCCATTGATTCAACAAGGTGCTGATAGCATTCTTTAGAAATGTTGGCCCATATTGATAGGATAGCATCTTGCAGTTGATGGAGATTTGAGGGATGCACATCCAGGGCACGAAGCTCCCGTTCCACCACATCCCAAAGATGCTCTATTGGGTTGAGATCTGGTGACTGTGGGGGCCATTTTAGTACAGTGAACTCATTGTCATGTTCAAGAAACCAATTTGAAATGATTCGAGCTTTGTGACATGGTGCATTATCCTGCTGCAAGTAGCCATCAGTGGATGGGTACATGGTGGTCATGAAGGGATGGACATGGTCAGAAACACTGCTCAGGTAGCCCGTGGCATTTAAACGATGGCCAATTGGCACTAAGGGGCCTAAAGTGTGCCCAGAAAACATCCCCCACACCATTACATCACCACCACCAGCCTGCACAGTGGTAACAAGGCATGATGGATACATGTTCTCATTCTGTTTACGCCAAATTCGGACTCTACCATTTGAATGTCTCAACAAAAATCGAGACTCAGACCAGGCAACATTTTTTCCAGTCTTCAACAGTCCAATTTTGGTGAGCTTGTGCAAATTGTAGCCTCTTTTTCCCATTTGTAGTGGAGATGAGTGGTACCCGGTGGGGTCTTCTGCTGTTGTAGCCCATCCACCTCAAGGTTGTGCGAGTTGTGGCTTCACAAATGCTTTGCTGCATACCTCTGTTGTAACGATTGGTTATTTCAGTCAACGTTGCTCTTCTATCAGCTTGAATCAGTCGGCCCATTCTCCTCTGACCTCTAGCATCAACAAGGGATTTTCGCCCACAGGACTGCCGCATATTGGATGTTTTTCCCTTTTCACACCATTCTTTGTAAACCCTAGAAATGGTTGTGCGTGAAAATCCCAGTAACTGAGCAGATTTTGAAATACTCAGACCGGCCCGTCTGGCACCAACAACCATGCCACGCTCAAAATTGCTTAATTCACCTTTCTTTCCCACTCTGACAATCAGTTTGGAGTTCAGGAGATTGTCTTGACTAGGACCACAACCCTACATGCATTGAAGCAACTGCCATGTGATTGGTTTACTAGATAATCGCATTAATGAGAAATAGAACAGGTGTTCCTAATAATTCTTTAGGTGAGTGTATACACACTGTATATATACATACACACACACAGTATTTTCTGCTTTTCTTTGGGGGAAAAATGACAGCGTGTCTTATAGTATGCAGGAGGTGAGGGAGTGGTAAGTGTAGTGCTGCTAGTGCTGTCTGTACTCACCGCCCCCTTGTCTTCCTTACGCCAACAGCATTAGGACGTAGCGCAGGCACTATAACCTGATTCTGTACGCAGTAACAGTGTAGCGCGGGCCTGGAGAAGACCAGGGAGCAGTGAGTGCAGGAGAGAGCGCCTGTTCTGCAGAGAGGCAGTGGAGCAGCAGAGGTAAGTTCATTTATTTATTTCATCTCTGATGGGGGTCTGATCTGAGATCTGATAGGGTCTGATATAAGATCTGATGGGGGTCTGATCTGAAGTTTGATATAGGAATCTGATCTGAAGTTTGATATGAGGATCTGATCTGAGGTTTGATATGGGGGTCTGATATAAGGTTAAATGAAGATTTTGGGGGTCTGTGTGTTTTTTTCTTATTTTTCTTAAAACCTAGCTGTGTCTTATCATCAGGTGTGTCTTATAAAATGAAAAATATGATTATATATATATATATAGAGAGAGAGAGAGTAATATTTGCCAGGCACACAGGCATTGGTGTGCCAATTACTCTTTGTTTCCATTTTTGCATATGAATAAATGTTTAATAACCAGAGTCAATATATCCGAGTCAAGAAGGAATTAATTATAAGCTACAAACATACAAACAAACACTGATATCAAAAATTTCGGATGTCAGCCATTGTCACTGTAAAGTTTTCTTTTGTTATACAGAAATTTATGGTAAAATTTGCTACAGTAATACTTAAAGGGCATCTCTCAGTAGATTTGTCCCTATGACACTGGCTGACCTGTTACATGTGCACTTGGCAGCTGAAGGCATCTGTGTTGGTCCCATGATTATATGTGTCCACCTTGCTGAGAAAAATTATGTTCTAATATGTGCAAATGAGTCTCTAGGTGCAACGGGGGTGTTGCTGTTACACCTAAAGGCTCTGCTCTTACTGCAACTGCTGCACCCTCTGCACTATGATTGACTTTAGGAGAAGGCAGGGCCAGGTGTGATCACCGTTTACACTGCCTGGTTCTGTCAATCAAAAAGGAAAGGGCATGGCAGTTGCAGAGAGAGCTGAGCCTCCGTTGCTCCTGGAGGCTTTGATTAAATTTTTCTCAGCAATGCGGGCACATATAAACATGGGACCAACACAGATACCTTCAGCTTTAAACCCCAACATCTTCAGCACATGCCATTGAGTCCTCATATTCATGAGCTCACCGCTCTCCCCACCTACCTGCCTTTAACCCCTTAAGGACCAGGCTCATTTTCACCTTAAGGACCAGGATATTTTTTGCAAATCTGACCAGTGTCACTTTAACAGGGGGTTCAGACCTGAGCGTTCTGAAACGAGCGCTCTGTATGCGCGATTGTATGGGCGTTTACAATCGCGCATACAGAGACAGGCGTGCACACATTGTCGCGTGTTCCCGAATATCTATGTGGGGGAACGCGTGACAAATGCCCCAAAAAAAGCTAAAGAACTTGTTTGAGCGTCGGGCGTTTTACAGCGCAATCGTACGCGCTGTAAAATGCCCAGGTGAGAACCATTTCCATAGGGAATCATTGGTTTCTCCGTGTTGAGGTCTGAACTTAGGGTAAGTGCTCATAACTTTAAAACGCTTTGACTTACCCAGGCCGTTCTGAGATTGTTTTTTCATCACATATTGTACTTCATGACACTGCTAAAATTGGGTCCAAAAAGTAATTTTTTTTGCATAAAAAAATAAAATTTTTACCAAACATTTTAAAAAATTAGCAAATTTCAAAGTTTCAGTTTCTCTACTTCTGTAATACATAGTAATACCCCCAAAAATTGTGATGACTTTACATTCCCCATATGTCTACTTCATGTTTGTAGCATTTTGGGAATGATATTTTATTTTTTAGGGATGTTACAAGGCTTAGAAGTTTAGAAGCAAATTTTGAAATTGTTCAGAAATCTTCAAAATCCCACTTTTTATGGACCAGTTCAGGTTTGAAGTCATATTGTGAGGCTTATATAATAGAAACCTCCCAAAAATGACCCCATTCTAGAAACTACACCCCTCAAGGTATTCAAAACTGTTTTTTTAAACTTTATTAACCCTTCCACAAGAGTTAATGGCAGATGGAGAAACAATTTAGAAATTTCTATTTTTTGGAAAATTTTCCAATATAATCAATTTTTTCCAGGAGTAAAACAAGGGTTAACTGCCAAACAACACTCAAAATGGGTTGCCCTGATTCTGTAGTTTGCAGAAACACCCCATATGTGGTTGTAAACTACTGTTTGGCCGAACGGGAGCACATAGAAGGAGGGGAACACCATATGGGTTTTGGAAGGCAGATTTTGCAGGACTGGTTTTGTTTATACTATGTCCCATTTGAAGCCCCCTGTTGCACCCCTAGAATAAAAATTTCAAAAAAGTGACTCCATTTAAGAAAGTACACCCCTCAAGGTATTCAAAACTGGGTTTACAAACTTTGTCAACCCTTTAGGTGTTCCACAAGAGTTAATGGCAGATGGAGAAACAATTTTGAAATTTCTATTTTTGGGAAAATTTTCCAATATAATCAATTTTTTCCAGGAGTAAAACAAGGGTTAACTGCCAAACAACACTCAAAATGGGTTGCCCTGATTCTGTAGTTTGCAGAAACACCCTATATGTGGTCGTAAACTACTATTTGGCTAAACGGCAGGACATAGAAGACGGGGAATGTCATATGGTTTTTGGAAGGCAGATTTTGCTGGACTGGTTTATTTACACCATGTACCCTTTCAAGCCCCCTGATGCACCCCTAGAGTAGAAACTCCATAAAAGTGACCCCATCTAGGAAACTACGGGTTAAGATGGTTGTTGTTTTGGGACTATTTTTGGGGTAAATTTGATTTTTGGTTGCTCTATATTACTCTTTTTTGAGGCAATGTAACAAAAAAATTAAATTCTAAAATTGTTTCTACATTCGCTATTTCGTTTTGTGGAACACCTAAAGGGTTAACATAGTTTGTAAAGTAACTTTTGAATACCTTGAGGGGTGTAGTATATTAGATGGGGTCACTTTTTGGGAGTTTCTAGTCTAGGCTACATCAGGGGGGCTTCTAATGGGACATGGTGTAAAAAAAAAAAAATGTCCATCAAAATCTGCCTTCCAGAAACTATATGGCGTTCCCTTCGTTCTATGCCCTGCCGTGCGGCTATATAGCCATTTACGACCACATTTGGGGTGTTTCTGCAAACTACAGAATCGGGGCAATAAATATTTAGTTTTGTTTGGCTGTTAACCCTTGCTTTATTACCGGCAAAATGGATTCAAATAGAAATTTTGCCCAAAAATGGGTGTTTTGGCACAGTTTTTATTTTATATTTTTAACACCGTTCATCCGAGGCATTTGGTCAAAGGTTATTTTTATAGCGACGACTTTTACACACGCGACAATGCCCAATATGTATGGCTCTCAGACTTTGGAGACACTAAGCAGGCATCCTAAAACTGCGGCCCTCCAGATGTTGTAAAACTACAATTCCCACCATGCCCTGCTGATGGCTGTAGGTTGTCTGAGCATGCTGGGAGTTATAGTTTTACAACATCTGGAGGGCTGCAGTTTGAGGATGCCTGCACTAAAACTAATATTTTTTGGGGAAAGAAAAATTGTTTCTGTGTCTCCAAAGTCTGAGAGCCATAGTGTTTAATGTTCTCTAGTGGACTGTTGGGGATTATACAAATTTAGTACTCCATGGAAGTGTGATACTCCCTGAAGCAATTGATAATGCAGAGGCCCGGATGATCGGGGCACGTGTCACATTGAGTAGTGGTGTCCTTCCGTATCCCCCTCTTGTGACACACTCTGCACTTTTTTGGGGTTCGTCCCTTCTTTCCAGTATGGGGGACCACACCTGGAAAGTGTTGGCCAGGGACGATCCCGGCGCCTCCAGTTCCCGAGGTACTCCGGCCTGCTCTTTCCCGGTCCGAAAAGATCAGGTCCTTGAGGACTGCCTCATAGAATTGGAGGAATGTCCCTGTGCTGCCAGCGCTTCGGGATAGTACAAAAGAGTTGTAAATGGCAACCTGTACCAAGTAGACCGCAACTTTTTTGTACCATGCCCGGGTTTTGCGCATGGCGTTATATGGCGTGAGGACTTGATCAGAGAGATCAACTCCTCCCGTATACCGATTGTAGTCGACGATACAATCGGGCTTGAGGACCGTTGCCGTGGTACCTCACACAGAGACTGGGGTGGTGCTGTTACCGTGGATTGTGGACAGCATAAGGACATCCCTCTTGTCCTTATACCTGACCAGCAACAGGTTTCCACTGGTAAGTGCACGGGTCTCACCCCTGGGGATAGGTACCTGGAGGGGGTAGGCAGGGAGGCCGCGTTGATTTTTCCGCATGGTCCCACAAGCGAAGGTGGATCTGGCGGCAAGGGACCTGAACAAGGGAATGCTGGTATAAAAGTTATCCACGTACAAGTGGCAACCCTTATCCAGCAGTGGGTACATAAGGTCCCACACGAGTTTCCCGCTAACACCCAGAGTGGGGGGACATTCTGGGGGTTGAATACGGGAATCTCGCCCCTCGTACACATGAAATTTGTAAGTGTACCCTGAGGTACTCTCACAAATTTTGTATAGCTTCACGCCATACCTCGCCCGCTTTGTGGGAATATATTGGCGGAAACTGAGTCTCCCCTTGAACGCAACGAGAGACTCATCAACCGCGACCTCCCTTCCAGGTATGTAGGCCTGCTGAAATGTGGCCACAAAGTGATCGATGACCGGCCGTATCTTATACAGCCGGTCATAGGCAGGATCACCTCGGGGTGGACATGCTGCATTATCGGAATAATGCAGACATTTCCGGATGGCCTCAAACCGGGAACGTGTCATGACCATACTGTACAGTAGGGGCTGGTACAGGATGTCCCCACTCCAGTATTGCTGGTGGTGGGGGGGGGGGCAAGTGGCAGGGGGGGGTCTGGGTTAGGGTTAGATGGATAGATGGAAGTTTGGAATAAAAGTACTTTTTTTTTTTTTTTCCTAACTTACTTTTCCCTTCTTTCCCTGCCTAACGATGCCTCTCCCTCACTGACCCTAACCTACCTGGGTGGCGATGGGTGCAGGAGGGTGATGGATGCCGATTAGGGGGACACAGGAGCTGGTGCTGGACGATGCTGCATGGTCCGGGTGCTGGACAGGAAGAGGAGGGGAGAGAGGAGCGCAGGAAGTTTGAATCTCACGCCTCTCTCCCCTGCACCAATCAGCACCGTGGACAGCAGTTTTCAGCACCAGGGCCAGCACCGCCTCCTCAAATCCTCGGACTGCGATTGGTGGTGTATAATTACGCCACCGATCGCAGTTTTTTTCCGGTTCATAGGGTCACAGAACACCCGAATGGACCGTAAATGCAGAAAACCGCAGGTCCGATGCGTTGTTACGGGATGCCGGCTGAATGATTTCAGCCGGCGTCCCGTTCCGATTAACCCCCGCGGCGCTGGAATTCCGATTTTAAGTCAGGACGTACCGGTACGTCCTGTGTCCTTAAGGACTCGGGAAATAGGGCGTATCGGTACGTCCTATGTCCTTAAGTTTTTTTTTTTTCAACTGAATCAGCAGCATTTGGATGGGAAAAGCAAAGAGAAGATTTTGGCAAAAAGGCCTTGTCAATTACAGAAAATGACCCAGCATTTTGCTAAGGGAATCTTTCACTCGTTTACACTGCTCTTAGTTAGGGCACCATAAAACTGGTGACAGAGTCCCATTAAAAGAGTGTTTTTTATGAATACAGGAACTGATGGCCCATGCTCAGGATGGGATATGAAGATTGAGGTGGCTCCAACTCTTAAGAGATATGGGGGTCAGAGTCAGACCTTACAGAAAAAAATCCTTTGTATCTTTAAGTAACAAAATGTTATTTTCTCCTGGACTTTGCACCCAGTTTCCCTGTTGGCACTCTGGTTGGAGTCCCCTCAAGATTGCAGTGGTGAAAATGGCTACCTGGAGCTGACACCACAAAAAGATTCCTAAGTGACGCAGTTTTGCAACAATGTGGGCAGTCTCTAACAGGCACTCTCAGGCTGTGGTATCTCCATCTTTGCAGCCTTTGCCACACTCTGTAGTGTCCACTCAGTCACGATTAGTGTTGAGCGAATCGAGCTCCACGATGTGGAATTCGGTCAAAATGTCAGGGAAAATTTGATTTCCAGCGAAGCCGAATTTCCTCGCGCCTTGTGGGAGAGAATCGATTTACCTTGAATGGCGGTAAAAAGAAAAAAAAAAAATCATACTTACTGTACATCATCGGTTTGATTACGAACAGCCGGCCAACCCCATCTTGATTGAAAATCTCGCATGAAATCCTGTGAGCCGTGACGTATGATGTCTCCACGCCGGCTGACGTGATGATGTCATCACTGGCTGCGTGAGATTTCGCGCTAGACCTTCAATCAAGATGGCGGTGGCCTGCTCTCTGCGATCAAATGAATGAGGCAAGTATGATTTTTTTCATTTTATACTGTCTGTAATATTAATGTCAGATGTCGCAATAAGCTATGAATGTTGCAACTAAGAGGTACAATGACCGGGACGGCTCGATCGCTATTCCCTGTCATGGCACCCACTAGGCTTCATGACAAAGTAATTTGCCATGAAATCAAATTTTTGAATACATTGCTCACCTCTAGTCACGACATGGCTTTCCTTGTGATACACAGTATTACAAATAGTCTCCTACACAGTATTGCTCCCCAGTGTCAGGCGGCCTGGTCAAGATCTCAGGATGCGAGGACTAGGCGGTTTCTGACTAACTCAGGTCTGGGCTCAGCTGCAACTAGGCCCTGAGGCGGTGCACCTTATGACTAGCGCTATCTACAGACAGTAATGTGAAGTGTCTGCCAGCTAACACTAATGATGTGTGGCCTTCTCTCCTTCTTGCATCTCTCTCTACGAGGTCTGCCTGCACTTTTATTTATCCGCTCAAGGGAAGTGAATTCTTGTGCACAAATTTTGCTTGTGTGACCCTCATGCTGACTGCTGACTCAGCCCAACCTCTGTAACTTTACCTGGCATACACTTTATCAGGCATATATTACTTGAAAATACTTTTCTAACAAAGCTAGACCCAGCCCTGTACCTCACATGGAGCCAGAGATATCCCTATTCACTGCTCTAATGATCCTGCCAGATTTATTTCAAGCTGGCAGCTGAAGGGGTGCGTCCTCTCTCATGGGGTGTGTCTTTCTTGTGTAGCTCTTGCCCTATCACAGCTTAGGAGGCAGTTGAAAGATGAAACTGAACATGTGAGGCCATCTCAGTGAGCAGGACAAAGAAATAAGAAAAAGAACAAACAGCAGGTGGCGCTATATAGATATATTTTATTGAATAACTCAGTGGCTATACTGAATGTTTAATAACATACAATTAAAAAATAATTCAGATCCAGGTGCTGGTTTGAAAACTAGAATATTTGTAGTGAGACAACCCCTTTAATTTGAGCCCTCTGCGACTCGTGCGACTGTGCCATCTGGCGTACTATAATTCTGTTAATTATCTTATTTAATCTTAACACATCAATTTATACTTGCCATACAGTCAGGTCCATAAATATTGGGACATCAACACAATTCTAACATTTTTGGCTCTATGCACCACCACAATGGATTTGAAATGAAACAAACAAGATGTGCTTTAACTGCAGACTGTCAGCCTTAATTTGAGGTTATTTACATCCAAATCCGGTGAACGGTGTAGGAATTACAACAGTTTGCATATGTGCCTCCCACTTATTAAGGAACCAAAAGTAATGGGACAGAATAATAATCATAAATCAAACTTTCACTTTTTAATACTTGGTTGCAAATCCTTTGCAGTAAATTAAAGCCTGAAGTCTGGAACGCATATACATCACCAGACGCTGGCTTTCATCCCTGGTGATGCTCTGCCAGGCCTCTACTGCAACTGTCTCCAGTTCCTGCTTGTTCTTGGGGCATTTTCCCTTCAGTTTTGTCTTCAGCAAGTGAAATGCATGCTCAATCGGATTCAGGTCCGGTGATTGACTTGGCCATTGCATAACATTCCACTTCTTTCCCTTAAAAAACTCTTTGGCTGCTTTTGCAGTATGCTTTGGGTCATTGTCCATCTGCACTGTGAAGCGCCATATAATGAGTTCTGAAGCATTTGGCTGAATATGAGCAGATAATATTGCCCGAAACACTTCAGAATTCATCCTGCTGCTTTTGTCAGCAGTCACATCATCAATAAATACAAGAGAACCAGTTCCATTGGCAGCCATACATGCCCACGCCATGACACTACCACCTCCATGCTTTACTGATGAGGTGGTATGCTTAGGATCATGAGCAGTTCCTTTCCGTCTCCATACTCTCCCATCACTCTGGTACAAGTTGATCTTGGTCTCATCTGTTCATAGGATGTTCCAGAACTGTGAAGGCCTTTTTACGCTGGGCTCACACCTGAGCGTTCTGAAAGGAGCGCTCTGTATGCGCGATTGTACCGGCGTTTGCAATCGCACATACAGAGACAAGCGAACGCCCATTGTCGCGCGTTCCCGAAAGTCTATGTACGGGAACGCGCAACAAGACGCCCCAAAAAAGCTCATGTACTTCTTGGGGCGTCGGGCGTTTTACAGCGCGATCGTACGCGCTGCAAAAAAAAGCCCAGGTGAGAACCATTCCCATAGGGAATCATTGGTTTCTCCTTGTTGAGCGTTTTACAGCGCGTAGGAACGCGCTGTAAAACGCTCAGGTGTGAACCCAGCCTTAGATGTCGTTTGGCAAACTCTAATCTGGCCTTCCTGTTTTTGAGGCTCACCAGTGGTTTACATCTTGTGGTAAACCCTCTGTATTTACTCTGGTGAAGTCTTCTCTTGATTGTTGACTTTGACACACATACAGCTACCTCTTGGAGAGTGTTATTGATCTGGCCAACTGTTGTGAAGGGTGTTTTCTTTACCAAGGAAAGAATTCTTCGGTCATCCACTACAGTTGTTTTCCATGGTCTTCCGGGTCTTTTGGTGTTGTTCCTTCTTTTTAAGAATGTTCCAAACAGTTGTTTTGGCCACGCCTAATGTTTTTGCTATCTCTCTGATGGGTTTGTTTTGTTTTTTCAGCCTAATGATGGCTTGCTTCACTGATAGTGACAGCTCTTTGGTTCTCATCTTGAGAGTTGACAGCAACAGATTCCAAATGCAAATAGCACACTTGAAATTAACTCTGGACCTTTTATCTGCTCATTGTAATTGGGATAGTGAGGGAATAACACACACCTGGCCATGGAACAGCTGAGAAGCCAATTGTCCCATTACTTTTGGTCCCTTAACAAGTGGGAGGCACATGTGCAAACTGTTGTAATTCCTACACCGTTCACCTGATTTGGATGTAAATACCCTCAAATTAAAGCTGACAGTCTGCAGTTAAAGCACATCTTGTTCGTTTCATTTCAAATCCATTGTGGTGGTGTATAGAGCCAAAAATGTTAGAATTGTGTCGATGTCCCAATATTTATGGACCTGACTGTATATCTCTCCAGTTTCAGTACCATGAAATACTTGTATGAGCTAGATCCACTAGACGAGAGACCCACTCTAATAGAGGAAGGTGACATATGGGCAGGCCCCTCTTTGACATTCATATGCTATAATATGGCATGTGGAAAAGGTTTACTTTTCTGAGACAACCCCTTAAACCTCTTTAGGCCCCCATACACATTAATTCATTCCTGTGAACCAACATCCTACCGTACTATGACATGGTGAATGAGGCTGAGCTGCAATTGCAGCGAGCCCAGAGGAGCTAGTGCAGAGGATAGGAGTGGTAGTGGCCCTGATTAAGTGTTTTTTTCACTGTGTACACCCTCAAGCCGTTACTGAAGATCGGGGCAGGGGACATTTAGTTTTGAAGAGTAAAGCCAGAAGTAAATGTATAACAGCCTGTGCCAAGTGTAACTTCAGGTACATTCAATAGCAGCAATTTCAAAGTGTAGTTCTGTGGCACCAAAAAGGATTATGGAGGCAGGTTGGAAGGCTGCAATTTAGCACTTGTGTTGTACTGGCCTAGTAGCAGCCTGGGTGATGGGTGTCTAAGCTGTAGTCCCTAACCTAAAAGCAGTGTCTTTAACTGCAGCTGCATCGTTAACTTATGTTGGCGGTGGTGGTGGGGGCGTTAAATATGGCGCCTGCTCACGAGGGCAGTAGGCACCATAGCAGCTGTTAAACAACAGGCACCCTGGACTTATGTTTGCGATTGACGATAACCTTTATCTCTTCAGATGCCATGGTAAAATGTGACCACGGCATCTGGTAGGTTGATAGGCTAAAAAAAGTTTTAAAAAATATTTGTAAAAATCAAAAAATTCTAATCACCTCAGTATACATAAACAATTAAAAAAAATTGCATCATGGGCATCACCGCATGCAAAAATGCCCGTACTCTTCACTTCCCCCAATTTTTTTTAAAATAAAAAGTGACCAAGGAGTCATACACAGCACAAATTGGTATCAATGTAAAGTACAGATTGTCACGCAAAAAATTAGCCCTGGCATAGCTCCATGGACATAAATTAAAAAAAGTTATGGGGGTCAGAATACGGCAATGCAAAAAAAAGTGTTATTTTCTTTCAAAGTTTTTTTTTTCCCCAATATTAACACACACAAAAAAATACATATGTAGTATCATTGTAATTGTACTGACCTGGGGAATGAAAGTAACAGGTCTGTAACTATGGCGGAATTGTGTTTTTTTTATAATTCCACCTCATTTGGAATTTTTTTCCTGCTTCCCACTACATCATATGCAACTGTAAATTATGCCATTGGAAAGTACAACTTGTCTTGCAAAAAACAAGCTCTTTTATGGCTATCTGAAAAAAAAGTTTTGGCTGGGAGTAAAAAAAAATTAAAAATTAAAATAAAAAAATATTGCCTGGTCCTGAAAAGGTTAAATACTGGTCTCAGATTGTCTCTCTACTCTCTCACTTCTCAAGGATTTACTTGTGGACTGATTTATAATGGTTCCTTCTAGAAAATCCTTCTACCTGTAAGGGCTCATGCACACGACCGTATGTATTTTGTGGTCTACAAAGCACAGTTAGCCCTGTTCCTGCCAACCATTGCCATTCACATATTTACTGGTAGTAATTAGAGTTGAGCGAACACCTGGATGTTCGGGTTCGAGAAGTTCGGCCGAACATCCCGGAAATGTTCGGGTTCGGGATCCGAACCCGATCCGAACTTCGTCCCGAACCCGAACCCCATTGAAGTCAATGGGGACCCGAACTTTTCGGCACTAAAAAGGCTGTAAAACAGCCCAGGAAAGAGCTAGAGGGCTGCAAAAGGCAGCAACATGTAGGTAAATCCCCTGCAAACAAATGTGGATAGGGAAATGAATTAAATTAAAAATTAAATAAATAAAAATTAACCAAAATCAATTGGAGAGAGGTTCCATAGCAGAGAATCTGGCTTCCCGTCACCCACCACTGGAACAGTCCATTCTCAGATATTTAGGCCCCGGCACCCAGGCAGAGGAGAGAGGTCCCGTAACAGAGAATCTGGCTTCATGTCAGCAGAGAATCAGTCTGCATGTCATAGCAGAGAATGAGGCTTCACGTCAGCCACCACTGCAACAGTCCATTGGCATATATTTAGGCCCAGCACACACACAGTCAGAGGAGAGAGGTCCCGTAACAGAGGATCTGGCTTCATGTCAGCAGAGAATCAGTCTGCATGTCATAGCAGAGAATCAGGCTTCACGTCAGCCACCACTGCAACAGTCCATTGTCATAAATTTAGGCCCAGCACCCAGGCAGAGGAGAGAGGTCCCGTAACAGACAATCTGGCTTCATGTCAGCAGAGAATTAGTCTGCATGTCATAGCAGAGAATGAGGCTTCACGTCAGCCACCACTGCAACAGTTCATTGGCATATATTTAGGCCTAGCACACAGGCAGAGGAGAGAGGTCCCGTAACAGACAATCTGGCTTCATGTCAGCAGAGAATCAGTCTGCATGTCATAGCAGAGAATGAGGCTTCACGTCACCCACCACTGCAACAGTCCATTGGCATATATTTAGGCCTAGCACACAGGCAGAGCAGAGAGGTCCCGTAACAGACAATCTGGCTTCATGACAGCAGAGAATCAGTCTGCATGTCATAGCAGAGAATGAGGCTTCACGTCACCCACCACTGCAACAGTCCATTGGCATATATTTAGGCCTAGCACACAGGCAGAGCAGAGAGGTCCCGTAACAGACAATCTGGCTTCATGACAGCAGAGTATCAGTCTGCATGTCATAGCAGAGAATGAGGCTTCACGTCACCCACCACTGCAACAGTCCATTGGCATATATTTAGGCCTAGCACACAGGCAGAGCAGAGAGGTCCCGTAACAGACGATCTGGCTTCATGTCAGCAGAGAATCAGTCTGCATGTCATAGCAGAGAATGAGGCTTCACGTCAGCCACCACTGCAACAGTCCATTGGCATATATTTAGGCCCAGCACCCAGGCAGAGGAGGGAGGTCCCGTAACAGAGAATCTGTCTTCATGTCAGCAGAGAATTAGTCTGCATGTCATAGCAGAGAATGAGGCTTCACGTCAGCCACCACTGCAACAGTCCATTGGCATATATTTAGGCCCAGCACACACACAGGCAGAGGAGAGAGGTCCCGTAACAGAGAATCTGTCTTCATGTCAGCAGAGAATTAGTCTGCATGTCATAGCAGAGAATCAGGCTTCACGTCACCCACCACTGCAACAGTCCATTGGCATATATTTAGGCCCAGCACCCAGGCAGAGGAGGGAGGTCCCGTAACAGAGAATCTGTCTTCATGTCAGCAGAGAATTAGTCTGCATGTCATAGCAGAGAATGAGGCTTCACGTCAGCCACCACTGCAACAGTCCATTGGCATATATTTAGGCCCAGCACACACACAGGCAGAGGAGAGAGGTCCCGTAACAGAGAATCTGTCTTCATGTCAGCAGAGAATTAGTCTGCATGTCATAGCAGAGAATGAGGCTTCACGTCAGCCACCACTGCAACAGTCCATTGGCATATATTTAGGCCCAGCACACACACAGGCAGAGGAGAGAGGTCCCGTAACAGACAATCTGGCTTCATGTCAGCAGAGAATTAGTCTGCATGTCATAGCAGAGAATGAGGCTTCACGTCACCCACCACTGCAACAGTCCATTGGCATATATTTAGGCCCAGCACCCAGGCAGAGGAGGGAGGTCCCGTAACAGAGAATCTGTCTTCATGTCAGCAGAGAATTAGTCTGCATGTCATAGCAGAGAATGAGGCTTCACGTCAGCCACCACTGCAACAGTCCATTGGCATATATTTAGGCCCAGCACACACACAGGCAGAGGAGAGAGGTCCCGTAACAGAGGATCTGGCTTCATGTCAGCAGAGAATCAGTCTGCATGTCATAGCAGAGAATCAGGCTTCACGTCAGCCACCACTGCAACAGTCCATTGGCATATATTTAGGCCTAGCACACAGGCAGAGGAGAGAGGTCCCGTAACAGACAATCTGGCTTCATGTCAGCAGAGAATCAGTCTGCATGTCATAGCAGAGAATGAGGCTTCACGTCAGCCACCACTGCAACAGTCCATTGTCATAAATTTAGGCCCAGCACCCAGGCAGAGGAGGGAGGTCCCGTAACAGACAATCTGGCTTCATGTCAGCAGAGAATTAGTCTGCATGTCATAGCAGAGAATCAGGCTTCATGTCAGCCACCACTGCAACAGTCCATTGGCATATATTTAGGCCTAGCACACAGGCAGAGGAGAGGTTCATTCAACTTTGGGTAGCATCGCAATATAATGGTAAAATGAAAATAAAAATAGGATTGAATGAGGAAGTGCCCTGGAGTCCAATAATATATGGTTATGGGGAGGTAGTTAATGTCTAATCTGGACAAGGGACGGACAGGTCCTGTGGGATCCATGCCTGGTTCATTTTTATGAACGTCAGCTTGTCCACATTGGCTGTAGACAGGCGGCTGCGTTTGTCTGTAATGACGCCCCCTGCCGTGCTGAATACACGTTCAGACAAAACGCTGGCTGCCGGGCAGGCCAGCACCTCCAAGGCATAAAAGGCTAGCTCTGGCCACGTGGACAATTTAGAGACCCAGAAGTTGAATGGGGCCGAACCATCAGTCAGTACGTGGAGGGGTGTGCACACGTACTGTTCCACCATGTTAGTGAAATGTTGCCTCCTGCTAACACGTTGCGTATCAGGTGGTGGTGCAGTTAGCTGTGGCGTGTTGACAAAAGTTTTCCACATCTCTGCCATGCTAACCCTGCCCTCAGAGGAGCTGGCCGTGACACAGCTGCCTTGGCGACCTCTTGCTCCTCCTCTGCCTTGGCCTTGGGCTTCCACTTGTTCCCCTGTGACATTTGGGAATGCTCTCAGTAGCGCGTCTACCAACGTGCGCTTGTACTCGCGCATCTTCCTATCACGCTCCAGTGCAGGAAGTAAGGTGGGCACATTGTCTTTGTAGCGTGGATCCAGCAGGGTGGCAACCCAGTAGTCCGCACAGGTTAAAATGTGGGCAACTCTGCTGTCGTTGCGCAGGCACTGCAGCATGTAGTCGCTCATGTGTGCCAGGCTGCCCAGGGATAAGGACAAGCTGTCCTCTGTGGGAGGCGTATCGTCATCGTCCTGCCTTTCCCCCCAGCCACGCACCAGTGATGGACCCGAGCTGCGTTGGGTGCCACCCCGCTGTGACCATGCTTCATCCTCATCCTCCTCCACCTCCTCCTCATCCTCGTCCTCCTCGTCCTCCAGTAGTGGGCCCTGGCTGGCCACATTTGTACCTGGCCTCTGCTGTTGCCAAAAACCTCCCTCTGAGTCACTTCGAAGAGACTGGCCTGAAAGTGCTAAAAATGACCCCTCTTCCTCCTCCTCCTCCTCCTGGGCCACCTCCTCTTCCATCATCGCCCTAAGTGTTTTCTCAAGGAGACATAGAAGTGGTATTGTAACGCTGATAACGGTGTCATCGCCACTGGCCATGTTGGTGGAGTACTCGAAACAGCGCAACAGGGCACACAGGTCTCGCATGGAGGCCCAGTCATTGGTGGTGAAGTGGTGCTGTTCTGTAGTGCGACTGACCCGTGCGTGCTGCAGCTGAAACTCCACTATGGCCTGCTGCTGCTCGCACAGTCTGTCCAGCATGTGCAAGGTGGAGTTCCACCTGGTGGGCACGTCGCATATGAGGCGGTGAGCGGGAAGGCCGAAGTTACGCTGTAGCGCAGACAGGCGAGCAGCAGCAGGATGTGAACGCCGGAAGCGCGAACAGACGGCCCGCACTTTATGCAGCAGCTCTGACATGTCGGGGTAGTTGTGAA
Organism: Bufo gargarizans; assembly: GCF_014858855.1. Lineage (NCBI taxonomy): Eukaryota > Metazoa > Chordata > Amphibia > Anura > Bufonidae > Bufo > Bufo gargarizans. Next base: position 44,854,358 of record NC_058084.1, read on the forward strand.
TGAACTTCTGCACCACCAAATTCAGCACATGCGCCAAGCAAGGGATGTGCGTCAAATTGGCTAGTCCCAGAGCTGCAACGAGATTTCGCCCATTATCACACACCACCAGGCCGGGCTTGAGGCTCACCGGCAGCAACCACTCGTCGGTCTGTTGTTCTATACCCCGCCACAACTCCTGTGCGGTGTGGGGCCTGTCCCCCAAACATATGAGTTTCAGAATGGCCTGCTGACGTTTACCCCGGGCTGTGCTGAAGTTGGTGGTGAAGGTGTGTGGCTGACTGGATGAGCAGGTGGAAGAAGAGGAGGAGGAAGCCGAGAAGGAGGAGGTGGCAACAGGAGGCAAAGAATGTTGCCCTGCGATCCTTGGCGGCGGAAGGACGTGCGCCAAACAGCTCTCCGCCTGGGGCCCAGCTGCCACTACATTTACCCAGTGTGCAGTTAGGGAGATATAGCGTCCCTGGCCGTGCTTACTGGTCCACGTATCTGTGGTTAGGTGGACCTTGCCACAGATGGCGTTGCGCAGTGCACACTTGATTTTATCGGATACTTGGTTGTGCAGGGAAGGCACGGCTCTCTTGGAGAAGTAGTGCCGGCTGGGAACAACATACTGTGGGACAGCAAGCGACATGAGCTGTTTGAAGCTGTCTGTGTCCACCAGCCTAAATGACAGCATTTCATAGGCCAGTAGTTTAGAAATGCTGGCATTCAGGGCCAGGGATCGAGGGTGGCTAGGTGGGAATTTACGCTTTCTATCAAATGTTTGTGAGATGGAGAGCTGAACGCTGGCGTGTGACATGGTTGAGACGCTTGGTGACGGAGGTGGTGGTGGTGGTGTTGGTGGTACATCCCCTGTTTGCTGGGCGGCAGGTGCCAACGTTCCTCCAGAGGCGGAGGAAGAGGCCGAGGCGGCAGCAGCAGAATAGGCCGAGGCGGCAGCAGCAGAAGAGGTAGCAGGGGGAGCCTGAGTGACTTCCTTGGTTTTAAGGTGTTTACTCCACTGCAGTTCATGCTTTGCATGCAGGTGCCTGGTCATGCAGGTTGTGCTCAGGTTCAGAACGTTAATGCCTCGCTTCAGGCTCTGATGGCACAGCGTGCAAACCACTCGGGTCTTGTCGTCAGCACATTGTTTGAAGAAGTGCCATGCCAGGGAACTCCTTGAAGCTGCCTTTGGGGTGCTCGGTCCCAGATGGCGGCGGTCAGTAGCAGGCGGAGTCTCTTGGCGGCGGGTGTTCTGCTTTTGCCCACTGCTCCCTCTTTTGCTACGCTGTTGGCTCGGTCTCACCACTGCCTCTTCCTCCGAACTGTGAAAGTCAGTGGCACGACCTTCATTCCATGTGGGGTCTAGGACCTCATCGTCCCCTGCATCGTCTTCCACCCAGTCTTGATCCCTGACCTCCTGTTCAGTCTGCACACTGCAGAAAGACGCAGCAGTTGGCACCTGTGTTTCGTCATCATCAGAGACATGCTGAGGTGGTATTCCCATGTCCTCATCATCAGGAAACATAAGTGGTTGTGCGTCAGTGCATTCTATGTCTTTCACCGCTGGGGAAGGGCTAGGTGGATGCCCTTGGGAAACCCTGCCAGCGGAGTCTTCAAACAGCATAAGAGACTGCTGCATAACTTGAGGCTGAGACAGTTTCCCTGGTATGCATGGGGGTGATGTGACAGACTGATGGGGTTGGTTTTCAGGCGCCATCTGTGCGCTTTCTGCAGAAGACTGGGTGGGAGATAATGTGAACGTGCTGGATCCACTGTCGGCCACCCAATTGACTAATGCCTGTACCTGCTCAGGCCTTACCATCCTTAGAACGGCATTGGGCCCCACCATATATCGCTGTAAATTCTGGCGGCTACTGGGACCTGAGGTAGTTGGTACACTAGGACGTGTGGATGTGGCAGAACGGCCACGTCCTCTCCCAGCACCAGAGGGTCCACTAACACCACCACGACCATGTCCACGTCCGCGTCCCTTACTAGATGTTTTTCTCATTGTTATGGTTCACCACAACAACAAATATATTATTTGGCCCAATGTATTGTATTCAAATTCAGCGGGATATAAATTTGAGGCCTAGTATTTAGGCGCTGGGTGACCGGTATGGATTTAGTGACAGAATTAGACTTGGAAATGCACAGAAGCGTGTGTGTGAAGTTAATCTGAATGACCCTATGTGCACCTTCAATATGATCTACCCTTTTAGGGATAGATTTCAAATAGCTCTGATATAGCAGAAACGACTAAATTATGAAATTGCTAAATTGGGAATTGTATTTCAACCCAGAACAAAAAATGTGCTTTGACGGACACTAAATAACTTTCCCAGCCACAACAGGACAGCGGTAACGAGAGATTTAGCGGGATATAAATTTGAGGCCTAGTATTTAGGCGCTGGGTGACAGGTATGGGTTTAGTGACAGAATTAGATTTGAAAATGCACAGTAGCGGGTGTGTGAAGTTATTCTGAATGACCCTATGTGCACCTTGAATATTATATACCCTTTTAGGGATAGATTTCAAATAGCTCTGATATAGCAGAAACCACTAAATTATGAAATTGCTAAATTGGGAATTGTATTTCAACCCAGAACAAGAAATGTGCTTGAACGGACACTAAATAACTCGCCCAGCTACAGCACTAGGGACAGATTTAGCTGGATATAAATTTGAGGCCTAGTATTTAGGCGCTGGGTGACCGGTATGGATTTAGTGACAGAATTAGACTTGGAAATGCACAGAAGCGTGTGTGTGAAGTTATTCTGAATGACCCTATGTGCACCTTGAATATTATATACCCTTTTAGGGATAGATTTCAAATAGCTCTGATATAGCAGAAACCACTAAATTATGAAATTGCTAAATTGGGAATTGTATTTCAACCCAGAACAAGAAATGTGCTTGAACGGACACTAAATAACTCGCCCAGCTACAGCACTAGGGACAGATTTAGCTGGATATAAATTTGAGGCCTAGTATTTAGGCGCTGGGTGACCGGTATGGATTTAGTGACAGAATTAGACTTGGAAATGCACAGAAGCGTGTGTGTGAAGTTATTCTGAATGACCCTATGTGCACCTTGAATATTATATACCCTTTTAGGGATAGATTTCAAATAGCTCTGATATAGCAGAAACCACTAAATTATGAAATTGTTAAATTGGGAATTGTATTTAAACCCAGAACAAAAAATGTGCTTTGACGGACACTAAATAACTTTCCCAGCCACAACAGGACAGCGTTAACGAGAGATTTAGCAGGATATAAATTTGAGGCCTAGTATTTAGGCGCTGGGTGACAGGTATGGGTTTAGTGACAGAATTAGACTTAGAAATACACAGTAGCGGGTGTGTGTGAAGTTATTCTGAATGACCCAATGTGCACCTTGAATATTATATACCCTTTTAGGGATAGATTTCAAATAGCTCTGATATAGCAGAAACCACTAAATTATGAAATTGCTAAATTGGGAATTGTATTTCAACCCAGAACAAGAAATGTGCTTGAACGGACACTAAATAACTCGCCCAGCTACAGCACTAAGGACAGATTTAGCGGGATATAAATTTGAGACCTAGTATTTAGGCGCTGGGTGACAGGTATGGGTTTAGTGCCAGAATTAGACTTGGAAATACACAGTAGCGGGTGTGTGTGAAGTTATTCTGAATGACCCAATGTGCACCTTGAATATTATATACCCTTTTAGGGATAGATTTCAAATAGCTCTGATATAGCAGAAACCACTAAATTATGAAATTGCTAAATTGGGAATTGTATTTCAACCCAGAACAAGAAATGTGCTTGAACGGACACTAAATAACTCGCCCAGCTACAGCACTAAGGACAGATTTAGCGGGATATAAATTTGAGGCCTAGTATTTAGGCGCTGGGTGACAGGTATGGGTTTAGTGCCAGAATTAGACTTGGAAATACACAGTAGCGGGTGTGTGTGAAGTTATTCTGAATGACCCAATGTGCACCTTGAATATTATATACCCTTTTAGGGATAGATTTCAAATAGCTCTGATATAGCAGAAACCACTAAATTATGAAATTGCTAAATTGGGAATTGTATTTCAACCCAGAACAAGAAATGTGCTTGAACGGACACTAAATAACTCGCCCAGCTACAGCACTAAGGACAGATTTAGCGGGATATAAATTTGAGGCCTAGTATTTAGGCGCTGGGTGACAGGTATGGGTTTAGTGCCAGAATTAGACTTGGAAATACACAGTAGCGGGTGTGTGTGAAGTTATTCTGAATGACCCAATGTGCACCTTGAATATTATATACCCTTTTAGGGATAGATTTCAAATAGCTCTGATATAGCAGAAACCACTAAATTATGAAATTGCTAAATTGGGAATTGTATTTCAACCCAGAACAAGAAATGTGCTTGAACGGACACTAAATAACTCGCCCAGCTACAGCACTAAGGACAGATTTAGCGGGATATAAATTTGAGGCCTAGTATTTAGGCGCTGGGTGACAGGTATGGGTTTAGTGCCAGAATTAGACTTGGAAATACACAGTAGCGGGTGTGTGTGAAGTTATTCTGAATGACCCAATGTGCACCTTGAATATTATATACCCTTTTAGGGATAGATTTCAAATAGCTCTGATATAGCAGAAACCACTAAATTATGAAATTGCTAAATTGGGAATTGTATTTCAACCCAGAACAAGAAATGTGCTTGAACGGACACTAAATAACTCGCCCAGCTACAGCACTAAGGACAGATTTAGCGGGATATAAATTTGAGGCCTAGTATTTAGGCGCTGGGTGACAGGTATGGGTTTAGTGCCAGAATTAGACTTGGAAATACACAGTAGCGGGTGTGTGTGAAGTTATTCTGAATGACCCAATGTGCACCTTGAATATTATATACCCTTTTAGGGATAGATTTCAAATAGCTCTGATATAGCAGAAACCACTAAATTATGAAATTGCTAAATTGGGAATTGTATTTCAACCCAGAACAAGAAATGTGCTTGAACGGACACTAAATAACTCGCCCAGCTACAGCACTAGGGACAGATTTAGCGGGATATAAATTTGAGGCCTAGTATTTAGGCGCTGGGTGACCGGTATGGATTTAGTGACAGAATTAGACTGGGATATGGCCAAAAAATAAACAGACTATTGCTGGTTAAATGCACTTGGTGTGACAGCTTCACCCTGATGTAGGCTTTAGCCAAAAAACAACCACACCATTGAGGGTTAAATGCACTTGGTGACAGGCGCAGCTTGCCCCTGATTTAGTATATGGCCAAAAAATGAACAGACTATTGCTGGTTAAATGCACTTGGTGTGACAGCTTCACCCTGATGTAGGCTTTAGCCAAAAAACAACCACACCATTGAGGGTTAAATGCACTTGGTGACAGGCGCAGCTTGCCCCTGATTTTGTATATGGCCAAAAAATGAACAGACTATTGCTGGTTAAATGCACTTGGTGTGACAGCTTCACCCTGATGTAGGCTTTAGCCAAAAAACAACCACACCATTGAGGGTTAAATGCACTTGGTGACAGGCGCAGCTTGCCCCTGATTTTGTATATGGCCAAAAAATGAACAGACTATTGCTGGTTAAATGCACTTGGTGTGACAGCTTCACCCTGATGTAGGCTTTAGCCAAAAAACAACCACACCATTGAGGGTTAAATGCACTTGGTCGCAGCTTGTGCTGGCGCACCACAAGACACAAAATGGCCGCCGATCACCCCAGAAAAATGTGACTGACAAACGGTCTGTGCAGCCTAAAAACAGTGAGCAATTGAGGATCAGCAGCTCAATGATCCACAGCTGCAGATCGATCAGTTAATCAAGTCCTTTGGAGGAGTTAATCTGCCTAATCTCGCCCTACTGTCGCAGCCGCAACCTCTCCCTACGCTAATCAGAGCAGAGTGACGGGCGGCGCTATGTGACTCCAGCTTAAATAGAGGCTGGGTTACATGGTGCTCTGGCCAATCACAGCCATGCCAATAGTAGGCATGGCTGTGATGGCCTCTTGGGGCAAGTAGTATGACGCTTGTTGATTGGCTGCTTTGCAGCCTTTCAAAAAGCGCCAAGAAAGCGTCACAAAAGCGCGAAGAAAGCGACGAACACCGAACCCGAACCCGGACTTTTACGAAAATGTCCGGGTTCGGGTCCGTGTCACGGACACCCCAAAATTCGGTACGAACCCGAACTATACAGTTCGAGTTCGCTCATCCCTAGTAGTAATAACTAAAGGTGAACAATATAAAATACATACCGTACTGCAAACTATATTCAATAAGATTGCAGTTACCCCAGGTCTCGGGTACTGCACAATACCAAACACAACCTATGGACCAGAGCGGCACTGTGTCTGAAGGAAAGCAGTCATGTATTTTTCGGATCTCACACAGCTCCCTTACAGCCTTGTTCACACAGTTAGTATGGTATTAGATTTTTTAAGCCAAAACCACAAGTGAATTCTACAAGGAGGACACTTATTGGATCCAATATGTTCTTCAGGTTCCTTTTTTCAACAGGAATTGCATCAAGTTGCACAATATAAAAATGTTTTAAAGGGGTTTTCTAAGTGTTTTTTTACTGATGACCTATCCTTTGGTCATCAGTATCTGATCGGTGGGGTCCAACACTTGAGACCCCGCTGATCCGCTGTTTATGAAGGCAGCATGGCTCGCAGTAGCGCCTCAGCCTTCTCCAGTTTTTTTCTAGGCCAGTGACCACATGTTCGACATGTCTTTTAGTCTAATGGACTATGTGCAACGTGTGCTGGCCGTGCCAGTGCCGAGGACCACAAATTGCAGTCCGCAATGCACGGGCAGCCACATTCGGATCGCGACCCCATTAACTTGAATGGGATCCGTGATCCGCCCGTTCCGCAAAAATATAGGACAAGTTCTATCCTTTTGAAGAACGGAAGCATGGAATGGAACCCCACGAAAGCACTCCGTAGTGCTTCCGTAGGGTTCCGATCCGTGCTTCCGCACCGCATCTCCGGATTTACGGACCCATTCAAGTGATGCGGAATGCACACGGCCGGTGTCCCGTGTATTGTGGACCCGCCGTATGTGCAAGAGGCCTTATAAGTGGATGGGGCTGGGCACGATACTAAGCACAGCCACTATACTATTTGAGGCACTATGCTTGGTGAGCAGAAAGGAGGTTGCAGCGCTATGGGTTTTGAAACAGTAATGTATGCACAGAACCGAAGTGTAACCTCACAGGCACGAGACTAAGTAATTTTTGTGTTACTTGTGACTAGAAGAAAAAGAAGGCCTCAGCAGAGCCCCTTCATTTTACTGCAGTACGGAGCGCATGTTATAAACAAAGTTTTGAAACAAATTTGGTTCAGATAGAGCAGTCCGAACTCTACTGCTGAGGAACTGTGAATCTATAAATAAAAAAAAACACACAGCACCAACATAGCGTATGACTAGATAAAGCACCAGAAGGTAGAGGGAGGCCATGTGGCACCACGCTCACCTTTTGTTGTTGTGCAAATCAGACACAACACTGTTAGGACATAGTAATCCTTAAGTGCAGCACAATGTGAGAGATGAAGGATAATCCCTGATGTTAAAATGCATGACAATTGTATTAGGTACTTGTTCGGATAAACCCTCTTTTAACATCTATCCCCCCCCCCCCCAGCCTTTCCCAATCCCATACCAAAATAACCACAGACCACAGTTCGGATTATAATTATAATTACAGCAGCCGTTTTATTAAATAAATAAATAAATAGCAATATAAAATTTAAAAATAATCAACAATTAACCACTGACGAGGGAGGTCCTAGAAGCCCCAAATAACCAGAGAACTCAAACCAAAACGGCGACACCATCTTACCCCCAGCCGTTCAACCTAGCTTGGAGGCATCAACTGATGGCCGCCTTTAATTCCTCAATTCCAGATGCTCCAGGAGAGTCCAGGCCCTCCCGCGGGGCCCTCCCATCCTCAAGTACCACAATATTTTCCAACTCCGAGGACCTCCCCCGCTTCTCGACTGCCGCGACTACTACCAACCCTGATCCCCTTCATATTTTTTTTATATATACATCCCCACTTCAAAAGGCCAATATTACCTAACCTGTTCCGACATATCCCGATATGTACCTCATACTTACCAAAACGCAGACATCAATGGGCGGGAGGGTGGGCGTTTCTCCAGCTGAACCCCAAAATGGCGATTGCTAACCTCCTCCTCACTAATTTAAAACCGCTACTCCTCCCACCTTCGTTACGATAACTACCGCGCCACCCACAAACCACTTCCTCCTCTAACATCAACCCTAACTACCTTCTTCCTCTCATCTAAACCATCGTCATGATGGCATACCCCTACTGCTGTGCTCCAGGTCCGGCCCTACTGGAACAAAAAAACAAAAATGGCCAGTGCTGCCAAGGAGGGAGTCAAATATTTTTTTTCTATTTATTACAAATAGAATCTCAGATAAAGACAATGGGGGAGATTTATCAAACTGGTATAAAGTAGAACTGGCTTAGCTACCCATAGCAACCAATCACATTCCACCTTTCATTTTCCAAAGGAGCTGTGAAAAATGAAAGGAGGAATCTGATTGGGCAACCAAGCCAGTTCTACTTTACACCAGTTTGTTTGATAAATCTCCCCCTTAGTGTCTATGGAAGATAAGAGCCTTGTTAAGTCGGGACACATGCAATAAAGGTATTGGGTATTTGGGCTCAATGTGAAGCCAATGATGTACCAAATTTCATTATGAAAATGATTAACACATAGGTCCTAATAGGAAAGATTTACGGCCTATTATATATTCACTCATACTCCTATGTGGAGACATGCATGTTTCTAGGCCCCATGGTGTGAGTGGAGACTTAGGCCTCTTTCACACGGGCATTGCGGGAAAAATGTGCGGGTGCGTTGCGGGAACACCCGCGATTTTTTCGCGCGAGTGCAAAACATTGTAATGCGTTTTGCTCGCGCGTGAGAAAAATCGCACATGTTTGGTACCCAAACCTGAACTTTTTCACAGAAGTTCGGGCTTGGGATTGATATTCTGAAGATTGTATTATTTTCCCTTATAACATGGTTATAAGGGAAAATAATAGCATTCTGGGTACAGAATGCATAGTAAAATAGCGCTGAAGGGGTTAAAAAATAAAATATATAATTTAACTCACCTTAATCCACTTGCTCGCGTAGCCGGCATCTCCTTCGGTCATGATCCTAGCTGTCTGCAGGAACAGGACCTGTGGTCAGGTCACTCCGGTCATCACATGATCTTTTACCATGGTGATGGATCATGTGATGACCGGAGTGACCTGACCACAGGTCCTGTTCCTGCAGACAGCTAGGATCAAGACAGAAGGAGATGCCGGCTACGCGAGCAAGTGGATTAAGGTGAGTTAAATTATTATTTATTTATTTTTAACCCCTCCAGCGCTATTTTATTATGCATTCTGTATTCAGAATGCTATTATTTTCCCTTATAACCATGTTATAAGGGAAAATAATAATGATCGGGTCTCCATCCCGATCGTCTCCTAGCAACCGTGCGTGAAAATCGCACCACATCCGCACTTGCTTGCGGATGCTTGCGATTTTCATGCAACCCCATTCACTTCTATGGGGCCTGCGTTGCGTTAAAAACGCACAAAGAGGAGCATGCTGCGATTTTCAAGCAACGCACAAGTGATGCGTGAAAATCTCCACTCATGTAAACAGCCCCATAGAAATGAATGGGTCGGTATTCAGTGCGGGTGCAATGCATTCAACGCCTTGCATCCGCGTGGAATACTCACCCGTGTGAAAGGGGCCTTAGGCTTCATTCACACAGTCAGTATTTGGTCAGTGATTTCCATCAGTGATTGTGAACCAAAACCAGGAGTGGAGCTACACAGAGATAAAGGTGTAAGGAAAAGATCTGCACCTGTTCTGTGCTTTGGACCCGCACTTGGTTTTGGCTCAAAATCACTGATGGAAATCACTGACCAAAAACTGACTGTGTGAATAAGGCCCTAGGCCTCATGAACACATTTTTTTTCCGTGTCCTTTACGCTGCTTTTCCAGACTGTATGCGGAACCATTCATTTCTGCAAAAAAAAAACAGAAGGTACTCTGTGTGCATTCCGTTTCCGTATGTCTGTATTTCCATTCCGCAAAAAAAAATTAACATGTCCTATTATAGTCCGCATAACGGACCAGGATAGTACTGTTCTATTTGGGGCCAGCTGTTCCGTTCCGCATAATACGGAATGCACACGGACTTCATCTGTATTTTTTGCGGATGCGTTTTTTGCGGACCGCAAAATACATACGGTCGTGTGCATGAGGCCTTAGGGGGAAATTTATCAAACCGGTGTAAAGTAGAACTGCCTTAGTCGCCCATAGCAACCAATCAGATTTCACCTTTTATTTTTCAAAGAAGCTGTGAAAAATGGAACCTGGTTGGTTGCTATGGGTAACAAAGCCAGTTCTACTTTACACCAGTTTGATAAATCTCCCCCAATGCGTTTCAATGTCGACATCACATCTTCATCAGGACAGGTACATGGCCTGGTGAAGATCTGATGTCCACATCGAAATGCATTGCCTTTTTCTGATATTCTATTTATAATAAAGAGAAAGAAAAAAATACTCCTCCTTTGGCAGCTCCGCCATTTCTCATTTTGTTGCTCCTGTCATGTCTGTCCAGTAACTACTTTTCCCCACATGTGCTAACAATTCTGGAGAATTTATTCTGTTGACTTTGGGGTCATTTACTATGCTGAAATATGCCTAAATTAGGCGTATTTCAGGCGCAGATGGCGCGACAATGGTTACTGTGCTGCTATCTGTGATTTTTCCCCGTTCATGGCAGGTCTAAAATTGTGAGTGTGGCATGTGCGGATAAAGGGTCTCATTTACCATTTTCTACGCCTGTTTTAGGTCTAAATGTAAGACAGCAAGGAAGCTGTCTTACGTTTAAAACTGGCACTGAATGCGCCAAAGTTATGGAGAGCCCAGCGCCTCTTCATAACTTCAGAGCATCCACCGCCAGCTTAGGGCTTTATTAAGACCGATGTCTATAACGCCGGTCTTAATAAATGATCCCCACTGTGTTGTTCCTTTTGGATTCAAAGGGTAAGATCTAGGGCAAATCTGCCTCAAAAAAACGCAACAAAATACGAAAGTAAAACACAGGAAAATCTATGCAATAAATCCACATAAACTGCACTGCTGTGCACATATAACCTTACAGTTTTTGGGATCTTGACTGCGTCCATGTGCACGAGACTTTATGGTCATAAATACAGTCCAACGGGCAGGGACGTTGCTAGGGTCTCAAAAGATCCGGGGCCCAAGCCCCAATACATATGTGCCATATTCTCAAAGTATCTGCCCTAAACACACGCACACAAACTTGCCCTAGGACTAAAGACATATTTTACTTGCTGCATGGACACTAACAAACATACAGCACTATATACCTCTCACATCCAGTACCTCCCAGGTGATGTCTCCTCTGATGTAGACACTTTCTTTCCCCATCTTCTCCATTCCAGCCAGACAACTTCTTTCACCCCATCTAATCTCTGCAGAGTTTACCAAACAGTCAACTTAGGTTCCTCACTTTTCTTATATCATCATCCTCCCACCCTGCTACCCCAACAGTATTATCCTGGTGCTGCCCAGAATGCTGTGCCTGCTGTGCTCCCCAATGCCCCTAAATACTATACCACAGAAATGATACTGCTATACAGATAAGTCCACCTATAGTAGTATAAAAGTCCTACTTATAGCAATAATTCCCTCCCAGAGTGCCCTTCTTAATAATACTGACCCCTACAATGCCCCCAATAATGATACTACTCCCCAAGAGTGCCCCTGTTAGTGATAGTGCCCTCCTTATTGTGCCCAATAATAATGGCCACCATAGTGCACCCAACAATAATAAGGCTCTCTATACTATAAATAAGTCCCCCCTGTAGTACTTATCCACCATTATAGTGTCTCCAGTAGTTATAATGTTGGGGGCACCACAGGAGGGCATCTCTGCGCGATGCGCGTGAGTGAGAGATTGTACAAGTGTGCCGTAAAACTACAAGAATACAAATAACATGTATAAGTATTAAGCATAGCGTAGCATGTACTATACATTAACACTGAAGCACATGGTAAAATGGCTGCCTCTACATCAGATTGCATGTCTGCTGGGCCGAACATATAATGTCCCCAATAAGACCCCCAATGGTTACTGTCTAATGCCCCCTATAGTGTCCCTGTAGTTATAGTGCTCCCCTGTAATGCCCCAGTAGTTTAATGCCCTCCTGTGGTGCACCAATAGGTATAATACCCTCCTGTACTGCCCTAGCAGTAAGAAGGCCCTCCTGTGTTGCCTCTATAGGAATAATACCCTCCTGTGGTGCGCCAATAGGTATAATATCATTCTGTACTGCACCAGTAGTAATAAGGCCCTCCTGTGGTGCCCCCGATAGGTATAATATCATTCTGTAGTGCACCAGTAGTAATAAGGCCCTCCTGTGGTCCCCCCAATAGGTATAATACTTTCCTGTAGTGTCCCAGTAGTAATAAGGCTTTTCTTTGGTGCTCCATATTGGTATAATGCCCTCCTGTTCTGCCCCAGAAGGTATAATGCCCTCCTGTAGTGCCCTAGTAGAATAAGTCCCTCCTGTGGTGCCTCCAATAGGTACAATACCATCCTGTAGTGTCCCGGTTGTAATAAGGCCCTCCTATGGTGCCCCAAATAGGTATAATATCCTCCTGTAGTGCCCCAGTAGTAATAAGTCTCTCCTGTTCTGCCCCCAATAGGAATAATATGCTCCTATAGTGCCCAAGTAGTACTAAGACCCTCCTGTGGTTCCCCCTATAGTTATAATACCATCCTATAGTGCCCCAGAAGGTATAATGCCCCCTGTAGTTCCAACAATACTTACATGCCCCCCAACAGTTATAATGGCCCCCACATAGTGCCCCCATGTAAAATGACCTCTTCAGTGTCCCCAGTACTTGTAAAGGCCCCTGTCCACATTGGACAAAATATAAAAAAAAAAACACTCACCTGACTTCCCACTGCCGGAGGTCCAAGTTGCAGGCTTCTGGATTCAGACGGGCATGTTGAAGTCACCTAGCCGTCTGTGTCTTGGCACAGGAGTGTGCGATGACATCATCAAGCCGCCTGAGACCCGGCACAGGCAATTGCTTGGCGACTTCCCGCGCCGTTCTACAAGCAAGCGGCCACAGTAATTCAACTGTATCGCCGTCCTTAGGTCAGCGAGGCAGTTGTATATCTACCAGCCGTAACATTCGGGCCCTGGACTAAACACCAGGGGATCAAGCCCCGAATGTTTTGACCCAGCGACGCCCCAACGGGTGACGCCGCAGGAGTTTTGCTGTAAGGGCTGTTTCACACGAGCGGATGCCGTGCGTCGCATCCGCTCCGTGAAAGACAGCCAAAACCCGATGCAGACTTCAGAGGCACGGAGCATTAACATGACTGATAATGCTCCGTGCCTCTCTGTGATCTCTTTACTACGAAATCACAGTTGTCACTGTGATTTCGTAGTAAAGAGATCACAGAGAGGCACGGAGCATTATCAGTCATGTTAATGCTCCGTGCCTCTGAAGTCTGCATCGGGTTTTGGCTGTCTTTCACGGAGCGGATGCGACGCACGGCATCCGCTCGTGTGAAACAGCCCTAAAGGAAAGAAATCTGCTGTGCACTAATTAGTGGTGTTTTGTGGTGAAAAAAAAAATCTAAGCACTCCAACCTGAGTGAAAGCAAAGATGTGAAAGTCAGATACGTTCTACTTATTAAATCATGTCAGCGCGCCCTCCACCGCACTCGCCTTTAGGATTTCATCTTCTCCCCCTCTTCTCTCCAGCTCAGCACCTGCCTCTTTTGATATATTCTGTAGAGTACCAGGGACATATCTCCAGTTTTACATTCTTCTCATGATTTTTTAGACAACTTGGAAGAAGATGAGCGCCATAAATCGGAAAGATCATCTTACAATCCTCTTGAAAATGCATTTGGGTTCCCTTTGCCCTGAGTGTCCCATAGCAGGTTTTATGCGAGGGAATTAGCAAAATCCGTAATTTTCAGAATCAAGAAGCAATATGGTTTAAATACAAATAACGTCTGGCTGATTCTTCGTGTTGGATCTGAGCAGGCTGCGGTGAACAAAAGTCAGACGCATTCATTAGGGAACGCCAGCTTCTGTGTCTTTGGTGGAGAGACAGCGCTCCCTAGTGGTCAATGAGCGAACAGTCGTGTATAGAAGAATTGGGTAGAGATGATTTAGAGCCAAGGTTCTGAGCCTGTGGTACACATACCCAGGGGCATAGCTTTAGGGGAAGAGGCTGCTTTGGGGCCCGAACTCAGAAAGATTAAAAGATTTTGTCAGAGCCCCCTCAGTCTTATAAAACACTGTAGGAAACAGATGGGGCAGCTGCGGGGCCAAGTCAGAGAGCAATCTTGATTAGCCACAGTAGTGGGGATTGCTTGGGGGGGCTCGCACTGTCCTCATGATGTGCTTAGGAAGCATAGTGTACAATCTTATCATTGGGGGGTGAGAAGGGGGCATTGAGGTTTTTTTCAGCAGGGGGTATGTGGACTCCCATAATAACAGAACAAATAATAAGCAATAGGAAGCATACTGTACCTCACAATGTTAATGAGAATATACTGCGTGAAAGGGGGCTTGAGAGGACAATATTGTGACATTACAATTGGAAAAACTCTCCTGAAAGTGTCACTTTTATCATGTAGATTTTGACTGTTTCAAATTGTTTTGAATGGATTTTTATGCATTTTTTTATGGATTCTTGACTATTTAGCTACTTTTTGTCTTGATTCTCATTGAGAGAGCCCTGCAAATTCACATCTTTTATGTACGTTTTGATGTCATTTACCAACTCTACTAGTGATATTATATGGTGACTAGTGATGAGCAGCATAGGCAATATTTGTTTTCGCTATAATTCGAGAATTGGTGGCCTAACATTCACCATAAATTAGCAAATTCTAGAATTCGTGATCGCCAGTCATTATTTTCTTGATTGCGAAAATTAGCAATGTAATATACGCGTATTGTGCGCGCAATACAGGCGTGACTCACTGACTTGCTATATTTTTTAAGCTGCTAGAAGTTTCCTGAGACTGCAGAAAATGACTGGAGAAAATGCACAGTTCTTATCTCACTACCTAACACCCTGCACTGGAACCTATCAGCTACACTATATCACTATATAGCCTACACTGACTGTCTCCCACTAAAGCCTCATGCACACAACCGTTGTGCGGACCCATTAAGCACTCCTTGTGCTGTCCGCATCCGTTGCTCCGTTCCGTAGCCCCGCAAAAAATATAACATTTCCTGGCAGGGAGAATGGTGGAAGGAGAGGTAAGTATTACAGTCTGATCTGAGGTCAGATATGGAGGTCTAATGGGGATCTGGAGAGGTGTAATGGAGGTTTGGAGTGGTCTATGGGGGTCTAGAGGTCTGACTGGGGGGGGTCAAGAGGTCTGACTGGGGGAGGTCTGGAGTGGTCTAATGGGGGATCTGGAGGTCTGACTGGGGAAACTGGATGTCTAATGGGGGTCAGATATAGGGGTCTGGAGGTCTGATATGGGGGTCTGGTCTAAGGTCTGATATGTGGGTCTGGAGGTCTGATATGGGGTCTGGAGGTCTAATGGGGATCTTATATGGTGGTCTGGAGGTCTAATGGAGGTCTTATATGGGGTCTGGAGGTCTAATATGGGGGTCTGGAGGTCTAATGTCTTATCTGAGGTCTGACATTGGGTCTGGGTCTTACATGAAGGTCTAATGGTGGTCTGATCTGAGGTTTAAAACTGGGGTCTTATATTGGGTCTGACATAGAGGTCTAAAGTGGGTTTGGTCTGAGATGGGGGGGATGTTGTTTTTGCACTGACTCATCTGTGTGGTACCGGTATTTTCAGGGGGACTGTTTCTGCAGGCTAGTATTGGGGAGCACAGTGGAGACAGTATTGGAGTGGCAGGATGGGGTGTTGAGAAGGTGGGAGGATGATGGAAAGTAAGAAAATAAGATGTCTGTTTGTTAAACTCTGCAGAGACAAGGCACGACTGAAAGAAGTCACCATGGTGGTCTGATCTAACAGAAGAAAACAATAAATAAAGAAAATTAATGAAAAAAGAGAATGTTGATCAACGGCACCCTCTTCTGGAATCTAGAAAAGGGGTCTTGAGGCAGCAAGCATGGCGTCCAGAGGGAAAACAACTCAAAGCAGAAAAGTATTGGAGTATAGAAGTAGAGGTAGGCTGCCTGGGGTGGTTGGATGCGGAGAGCAAGCTACTGCATAAATAGAGAATAGAAACATAAAAATGGGGGGGGGGGGGGTTCACCACCCAAATGGAGTTCCGGAACAAGGACTAAAAATATTAAAATCAAAATAAAAGGTTAATGAATAATAAAATCCTAAAATATTGTGATGTTCTTGCTGAATTGATAAAATCAATCTTGATCAAATGAAATAGAAATTACTTACTTCACTGAGGAGGAGGTCAATGGAATGAAGCGCAAGACACCCAAGGACCGAACCTCCCCCGCCAGGATCGTTTGTAGTATCGTGGGAAATAAACATTTTTCCTGTTTTTATTTCTTTAAAAATCACAGGTGGGCTCAAAGCGTTTTGGGGGGATAGAAACCCCCCTTCATCAGGAGCAGTGTAAGCAAGTAGAAACAGCTAAAAGCAGTCATAAACTCACCATTGGGCTTCATATACTTGATTTCATGATGCCATGTGCTGGAATGAAGGTGGGAAGAATGTCACTTTCTGTATGAGAACCGGAAGTGTGTGTTCCACGCTGGAACGCATGTTTGGTGGTATTAAACAATATATTAATATAATAGCAATTGTATGGCTGGATGGTGGTGGGGTGTGGGATGGTAGCAGGGGTGATAGGGAGGGTCCAACACGTATCCAGGGGTGTTAGTTGAATATAAAATGTGCTACTTGGCTGAAGCGAGCAGCACCGGAGTCAACTTCCGGTCCCGATCGTAATGAATCGCACTCGTGGAATGCACAGCTACATCCGGTTTCCGGTGGAGGTGAGCTTTCGGTCTGCTAGGATTTGTACGTTTACAGTTAAGTGGAACGCACAATGGAATGCATTGGATCGCTGCACTTAGGATTATAACTGGGGGGACAAAAGGGTGCCCCTAATTGGATAGACATATTGGTATTATCGGATAAATGGTTAAAGTTTCATTGTATGTACAGTTTAAATTTAAAGCATAAAATGAGTATTAAAATTGATATTAATAAAAATAATATGGGGGTGATGTTAATGCTTTCTATTGATGCTTAGTGGTATATAAAGCTCCTTGGCGGATGTTATGATAAATAGAATCAATAATGTAAATAGATTGAAATGTAATGTGAAACATGGAAGAAAAACTATATAGTAGACATACAAATCACATATAACACACAATGTTATTTTAAAAAACACATATAATATAAATTTTATGTATATACAGTTAGTCAAAAAAAAGGGAGGTTATGGAGGGATTGGTTCATCGGACAGAATAAAAATAGTTAGACATACTCATAAAACCATTGAGTCTAATATTAGCATTATGCAATGTCATGAACATAGCTGATATGAGAGGGACCTAAAAATGGCTAGATGTGGAGGTGATCACGTGGGGGAAAAAAGGAAAATTAACCTCAATAAATACTAGATTAACCCTTTCATGACCAAGGGTCATTGATGCCCCAATGTCCAGGTCAAAATTTTCAAATCTGACATGCGTCACTTTATGTGGTAATAGCTTTGGAACACTTTTACTTATCCATGCCATTCTGAGATTGTTTTCTCGTGACACATTGTACTTCATGATAGTCATATATTTGAGTCAATAAATTTCACCTTTATTTAGGAAAAAATCCCAAATTTACCAAAAATGTGGAAAAATTCACAATTTTCCAAATTTCAATTTCTCTGCTTCTAAAACAGAAAGTGATACCTAATAAAATATTTATTACTTAACATTCCCCATATGTCTATTTTATGTTGGCATCATTTTGGAAATGTCATTTTATTTTTTTAGGACGTTAGAAGGCTTAGAAGTTTAGAAGCAATTTAAAGGACCAGTTTTTAAAGGACCAGTTCAGGTCTGAAGTCACTTTGTGGGACTTACATAGTGGAAACCCCCATAAATGACCCCATTGTAGAAACTACACCCCTAAAGTTACTCAAAACTGATTTTAAAAACTTTGTTAACCCTTTAGGCGTTCCACAAGAATTAAAGGAAAATGGAGATGAAATTTCAAAATTTCACATTTTTGGCAGATTTTCCATTTTATATATTTTTTTTCTTTAACACATTGAGAGTTAACAGCCAAACAAAACTCATAATTTATTACCCTGATTCCGCGGTTTACATAAACACCCCACATGTGGTCGTAAACTGCTGTACGGGCACACGGCAGGCGCAGAAGGAAAGGAATGCCATATGGTTTTTGGAAGGTAAATTGTGCTGGATTGGTTTTCTGAACGCCATATGTTTTTTATTTTTGTGCCGATCGTCTTGTGCAGGGGCTCGTTTTTTGCAGAAAGTGTTGAGGTTTTTATTGGTACCATTTTTGGGTACATAGGATTTTTTGATCATTCATTATTACACTTTATGTGGCAAGGTGACCCAAAAATTGGCAGTTTTGGAACAGTTTTCATTTATTTATTTTTACAGCGTTCATCTGAGGAGTTAGGTCATGTGATAGTTTTATAGAGAAGATCGTTACGGACGTGGCAATACCTAATATGTATACTTTTTCTTATTTATTTAAGTTTTACACGATAATATCATTTTTGAAACCCAAAAAATGATGTTTTAGTGTCTCTATAGTCCGAGAGCCATAGCTTTTTTATTTTTTGGGCGATTGTCTTAAATAGGGTATCATTTTTTGCTGGACGAGGTGACGGTTTGATTGGTACTATTTTGGGGGTCAAACGCCTTTTTGATCGCTTGCTGTTGCACTTTTTGTGATGTAAGGTGACAAATATAGCTTTTTTGGCACAGTTTTTTGAATTTTAATTTTATGGTGTTTATCGGACGGGGTCTATCATGTGATATATTTATAGAGATGGTCGTTACGGACGCGGCGACACCTAATATGTGTATTTTATTTTATTTTTTCATTTTTTTATAGGAAAAGGCAATTTCTTTTTTCTAATTTACATTTTTATTTATTTATTTATTTTTACTTTTATTATTTTCACTTTTTTTTTTATCAGTTCCCTCTTGGATCTTGAAGATCCAGTGGGGCTGATAGTTGTACTATACTTTGCAATGCTCTTGCATTGCAAAGTATAGTACTTCCAGATTGCCTGTAGGTGGCAGCACTGGACGCCTTTGCCATGGCAACCAGACGCTTTTGCAAAGCGTCCGGTTGCCATGGCAACCATCGGGTGCTGCAATCACAGCGCTGCACCCCCGATGGTGGAGAGAGGGAGCTCCCTCCCTCTGTTAACCCCATGGATGCCGCAACCGCGGCATCTATAGGGGTTACAGGAGAGTGTCAGCATAGAGCTGACACTCTCTGCTGATGGCGGCGGCTCAGTAATTGAGCCGCCGCCATCGCACACAGCAGGGGGATCGGGGGGGGGGCAGCGCAGGAAAGAGGGGGGTTCCGGGAGGCTGCCCATAATATCGAGGGAGGCGGGCAGGAGGGGCGGCTTGAAAATTAATGCAGGGGGCGGGGAGGCGGCGGACCGCATAAGTGCATGGGCACAGATCAGCGGGGCACAGATGAGGGGCACAGATGAGGGGGCACAGATCTGCACTAAGTGCTTGGAGGGGCACAAATCGGGGGGCATGAGGTACACTATCTGCTTTCAGACTCTGATCTGCAGAGCGCAGATCAGAGCCTGAAACCGGCATTTAACACTGCCGCGATCCGATTGGTTAGTCTGCACAGACTAACCAATCGGATCGATTGCCGGCAAGGGGCCACTCTGATTGGTCCCTTGCCGGCATTACTGCACTGTATGCTGTCCGTGACAGCATACAGGGCAGGGGCAGAAGCTTTAATCCAAGCACTTTGCAGCGCTTGGATTAAAGAGCTGCCAGAACGTTTATATACGTGGTAGCTGCACGGGGTATGTGCAGCTATCACGTATATATACAGATTGCAGACGTGAAGGGGTTAATGATAAGTGTTAAGCAAAATATTTTGCTGTATTTGTGAGAGGAGAGGCTGATTACACGGCTACTTACTTGCACCTGTGAGGCCAGGCTGGGTGGGTACTAGACTATTTATAGGCTCCTGTAGGCCTAGGCTGACGACGGGTCAGCTGATTTCACTACCTGTGAGTCAGCTCTAGGATACAGCAGCATGGTGTGGAGGCTCCTTACGGCTGGGCGACGGCAGAATGTCTTAGCAGGGCGCTGGTATTCACGGTAGGATCGCAGTGGTTTGCACGGGACCAACGCTGCGGTCCGCGACATGTAGCGCTCTGAGATGTAGCAGAGTCAGGCGCTAAACGGTTGAATGATGGTTGTTCAAGTCATGCACGCTGTGTTTTTATATCAATGGTAAAAAAAAAAAAAAAAAAATGCTGTGGTATTGCACTTGATGGCATGGTGCCTACAGGGCGGCATGCGATGCGCAGTACTCTGGTTCAAAGCAGAGTGGGGTGCTAACGGTCTAGTGAATGCTCGGCTGTCTAGGGGCTCGTTGGGGGTCATTGCATATACAGACGTGGACAAAATTGTTGGTACCCTTTGGTCAATGAAAGAAAAAGTCACAATGGTCACAGAAATAACTTTAATCTGACAAAAGTAATAATAAATTAAAATTCTATAAATGTTAACCAATGAAAGTCAGACATTGTTTTTCAACCATGCTTCAACAGAATTATGTAAAAAAATAAACTCATGAAACAGGCATGGACAAAAATGATGGTACCCCTAGAAAACACAGAACATAATGTGACCAAAGGGACATGTTAATTCAAGGTGTGTCCACTAATTAGCATCACAGGTGTCTACAACCTTGTAATCAGCCATTGGGCCTATATATATGGCTCCAGGTAATCACTGTGTTGTTTGGTGATATGGTGTGTACCACACTCGACATGGACCAGAGGAAGCAAAGGAAAGAGCTGTCTCAAGAGATCAGAAAGAAAATTATAGACAAGCATGTTAAAGGTAAAGGCTATAAGACCATCTCCAAGCAACTAGATGTTCCTGTGAGTACAGTTGCACATATTATTCATAAGTTTAAGATCCATGGGACTGTAGCCAACCTCCCTGGACGTGGCCGCAGGAGGAAAATTGATGACAAATCTAAGAGACGGATAATCCGAATGGTAACAAAAGAGCCTAGAAAGACTTCTAAAGAGATTCAAGGTGAACTTCATGCTCAAGGAACATCAGTGTCAGATCGCACCATCCGTCGTTGTTTGAGCCAAAGTGGACTACATGGGAGACGACCAAGGAGGACACCATTGTTGAAAACGAATCATAAAAAAGCAAGACTGGAATATGCCAAACTACATGTTGACAAGCCACAAAGCTTCTGGGAGAATGTCCTGTGGACAGATGAGACAAAAATCGAAGTTTTTGCCAAGGCACATCAGCTGTATGTTCACAGACGAAAAAATGAAGCATATCAAGAAAAGAACACTGTCCCTACTGTGAAACATGGAGGAGGCTCTGTTATGTTCTGGGGCTGCTTTGCTGCGTCTGGCACAGGGTGTCTTGAATCTGTGCAGGGTACAATGAAATCTCAAGACTATCAAGGAATTCTAGAGAGAAATGTACTAGCCAGTGTCAGAAAGCTTGGTCTCAGTCGCAGGTCATGGGTCTTGCAACAGGACAATGACCCAAAACACACCGCTAAAAACACCCAAGAATGGCTAAGAGGAAAAAATTGGACTATTCTAAAGTGGCCTTCTATGAGCCCTGACCTCAATCCTATTGAGCATCTTTGGAAGGAGCTGAAACATGCAGTCTGGAAAAGGCACCCTTCAAACCGGACACAACTGGAGCAGTTTGCTCATGAGGAGTGGGCCAAAATACCTGCTGAGAGGTGCAGATGTCTCATTGACAGTTACAGGAAGCGTTTGATTGCAGTGATTGCCTCAAAAGGTTGCGCAACAAAATATTAAGTTAGGGGTACCATCATTTTTGTCCATGCCTGTTTCATGAGTTTATTTTTTTACATAATTCTGTTGAAGCATGGTTGAAAAACAATGTCTGACTTTCATTGGTTAACATTTATAGAATTTTAATTTATTATTACTTTTGTCAGATTAAAGTTATTTCTGCGACCATTGTGACTTTTTCTTTCATTGACCAAAGGGTACCAACAATTTTGTCCACGTCTGTAGTTGTTGGCCTAGCAGGCGCCTGGTGTAGGTATGGTTGCAGGTTTTCTCTATTAAAAAAAAAAAAAAAAAAGTGTGTTTTTAACATGCAGGGGCACATCCGTAGCTAACGCCAAACATGCAAGGAGTTGGGGTATGTATACCAGGGGTCTGCATGTGGGGATCCATGCAGATCAATTGAGGCGCCCGTATGTGAGTTCTGATGCTCCTGTAGGTAAGAGTGGTTTATCTATAAACTGTATGTTATGGGCACGCATGTGTCAGCGGTTCTGTGCTGGGGTATAGGTGCATTATATGTTGCTTTATTGTCGTTGCTTCAAGGTTCATGTTCATGCACGTTTATGTTTCTTGGGTGGTGCTGTGGTGACCATCCCTGAGAAAAGGAAAAAGAAAAAAAAAAAGCCTGCAGCATTATGTGGAGGCGTTACCTTCATAGCTATGTCCATGTGTCTGCATTTACAATTTATACTCTGTTCACCACTAGAGCTGCGTTCATGCGTTGCTGTTGCATCACATTGATCCCCTGTTATCTCAGATTGCATTCACAGCTGCGTTATACAGTGCTCTTCAGGCTCACAGCTGGGCCCATACCATGTTTCAGGCACTACTCACATCCAGAGCTGCGTTCACCCACCTGTTCATACATCACTTCGGCTTCCACTTAAGGCCGCATTTTCCTTTTCATTGCTACATCATGGTTACTCAGTATTTTCTCTGGGGCAGTCAGTGCACCGCTCTGATACCGTTCTCCTAATGAACATAGCTGCTTTCCTTCAGGTTTACGTTTCTTCCCTCGCTGGCGCCTGGCCCCGCCATTAGGGTCTCTCGCGCCTGGCGGTTTATAAATCCTGTCACGACTACAGGTGATTACGAAGTCCTGTCACGACTACAGGCAATTACGAAATCCTGTCACGTCTACAGGTTAATAAGTCCTGTCACGTCTTCAGGCGATTACGAAATCCTGTCACGTCTACAGGTTAATAAGTCCTGTCACGTCTTCAGGCAATTACGAAATCCTGTCACGTCTACAGGTTAATAAGTCCTGTCACGTCTTCAGGCAATTACGTCCCGATCCATTATCAGAGTTAAGCGGCATATGCCATCTTCTAAATTTTGGGTCCTTTATTAATAATAAGAAATAATTTAAGCAGTGGCCTGGGGGATAAGTATAGGTGTAGTATTTGCTACCAGCAATAGTTGGTGTCCAAGCAGGGCCCTTAGCGAATGGTTGGACTTCATTAAGTCTTCCATCACATTCACCATTGTTATTTCAGTCTGCAGCTCCCGGGTTCAGACCTTCTTGTGATATGTTCATATGATCGTCAACATAGGGGTAAATCGTTTCTGACTACCGACCGCTCTTTCAAAACATCAACTTTAGCTACCTCCAAAAACAACGGCACGTGACAAAGAGGTAAGGTATATAGAAGTCTCTGATATGTACGGTATATTCCGCACCTTCATCGTGTAGAGTCTTCTGCGTTCAAAGCGGGTGTCGTAATGGTATGTATATGTTTACTCTAAATAAGGTCTATGCTTTTTGGCCCCTTTAGGCTGCCCTACAGCAGCAGTTATGGCACAATTCTACTGCTTGTTGCAAGATAGGGTTAGATAGGTTAGGGACACCTTTCTGATAGCCGATCCGAACACAAGTGTTAAGCAAAAGTATTTTGCTGTATTTGTGAGAGGAGAGGCTGATTACACGGCTACTTACTTGCACCTGTGAGGCCAGGCTGGTTGGGTACTAGGCTATTTATAGGCTCCTGTAGGCCTAGGCTGACGACGATTCAGCTGATTTCACCCACCCACCCACGCCATCTTACAGTCACTTCATATAGGGGTGGCCCCCTTTAGGCTGCCCTACAGCAGCAGTTATGGCACAATTCTACTGCTTGTTGCAAGATAGGGTTAGATAGGTTAGGGACACCTTTCTGATAGCCGATCCGAACACAAATAATAATTAGAGATGAGAGAATCAAATCCCTCGAAGTGGAATTCGATTCGAATTTCAGGATAAATTAGATTCGCCTAGAAGCTGAATTTCCTCTTACTTCGTGTCAGCGAATCGATTTATATAAACTTACTGCCTCCATTTGCTCACGATGGAACGCCAGCCTCCATCTTGCTTGAAGATCTTGGCCGAAATCCTGTTCGGCTTGAGATTAAATCATCAAGCTGGCTGGCGTGATGACACTTAAAGTATTGGGGGGGGGGGCAGTCACCCTAGGCACGCCACTGTATGAGCTAATGTAAATGAATAAGGATCCAGATGACTCGGCAAAGCACAGAGCACAGATATGGCACTGATCTCTCTTTTGCAAAAAACAGCAGAAAATGGCTGCTGGGGAGGTTCTTATATAGGCAAGGGATAGGCAACCTTCCTATTAGTTGCTAGGGATGTTGCTAAGCTCAGACAAAGATATTACAGCTGTTAGGCTAGAAGTCCGTGCCAGCGCCTCTGCCCCTAACTCTAGGCACAGGTGGCGGGTTCCCTCTTTTTCCTCCTGTTGTCCTGCTGACAAACATGGGCAGCAACTTGCTTAACTCTGCTACATATGTTCCATGCCAGAGTTTCCTTCCTGCTGGAGACTTGCATTAGTGTTGAAGCTTGCATGGGTGTGTCTCTCTTCACCTTAGGCTAGGTCTACACGACGACATTTGTCGTGCGACATTTTGTTGCACTAATGTCGCGCGACAATTTTTATAATGGCAGTCTATGGTGTCGCACTGCAACATGCAACATGCTGCGACTGCGACGCAACAGTCGCAGAAAATCCATTCGAGATGGATTTTTCTGCGACTGTTGCGTCGCAGTCGCAGCATGTCGCATGTTGCAGTGCGACACCATAGACTGCCATTATTTTATATAAAATTGTCGCGCGACATTAGTGCAACAAAATGTAGCGCGACAAATGTTGCGCCCTATCTGTCGCGCGACAAATGTCGTCGTGTAGACCTAGCCTAAAAGGCAACATACACACCCGCCCTCTGTCTCAGCAGCCTATGGCTGGATTGCAGCAGGTATTTAAAGCCACTTCCTACTACAGGAAGTTGCCTGAGCAACCTCAGTGTCTAGCCTTCCTGTGTACTAAATCCTGCTATTGTACTCCTGGACTTTGCTTTCTGCCACCTGCCTCTGACCTTCGACTTTGTTTATGGACCTTGCCTGTTTGCCGCCTGCCCCTGACCTCGGATCTTGTTTGCTGACTTCGCTTGATTGCCGCCTGTCCTGACCCATATCTCCAGGCCTCGTACGTCCCCTAGGTGCTTGCACTGACTTGGGGACTACTCTGGAGTGGCACCTGGCAGCTATCCTATGGCCCAAGCCTATCCCCACCATCAGGGGCTCTAGTGAATACCAGGTAGCTGCTTAGTTACGCCCCTCCGGAGTATACCCAGTCAGTGGTGCAGTGGGTCCACACCCGCTTGCATAACAGCAGCCTTCTCATTAGCCCACAAGGAAGAAGCAGGAGGGTACTAATGAAAAACAATCTAGAATATTCGCGATTACGAAGATATAGGACTATATTTGCGAATACTGCCATTTACACTGATACATTGCGATGCATCTGGTGTTGTAATGGCAGCGGGGCCCGGAGCAGTCACTGTATTCTATTACACCGGGCCCCGCTCACTGTAGTATTAATAGGTAATGTGTAGGTATGGGCACTGTTTTAAACTATAGTGATCCTCTGCAGAATAGGAAAATCCATGTAGTATGGTACTCACTTGAAACTTCTGTAGGCAGGCTGGGTGGGCGGCAGCAGCGTAAAGTCATTCACTACATCACGCGCCTGCTCCGCCTGCTTCATTCATAAAGTGGGAGGAGCAGGCGCGTGGCGTAGGATTACTATAGTTTAAAACAGCGCCCATGCCTACACGTTACCTATTAATACTACAGTGAGTGGGGCCCGGTATAATAGAATATAGTGACTGCACCGGGCCCCGCTGCCATTACAACACCAGATGACGGCCCCCACCCCCTGTATTGGGGGTCATTCACTATTTTACACAGGGACACTGTTAAATATGGGGGGGGGGAATCTGTGGATGACACTGTTATGGGAACAGGGATATCTGTGGATCACACATACCCGTATATAGCATAAGATGCGTTCCCGGACAGACTCCTACATGTACAATTTCAAGCCCTGCCGTTTGGGTTGTCTCAGGCACCCAGGCTTTTCGCAAAGATTATAGCAGAGATGATGGCTCATCTGAGGGAGAGGGATCTGATTGTCATTCCCTATCTAGACGATTTTCTCCTTCTCTCTCGGGAACCAGACCAGTTAATCGATCTGATTTCCTGGTTCAGGGAGGTGCTAGTGAAGCTGGGTTGGGAATTTAAATCTCCAAAAATCCAATCTTGTGCCAAGCCAGATATGCACCTTTCTGGGGCTACTCCTGGACTCCCAGAAACAAATGTGTTTTCTCCCGCCTCAAAGATTAAATCTGCTAGTCTCCAGGGTTCAAGACATTATAGCTCGCCACTCCATCTCTCTAAGAGAAGCAATGTCAGTTCTAGGCCTGATGACGGCCGCAATCCCGGGGGTAGAATGGGCACACTTCCACTCGAGGTCACTTCAGTTGCAGATCCCTGGGGTTTGGGACAAAGATCCCCAATCCTTGGATTCTCTCTTTCTTCTTTCACCTCAAACGTTAAAAGATCTAGAATGGTGGACGGTGCCTTCCAACCTTCAAAAAGGAGTCCCTTGGTCAAGGAAGGATCCCCTTACTCTGACTACAGATGCAAGTCCTTGGGGTTGGGGAGCTCACACAGATTCTCTACTTCTGCAGGGACAGTGGAATCAGGAGATAGTTTCCAAATCTCACAACTTCAAGGAACTTCTAGCGATCCTCATGGCCTTGAGGAGGAGCCTCCACCTCTTAAAAGGCAGAAATATCTTGACGGCAGTAGCTCATATCAATCAGGGGGGGACCAGATCCCCAGACCTAATGTCTCTGACCAAAGAAATTTTTGAGCTAGCAGAAGGTTTCCTTCCATCAATCAGGGCAGTACACTTAAAGGGAACGGAGAATGTAATGGCAGATTTTCTGAGCAGACATTGTGTTCGGCAGTAGTGATGAGCGGCAGGTGCCATATTCGATTTCGACGAAATTCGCGAATATTCGATAGAATATTCGTTTTATATTTGTAGAAATCGAATATTCGTCATTATTCTTGTTATCGCGATTAATATGCGATTTAAATAATCGCGTATTGCGATTGTAACTTAAAGGCTACTCTCCTATTGAAATAGCAATTCGATTAATTCAAGTTATAAAAATCGAATTTCGATTTTAACTTAGCACTGCTATATTCCATATTCGTTAATTCTAGCCTAATATGGACTATAGCAGTGCTAAGTTAAAATCGAAATTCGATTATTATAACTTGAATTAATTGAATTGCGATTTCAACTTGGACCTGGTTTACTATGGTTGGCTTGGTAGAATTAGCGAATATGACGAATATATTTGTTATATTCCACAAAACGAAGATAACGAATGTATTCGTCTATTCCACAAAACGAAGATAACGAAGTATTCTGCATCTTCGTTTTAGCTACCTATTCATCAACTTCGCTAATTCTAGCAACCATATAGGAAAGTTTACTATAGAGACAGCTAAGTTTAATTCGCTATGCAATTATATGACTGCTTTTTTAAAAAAAAATTGAATAATTATAATTATCAGGTATTATAATTCTATTTATTTTTTTAAAAAGCAGTCATATAATCGCATAGCGAATTAAACTTAGCTGTCTCTATAGTAAACTTTCCTATATGGTTGCTAGAATTAGCGAAGTTGATGAATAGGTAGCTAAAACGAAGATGCAGAATACTTCGTTATCTTCGTTTTGTGGAATAGACGAATATATTCGTCATATTCGCTAATTCTACCAAGCCAACCATAGTAAACCAGGTCCAAGTTGAAATCGCAATTCGATTAATTAAAGTTATAATAATCGAATTTCGATTTTAACTTGGCACTGCTATAATCCATATTAGGCTAGAATAAACGAATATGGAATATAGCAGTGCTAAGTTAAAATCAAAATTAGATTTTTATAACTTGAATTAATCGCATTGCTATTTCAATAGGAGAGTAGCCTTGAAGTTAAAATCGAAATTCGATTATTATAACTTGAAATAATCGAATTGCGATTTCAACGTAATTCTCAAATCCGACAGTACATTCTAGCATATGGAGACGATCCCATGGTGATGGGGACGCTCCATGAGCATGGAAGTCGGCAGAAGCGGCAACGGGCACTGACTGGAGCAGCCAGGAATCCAAAGGACAGGTAAGAACAACTTTAGGGAAGTGGGAAAGAAAAAAATATAACAATAAAATTTTTTTTTTTAAAAACGAATATTCGAAATATCGAATTTATATCACTATATTCGAAATATTCGCGAATTAGCGAAGTGCCGATATTCGCGAAAAAAATTCGATATTCGAATATTCGCGCTCAACACTATTCGGCAGGGGGAATGGTCCCTAGATCAACAGATCTTCAACGACATTGCGGCTCTATGGGGTCTCCCGGTGGTAGATCTCTTTGCCACAAGGGAAAACAGAAAAGTGAAAAAATTCTTCTCCCTATCCCCATTAGAGCAGCCCACGGCAGTGGACGCATTGGCCCAATCATGGAGAGTAGGCCTCCTGTATGCCTTCCCTCCTATAAAGCTACTCTCGAGAGTCCTGAAGAAAATTCGGGAGGAGAAGGCCCTAGTAATTACTATAGCCCCATTTTGGCCCAGGAGGGTCTGGTTTTCCTGGCTAAGGAGGATGTCGGTAGCAGATCCCTGGGTACTTCCTGTCTTCCCGGGGCTACTAGTGCAGGGGCCGGTACTTCATCCGCAGTTAGAGAGCCTGCACTTGACAGCTTGGCTGTTGAGAGGCAGATCCTAGAAATGAAGGGTCTTTCTGGGGAGGTGATAAACACCCTTTTGTCCAGTAGAAAGGCTGTTACTTCAAAGATTTATTTAAGGATTTGGAGGGCCTTCCTTAGGTTTGCAAATAAGCCTGTTAATGTCCTAGAACCCCCGGAGTTGCCACTAGTCCTTAGCTTCCTCCAGGAGGGCTGGAATAAAAAACTTAGACCTAGTACTTTAAAGGTCCATATCTCTGCCTTAAGCGCTCTCTTTGAGTATAAATTAGCAGACCACCCCTGGATTAAAAGATTTGTCGTTGCCATTTCTAAACTTGCACCCGTCCAGAAGTCCAGAGTTCCTCCCTGGGATTTAAATCTAGTTTTGTCTGCCTTAACTGGGGATCCCTTTGAGCCCATTGAAGATATCCCAATAAAGAGCTTAACCTATAAATTAACCTTTTTGTTAGCCATTACTTCAGCTAGAAGAGTGAGCGAGATATCGGCCTTCTCAATCGAGAGACTTCTTAGCATTTTAGAAGATAGGGTTATTTTATCTCCTGACCCTGCCTTCCTTCCAAAGGTTTTGTCATCCTTTCACCGATCTCAGGATGTAGTTTTACCTTCCTTCTGTCCCTTACCAAAGAATCAGAAGGAAAGGGAATTCCATTGCCTCGATGTTAGAAGGCACTTTCTGCCACTCGGGACTGGAGGTCGTCCTCTAAGCTTGTGGTTTCCTTTCAGGGACAGAAGAAGGGCTCCCCTGCTTCCTCACAATCTATTGCCAGATATATTAAACAGGCCATTTACCTTCCATATTCCTCTAAAGGGGTTCCTCCTCCTGCCGGGTTTGGAGCACACTCAACTAGAGCGGTGTCTACATCCTGGGCAGAAAGAGCTTCTGCTTCTATTCACCAGATTTGCAGAGCTGCTACGTGGAGTTCTTCTCATACCTTTTTTAAGCACTATAGACTGCAGCTTCCTTATCAGGAAGGTTTAGGGTTTGGGTGTAAAGTCCTCCAAGCAGTAGTCCCACCCTAGATAATCTCGCCTAGATATCCATGGTGCTGTCATAGGCGAGGGGGGAAATATGGGATTACACTTACCGGTAATCGTTTTTCCTTGAGCCTATGACAGCACCCGCCTAGTACCCTCCCGAAATACTAAAAAAAAAAACTAAAAAAAAAAAGGAATATATAGTTTTTTGATAAAAACATAGTATAAATACTCCTTTATTTATGTTCAGAAATATATAGAGAAAAAAGAGAGAGAGAGAAATATATGTGTGTCATAAAAGCAGATGCGACCCCCACCCCCTGTATTGAGGGTCATTCACTACAGGGACACTTATGGAGGGGATCTGTGGATGACACATAGCATAAGATGATGTGTCATCCACAGATCCCCCCCATAACTGTCATACACGGTGCCATCCAGAGACCCCAATAATAGCCACCCACAGATCCCCCCCATAACAGTGCGTCACCCACAGATCCCCCCATAACAGTGCGTCACCCACAGATCCCCCCATAACAGTGCGTCACCCACAGATCCCCCCATAACAGTGCGTCACCCACAGATCCCCCCATAACAGTGCGTCACCCACAGATCCCCCCATAACAGTGCGTCACCCACAGATCCCCCCATAACAGTGCGTCACCCACAGATCCCCCCATAACAGTGCGTCACCCACAGATCCCCCCATAACATTGCGTCACCCACAGATCCCCCCCATAACAGTGCGTCACCCACAGATCCCCCCCATAACAGTGCGTCACCCACAGATCCCCCCATAACAGTGCGTCACCCACAGATCCCCCCCATAACAGTGCGTCACCCACAGATCCCCCCCATAACAGTGCGTCACCCACAGATCCCCCCCATAACAGTGCGTCACCCACAGATCCCCCCCATAACAGTGCGTCACCCACAGATCCCCCCATAACAGTGCGTCACCCACAGATCCCCCCATAACAGTGCGTCACCCACAGATCCCCCCATAACAGTGCGTCACCCACAGATCCCCCATAACAGTGCGCCATCCACAGATCCTCCATAACAGTGTCATCCACAGACCACAATTAGTTCAAAACCCACCAAAAGCACACCTTTTGGTTCAAAATATTTTTTTTCTGATTTTCCTCCTCAAAAACCTAGGTGCGTCTTATGGGCCGGTGCGTCTTATAGGGCGAAAAATACGGTACATTTTTAGCATCATCACAATAGATCACAAGTTAGGAATAAAGCTAATCCCCATTGCGACTTCAGGACAGTGGAATAAAGCCTAAGAATAAAGAAAACTCTGTTGTGACATACAAAAGAAAACCTAAGCCATTGTGATATGATCACACAAGAAAACAATGTGTAAATGTATACAATCTATTCATCATTAAAAAAGAATACCTATACAAAAAAAAGACACTATTATGACCGCATGACAGTAAAACACAGCTTGTAAAGGAACACACACAATATTGTTATACATGCTCTGTTGTTACATCATTAGATTAGAACACTACTTTTAAATGAAGACATGGGCTGTTGTGACATTAAACATACAGAACTCAGAGTCAGAATAAAGGAAAACGTTATTGTGATGGCATAGCCATGAGAAAATATTTGGTCCTTAGAAGGTCTTAAAATGAAATAAATATAACTTCACTAGACCAAAATGCAGAAGCAGTGTATGAAAAATTAGGTACATCATTACTGCTTCTATAGGAATTAAGAGGGTAAGTAGTAGCCAGGCACAGCTCATCAAATGCCCTTGAGAAATCGATCATCAGAAAGTGGAAATGATTGCTTGAGATGAGCTAGGTTTTCAAAAACTTGATTCGGACGATTTGCCAAATTTCGCCAAGGCATTTAGTTTGTTACAAATTAATTTGTCACGCAGCACCTTAAATCAAGTCTATCCCGGCCTGCAGTTAAATTGCAGGGAGATGGATCTCAGTGTACATCAGTGTGCATTGCACCAAAATGCATAGCAAATCCTTTCTGGTAGCAAAACAGTTACTGTGCGTTAGAATGACAGGCAGGTCATATATATGGACGTGCGCATCAACGTGCAGGCCACCAACATTCCTAGCTAATTCCTTCTGTTAAACCAAAAGAAACTCATACAGCAGTCTTTAGTAAAGCAAAAAAAAAAAAATGCTGCGCAATGCTGCAGGAGCTGGGTCCAAATGACTCTTTAGTGGAACAAAATAAAGACATGGAGGCACCACCAATAAAGCAGTGGAAATAAAAAAAAGTTATTTTAATCCATGTTGTGGCAGTGCAAACACATGCTTTTGAATCCATTCTGTTAGCTATAGAATGACTGTGTGTCACTATTTGGCTCAGTTCACATTTCAGTTATTTGGTCAGTTATTCTCATCATTTATTTCCAGCCAAAAGCAGGTGTGGGTCAAACCCACAGAATATTTGTAGATCTATTGCTGATGCCTAATACAAGAGTAGGCTTGGCTCCTGGATTTGGCTCACAAAAATTATTGGAAATAACCAACCAAATAATAACTTAGCCTTATAGGTCAATGTTAGCATCAGGTCTAATTTATCAGTGTGGACTGAATCGTGCAGTGGCCCAAGATTCAAGTTGTGGCCCTATGACAGAATGGGGTGGGTGTCAGCAGTAAGGTTGTGTTTATGTCACTGTCTACTATTCACTACTTCTGATCTGTCAGAAGAACAGCCAAAAAAAGCAGATCCTGTATTTTGAGAATCAGCCTTCAGACGGTCAGTATTTGTAAGGCAAAAACAGGAGTGGGTCCAAATTAGAGAGAAAATGTCATGGAAATATTTGCATCTGTTCTGTGTTTTGATCCCACTTCTGCTTTTGGCTTTCAAATCATGATCAAATCCTGATGCAAAATACTAACCATGTGATAGAGGGCTTATGAATGCTCAAACAGGATCAGTGGCCCTGTATCAGAGTGGTGAGGGTGGAAACAGCATAAAGAGTCACAAAGGTGGCCCCAAAACAGAATGGGGAGGCGAAGGGCAACAGCAGTGGCAGCAACAGCACAAGAGGGTGACAGATCATAGTAGGAACTGATGGCAGTAGAGGCAGCAGGTGTGTGTCATCAGGCTGGTGGCAGCATCAGAATAGTGGCTGAAACACATGGGCAGAAGTAACTGGCCATTTGTCACAATGTTCTAGTGTGGAAGCATACAGTCAGATCATTACTGCCAGAATGATCTAGCCTATTACATCAGACACCGGTGTCTGGAAATTCTGGTTGATCCATGCCTGCTTCATCTTTATAAAAGTTAGTCGCTCAGCAGTCAGTAGTCGCCACACTAAATACCCACTCTGATGGCTGTCACGGATGCGGTGTGTGTGGGAAACTCCACACCGAGCACAGGAGGAAAGGGAACAGGAACTAGGCCTGGAAACTAGGGTAAAGGAGAAGGTCAGCTCCTAGAACAACCCTAATCCAAGTCCTGCATACCTATCAGTATGAACTGTCCTTGATGGTAGGAAAGTTCATACACAGGAACCTATAGCCCTAACACACCCTGTAGGGCCCTGGTATAGTGACAGGACTTGAGACATCCTATTCCTCCACCAGAAGGATGAACAGGAGTCTCCCTCAGGCCTAGATACAAAAGGCAGGAAAATACAACAAACAAAATACAAATAGGGAAGACGACACTTAACTTCACGTGGAGCAAAGGCAATGACAGGAGCTCAACCAAAATCCAACAACCAGCTAGCCCAGACTCCAGAAACTGAAGCTATAAACCGCACCCCTAGAAGGTGTAAGCAGTAATAAATGGGGGAAGTTAAATGACCAAACCAACAACACCTGTAAAAGGTGTGGTCATTACCAAAACAACATAGACACAAATGATCCACAAGGAACCAGACAGATTACCCCACGTGTTGCCAGTCTCTCTGATCTCCTGGCACCTGTCACGGAAGTGTTCATGACAATGCCACACTACTGGATGGCCAGGAAAGCTTTCCCAGGGCAAACTCGGGAAGTTGCAGCCACAATTCAAGCTTTGCTGCCCAGTAGTCCTGAGGATCTTGGATCTGGGGTGACAGGGTGCAGTCCAAGTACACCACCCTGCTCCATGTCCTGCTGCTGGGTGGTTTCTTCAGTAGGTGGATGAAGAAAATTGCTCATCAGAGATTCAAGTCTTAAATTGCTGCTGATGGAACTAGTGCTTCTCCTACCCCCCTCCCCTACCCTCCTCCAGCAATTATGGCTGTGGAGCATGAGCTCAGAGGTTCCACCAGGTAAACCTTTGTGAGGATGGGCAATGGCGCATGTAGGCAGCAACCAACTGATTACAAAGAATGTCTTGATTGTAGTTGAGTTTTTCATCCCTCTCAGAAGGTACAGTATAAAAAATGCCCCAATTTTGGATGGGTAGCGAGGGTCT
This sequence comes from Bufo gargarizans, assembly GCF_014858855.1. Taxonomy (NCBI): domain Eukaryota; kingdom Metazoa; phylum Chordata; class Amphibia; order Anura; family Bufonidae; genus Bufo; species Bufo gargarizans. The sequence goes on from NC_058084.1 coordinate 44,888,978, forward strand.
AACATTGTGGAAAGCCAGTAGTTATCCCTGTGCTGGATGGTGATAATGCGGCTGCCACATGTCAGCCCTGGCTTGAACTGTACCAGATGCCGACAGGCTCAAGGACTTGCCCACCTTCTGCTCAACATATTTGTGCAGGGCTGGTACAGCTTTTTTTTAGAGAAGTAATGATGGTTTGGGATTCTCCACCTTGGCTTGGCACAAGCCAACAGTTCTCTTAAAGGTGCAGAGGTCAACAACATGGAAAGGGAGGGACTGTAGTACCAGCAACTTGGCCAGGTGCACACTCAGCTTCTGCGCCTTCCCGCAAAAAAATTATTTTCAGCGGACTGTGCAAAGGGAAAATTGCAAGTTTTCCTCAAATATGGTATTTCGGTCCCCAATATGTTGTGCCCAGCTGGTCCCATCTAAGACTTACACCACACTACTTGAATTAATAGGTGGGTTCTCCTAGGTGCATAAATGCCCTAAATTTCACCTGACAGGATAGATCATGATATATTTTTTATAGAGCAGGCAGTTACGGATGCGGCAATGGTAAATTTGTCTTTTTTCCCCCCAGTTTTACATTATAAAGGCATCTTTTGAAAAGAAAAAAAAAGGTATTTGTGTTACCATTTTCAGAGAGCCTTATTTTTTTTTTTTGATTTTTCTAGTAATAGTCTAATTTTGTATGGTACCATTTTGGGGGTGAATAGAACTTTTTGTTTCCTTGATACTACCGTATGTTTTTTGTGAGGCGACCAACAATAGTTGTTCTGGCATTTTTTTTTTTTTTACGGAGTTCCCCTGACAGGATAGATCATGTGATATTTCTATAGAGCGGATGATTACAGATGCAGTGATATCTATTATTACAATTTTTTTATCAGTTTTACACAATAAAATCATCTTTGAAAAAAAAAAGTTTTTTAGTGTCCCCATTTTCTGAGAACCAAATATATATATTTTTTTTTTTAGGTTATATTTATTTATAATTTTCTTCTTCTCATTAAAAACATGACATAAATGGGATTTAACCATTACAGAAATACATATATATACCGTCATAAATTGCAAAAGGATACCATAACGATACAAATATACACCATTATACAAAGTCATGTCATAACCGCTTATCCCCTTCATTTTAACTTTTAGAAAAACCTCATAACAAAGATAGCTTCTCCTCCCATCCCCAACCCCCCCCTCACTTCCTCCCTCCCCTCCACCCTTTTTGGTTGTCTTGGGAGTATCCCAATGGCCTTTCCTTTCAGTAACCTCATTTTAGAGTCTTGTAGTTCCCCCCTTTTTTACTCCTTATTTATTCATTGACTTCACCTGCCTGGCTTTCTCGTATCTTGTCACCCTTTCACATAAATTTTTCCATTCTACCACGCTTGGCGGGCTGTCCGCTCCCCATCCTCTGGCCAAGACAACACGTGCCAGCATCAGACCTTTTTCCCATTTTCTTTCACTTTCTCTATCTACCCCTATTCTTCTCGTATCTCCCAGGACTGCTATGCTAATCTCAAAAGGAGCCGATTTCTTTGTCTCTCTCTCGAGGTGCTGGAAAACTTGAGACCAGTAACCCTGTACAGTCTGGCAAAACCAGATCAGATGGACAAAGTCGGCCCTCTCCTCTCCACACTTCCAACACTTTGCATCTCCTGTTTTATACATCTTGCTCATAACCCTTGGGGTGACATAGGTCCGGTGAAGGATAAAGAAATCTTTATTTTTATTTTTCTGTTGATGGTTTTGTGTGGGGGATGTTTTTTTTTTTTTGTTTGTTTTTTTTTTGTTTGTTTTTTTTTTTTGCGGGATGAGCTGACGTTTTCATTGAAACAATTTTTTGTGAGACGGGGTGACCAATAAATAGCTGTACTAGCATTGTTTTTACTTATTTGTTTTTTAAGGCATTCAAATGACAGGGGTAGGTTATGTAATAAATTTATAGAGCTTATCATTACTGACAGCGTGATACCTAATATGTCTATTTTTAAAAAAAAATATTTATTTTTTACATTTAGTAATGGCTGATGATGGGAGCTTTTTTTTTTTTTTTACTTGAACTTTTTTTTTTTTTTTTGTTTTATAAAACACTTTTTGGTAACTTTTTTTTGTCCTACAAAGGGACTTCAACTTTTGAGAGTCTAATTACTTCTATTACAATACAATAGTGTATTGTAATGCATTGTGACTGTCAGTATTACACTGACAATTGCCATTGAGACCCAGCCTGGGGTCTGAGCCTCATAGGCGTCCATAGTAGGGAGGCCATAAGGCTTTTGTAAGGCTTCAGGCCGCCTTAACAGCCATCTTGCACCATGCAGGAAGCATGTGTTATATTCTCCATTGTCGCTGACTACATGTTAACCTTTCTCTAAGGCCTTCGGCTGTTACTGGCATGCTGTACATGTACACAGGGGCCGACTGGAAACATAAAGTGGCCCTGGAAAAAAAGTAAAAGTTGGCCCATGTTGTATGTGGGTCCAAATTGACAGAAGCTTTCCTTGATGCACAATAGCAAGTGATCCTCTGTGTGTCTTTTTTCACCTAGTGGTATGATAGCATGTTAACTCTTCAGCTGACACATACAAAAGAAGGAAAAGAGAATGGAAGCAATTAGAGATGAGCGAATTTCTAAAAAATTCGATTTGGACGGTTCGCCGAATTTCCCAAAAAGTTTTGATTTAATATGAATTTATTTGTGATTAATCACATTAAAAACAGCTATTTCCTGGCTGCTGAGAGCCTGTATAGAGGTATAGAACACTGTGCATTACAGAAACACTAATAGTGAGTCTACTGTGGTAGTGAAATAATACTGTGAGTCAGTATGACATGCAGATGACAGACGTCACTCTTAGAATCACTGCACACTGGGCTAAAACTGGGCTAAAACTGACCAAATAACTCAACTGTGAACTCAGCCTTACAGGTCAATGTTAGCGTCAGGTATAAAGAACCATGCAGTGGCCCAAGATTCTACTATAGAGTCAAAGAGTGCACTCCTTTTACACCCTCGTCAGCTGATTCCACATAGATTTCTACAGAAGCTGTTCTGTTACACGCTGAGAATAGTGTCCCCCTGATAGAGACGAGAGGGTGTCAGCCGTAAGCTTATGTTGACGTCACTGATTATCTTGCCCTTCTTCTCATCCGCCATAAGAACAACCCCCAAAAATCTGATCCTGTCTTTTGAGCATCCTCCTTCACATGGTCAGCATTTGGTCAGTAATCCATCAGTGTTACTAAATCCAAAAAAACAAGTAGTGGATCCAAAACAGAGATGACACGTGAATGGAATATTTGCATGTCTTCTATGTTTTGTAGCCATTCCTGCTTATGGTTTCCAAATCATGATCCGATCCTGATGCAAAATAGGAACCATGTGATACAGGCCTTATGGCTGCTCCAAAGACAGGATCTGTTTTGTGATTCTCATTTTTCCATCCTTTTGTCAGATTAGAAGGGTAAAATTAATGGTAATGTCAACAAGGTCAAGCAGGGATGATAGTGGCCCCGACATAGAGTCGGGAGGGAGTCAACACAGTGGCCCAGTCACAGAGTGGTGAGGTGGCAACAGCATTAGGAGTCAGCACAGTGACTCATTCCTAGAGTGGTGAGGTGGCAACAGCATGAGGAGTCAAAAAAGTGTGTGGGGGGTATCTGATGTCACTTGCACCGAAGTAGAAGACAGAGTCAACCATTCAAGGACCACTGGGTTGATGGTCAAGACATGACCACTAGATGACACTGGCAGCTCAGGCCTGTCGCTGTGACTGCTGCCACCACCACCCTTTCTCCTTCTTCTGCTGCTACTTATGCCTGCTCTAGAAACATATTGGCCACTCCCCATTCCTTATAAGGGCCTGTCACCTCTCTGTCCGACAAACTGCAATGGGAAAAGAGCAATACTATTAGACTGAAATTTCACCCCAAAAGCAAGGATACATGGAAGTAGTTTATATATATATACATACACAGTACAGACCAAAAGTTTGGACACACCTTGTCATTTATTTTGATGACTATGAAAATTGTAGATTCACACTGAAGGCATCAAAACTATGAATTAACTAGTGTTGAGTGCGAATATTCGAATATCGAATTTTTTTCGCGAATATTGGCACTTCGCTAATTCGCGAATATTTCGAATATAGTGATATAAATTCGATATTTCGAATATTCATTTTTTTTTTTTATTGTTATATTTTTTCTTTCCCACTTCCCTAAAGTTGTTCTTACCTGTCCTTTGGATTCCTGGCTTCCTAGCTGCTCCAGTCAGTGCCCGTTGCCGCTTCTGCCGACTTCCATGCTCATGGAGCGTCCCCATCACCATGGGAACGTCTCCATATACTAGAATGTACTGTTGGATTTGAGAATTACGTTGAAATCGCAATTCGATTATTTCAAGTTATAATAATCGAATTTCGATTTTAACTTAAAGGCTACTCTCCTATTGAAATAGCAATGCGATTAATTCAAGTTATAAAAATCGAATTTCGATTTTAACTTGGCACTGCTATATTCCATATTCGTTAATTCTAGCCTAATATGGAATATAGCATTGCTGAGCTAAAATCGAAATTCGATTATTATAACTTGAATTAATCGAATTGCGATTTCAACTTGGACCTGGTTTACTATGGTTGGCTAGGTAGAATTAGCGAATATGACGAATATATTCGTCATATTCCACAAAACGAAGATAACGAAGTATTCTGCATCTTCGTTTTAGCTACCTATTCGTCAACTTCGCTAATTCTAGCAATCATATAGGAAAGTTGACTATAGAGACAGCTAAATTTAATTCGCTATGCGATTTATATTACTTTGCTTTTTTTTAAATAAATAGAATAATTATAATACCTGATAATTATTATAATTATACTATTTATTAAAAAAAAAAGCAGTCATATAATTGCATAGCGAATTAAACTTAGCTGTCTCTATAGTAAACTTTCCTACATGATTGCTAGAATTAGCGAAGTTGACGAATAGGTAGCTAAAACGAAGATGCAGAATACTTCGTTATCTTCGTTTTGTGGAATATGACGAATATATTCGCTAATTCTACCAAGCCGATGAAGCCAACCATATAGTAAACCAGGTCCAAGTTGAAATCGCAATTCGATTAATTCAAGTTATAATAATCGAATTTCGATTTTTAACTTAGCACTGCTATATTCCATATTCGTTAATTCTAGCCTAATATAGAATATAGCAGTGCTAAGTTAAAATCGAAATTTGATTTTTATAACTTGAATTAATCGCATTGCTATTTCAATAGGAGAGTAGCCTTTAAGTTACAATCGCAATACACGATTATTTAAATCGCATATTAATCGCGATAACAAGAATAATGACGAATATTCGATTTCGACGAATATAAAACGAATATTCTATCGAATATTCGCGAATTTCGTCGAAATCGAATATGGCACCTGCCGCTCATCACTAGAATTAACACATGTGGAATTATATACATAACAAAATAGTGTGAAACAACTGAAAATATGTCATATTCTAGGTTCTTCAGAGTAGCCACCTTTTGCTTTGATTACTGCTTTGCACACTCTTGGCATTCTCTTGATGAGCTTCAAGAGGAAGTCACCTGAAATGTTTTTCACTTCACAGGTGTGCCCTGTCAGGTTTAATAAGTGGGATTTCTTGCCTTATAAATGGGGTTGGGACCATCAGTTGCGTTGTGGAGAAGTCAGGTGGATACACAGCTGAATAGACTGTTAGCTGCTTTTTTCTTGCCATAATACAAATTCTAAGTAAAGAAAAACGAGTGCCCATCATTGCTTTAAGAAATGAAGGTCAGTCAGTCTGAAAAATTTGGAAAACTTTGAAAGTGTCCCCAAGTGCAGTCACAAAAACCATCAAGTGCTACAGGGAGTGCAGAATTATTAGGCAAGTTGTATTTTTGAGGATTATTTTTATTATTGAACAACCATGTTCTCAATGAACCCAAAAAACTCATTAATATCAAAGCTGAATATTTTTGGAAGTAGTTTTTAGTTTGTTTTTAGTTTTAGCTATTTCAGGGGGATATCTGTGTGTGCAGGTGACTATTACTGTGCATAATTATTAGGCAACTTAACAAAAAACAAATATATACCCATTTCAATTATTTATTTTTACCAGTGAAACCAATATAACATCTCAACATTCACAAATATACATTTCTGACATTCAAAAACAAAACAAAAACAAACCAGTGACCAATATAGCCACCTTTCTTTGCAAGGACACTCAAAAGCCTGCCATCCATGGATTCTGTCAGTGTTTTGATCTGTTCACCATCAACATTGCGTGCAGCAGCAACCACAGCCTCCCAGACACTGTTCAGAGAGGTGTACTGTTTTTCCTCCTTGTAAATCTCACATTTGATGATGGACCAACGGTTCTCAATGGGGTTAAGATCAGGTGAACAAGGAGGCCATGTCATTAGATTTTCTTCTTTTATACCCTTTCTTGCCAGCCACGCTGTGGAGTACTTGGACGCGTGTGATGGAGCATTGTCCTGCATGAAAATCATGTTTTTCTTGAAGGATGCAGACTTCTTCCTGTACCACTGCTTGAAGAAGGTGTCTTCCAGAAACTAGCAGTAGGACTGGGAGTTGAGCTTGACTCCATCCTCAACCCGAAAAGGCCCCACAAGCTCATCTTTGATGATACCAGCCCAAACCAGTACTCCACCTCCACCTTGCTGGCGTCTGAGTCGGACTGGAGCTCTCTGCCCTTTACCAATCCAGCCATCTGGCCCATCAAGACTCACTCTCATTTCATCAGTCCATAAAACCTTAGAAAAATCAGTCTTGAGATATTTCTTGGCCCAGTCTTGACGTTTCAGCTTGTGTGTCTTGTTCAGTGGTGGTCGTCTTTCAGCCTTTCTTACCTTGGCCATGTCTCTGAGTATTGCACACCTTGTGCTTTTGGGCACTCCAGTGATGTTGCAGCTCTGAAATATGGCCAAACTGGTGGCAAGTGGCATCTTGGCAGCTGCACGCTTGACTTTTCTCAGTTCATGGGCAGTTATTTTGCGCCTTGGTTTTTCCACACGCTTCTTGCGACCCTGTTGACTATTTTGAATGAAACGCTTGATTGTTTGATGATCACGCTTCAGAAGCTTTGCAATTTTAAGAGTGCTGCATCCCTCTGCAAGATATCTCACTATTTTTGACTTTGCTAAGCCTGTCAAGTCCTTCTTTTGACCCATTTTGCCAAAGGAAAGGAAGTTGCCTAATAATTATGCACACCTGATATAGGGTGTTGGTCATTAGACCACACCCCTTCTGATTAGAGATGCACATTACCTAATATGCTTAATTGGTGGTAGGCTTTCGAGCCTATACATCTTGGAGTAAGACAACATGCATAAAGAGGATGATGTGGTCAAAATACTCATTTGCCTAATAATTCTGCACTCCCTGTACAAAGAAACTGGCTCACATGCGGACCGCCCCAGGAAAGGAATACCAAGAGTCACCTCTGCTGCGGAGGATAAGTTCATCCGAGTCACCAGCCTCAGAAATCGCAGGTTAACAGCAGCTCAGATTAGAGACCAGGTCAATGCCACACAGAGTTCTAGCAGCAGACACATCTCTAGAACAACTGTTAAGAGGAGACCGTGTGAATCAGGCCTTCATGGTAGAATATCTGCTAGGAAACCACTGCTAAGGACAGGCAACAAGCAGAAGAGACATGTTTGGGCTAAAGAACACAAGGAATGGACATTAGACCAGTGGAAGAGTGTGCAAAGCAGTAATCAAAGCAAAAGGTGGCTACTATGAAGAACCTAGAATATGACATATTTTCAGTTGTTTCACACTTTTTTGTTATGTATATAATTCCACATGTGTTAATTCATAGTTTTGATGCCTTCAGTTTGAATCTACAATTTTCATAGTCATGAAAATAAAGAAAACTCTTTGAATGAGAAGGTGTCTCCAAACTTTTGGTCTGTACTGTACATGCCTGATGTCAAGGGTGAGACGCGTGCACCTGATCAATTGTAAAAGCGAGTGCTGCCGGAATTTATATATACTATATCTATATATATATATATATATATATATATATATATATATACACACAGTACAGACCCTCTCATTTAAAAAGTTTTCTTTATTTTCATGACTATGACAATTGTAGATTCACACTGAAGGCATCAAAACTATGAATTAACACATGTGGCATTATATACATAACAAAAAAGTGTGAAAAAATGAAAATATGTCATATTCTAGGTCCTTCAAAGTAGCCACCTTTTGGTTTGATTACTGCTTTGCACACTCTTAGCATTCTCTTGATGAGCTTCAAGAGGTAGTCACCTGAAATGGTCTTCCAACAGTCTTGAAGGAGTTCCCAGAGATGCTTAGCACATGTCCCTTTTGCCTTCACTCTGGGGTCCAGCTCACCTCAAACCATCTCGATTGGGTTCAGGTCCGTTGACTGTGGAGGCCAGGTCATCTGGTGCAGCACCCCATCACTCTCCTTCATGGTCAAATAACCCTTACACAGCCTGGAGGATTGTTTGGGGTCATTGTCCTGTTGAAAAATAAATGATGGTCCAACTAACTGCAAACCGGATGGAATAGCATGCCGCTGCAAGATGCTGTGGTAGCCATGCTGGTTCAGTATGCCTTCAATTTTGAATAAATCCCCAACAGTGTCACCAGCAAAGCACCCCCACACCATAACACCTCCTCATCCATGCTTCACGGTGGGAACCAGGCATGTAGGTTTAGTTGGACCATAATTTATTTTTCAACAGGACAATGACTCCAAACACACCTCCAGGCTGTGTAAGGGCTATTTGACCATGAAGGAGAGTGATGGGGTGCTGAGCCAGATAATCTGGCCTCCAGTCACCGGACCTGAACCCAATCAAGATGGTTTGGGGTGAGCTGGACCGCAGAGTGAAGGCAAAAGGGCCAACAAGTGCTAAGCATCTCTGGGAACTCCTTCAAGACTGTTGGAAGACCATTTCAGGTGACTACCTCTTGAAGCTCATCAAGAGAATGCAAAAAGTGTGCAAAGCAGTAATCAAAGCAAAAGGTGGCTACTTTGAAGAACCTAGAATATGACATATTTTTAGTTGTTTCACACATTTTTGTTGTTATTATAATTCCACATATGTTAATTTATAGTTTTGATGCCTTCAGTGTGAATCTACAATTGTCATAGACATGAAAATAAAGAAAACTCTTTGAATGAGAAGGTGTCCAAACTTTTGGTCTGTACTGTATATATCATGGATATGTATTGATATACAAGGATGTAATTTAACTTATACTATGTTTTACTGAAAATCTCCTTTTACAACTTTTGTAGTGCTTGGCGAAGGCCAGACATGGCCGAATACGTTCGCACATTTACGCCACATTCCATTGCAAATAAAATCTATGAAAGATACCCTTCTGCTGTGATTTATAATTTTGATAACACAAATACAGCCATTAATCTTAAGTGGAAGAAATAAATGCTGGAACAGCACAGTGAAAAACCTCAGAATCGAAGCTGAGTTTGGTTCCAAGTTTTTCACTGTAATAATTAATTGCCAAATTTATTCAATGAAGTCTCGCACAATTTCATGAATAAATTACTTCGGCTCATCACAGTCCATACATTCGAAAACTGTACAGAGACAAATCTCTGTACAGTATTATTCTGAAGTTTTTAACTAAGCGACTTTGAATTAAGCATCCAAAGCTTGGTTCGCTCAACTCTAGCTATGACCACCTTGCAATGCCTCAGCAGTGGCCGTGCTTGCACACTATAGGAAAAATGCTGGCCGGGACTAGTGTTGGGCGAGCATGCTCGGCCAAACACCAGTTCGGCTCGAACATCGCAGAGTTCAGCCGAACACTGCGTGTGCTCGAGCCAGTGTATTTAAATGTCATTTAGCATCTATTTCTGAAAAGTTTCTGTCAGGATTTGAGCTCCCAACCCTTTGTACAGTAAGGGCAAGGACCTTTACCACTCAGCTATGAAGCTGAATGCTAAACTGTGTCAGAAAAACCTCATAGTAGTTTCTGATGTAGTGAGTATTCCTATTCAGCAGAAGACTTATTTTATATTTCTGTTAACATCATTGCCTCTAATGTACAAGGTTGGGAGTTCAAATACCAACAGAAACATTTCATAAATATATATGTATTAAGGAATTTGCCTGGATTTGTGGGAGGGGCTGAGGTCCGCCTCCAGCCTATTTAGGGCACCCCCCTTACCTGGCCCCTGCACCGTCTGAGGTCTGAGCTTTGTGAGAGGAAGTCGCTTGTAGAGTTTCTGGAGAGTTACCTGCGAGCCGCTGAATTTCTGAGAGTTTTTCGTCGCCGTCTGTTTCTGGATCTGGAGCATTTCTGTTCTTTTTCCCAGCTTCACTCGGTTCACTGTGGGTCGCGTTGCCCGTTAAACTGTGAGTCATTCATACGGTACAGCCGGGGCCTCACGGTTGCCCCTGTACCGGTTCATTTCATTTGATCAAACGCGCACCAATGTCGCTGATTTTTCATACAAGTCACCAGTATTCATTTCTGTCACGCCTTATTCATGCACATTTTGTTCACAACCGTACCACCATCCAGGTCAACAGCTCCGCAGCAGTGTTGAGTTTTGGAGTACCGCACACCTGTATGGTTTACTGGTGCCTGCAAGGACTTATTCAGTCGCATATAATAGTAAGGAAGTTGCAGCACACAGTTTTACTTGTTGCTATTAAGTTTTAATTTCACATTTTTTTCTTTTCACATTTTTACACATGATTAAGGTTCCGGTGCTATATTTCACAGCAATGAGAAGAAAAACGACCAGACGTTTCGGCCTTTCACGGCCTTCCTCAGTGGTCTAAATCTATAAAGATAATGCATATTTGTATGAGTTATATAATATATGCGTTGGTACCTTCGTTACATGAAAAACAATGTTTAGGAAAAGTTTTCTAGTACACATATATAGACACCCACATATGCAATTAAACATAACAAAAATTGTAGAAAAAATTATAGAGAAAAATTATTATATACAAAGGCGGCATGGTTCTTGGGCTAATCCCCCATTTCTGTTCGTTTCATCTCACACACGCTGCACCAATGTCACGGGTTTCTCGCATCAATCACCGGCATCTCATTTCTCTCATGTCTTATTCTGGCGTCTTCCCACAATACCAACACTCCGGTCAGCACCGCGGTGGTTCCGGGCTCATTCCCCTTTCTGGGTTAGTTCATATCACCCCACATCATCCACGTCTCTGTGCCTGGTCTGCGCACGCGCGGTGTCCCGGCGGTCGTTCGCGCCGCATCTGATGCGGGGGGCTGCCATCGGGCAGTCCGGCTCGGCTGGTCAGCGGAGCTCCAGGGGCGCTGGTCCAACAGCAGGCCCCTTCTGCGCAGGTTGCAGGGGGGCTTCCAGCACGCCCCAATCAAAAAAAAAAAAAGGACACAAACCAACACATACCATTGGATTTCAAACCGCACGTTCCAACTTTGTGCACAGGCATGCGGCCACCCCCTGGTCTCTTTTCACACCCTGCGCAAACTGTCATTTCATCAACAACCGTCATGATCTTCCGGGTCATGCCATATGTAGAGTTGAGCGAACACCTGGATGTTCGGGTTCGAGAAGTTCGGCCGAACATCCTGGAAATGTTCGGGTTCGGGATCCGAACCCGATCCGAACTTCGTCCCGAACCCCATTGAAGTCAATGGGGACCCGAACTTTTCGGCACTAAAAAGGCTGTAAAACAGCCCAGGAAAGAGCTAGAGGGCTGCAAAGGGCAGCAACATGTAGGTAAATCCCCTGCAAACAAATGTGGATAGGGAAATGAATTAAAATAAAAATTAAATAAATAAAAATTAACCAAAATCAATTGGAGAGAGGTCCCATAGCAGAGAATCTGGCTTCACGTCAGCCACCACTGCAACAGTCCATTGGCATATATTTAGGCCCAGCACCCAGGCAGAGGAGGGAGGTCCCGTAACAGAGAATCTGGCTTCATGTCAGCAGAGAATCAGTCTGCATGTCATAGCAGAGAATGAGGCTTCACGTCAGCCACCACTGCAACAGTCCATTGGCATATATTTAGGCCCAGCACCCAGGCAGAGGAGGGAGGTCCCGTAACAGAGAATCTGTCTTCATGTCAGCAGAGAATCAGTCTGCATGTCATAGCAGAGAATGAGGCTTCACGTCAGCCACCACTGCAACAGTCCATTGGCATATATTTAGGCCCAGCACCCAGGCAGAGGAGGGAGGTCCCGTAACAGAGAATCTGGCTTCATGTCAGCAGAGAATCAGTCTGCATGTCATAGCAGAGAATCTGGCTTCACGTCAGCCACCACTGCAACAGTCCATTGGCATATATTTAGGCCCAGCACACACACAGGCAGAGGAGAGAGGTCCCGTAACAGAGAATCTGGCTTCATGTCAGCAGAGAATCAGTCTGCATGTCATAGCAGAGAATGAGGCTTCACGTCAGCCACCACTGCAACAGTCCATTGGCATATATTTAGGCCCAGCACACACACAGGCAGAGGAGAGAGGTCCCGTAACAGAGAATCTGGCTTCATGTCAGCAGAGAATTAGTCTGCATGTCATAGCAGAGAATGAGGCTTCACGTCAGCCACCACTGCAACAGTCCATTGGCATATATTTAGGCCCAGCACACACACAGGCAGAGGAGAGAGGTCCCGTAACAGAGAATCTGGCTTCATGTCAGCAGAGAATCAGTCTGCATGTCATAGCAGAGAATGAGGCTTCACGTCAGCCACCACTGCAACAGTCCATTGGCATATATTTAGGCCCAGCACACACACAGGCAGAGGAGAGAGGTCCCGTAACAGACAATCTGGCTTCATGTCAGCAGAGAATCAGTCTGCATGTCATAGCAGAGAATGAGGCTTCACGTCAGCCACCACTGCAACAGTCCATTGGCATATATTTAGGCCCAGCACACACACAGGCAGAGGAGAGAGGTCCCGTAACAGACAATCTGGCTTCATGTCAGCAGAGAATCAGTCTGCATGTCATAGCAGAGAATGAGGCTTCACGTCAGCCACCACTGCAACAGTCCATTGGCATATATTTAGGCCCAGCACCCAGGCAGAGGAGGGAGGTCCCGTAACAGAGAATCTGGCTTCATGTCAGTAGAGAATCAGTCTGCATGTCATAGCAGAGAATGAGGCTTCACGTCAGCCACCACTGCAACAGTCCATTGGCATATATTTAGGCCCAGCACACACACAGGCAGAGGAGAGAGGTCCCGTAACAGACAATCTGGCTTCATGTCAGCAGAGAATCAGTCTGCATGTCATAGCAGAGAATGAGGCTTCACGTCAGCCACCACTGCAACAGTCCATTGGCATATATTTAGGCCCAGCACACACACAGGCAGAGGAGAGAGGTCCCGTAACAGAGAATCTGGCTTCATGTCAGCAGAGAATCAGTCTGCATGTCATAGCAGAGAATGAGGCTTCACGTCAGCCACCACTGCAACAGTCCATTGGCATATATTTAGGCCCAGCACACACACAGGCAGAGGAGAGAGGTCCCGTAACAGAGAATCTGGCTTCATGTCAGCAGAGAATCAGTCTGCATGTCATAGCAGAGAATGAGGCTTCACGTCAGCCACCACTGCAACAGTCCATTGGCATATATTTAGGCCCAGCACACACACAGGCAGAGGAGAGAGGTCCCGTAACAGAGAATCTGGCTTCATGTCAGCAGAGAATCAGTCTGCATGTCATAGCAGAGAATGAGGCTTCACGTCAGCCACCACTGCAACAGTCCATTGGCATATATTTAGGCCCAGCACACACACAGGCAGAGGAGAGAGGTCCCGTAACAGAGAATCTGGCTTCATGTCAGCAGAGAATCAGTCTGCATGTCATAGCAGAGAATGAGGCTTCACGTCAGCCACCACTGCAACAGTCCATTGGCATATATTTAGGCCCAGCACACAGGCAGAGGAGAGAGGTCCCGTAACAGACAATCTGGCTTCATGTCAGCAGAGAATCATTCTGCATGTCATAGCAGAGAATCGGGCTTCACGTCACCCAACATTGGAACAGTCCATTGGCATATATTTAGGCCCCGGCACCCAGACACAGGAGAGGTTCATTCAACTTTGGGTAGCCTCGCAATATAATGGTAAAATGAAAATAAAAATAGGATTGAATGAGGAAGTGCCCTGGAGTCCAATAATATATGGTTAAGGGGAGGTAGTTAATGTCTAATCTGGACAAGGGACGGACAGATCCTGTGGGATCCATGCCTGGTTCATTTTTATGAACGTCAGCTTGTCCACATTGGCTGTAGACAGGCGGCTGCGTTTGTCTGTAATGACGCCCCCTGCCGTGCTGAATACACGTTCAGACAAAACGCTGGCCGCCGGGCAGGCCAGCACCTCCAAGGCATAAAAGGCTAGCTCTGGCCACGTGGACAATTTAGAGGACCCAGAAGTTGAATGGGGCCGAACCATCAGTCAGTACGTGGAGGGGTGTGCACACGTACTGTTCCACCATGTTAGTGAAATGTTGCCTCCTGCTAACACGTTGCGTATCAGGTGGTGGTGCAGTTAGCTGTGGCGTGTTGACAAAAGTTTTCCACATCTCTGCCATGCTAACCCTGCCCTCAAAGGAGCTGGCATTGACACAGCTGCCTTGGCGACCTCTTGCTCCTCCTCTGCCTTGGCCTTGGGCTTCCACTTGTTCCCCTGTGACATTTGGGAATGCTCTCAGTAGCGCGTCTACCAACGTGCGCTTGTACTCGCGCATCTTCCTATCACGCTCCAGTGCAGGAAGTAAGGTGGGCACATTGTCTTTGTAGCGTGGATCCAGCAGGGTGGCAACCCAGTAGTCCGCACAGGTTAAAATGTGGGCAACTCTGCTGTCGTTGCGCAGGCACTGCAGCATGTAGTCGCTCATGTGTGCCAGGCTGCCCAGGGGTAAGGACAAGCTGTCCTCTGTGGGAGGCGTATCGTCATCGTCCTGCCTTTCCCCTCAGCCACGCACCAGTGATGGACCCGAGCTGCGTTGGGTGCCACCCCGCTGTGACCATGCTTCATCCTCATCCTCCTCCACCTCCTCCTCATCCTCGTCCTCCTCGTCCTCCAGTAGTGGGCCCTGTCTGGCCACATTTGTACCTGGCCTCTGCTGTTGCCAAAAACCTCCCTCTGAGTCACTTCGAAGAGACTGGCCTGAAAGTGCTAAAAATGACCCCTCTTCCTCCTCCTCCTCCTCCTCCTGGGCCACCTCCTCTTGCATCATCGCCCTAAGTGTTTTCTCAAGGAGACATAGAAGTGGTATTGTAACGCTGATAACGGCGTCATCGCCACTGGCCATGTTGGTGGAGTACTCGAAACAGCGCAACAGGGCACACAGGTCTCGCATGGAGGCCCAGTCATTGGTGGTGAAGTGGTGCTGTTCTGTAGTGCGACTGACCCGTGCGTGCTGCAGCTGAAACTCCACTATGGCCTGCTGCTGCTCGCACAGTCTGTCCAGCATGTGCAAGGTGGAGTTCCACCTGGTGGGCACGTCGCATATGAGGCGGTGAGCGGGAAGGCCGAAGTTACGCTGTAGCGCAGACAGGCGAGCAGCAGCAGGATGTGAACGCCGGAAGCGCGAACAGACGGCCCGCACTTTATGCAGCAGCTCTGACATGTCGGGGTAGTTGTGAATGAACTTCTGCACCACCAAATTCAGCACATGCGCCAAGCAAGGGATGTGCGTCAAATTGGCTAGTCCCAGAGCTGCAACGAGATTTCGCCCATTATCGCACACCACCAGGCCGGGCTTGAGGCTCACCGGCAGCAACCACTCGTCGGTCTGTTGTTCTATACCCCGCCACAACTCCTGTGCGGTGTGGGGCCTGTCCCCCAAACATATGAGTTTCAGAATGGCCTGCTGACGTTTACCCCGGGCTGTGCTGAAGTTGGTGGTGAAGGTGTGTGGCTGACTGGATGAGCAGGTGGAAGAAGAGGATGGAGGAAGCCGAGAAGGAGGAGGTGGCAACAGGAGGCAAAGAATGTTGCCCTGCGATCCTTGGCGGCGGAAGGACGTGCGCCAAACAGCTCTCCGCCTGGGGCCCAGCTGCCACTACATTTACCCAGTGTGCAGTTAGGGAGATATAGCGTCCCTGGCCGTGCTTACTGGTCCACGTATCTGTGGTTAGGTGGACCTTGCCACAGATGGCGTTGCGCAGTGCACACTTGATTTTATCAGGATACTTGGTTGTGCAGGGAAGGCACGGCTCTCTTGGAGAAGTAGTGGCGGCTGGGAACAACATACTGTGGGACAGCAAGCGACATGAGCTGTTTGAAGCTGTCTGTGTCCACCAGCCTAAATGACAGCATTTCATAGGCCAGTAGTTTAGAAATGCTGGCATTCAGGGCCAGGGATCGAGGGTGGCTAGGTGGGAATTTACGCTTTCTCTCAAATGTTTGTGAGATGGAGAGCTGAACGCTGCCGTGTGACATGGTTGAGACGCTTGGTGACGGAGGTGGTGGTGGTGGTGTTGGTGGTACATCCCCTGTTTGCTGGGCGGCAGGTGCCAACGTTCCTCCAGAGGCGGAGGAAGAGGCCGAGGCGGCAGCAGCAGAAGAGGCCGAGGCGGCAGCAGCAGAAGAGGTAGCAGGGGGAGCGTGAGTGACTTCCTTGGTTTTAAGGTGTTTACTCCACTGCAGTTCATGCTTTGCATGCAGGTGCCTGGTCATGCAGGTTGTGCTCAGGTTCAGAACGTTAATGCCTCGCTTAAGGCTCTGATGGCACAGCGTGCAAACCACTCGGGTCTTGTCGTCAGCACATTGTTTGAAGAAGTGCCATGCCAGGGAACTCCTTGAAGCTGCCTTTGGGGTGCTCGGTCCCAGATGGCGGCGGGCAGTAGCAGGCGGAGTCTCTTGGCGGCGGGTGTTCTGCTTTTTCCCACTGCTCCCTCTTTTGCTACGCTGTTGGCTCGGTCTCACCACTGCCTCTTCCTCCTGAACTGTGAAAGTCAGTGGCACGACCTTCATTCCATGTGGGGTCTAGGACCTCATCGTCCCCTGCATCGTCTTCCACCCAGTCTTGATCCCTGACCTCCTGTTCAGTCTGCACACTGCAGAAAGACGCAGCAGTTGGCACCTGTGTTTCGTCATCATCAGAGACATGCTGAGGTGGTATTCCCATGTCCTCATCATCAGGAAACATAAGTGGTTGTGCGTCAGTGCATTCTATATCTTTCACCGCTGGGGAAGGGCTAGGTGGATGCCCTTGGGAAACCCTGCCAGCGGAGTCTTCAAACAGCATAAGAGACTGCTGCATAACTTGAGGCTGAGACAGTTTCCCTGGTATGCATGGGGGTGATGTGACAGACTGATGGGGTTGGTTTTCAGGCGCCATCTGTGCGCTTTCTGCAGAAGACTGGGTGGGAGATAATGTGAACGTGCTGGATCCACTGTCGGCCACCCAATTGACTAATGCCTGTACCTGCTCAGGCCTTACCATCCTTAGAACGGCATTGGGCCCCACCATATATCGCTGTAAATTCTGGCGGCTACTGGGACCTGAGGTAGTTGGTACACTAGGACGTGTGGATGTGGCAGAACGGCCACGTCCTCTCCCAGCACCAGAGGGTCCACTAACACCACCACGACCATGTCCACGTCCGCGTCCCTTACTAGATGTTTTTCTCATTGTTATGGTTCACCACAACAACAAAAATATTATTTGGCCCAATGTATTGTATTCAAATTCAGCGGGATATAAATTTGAGGCCTAGTATTTAGGCGCTGGGTGACCGGTATGGATTTACTAACAGAATTAGACTTGGAAATGCACAGTAGCGTGTGTGTGAAGTTATTCTGAATGACCCTATGTGCACCTTGAATATTATATACCCTTTTAGGGATAGATTTCAAATAGCTCTGATACAGCAGAAACCACTAAATTATGAAATTGCTAAATTGGGAATTGTATTTCAACCCAGAACAAAAAATGTGCTTTGACGGACACTAAATAACTTTCCCAGCCACAACAGGACAGCGGTAACGAGAGATTTAGCGGGATATAAATTTGAGGCCTAGTATTTAGGCGCTGGGTGACAGGTATGGGTTTAGTGACAGAATTAGACTTGGAAATACACAGTAGCGGGTGTGTGTGAAGTTATTCTGAATGACCCAATGTGCACCTTGAATATTATATACCCTTTTAGGGATAGATTTCAAATAGCTCTGATATAGCAGAAACCACTAAATTATGAAATTGCTAAATTGGGAATTGTATTTCAACCCAGAACAAAAAATGTGCTTTGATGGACACTAAATAACTTTCCCAGCCACAACAGGACAGCGGTAACGAGAGATTTAGCAGGATATAAATTTGAGGCCTAGTATTTAGGCGCTGGGTGACAGGTATGGGTTTAGTGACAGAATTAGACTTGGAAATACACAGTAGCGGGTGTGTGTGAAGTTATTCTGAATGACCCAATGTGCACCTTGAATATTATATACCCTTTTAGGGATAGATTTCAAATAGCTCTGATATAGCAGAAACCACTAAATTATGAAATTGCTAAATTGGGAATTGTATTTCAACCCAGAACAAAAAATGTGCTTTGACGGACACTAAATAACTTTCCCAGCCACAACAGGACAGCGGTAACGAGAGATTTAGCAGGATATAAATTTGAGGCCTAGTATTTAGGCGCTGGGTGACAGGTATGGGTTTAGTGACAGAATTAGACTTGGAAATACACAGTAGCGGGTGTGTGTGAAGTTATTCTGAATGACCCAATGTGCACCTTGAATATTATATACCCTTTTAGGGATAGATTTCAAATAGCTCTGATATAGCAGGAACCACTAAATTATGAAATTGCTAAATTGGGAATTGTACTTCAACCCAGAACAAAAAATGTGCTTTGACGGACACTAAATAACTTTCCCAGCCACAACAGGACAGCGGTAACGAGAGATTTAGCGGGATATAAATTTGAGGCCTAGTATTTAGGCGCTGGGTGACGGGTATGGATTTAGTGACAGAATTAGACTGGGATATGGCCAAAAAATAACCACACTATTGCTGGTTAAATGCACTTGGTGACGGGCGCAGCTTGCCCCTGATGTAGTATATGGCCAAAAAATGAACAGACTATTGCTGGTTAAATGCACTTGGTGTCACAGCTTGACCAACCACACTACTGAGGGTTAAATGCACTTGGTGACGGGCGCAGCTTGCCCCTGATGTAGTATATGGCCAAAAAATAAACAGACTATTGCTGGTTAAATGCACTTGGTGTGACAGCTTCACCCTGATGTAGGCTTTAGCCAAAAAACAACCACACCATTGAGGGTTAAATGCAC
Source organism: Bufo gargarizans (assembly GCF_014858855.1). NCBI lineage: Eukaryota > Metazoa > Chordata > Amphibia > Anura > Bufonidae > Bufo > Bufo gargarizans. Next base: position 44,908,305 of record NC_058084.1, read on the forward strand.
TTGGTGACAGGCGCAGCTTGCCCCTGATTTAGTATATGGCCAAAAAATGAACAGACTATTGCTGGTTAAATGCACTTGGTGTGACAGCTTCACCCTGATGTAGGCTTTAGCCAAAAAACAACCACACCATTGAGGGTTAAATGCACTTGGTGACAGGCGCAGCTTGCCCCTGATTTAGTATATGGCCAAAAAATGAACAGACTATTGCTGGTTAAATGCACTTGGTGTGACAGCTTCACCCTGATGTAGGCTTTAGCCAAAAAACAACCACACCATTGAGGGTTAAATGCACTTGGTCGCAGCTTGGATGCACTTGGTCGCAGCACCGCACAAGACACAAAATGGCCGCCGATCACCCCAGAAAAAAGTGACTGACAAACGGTCTGGGCAGCCTAAAAACAGTGAGTGAGCATTTGAATTTCAGCAGCTCAATGATGCACAGCTGCAGATCGATCGATTAATCAAGTGAAGTCCTGTGGAGGAGTTAATCTGCCTAATCTCGCCCTACTGTCGCATCCGCAACCTCTCCCTACGCTAATCAGAGCAGAGTGACGGGCGGCGCTATGTGACTCCAGCTTAAATAGAGGCTGGGTCACATGGTGCTCTGGCCAATCACAGCCATGCCAATAGTAGGCATGGCTGTGACGGCCTCTTGGGGCAAGTAGTATGACGCTTGTTGATTGGCTGCTTTGCAGCCTTTCAAAAAGCGCCAAGAAAGCGTCACAAAAGCGCCAAGAAAGCGACGAACACCGAACCCGAACCCGGACTTTTACGAAAATGTCCGGGTTCGGGTCCGTGTCACGGACACCCCAAAATTCGGTACGAACCCGAACTATACAGTTCGAGTTCGCTCATCCCTAGCCATATGTACCAAATGGATTTCACATTTCATCACACAATTTTATGTCTACCCTCCCCCTTTTTCAGGCGGCCAACCTATATTATATTTTGCACTACCGTGTATCCGGAGAATTTTTTCTTACTACCAGGTACGTTCACCTGCTCATTTACAAAGGTCTTCCGTACATTTCGGATGGTCCCGCTAGGGTCAGCGTGCTGGCTTTAGGGGCATCATCATCCCACTAGGTTACCCCCTTCTTGGCTTCGCCATCAGTTAGTGGTACCGCGAGGCCAACACCCCGCCTCAATCTTTCAGAGGCAACCGCCCATCGCGCCACTCGTTAGTAAGCCGCCTCGCGTGTTGCATAGAGAGGGCCTCACCTGTCACTCCCTTCACCTAGTCCTGTCTTACAGTCACCGAGAGGCCAACGCTCCTGCCACTTCGACAAGTGGCCTCATTAACCCCTCGCGCCAACTCATAGGTAGAGCCTCTCAAGCCGCTTGGCAAATTAGCAGGGCCTCATCTGTCACCACGCAAGTATAATTTTTTCGCCATCCGGCCTAGCTAGCTTGCCAGCACGATCCTGTGTTTCCTCAAGCTAATCACCTGTTTTATTTTAGTATGTCTCTGGATGGGTTAGAAAACTTCTCCCTGCCTGGCACCCCTGCTAGACCCGTCACTGCTACCCCGGGAGACGATCTAGCCAGTCCAGCATCCATCCGGTCCTGGACAGTTCCGCGCATCACGGCGGAGTTAAGGAAGCGGCATGTTCCCTTCCCCACCACGGCAAGGAAAGCGGAGCTGTTCCGGCTGCTGCGCGCATCAACTGATAATAGGGATGCAGGGGAAGGACCCAGCCGGTCCGGCACCGGGGACATCCATGCCATGCTGGCCTCCCTGATGACATCCATGTCGACAGTCAACGCCAGGTTGGAGAAGCTAGAATCGGTCACCACGACCCTTTCCTTGGCAGGTCCACCACCAGCGGCGTCACCGGCATCGGCCGGATTACCGGTGATCACGCCGGCCGTTAGCCTGGAGGACCGGGAAGTCAACCCGGCGCACATGATACCAGAGCACTTGAAAAGGGATATCCTGGAAGGTAAGGATGTAAACCTGGCCTCCCTTCTGATTGCCTCCCAGGATGTGGTCGAGAACACGACTTATGCCTATGACGAGGTTTCAGTTGTGGTCAAGTCCAGGGATGCCTGTCTCAATAGGAAGCTGACCATTCCCGAATTCGTTTTGGCTTTCGGTATCTATAGAGAGGTCATCTGTGCGGTCTACCCCAACAGAAGGGAGGAATTTGACCTCTACATGCACAAACTGGTGGACTTGGGCAACAAATACGGAGGGTCAGCGTTCTATGACTATCACAGGTCTTTCTCGTCGAAAGTGGCGGGGGCTTTCTCCCAGTACGGAGTCCGCTCCAACTGGGCAAGGATCGACACGGTCATATTCTGTCGCCACTTCGCAGGCCTTAGGACCCCAGCCTGTGCACACTGCTCCTCCACGGCCCACACCACCAATTTCTGCCCAAACACGTCGACCAGACAGGCCCTCTCACAGGCAGCCGGCCCCTCCGGGGTCCCGGAAAGGTCAGCCCGGGACAAGCTGGGTCGGCCGATCAAGTTTCTGGGCAAATCCCAGATTTGCAATAATTTCAATGAGGGGTCCTGCAACTATAGCGGGTGCAAGTTGTTACACATATGTACCAAATGTTTCCGGGCGCATGCCAAGTCCATGTGCCCAAATAAAATGTTTGCAAAACCGTATCTAACAACCATCAACATGCCAGTTTTTACCGCGTTCATGTCACAACACCCATCCAGGTATGTCTCAGATTTCCTCGTTTCAGGGTTGACAGAAGGCTTCCACACGGGCATCCTGTACATGCCAACTGGCACCCTGGAATGTCCCAATCTTTTATCCGCTCTACACAACCCCACCGCCATTGACGCCCTCATAGCCCAAGAAGTAACGGAGGGCTTTGTGCTAGGTCCTTTCAAAACTCCCCCATTCGCCACATGGCGCACCAACCCCATTGGCATCGTCACTGGAAAAACTTCCCAGAAACAGAGGCTCATCATCGACCTATCGGCACCTCACGGGTCAGGCAACCCCAGTCTCAACTCCCTCATTCCCTCGGAGGAATTCTCTCTGCAATACACCACCATAGATCACGCCATCACAGCCATCATACAAGCAGGGGTGGGGGCATGGCTCAGCAAAACCGACATCACCAACGCCTTCAAATTGCTACCGATTCACCCTACACTGTGGCACCTGCACGACATCAAGTGGTCAGGGGATTATTATTTTTTCTCCCGGTTGACCTTCGGGTCCAAAAGTAGCCCCGCCATCTTCGACATATTTGCAGAAGCATTATGCTGGTTGCTTTTGAATATAGCAAGGTGCCCATTGGTATTACATTACCTTGATGATTTCCTATTGGTGGAAGAAAACACTTCCCCCCCCCCCTCCAGCCTCAGAGCCACCATCGAGCTGTTCAAGGAACTGGGGGTACCCCTCTCCACCAAGAAGACAGAGGGGCCGGACACGATAATCACCTTCCTGGGTATCCAGTTGGATTCAGCCTCAATGCAAGCCAGTTTTCCAATCCTGGAAGATCCAGGATATTCTCACCCACATAGACGGCTATCTTCAACTCGGCACCTGCAACCGTAAAGAACTACAGTCCCTGCTGGGCTCCCTGAACTTTGCCATGCGCATCATACCCCAGGGTCGCTCATTCATATCACAGCTTCTGCACCTCTTCCCCTTGTTCCTACACGACTCGCACAGATTGTCCCTGGATGCCCACGCGGAGGCGGATCTGGGCATGTGGAGGAGATTTCTGTCCACCTGGAATGGCAGGAGCTTGTTTCTCCCTCAGCTGTCGGACTCTTCCCCTTCTATCTGGTCAGATGCGGCATCTACCACAGGCTTTGCGGCCATATTTGGGAACGATTGGCTGTGGGGCAGCTGGCCTCCTGCGGTCCGGGGTCTGGAAGGATTCTCCACTACCTCAGCGCTTTTTTAGATCTATCCCATCGTAGCGGCTGCCGTGGCGTGGGGTCATTTATGGGCAAACATGTCGGTCCGGTGCTACTCAGACAACCAAGCAACCTGCCAGATCATAAACAAAGGTCGTTCTAAATCTCTCACAATCATGAGGTTCATGCGAAGACTTACTTGGCTGGCCGCCTGCAATAATTTCTTCTTGCATTGTTTCCATGTCCCGGGGGTGTGCAATTCGGCAGCTGACAATGTCCCACTTAGCGCTGTCAGTCAATACACATAGAACGTACAACAGAGCAGTCACACTATTCAACAGGTTCCTGTTGGAACACAGCATCACGCACCCTTTCGTCATGACGTCTCTTTTGGGGTTTGCTTCTTTCTGCCACCTCAAACTCAAAATGTCATACAACACCATCAAACTATATCTTACTGGCATTCAACATCATATGCTAATCTTGCATCCCAACAACATCAGCTTCATGGCCTCACACCAAATCAAAACAATACTCAGAGGCATTCAGAAGACGGAACCCGCACGTCCAGCCCAGAGGCTGCCCATCAACAGTCATGTCTTCAAAGCATTATCCGACTTGCTGGACGCCACGCCTTTTGATACAGATACCAACGCCGTCATCAAAGCTGCAATTTACTTAGCCTTCTACGGGTTTCTGAGGCCCGGTGAATTCACTACAACCTCCACGTCCCAAACCTCACCTTGTCTTCTTGTCTCCCACTTGTCGAAACACCTGGATCACTACATCCTGACCATACCTCACTCCAAGAGTAGTCAGCATTCACCCGTCAACATCTCATATTACCCCACGCACAACAAATGGTGTCCAGTAAGGGTTCTGGACACCTACAGTCAGCTTCACAAGTTTCTACCCTCTCAACCGCTACTTCAACTTCATGGGTCAGTACTCACCACCACCACCTTCATGATCCATGTCAGGTCATTTCTCACCCAACTGGGCCTTAACGCAGCCAACTACTCAGGGCACTCCTTTCGCATCGGAGCTGCATCCACGGCCTCCAGCGCCAACATCCCTACTCATGTCATCAAGAAATTGGGGCGCTGGAAGTCATCCGCTTACTCACGATACATTCCCAATCCAGCGCAAGAGTTGAGAGGGGCTTTCCAAAGCATGACGGGTTGAGCTATTCATGTATTTATTGGCACAAATAAACTGGTTTATTTCCATTTTTGCCCTCTTCTTTCTTAGGCCTACCTCATCCTCGGTTTCGGCACACCACAACCGACTGCATTTCTTCCCCTGCTTTCCAGGGCTCTTCACTGTACTACCGTAAGCACCTAACACAAATATATATATATATATATATATATATATATATACGTTTTTAGCCATAATATATTTGCATATATTATTATACATTTAGAATATATAATATATTATAATATATGTAAATATATTATGACTAAAAACATTAGTAGTAGTTTCCCACATACAGTATTATGCATTCATATATATCAAAAGTAGGATTTTATATAAAATTTAACTGTTTGGACACAACAATAAATGCTACATTTGGAGAGGAGTCAACAAGGCCTATGATTAAAGGTAAACCATTCCTGCTGTGAAAAGTGGTGGTGGTGGATCGCTGATGTTTTGGGGATGTGTGAGCTACAAAGGCACAGGAAATTTTATCAGAATTTATGGCAATATGAATGCAGTAATGTATCAACAAATACTGGAGGAAAATTTGCACTCATCATGCCGGAGGCTGCGCATGGGACCTACTTGGACATTCCAACATGACAATGATCCAAAACACAAGGCCAAGTTAACCTGTCATTGGCTACAGCAAAAAAAATTGAAAGTTCTGGTGTGGCCATTTCAGTCTCCAGATCTCAATATCATTGAGCCACTCGGAGGAGACCTCAAACGTGCAGTTCATTCAAGACAGCCCAAGAATTTAGTGGAACTGGAGGCTTTTTGCCAGGAAGAATGGGCAGCTTTACCATCTGAGAAGATAAAGAGCCTCATCCACAACTACCACAAAAGACTTCAAGCTGTCATTGATGTTAAAGGGGGCAATACACAATATTAAGAACTGGAGTATGTAAACTTTTGATTAGGGTCATTTGGGTAGTTTGTGTTGTGATTATGATTTAAAAAGAGTAAAAACTGTTGTTTGACAATAAATGGCTTCAGCCAACCACTAACCACGAGTGAAAGAAAAGTTTTTGTGTTGTCATGCATATTCTCTGAACATTGGTTAAGAAATTATAAATTCTGCAAGGGTATGTAAACTTATATGAGCACAACTGTATTTGCCCAGAAAAACATGGCAGGTCCTAGCTGGAATTATATAGTGCTTCTGACAAGTCCACTGACATCACAGCTACCGTATAGTCCCTGATTGGCGGAGACTGACTGCAAGCCACTATGGGGAAGTCTGCTGGGTTAGGGTCATGTGACCCTCTTTCTTTATCTTCTTATCGTCCTTATAGTCTAATATGTCAAATAGTGGACTCTATTTGGAGAGATTGGTGCGGAATGAGTCCAAATAACTTCAGATTCACTAGAAACTGAAGGTGTTTTTATAGCAAATTTAATTGTGTAGAATCTTTTCGCTCATCTATAACAAACTCTACTCTAACATAACAGTAGAATGCATCTTGTAAATGAAAAAAAAAAGTCTATTTTGAAGCTATGAAAGCAGAACACAAATTAGAAATAAAGAAAAGCACTATAGTGACATCACCTGAATATAGCACAGAGCAGGAATAAAAGCATGAACTATTGCGATGTAATAGAAAACAACTTACAAATGTAGAAACTGACATTTTGACTGCACTGAAATAAAATGCAGCCACTTGATAAAGACAATTAGTATTGTTACATTACCACGGTATAACACATAATAGGGGAAAAGACATACAGTACTCTACAGTGACATCACCAATATAGCACAGTCTTTTGTGACACTATCAGAATACAAATAAAGACACTATTGTGACATTATTGTGTAGCCTAAAAATAAAGACAATTGGGCACATTTATTAAGACCAGCATTAATAAGACCACATTTATTAAGACCGGTCTTAATAAGCCCTATACCTGGCAGTGGATCCACCGAAGTTATGAAGAGGCGCTGGCCTCTACATAACTTAGGCGGATCTACCACCACTTCTAAATGTAAGACAAGCTGTCTTATATTTAGACCATTTTCTATGCCTAAATCAGGCGTAGAAAATAGTAAATGAGATGGGCTTGCTTGCCCGTCCCCTTGCCTACCCACGTCACACCCAAATTTTTAGACCTGGCATGAGCGGGCAAAAGTTGCAGACTGCGGCGCAAAGGTCCTTTGCCCCGCAATCTGCACCAGAAATGTGCCTAATTTAGGTGTATTTCTGTTTAATAAATGACCCCTAATCACCCAAAAGGCAGCACAAACTAAAATAAAAACTACACAATTGGAACATGATCTCATCATAGGAATAAGATCAAACACTGTATGACAATAGAAAGACATTTATGAATGGAGACACCAGTCTAGTTTGAAATCATAAATATAGCCTAGCAATAAATACAAACACTATTGTGACATCACCACAATACAATGGGCTATAAAAAGTCACAGTCTACTGTGACATCATCACAAGAAACTATATCTTATAGATAAAGACATGTACTATTATAAAACATACATATATAGGGATCCCCTACAACATTAACTTACTGTAAAATGTAATGTCAGCAAAGTGGCCCAAACAGAAGTGGTAAGGCAACAATTCATCTCACAAGAGAGACACCGTTCTTGAATGTTATAACTAGTGTTGAGTGAATCAAAGCATCTGAAGTTGAATTCGATCTGAAGTTTAGAAAAAATTAAATTCGCAATTTTTGCGCCTCATGGTAATGAATCCCCCCCCCCCCCTAAAATGGTGGCTACATGTGTTGCCAAGTGGAAGCAAGAAGCCCAGGAATGCAAGATCACCCATAATGCCATGTAGACAGCCAATCACAAGCTAGCCAGCACCCTGTTGTCACAGCCCTTTGAAAGCCTCATTCAGCATGGTCTCACTGTGAGCTGAGCATAGGGAAAGACGTGCCAAGCGCTAGGGACAGTGTTGCTAAAAGCTTTTAATTGTGGAATATTAGATAGGGAGACAGCAGGGACAGAGCAGGGACAGTGTAGGGAGATCATAGGGACAGTTTTTAAACACTGTAGGGACAGCATAGAGAGACTGCAGGGACAGTGCAGGGACTGTAATCTGAAGCTGAAGGAATCCATAGTAGATAGCAGAGTTTTTATCAATTATTGCGCAGGGCAGAGAGCTATCAAATTGAACATTGTCCTCCTTGTTTAATAGATAAGCAGTTCTATTAGACATAGGTTATTCACCCCAATTTGAGAATCAATCTTGTTCTACTGTTAGTGGGGTGTCCACATTGACATTGAATAACTTATTTTACATATATAGTTAGTGTTAAAGTACAGAATGTCCAACAGACAGTTGTCAGGGCCCTCCAAAGGAATGTGCAGGGGCAAAAATGTTGCTGGAGCCTGCAGAAGTATCAGCAGAATAATGGGGGTGGTAGCAGCAGCCGCAGCAACAAGCCAGAGCTGCCACTGTCATCCAGTGGTTGTGTTTTGACCACCAATCTTCATCTCCTGGAATAGTAGACTTGGTCTTCAACATCATTCCAATTGACCTCAGACACCCACAGACAGGAGTCGGTAGGTTCCTCTGACACCACATTTAGTTGGCATGGCCCAAGAGCAAGCTCTGTGCCCTCCCCTATTCTGAACCCGCCTCTTTTCTTTGCTGCTCCTTCTGCAAGTTATGTGTGCAGCTGGTTCTTCTCTGCTTTTCAGCAAGGAAGATATCATTGAGGACAGTCAGCAACTACTGGCCTGTCCAGATTTAGAGGAGAAGAGCTTCATCTTTCTAGGCATGCAAGTAGCGACGACGACAGTCATGAGGCAGCAGGTCTCGTCAGAGGTTAGGGACGCAGCTATGTCTCTGGTGAGGGTGACATAAGTGACGAGCAGACAGTAGTGGGTGATGATGTAGCCGATCGCACGTGGGACCCAGGTGAAGAGGGGGCTTCACCATCATCATCATCATGGGTTGGAGGTAGCAGTTTGCCCATGAGACAGGGGCAGGGTAGCAGCGTGTGGCTGAGATAGCAAGGTGCAAGTGTGGACGTGAGCCAGCAGGGTGGCAGCAGTGTGAGATATGGAGCCAAACATGCCTGGGATAGACCATCTGTAACTAAGGAGCCTACTTGTCTGGAAACAACTAGCGGTGCATGGCTTTAAAGATGCAGAGGCAAGCAGTCAGCACGGAGTAGTGGGGGTAAAATGCCATACTCGCTGGAGTATGAATTTTTCATCAAGTCACTTGAGCACGTCAACGTGGCCGTATGTAGAATCCGTGGACAGAAGTTAAAGCATGGCCAGGGCGCCATTGTTGGCAATAGGGCCCTGCATCAACACAAGGAACATCACCATAAAGTGGCCTGGGAAAACCGTGGTGCTAATATATTGGTACAGTCTGACACACCTCCCAGCAGCCCGCACTGCTTCTCCAGCAGTTAGGGCTTCACCACCTCAGCAGAAGGAAGCTGTTTTTCCTTCCCATGGTCTAATGGTCCTGATGTTCCTACTCCCTATAACGCATATCTACAGCAATCGATCACAGAGGTGATTGCAAAGAAACAACTGTATGTGTGCACTCATCCAACAGCAAAGAAGCTAACCATGCTCTTAGACAATTTGTTGGTACTACAGTCCCTCCCTTTCCATGTCATTGACTCTGCACATTTCAGAACTGATGGCTTGTGCCGAGCCAAGGTGGAGTGTCCCATGTCGTCACTACTTCTCTAAAAAAGCTGTACCAGCCCTGCATACGTACATACAGTAGAAGGTGGGCCAGTCCTTCAAATGTCGGTGTCTTGTACAGTTTATGGCAGTGCCGACATGTGGAGCTATAACTATGGTCAAGGACAATATATGTAACTGCTCCGTGTACTTCATAAAGAAATCGAATGCTGGCTGGTTCCTCACCAACTGAAGATCAGAAACATGGTCAGTGATGACTGTAAAAACATTCTGTCATCACTGCATCAAGGAGAGCTGAACCATGTGCCCTGTATGGCGCACATTTTAATCTGATTGTAACCCGGTTCTTGAAGTTTTCCACCCAACTGCAAGACATCTTGAAAATGTCCAGGAAACATGTACTTTAGCCACTCTTACCGTGCAAAACATGCTTTTCTTAAGCTGCAAAGGCAGAATGGTGTTCCCCAACATTGCCTCATATGCGACGTTTTCACACATTGGGACTCCACCCTCCACATGTTGGACTGACTATATGAGCAGAGGAAGGCCGTGAACCATTTGTCTACCTTCGACGTTAGCCAGTGGCAGCTCATGCATCACACCTGTCGTTTGCTCAGGCCCTTTGAGCAGGCCACATTATTTGTCAGTCACCAGGACTAAGGGTTGAATGATGTCATTCCACTCCTACACATCCTGGAGCAGATTCTGATAAATCTGGCTGGTCAGGGGAAAGAAGACATAGCGCCTACATCTCATGTCTACCTAAGCCATGTTGGGGCTGAACTGGTGGAGGAGGAGGGTAAAGAGGAGTAGTACATTAACGCCTAGGAATTGTATACATAAATAGGTGGTTTATCTGCCCAAACGACAGGAGAGGAACAGGAGGAACATGAAGAGCTGGAGAGTGATGAGGAAGACCAGGTAGATGAACCCAACAGACCATGGGAGTATGCAGTGGAGATGGAGGCAGGGAGTCACTTTGATTCCCTTGCACAAATGGCCAGATGCATGCTGAGTTTCTTGCGTAGTGACAGCCGCATTATTAAAATTTGGCAGAGGGATAACTACTGGTTCTCCATGATGTTAGACCTTTGCTACCGTGCCAAAATGGGGGGCCTTTTTTCCACCTTCTGAGAGGGATGATAAACTCAACTACTATCGAGACATCCTATGAGTCTCAAGTCTCTAATGAGCATGTTGCATGTTTCTTCAGCCGCCTACTGAGGAAACCAGCCAGCAGCAGCAGGACATGTAGCATAACCTGAACCAGTAGGTGGTGGCATACTTGGACTGCACCCTGTGACCCCAGATCCAAGATCTCCTGGACTACTGGGCAGCCAAACTTGAATTGTGCCCTGTGAAAGCATAGTTATTCCAAAGAGAACTCGTCTTTCAACACAAAATGTTGAGACATTAACCTTTATCAATATGAATCAGGCACGGATCAGCTGGGATTTTCACACACTGGAGCTTGATACAACAGACTAGATCATTCTGGCAGTAATGTTCTGACTACAGTGTGATGCCACACCAGAACATTGTGAAATAAGACTTGTCACTTTTAGACACATGCTTCAGCCACTATTCTGATGCTGCCACCAGCCTGACGCCACCCACCTTCTGCCTCTGCTGCCATCTTCTTCTACTGCTACCATCTTGTGCTGTTGCCCCACCATCCCTACTTTGTGACTTGGCCACTATGTGGACTCCTCATGTTGTTGCCACCCTCACCACTGTGTGACTGGGCCACTATGTTGTCTCCTTATGCTGTTTCTACCTTCCCCACTCTGTGACTGGACCACTACGTTCATTCCTCTTGCTGTTGCCACCCTCACCACTCTGTGACTGGGCCACTCACTAGTGTCCCTGTTTGGCCTTGTTCACATCACATTTTACCTTTCTTCTGATCCGTCAGAAAAAAAGAAAAACACAATGGACCCTGTGTTTAGAGCATCCACAGGCCTTGATCACACGGACAGTATTTTGCCTCAGGATTTCATCATGCTTTGGAATCCAAAAGCAGGAGTGGGTCCAAAACATAGAAGACATGCAAATATTACCTTCACATGTCATCTCTTTTTTGGACCCACTCCTGTTTTTTCCTTACAGGTCTGATCAATTATTGACCAAATACTGACCGTGTGAAGGTGGATGCTCAAAAGCAGGTTCCATTTTTTGGGGGGTTGTTCTTTTGATGGATCATAAGAAGGGAAAAATAAACAGTAACATCAATGCAAACTTACTGCTGACCCACTCCCCATTCTGTGACTTGACCACTATTTGTATCAGTGGCTAATAAATAGGTTATTTATCAATCTATGTGGAAGCAGCAGATGGTGTGAAATGAGACAGCTCTTTTCCACTTTAGTATAACCAGTGCTTAATAGAACAGGCTAACTAGCAAACAATGTGGACACCCCACAAAAAGTGAAATGAGACAGCTCTTTCCCACTTTAGTAAAATCTGTGGCTAACAGAACAAGCTATCTATCAATCTATGTGGAAACAGCATATGGTGTAAAATTAGACAAGTCCTTCACTCTATAGTAGAATCAGTACCTAACAGAACAGGTTATTGAGCAATCTATGTGGACACCCCACAAAAAGTGAAATGAGACCACTCTTTCCCACTTTAGTAGAATCGGTAGCTAACAGAACAGGTTAAATAGGCTCTCTGGGAATTAAGAAAATGAAAATACGTAAATATTACTTTATTATAAATATATTCCCATATACCTTTCATTAGTTATAATGGTTAATTTTGTCTGGGGAGCAATGATTTGGAGAAACAAAATGGACGATGCCCTATTAGTGCACACATAGCCTGTCCTAATCACACAGCAGGACAGGTTACTTCACAACACTGAGGTAAAGAGCTGCCTCATCCACCTCTCCTACTAGTCAGTAGTGTTGATCACGAATATTCGAATTGCAAATTTTTATTGCAAATATCGGCGCTTAGAGAATTCGCAAATATTTAGAATATAGTGATATATATTCGTAATTTTGAATATTTGAGATTTTTTTTAAATCCGTACACATGATCCCTCCCTGTTTCTAGCTTGTGGGCCAATGAGAAGGCTGCAATATCTTTGACTTTAGGAGTAGTGTTGATTGCAAATTTTCGTAATGCTAATTTTTATCTCAAATTTTTCAATTGGCGATTTTCGCAATCAAGAAAATAATGACTGGAGATAATGAATTTGCGAATATATGGCTAATATTTGCCCAAATATTCGCAAAATATCACCAATTCGATTATTGCCCCTGCCACTCATCACTACTAGTCAGGGATTATGATCCTAAATACAGTCGAGAAGATCTTCAGCTGAATCTCTGTAGGAATGGAGCTCATGAGGAGACATGAATTACCAAGATGAAGGACAGGACAGATGGTGGTAATGTGGGGCTGTGGTAATGGAGACTGCATACAAGTGCTGCTGCTCATTAGCCACATCTGCTGATTAACTTCATTTCTACAGAGATTCAGCTGAACACCATATTAGGCTAGTTTCACACTAGCGGCAAGGGACTCCGGCAGGGTGTTCCAGCAGGTGTCATACTTTTATTCTGGCCGCCACTCGGCATGTGCTGCCGGGTCAATGGGGCCAGAGCGGTAGTCCGGAGGCACGCGTGCATTAGCGGCAGGACGGATCTGACAGGCTGTTCACCCGCCAGAACAGCCTGCTGGATTTCATTGCGGCTAGTGTAAAACTAGCCTTAAACTGTATTCAGGATCATAATCCCTGACAAGCAGAGCAGAGGATGAGGCAGCTCTTTAGCTCAGTGTTGTAAAGTAACTTGTCCTCCTGTGTGATTAGGACAGGTTTTGTGTGTACTAATAGCCATTTTGTCTTTCTTGATGATTGCTCCCTAGACAAAACGAGACATTATAACTATTGTAAAGTATTTAGGAATATATTTCTTAATTACCGGAGAACCCCTTTAACTAGTAATCTATTTGGAAACAGCAGACGGTGTAAATTTAGACAGCTTTTTTACTCTATAGTCGAATCTTTGGCCACTTCATTATTCAGTACATTATACCTGACACTAACATTGACCTGTATGGCTCTGTTCACACTTCAGTTGTGCTCGGATCGGCTATCAGAAAGGTGTCCCTAACCTATCTAACCCTATCTTGCAACAAGCAGTAGAATTGTGCCATAACTGCTGCGATAGGGCAGCCTAAAGGGGGCCACCCCTATATGAAGTGACTGTAAGATGGCGTGGGTGGGTGGGTGAAACCAGCTGAATCGTCATCAGCCTAGGCCTGCAGGAGCCTATAAATAGCCTAGTACCCACCCAGCCTGGCCTCACAGGTGCAAGTAAGTAGCCGTGTAATCAGCCTCTCCTCTCACAAATACAGCAAAATACTTTTGCTTAACACTTATTTGGTCAGATAATTCCAGCAGTTCATGTATGGTGAGCCAAAATCAGAAGCCAATCTTTCTCTAAGATATGGTGTCATAAAATGATTTGCACCTGTTCTGTGTTTTTGCCTTGTAACTGACCAAATAAGTGAAGTTTGAACTGAGTCTATTATTGATGCATAGTCATTTTACAGCTAACAGAAGTGATTCAAAAGCATGCATTTGCACTGCCATAATATGGCTTAAAAGAACCTTTTTTTCTCCACTATTTAATTGCCGGCCTCCATGTTTGTCTTTTTTTCCACTAAAGAGTCATTGGAAACAGGTCTTGCAGGGGAGCACAGTGTTTTTATTTTATTTTGCTAAAGAATGGTGTATGCTTTTCTTTTAGTATAGCTAGGGGTAAGCTAGGACTGTTGGTGGCCTGCATGACGATGCGCACGTCCATATTCTGTATGAGACCTGCCTTGTCATACTGACGTGCAGTAACTGTTTCACTACCAGAAAGGATTAGCTGTGATGTACACCGAGATACATTCTCCCTGCAGGTCGAGATATAGCTGATTTAAAGTGTTTCGTTACTAATTGATTCAGAACGAAGCATCCAAATCTCATTTTTGATAACTTTGCTCATCTCTAGTTATAACAGTCCAACTCACAACTACAGCAGTGGTGGATCGCATGTGGTGGTGATGATGCAATTTTTGCAGTTCTTTAATGATTTCAGAGTATGAGGCTGTACCATCATAGAGTCTCCCTAAAGGTCCTTTTACGTGTCGTTGTAGTAATCTATCTTTTCCCATAATTGTCTAATAGTTTGCCATGTTTTATACATGAGTTTCATAGTAGGGGACTTATTAAACTGGGGATGCAGGTGTATACCAGCTTCTAGTATCTGGCATATTCCAGTAAAGGTAACATTTTTTTCATATAGGGAGCTTAAAACTGAATTATAAAGTTGGGATTTACTCCAGTCCAAACAATTTTTAAACTGTCCTGCCAAAGCATACAGTGCTGCCCATAATTATTCATACCCCTGGTAAATTTTGACTTAAAGTTACTTTTATTCAACCAGCAAGTGTTTTTTTGACCGGAAATGACAGACGTCTCCCAAAAGATAAGAAGACAATGTACAAGAGGCATTATTGTGGAAAAAAAAAAAAATTTGCAGCTTTTATTTACATTTGAGAAAAAAGTGTCCAGTCCAAAATTATTCATACCCTTCTAAACAATCAATAGAAAAGCCTTTATTGGCTATTACAGCAATCAAACGCTTCCTATAATTGCAGACCAGCTTTTTGCATGTCTCCACAGGTATTTTTGCTCATTCATCTTTAGCAATAAGCTCCAAATCTTTCAGGTTGGAGGGTCTTCTTGCCATCACCCTGATCTTTAGCTCCCTCCACAGATTCTCAATTGGATTCAAGTCTGGACTCTGGCTGGGCCACTCCAAAACATTAATGTTGTTGTCTGCTAACCATTTCTTCACTTTTGCTGTGTGTTTTGGGTCATTGTCATGCTGAAATGTCCACTGGTGCCCAAGGCCAAGTTTCTCTGCAGACTGCCTGATGTTGTCTTTGAGAATCCTCATGTATTGCTCTTTTTTCATGGTGCCGTTTACTGTGATTAGGTTCCCTGGTCCATTGGCTGAAAAACACCCCCAAAGCATTAGGTTCCCACCACCATGTTTGACAGTGGGGATGGTGTTCTTTGGGTTGAATGCTTTTCCTTTTTTACACCAAATGAAGGAAACATCATTGTGACCAAACAATTCAATTTTTCTTTCATCTGACCATAACACAGAAGACCAGAAGTCGTCTTCTTTGTCCAAATAAGCTTTTGCAAAGGCCAAGCGAGCTTTTGTGTGCCTTATCTGGAGAAGTGGCGTCTTCCTTGGTCTGCATTGTGCAGTGTCCGTTGGATTGTCTGCCCTGAGACATTGCCACCAGCAGAGCCCAGATTCACCAGGATAGCCTTGGTGGTGATCCTTGGATTCTTTTTCACCTCTCTAACTATCCTCCTGGCCAGCACAGGAGTCACTTTTGGCTTCCAACCACGTCCTCTGAGATTTTCCAGTGTGGAACATCTTGTATTTTTTGCTCAAATGTAAATAAAAGCTGAGAAATGTTTTTTTTTCCACAATAATGCCTCTTGTACATTGTCTTATTATCTTTTGGGAGACACCTATGTCATTTCCCATCAGAAAAATTACTTGCTGGTTGAATAAAAGTAACTTTAAGTCAAAATTTTTCAGGGGTATGAATAATTATGGGCAGCACTGTATGCTTGCAAATCAGGAATTGCCAGGCCACCTTTTCCCACCGGCAACTGTAATAATTGTCATCGCATTCTTGGCCTTCTACCTGTCACAACCAGACAGCTGAGAAGCTCTGACAGAGGCCTTCAGACCCTCCCCCTTGAGTTTCTGTATTGTGGTATTCAGTTCCTCATCTCGTTAGCCTCCCTCAGCTGTCATGTGTTGGACTAATTGCTTCCCTTTAAATTCCTCCCCAGAATGCTTTTCTGGGCGGCTTATACTTCTTCCTGGAGTGTGTGTGCATGCTGATCTTGTTCTCCTGTCTGCTACAAAGTTAAGGTTTGAACATTTATCTGTTATTTTCTGTTTGCTGGATCCCAGGTGACCCTGACTCCCTCCGTATCTTGTGTAGGGAGCCGGTGGTTGTGTCCCCTCACTATTGTAGGGTGCTCAGGGGTTATATAGTCAAGGTACGTGGATATGCAAACTTCCACCATTCGGATCTTTGCATAGGCTGAGCAGCCAGGGAAAGTGCCAGGTCTTCTGCAGGGGTCTCCCTTTGGTTCCTTAGCTCTTGGATCCAGCGAGTCATTTATGCATGTTGCTTTGTCTTGTTTCCTGTACACCGTCCGTGACATTATAAGCCGCCCGAACCGTCTCAAGCATGGATCCGGTTTCACTTTTGGCTGAACGCTTCCAGGGTCTTTCATTGGAGGTAGCTGATCTCCGTAAGACTTTTTCTCAGCTTCAAGTGACCGGTTCAGCTTGCGTTCATGGAGTTTGTTCTGAGCCTAAGATCTCGCTCCCGGATACGTTTTCCGGGGGTAGTGAGAATTTTGTGCGTTTTAGAGAGGCTTGCAAACTCAATTTTCGCCTTCTTCCCTATTCCTCTGGTGATGAGGAACGGAGGGTGGGGATCATTCTATCGCTGCTCAGGGGTAACGCTCAGTCCTGGGCCTTTTCGCTGCCGGAGGGGGCACGGCCCCTCCGTTCAGTGGATGAATTCTTTTTAGCCCTGGGTCAGATATATGATGATCCGGATCGTATTGCTCTGGCGGAGTCTAGACTACGTCTATTATGCCAGGGTAAACAATCCGCAGAAATATACTGCTCAGAATTTCGGAGATGGGCAGCTGATACTGGTTGGAATGATGCTGCACTCCGAAGTCAATTTTGCCATGGTCTTTCAGAGGGATTGAAAGATGCATTTGCCTTTCATGAAAGGCCTATTTCTTTGGACTCTGCTATGTCTCAGGCCGTTCGTATTGACAGGCGTCTTAGAGAGAGAGGAGAGATCTCTCCTTCCTGTCATACTCGGTCCCAGGACTGTGCAGCGGTCCCATTCTGTGCGCAGGGGTCTCAGTCGCTGTCAGCCCCTTCTGAGCAGGAGCCCATGCAGCTGGGGTTGATTGCTTCTGACAATAGAAGATTCAGCCCGCATGGGAGGGTTTGTTTTTGTTGTGGAGGTATTAATCATTTGGCAAATATTTGTCCCTCTAGGAGATTCAGGCAGTTCTCTGGGAATAATAAAGAAACAAAGAGGTAAAAATCTTTTAAAAATGTTCCGTCTGTTACTATTGGCAGGGTTGAGGCGGAAATTGAAGGTTTTCCGTTTGCTTGTAGTTCCCGTTTTGTCCTGCCTGCTAGGGTGGCGCTAGAGAGCAAGAGCATTTTTTGTGAGATTTTTGTGGATAGTGGAGCAGCGGTCAATCTCATTGATAGTCAATTCGCAATAGCTCATGGTTTCCAGGTGTGCACTTTGGGAAAGGATATTCCGGTTTTTGCGATTGATTCCGCTCCACTTTCTCAGAAATCATTAAAGGGCATAGTTCACAATATCCGTTTAATTGTGAGTGATGCTCATGTTGAGGATGTGTCATGTTTCGTCCTTAGCGGTTTGCCTACCCCTCTAGTGTTGGGGCTACCCTGGCTCACTAAACATAACCCCACCATTGATTGGCAAGCGAGGCAAATAAATGGTTGGAGTGATTTTTGCAGAGAGAATTGCCTCATGACATCTGTTTCTGAGGTTGCTACTAAGACTGTACCATCTTTTCTCTCTGAATTTTCGGATGTCTTCTCTGAGAGTGGAGTTCAGGATTTGCCCCCGCACAGGGAGTACGATTGCCCTATTAATCTCATCCCAGACGCCAAGCTGCCTAAATCTCGTTTATACAATCTTTCCCAACCTGAGAGGATCGCTATGCGTGCTTATATCTCTGAGAGTCTGAGAAAAGGACACATACGACCCTCGAAGTCACCTGTTGCGCGGGTTTTTTCTTTGTTAAGAAAAAAGATGGTTCTTTAAGACCTTGTCTGGATTTCAGGGAGCTGAACAATATCACAATTCGTGACCCTTATCCGCTTCCTCTGATCCCGGACCTGTTTAACCAGGTTGTTGGGGCTAAAGTCTTTTCCAAATTAGATCTAAGAGGGGCATACAACCTGGTCAGTGTCAGAGAAGGGGACGAATGGAAGACGGCCTTCAATACACCTGAGGGCCATTTTTAAAATTTGGTTATGCCTTTTGGTTTGATAAATGCCCTAGCCGTTTTTCAGCATTTCGTGAACAGCATTTTTTATCATTTGATGGGAAAATTTGTATTGGTGTATTTAGATGACATTTTGATTTTTTCTCCCGATTTCAAAACTCATAAGGAACATTTACGTCAGGTCTTGCTCATCCTGCGGGAGAATAAATTATATGCGAAACTGGAAAAATGTGTGTTTGCGGTTCCAGAAATTCAATTTCTGGGGTTTCTTCTCTCCGCTTCTGGTTTTCGCATGGACCCCGAGAAGGTCCGCGCTGTGCTTGAGTGGGAGCTTCCTGAGAATCAGAAGGCGCTGATGCGTTTTTTGGGCTTTGCCAATTATTACAGGAAGTTCATTTTGAATTATTCTTCTATTGTTAAACCACTCACTGATATGACCAGAAAGGGGGTAGATTTTTCTTCTTGGTCAGTAGAGGCGCGCAAGGCTTTTTCTGATATCAAGGAGAGTTTTGCTTCCGCACCCATCTTGGTGCAACCTGATGTTTCTTTACCCTTCATAGTTGAGGTTGATGCTTCTGAGGTGGGTGTGGGGGCGGTCTTGTCTCAGGGTTCCTCTCCTGCCAATTGGCGACCGTGTGCCTTTTTCTCAAGAAAACTCTCCTCCGCAGAGAGAAATTACGATGTGGGAGATAGGGAATTGTTGGCCATCAAGTTGGCTTTTGAGGAATGGCGCCATTGGCTAGAGGGAGCCAGACACCCTATTACCGTATTTACTGACCATAAAAATCTGGCCTACTTGGAGTCAGCCAAGCGTCTGAACCCGAGACAGGCCAGATGGTCTTTGTTCTTTTCTAGGTTTAATTTTGTTGTCACGTTCCGCCCTGGAGTTAAGAATGTGAAGGCAGATGCCCTGTCACGTTGTTTTCCGGGAGGCGGGAATTTTGAAGACCCGGGTCCCATTTTGGCTGAAGGTGTGGTGGTTTCTGCTCTTTTTCCTGATTTGGAGGCAGAGGTGCAGGCAGCCCAGTCAGAGGCTCCTGATCTTTGTCCTCCTGGGAGGTTGTTTGTGCCTCTCGCTTTAAGACACAAGATTTTTAAAGAACACCACGATACGGTCCTTGCTGGGCACCCGGGGGCAAGAGCCACAGTGGATCTCATCGCTCGGAGATTCTGGTGGCCTGCGCTTCGTAAGTCGGTTGAGGGTTTTGTGGCAGCCTGCGAGACTTGCGCTCGTGCCAAAGTCCCTCATTCACGGCCATCAGGTCCTCTCCTTCCCTTACCCATTCTTTCCGTCCTTGGACACATCTGTCCATGGACTTCATAACGGACCTGCCTCGTTCCTCGGGGAAGACTGTGATTCTGGTGGTGGTGGACCGTTTTAGCAAAATGGTGCATTTCATCCCTTTTCCTGGTTTGCCCAATGCTAAGACGCTGGCGCAGGCATTTATTGATCACATTGTCAAATTGCACGGTATTCCTTCAGACATAGTCTCTGATAGGGGCCTGCAGTTTGTTTCCAGATTCTGGAAGGCTTTCTGTTCTCGCTTGGGGGTTCGGTTGTCATTCTCTTCTGCTTTCCACCCGCAGTCGTATGGCCAGACAGAGCGCGTCAATCAGAATCTGGAGACATATCTGCGCTGTTTTGTGGCGGAGAATCAAGAGGATTGGTGTTCTTTTTTGTCCCTTGCTGAGTTTGCTTTAAATAACCGTCGTCAGGAGTCCTCTGATAAGTCACCATTTTTTGGTGCATATGGGTTTCATCCGCAGTTTGGGACTTTCTCGGGAGAGGGGTCTTCTGGTTTACCTGATGAGGACAGATTCTCCTCGTCTTTGTCATCTATTTGGCAAAAGATTCAAGATAATCTAAAGAGCATGAGTGAGAGATATAAGCGTGTGGCAGATAAGAGACGTGTGCTTGGTCCGGACCTGAATGTTGGTGATCTGGTGTGGTTGTCTACCAAGAATATCAAATTGAAGGTTCCCTCCTGGAAGTTGGGTCCTAGGTTTATTGGGCCTTACAAAATCCTGTCTGTCATCAATCCTGTTGCATACCGTCTTGATCTTCCTCAGACTTGGAAGATCCTTAATGTTTTTCATAAGTCCTTATTGAAACCTTATGTTCAACCCATTGTACCCTCGCCTTTGCCTCCTCCTCCGATTATGGTTGATGGGAATCTTGAATTTCAGGTCTCTAGGATTGTGGATTCTCGTCTTGTCCGCGGTTCTCTTCAGTACCTTGTTCATTGGGAGGGGTATGGTCCTGAGTAGAGGATGTGGGTCCCAGTGACGGACATTAAGGCCTCTCGTCTCATCAGGGCTTTCCATAGGTCCCATCCTGAGAAGGTGGGTTCTGAGTGTCCGGAGTCCACTCGTAGAGGGAGGGGTACTGTCACAACCAGACAGCT
Source organism: Bufo gargarizans (assembly GCF_014858855.1). NCBI lineage: Eukaryota > Metazoa > Chordata > Amphibia > Anura > Bufonidae > Bufo > Bufo gargarizans. The sequence continues at coordinate 44,929,510 of NC_058084.1, forward strand.
GAGAAGCTCTGACAGAAGCCTTTCAGAACCTCCCCCTTGAGTTTCTGTATTGTGGTATTTAGTTTCTCATCTCGTTAGCCTCCCTCAGCTGTCATGTGTTGGACTAATTGCTTCCCTTTAAATTCCTCCCCAGAATGCTTTTCTGGGCGGCTTATACTTCTTCCTGGAGTGTGTGTGCATGCTGATCTTGTTCTCCTGTCTGCTACAAAGTTAAGGTTTGAACATTTATCTGTTATTTTCTGTTTGCTGGATCCCAGGTGACCCTGACTCCCTCCGTATCTTATGTAGGGAGCCGGTGGTCGTGTCCCCTCACTATTGTAGGGTGCTCAGGGGTTATATAGTCAAGGTACGTGGATATGCAAACTTCCACCATTCGGATCTTTGCATAGGCTGAGCAGCCAGGGAAAGTGCCAGGTCTTCTGCAGGGGTCTCCCTTTGGTTCCTTAGCTCTTGGATCCAGCGAGTCATTTATGCATTTTTCTTTGCCTTGTTTCCTGTACACCGTCCGTGACACTACCCCTCCAAATTAAATCACTCAAGAGACTCTGCATTATCTTTTAATATTTTTTAGGGATTTCAATTGGGAAATTCCATAAAATGTGGTTTATCATTGGAAGTAGACACATCCGAATCAACAATATTCTACCAGACATAGACAGGGGTAATTTTTTACAGATACGTGTCTTGTTTCTAATTTTCGCTATTGTAGGGACTAAGTTTAGTGTTATATAGTCTTGAGAGTAGGATGATATCTGTATTCCCAGATACTGCAGACCTCTTCCTCTTTTATAATCTTCAAGCAACCAGGGATAAAATTCCCAGTTGGGTCTAACGGAACTCTCAATGGTCGCAATTACTCGAAGCAAGGAGTCGTGAGACCCTACAAACAACATCAAGTCGTCCGCATACAAAGACAAAAAAGTAATTCTTGCTTTTATGTCTGTATATAAAAGCTCAATCCAAGCTATGAAGTTATTCCCAAAGCCTATTTTGTTTAAGGTGGCTACCATAAAAGGCCATTCTACTGTGTCAAAAGCCTTGCTTGCATCCAGTGAGACCACTAATCATTGACCCATATTGGCACCTTTTATTTGCATATTTATATAGCACCTTCTAATATTATCTGATATAGATTTACATGGGATAAAGCCTGTTTGATCACTATGAATTACCGTGGATATCACCTCTTTAAATCTAGTAGCTGGGACCTTCACCAAAAGTTTATTATCTGTGTTTATTAGGGATATCGGACGATACGAGTCAAGTTTCTTTGGGCTTTTCCCTATTTTTTAGAATCAAAGTTATCAGAGCCTCTCATAGAGAATCAGATAATGTCCCACACTCCCTTGAAACCTCACACATTTCCAAGAGCCTGTGGGACAACACTCCACTGAAAGTTTTATAGACCTCGAAAGGGATTCCATCTAAACCTGGAGACTTGTTCTTCGATATGGAACTAAGGACCTTATTGATTTCTTCCAAGGAGATCCCTACTTCCAATAGTTCTCTCTGCTGCTCCAACAACTATTTCAATTATATATTCCCCAGAAACCTGTTTATTTCCACTATATTTCCGTTTCCTTTGTACAAATAGATGTCTGCAAAATATTCTCTAAAGAGCCAAATTATATCCTCTTGTTCCGAGACCACCTGTCCATTATCATTCTCCAGTTGGAAAATATAGTTGTTACTTCTCTGTGTTTTTATCAATGATGCCAACAGTTTCCCTGGTATATGTCCCTGAGTATAGTATTTTTTTTTTTAAATAGTTTTGTTTTGGTGTTCTGCTCACAGATATAATTCATTATTATAATTAGTCAAATTTTCCTCACACCTTTGTAAATTTATTTCAGTAGGATACTCCACATATTCTTTTTCACTATCTCCGACCACCCGTCCTAAATCAACTATCCTCTTTTCTGACATTTTCTTCACCATTGTGTGGTGTTTCAAAAAAATTCCCCGTATATAAGCTTTCCCTGCATCCCATATGATTCTCGTATCCACAGTACCTGTGTTTTTATCAAAATATTCCAATATTTCAGTACAAATCCTTTCATACCTATCCTGTGTAATTAAACTGAATTAAATTGAATTGTAACCCGACCTTCTCTTACCAGTCTGTCTCTCCAAAAGTGGGCAGTGGTCTGATACCCCTTTATGTGTATACTTTATCTTATCAATGAAATGTGCTCCTAAGTTATTACTGAGGGCCATATCAAGAAAATCTCTTTTTTCTAGGATTCTGTAATTGCCAAATGTCCAGCCACTCAAACGCCTCCGTAATATTTTTAAGTGCAGATTTTATAGTGCCCGATTTCTTATTACCAATCCTACATCTATCATAAATTTCATCCATCACCATATTGTAGTCCCCTATTACTAATAGTGCTCTGTTACCTCTATTTATAGCAAAATCATAAACCTTAGTTAATACTTCCGTCTTAAATGGGGAAGGAATATAAATGTTAGCAATTATCCAGGGTTTATTTTCTAGTAGACAGTCAAGCAACAAATATCTTCCTTCATTATCCACTACTACATACTTTATTTTGATTTTAATAGCCTTATGTATCAATATACTTACACCCCTAGAATAGGATGAGTAAAGAGCATGGAATGCATGCTGTATCCATGGCCTATCCATGGTGGTAACAGTATCTTTGGTCAGGTGCGTCTCTTGAAGACAAATAATAGCAGGGAGAAATTTTTAAACACATTAAATATTGTCATTGGTCTCACCCACGTACCTAATCCTTTAAAGGGGTTCTGCACTTGGTTTAAACTGGTGATCTATCCTCTGGAAAGATCATCAGCATCTGATCGGCGGGGGTCCGACACCCGGAACCACCGCTAATTAGCTGTTTGAGAAGGCAGCAGCGCTCCAGCAGCGCCGCGGCCTTCTCACTGTTTACCGCTGGCTCAGTGATGTCACGACTTGTATCAACTTGCCTGGGCGCGGCTAAGCTCTGTTCACTTGAATGGAGCTTAGCCCCGCCCAGGCAAGTTGATACTAGTCGTGACGTCACTAGGCCAGCTGTAAACAGTGAGAAGGCCGCGGCGCTGGAGCGCCGCTGCCTTCTCAAACAGCTGATTGGCTGGGGTCCCGGGTGTCGGACCCCCACCGATCAGATGCTGATGATCTATCCAGAGGATAGATCATCAGTTTAAACAAAGTGCACAACCCCTTTAACGTTCCATGAAATGATACACATATTATATCAATCTAATGTATAATCAAGTAGGGAAGGATATTCAAGAGGGCATGGATATGAGAGAGGAGAGGGAAGGGGAGAGAAAAAAATAAAAAATAAAAATCAAAAAGACCTTTGACCCAGTGGGCACTAACCCCTGACTCTCTTCCATAGCGTTAGCCCCCCCTCCTCCCCAATCCCATCCATTTATTTAGACAAATTATCCGCGATCCATCAAAGAACCAGACTTTATCCTGCCATTGAACATGTAACCTGACCGGGAACATCATTGAGTAATTCACATTCTTCCTACGCAATTCTTTTTTAATGTCTAAAAAGCGGGTTCTCTCTTGCATAGTTTCCCTAACTGTAGCCCCATTGCAATCTAACTTTCCCTTCTTACTGGCTCTACGTAAGATATCATCTCTATCCTTAGCCGACAACAACCTGACTAATATTGCTCTAATGTTGAAACCTCCTGTCCAAATTGGTCTATAAACCAATTCTGGACAAATATAGACGCATCCCCTCCCTCCACTCCCTCCGGAAAGCCCACACATCTCAAGTTAGTCCTTCTGGATCTATTTTCCATATCCAATAGCTTATTTTTTATGTCTCTATTCTCTGTTTGTAACTTGTCGTTATCTTGGGTGATTTTCTGAAGCAGATCCTCTGTATCTGATATTCTTTTTTCTGCCTCCTCCAATCTATCCTTATATTTGTGCAAGTCTGCCCTAAGCAGGCTGACCGACTCTCTGACATTCCCCACTTGGAGAGAGAGGTCCATGATTGACGAGTTACATTTTTGATTTCTTGAAATATGTCCTGTAAACTAGGAGTATACGCTCCTTTGTGCTGACCGTTATCTACTGTGGGCGTATCCATTAAAGATCCTCTCTCCCCAAGTGAGGGGACCCCCTCCAGCTCCCCACAAGCAATATCATATCCTTCATCCTCTTCATACTGAGTCAGAGAGCCCTCCCTCTCTTGGTTCACATCTCCCTTCTGTAAAACACTTTTGGGTGAACAAGATAATCTGTTCATACTAGTTATCAGTTGATGTCTGGATTTATCAAGTTTCTTAATCCCCGGAGAAACAGAGACGTTATTTGGGGGAAACTATTATTTAAAAGAACTATTAGTTATTGATAAGAGGTTCTGGCAGATACACGGAATCAGCACTCTTGGCCAGATATGGGGAAATGGAGAAATAATGGGGTTTGAAGACCATAAATGCAAAAATAGTCTTGTAGATAAAGATTGGTTCCATTAGTCTCAACAAAGAATAGCTATCTCACGCCCTTCAATAGTCGAAGTAATTTCAAAAATGATAAACGGTAGGAGAAGAATATCAAATATTTATAATATCTTGTCCAAAAAAATGAGGGAAAAACAAGGTGTGGAGATTAATATGGGAAAATGGGATGGTTGAGTGGAACAGATCAAGTCTGAAGGGTGGTGTAAAATATTTCAAGTAATAATCAAGACCTCCCAGAACCCAGCACATAGGCTTATCCAATTCTTTTTGGTACATTGTCTATACTACTCCCCTGCCAAACTTATGAAATATTATAAGAATAAGGTATTTAGATGTCTAAAATGTGGCAAAATTGGAGTTGAAGATGTGCACTTACTGTGGGAGTGCCAATCTCTCCAAAATTTCTGGAACAAAGTACTTAGCTATATTAAGATACTTCATGAAGAAGACATCCCTGAAACTTTTAGGGCATGTGGTGTGCTGGGTTTAGTGGAGGATTTAGGGGATTCCAGGAAATTATTAATAATAACTAAACTTTTATTTCAGGCTAGGAGATGTATTGTACAAACCGGATTCCAAAAAAGTTGGGGCACTAAACAAATTGTGAATAAAAACTGAATGCAATGATGTGGAGATGGCAAATGTCAATATTTTATTTGTAATAGAATGTAGATGACAGATCAAATGTTTAATCCGAGTAAATGTATCATTTTAAAGGAAAAATACGTTGATTCAAATTTTCACTGTGTCAACAAATCCCCAAAAAGTTGGGACAAGTAGCAATAAGAGGCTGGAAAAAGTAAATTTGAGCATAATGAAGAGCTGGAAGACCAATTAACACTAATTAGGTCAATTGGCAACATGATTGGGTATAAAAAGAGCTTCTCAGAGTGGCAGTGTCTCTCAGAAGCCAAGATGGGTAGAGGATCACCAATTCCCACAATGTTGCACAGAAAGATAGTGGAGTAATATCAGAAAGGTGTTACCCAGCGAAAAATTGCAAAGACTTTGCATCTATCATCATCAACTGTGCATAACATCATCCGAAGATTCAGAGAATCTGGAACAATCTCTGTGCGTAAGGGTCAAGGCCGTAAAACCATACTGGATGCCCGTGATCTCCGGGCCCTTAAACGACACTGCACCACAAACAGGAATGCTACTGTAAAGGAAATCACAGAATGGGCTCAGGAATACTTCCAGAAACCATTGTCAGTGAACACAATCCACCGTGCCATCTGCCGTTGCCAGCTGAAACTCGACAGTGCAAAGAAGAAGCCATTTCTAAGCAAGATCCACAAGCTCAGGCGTTTTCGCTGGGCCAGGGATCATTTAAAATGGAGTGTGGCAAAATGGAAGACTGTTCTGTGGTCAGACAAGTCACGATTCAAAGTTCTTTTTGGAAATCTGGGACGCCATGTCATCCGGACCAAAGAGGACAAGGACAACCCAAGTTGTTATCAACGCTCAGTTCAGAAGCCTGCATCTCTGATGGTATGGGGTTGCATGAGTGTGTGTGGCATGGGCAGCTGGCATGTCTGGAAAGGCACCATCAATGCAGAAAAATATATTCAGGTTCTAGAACAACATATGCTCCCATCCAGACATCATCTCTTTCAGGGAAGACCCTGCATTTTTCAACAAGATAATGCCAGACCACATTCTGCATCAAGCACAACATCATGGCTGCGTAGGAGAAGGATCCGGGTACTGAAATGGCCAGTCTCCAGATCTTTCACCTATAGAGAACATTTGGCGCATCATAAAGAGGAAGGTGCAACAAAGAAGGCCCAAGACGATTGAACAGTTAGAGGCCTGTATTAGACAAGAATGGGAGAGCATTCCTATTTCTAAACTTGAGAAACTGGTCTCCTCGTTCCCCAGACGTCTGTTGAGTGTTGTAAGAAGAAGGGGAGATGCCACACAGTGGTGAAAATGGCCTTGTCCCAACTTTGGGATTTGTTGACACCATGAAATTCTGATTCAACATATTTTTCCCTTAAAATGGTACATTTTCTCAGTTTAAACTTTTGTTCCGTGATTTATGTTCTATTCTGAATAAAATATTAGAAGTTGGCACCTCCACATCATTGCATTCAGTTTTTATTCACGATTTGTATAGTGTCCCAACTTTTTTGGAATCCGGTTTGTAAGAAAATGGACAGAGAAAACAGTACCAACAGTAAATATGTGATCCAGCCTGGTCAAATGCTCGTTGGCTTGCGAGAGATTACATATAACTACAAATGCTAAAAGGTGGAGGTTCGAGAGTATGTGGGCAAAATGGTTAAAAAATGAATCAAGATGGAAATTGGATTGGGGTGTGAGGGGAGAGGATAGGGATAGGGAGAGATGATAAAGTTCCCTTTTATTTTTTGGGGGGTGGGAGGGGTGGGTGGGAGGAAAATTATAAACTGTGATGTAGATTTGGTGATATACAATTTTGCAAAGATGTATTAATTTTATATGTAGTTATTACATGCATGTTCTTTTTGTATTGCAAAAAAAAAGAAGAAAAAAAAAGGTCCTTTTATACAGACCAATGATTTGGCAGATTATCGGGAACTAAGTAAATGTTGGCATCTTCAACAGAGATGAACGATCCATCACCTTTGCTGCATGGAAACAAGCAATGCAGAGATTACTTGTTCCCATAGCAAATCATTGTTCTTGCACAGCAGATTATTGTTTAGACAGCACGAACTGCTGCACCAGAATTATGATTTTCAGTGCTGGCAGAACTACATAATTACCTGATGAACGAGTGTTTGCTTGCTTCTTTGGGAGATTGCTGACACCTTCTACACTTGCAGATTATCGGGAATGAGGGTTTATACAAACTTGTCTCCACGACAATCTGCTAGATCAATGGTCCATGTAAAAGGACCCTATAGGCGTTTTCCAGGAATTAAGAAAACCAAAATTTTTTATTTTACTTTATTATAAATATATTTACAAATACCTTTTATTAGTTATAATTAGAGATTGCCTTGCGGTTCACCCGACGGTCGTTTCACGGCGAACTTTGCGTGTTCGCGATTCGCCGAACATGCGAACATATGGAGATATTCGCGCCTGCCATATTCTTTTACATCGTGAAAAACGTTGACCCATGACACATCCATCAGGTGGTACAGAACAGCCAATTGAGACGTTTCAGCACATGGACCCCCTACCTTATAAATAAACCTGATGTGGCCACTTTTTACATTCAGTGTCTTGCCAGTGTAGGGAGAGGTTGCTTTGTGGAGTAGGGACAGACTGTTAGGTACACCAAACGCTAGCTATTAGGGCAAAAAAAGTCATTTTAAGGACTGGTATAGGTGTGCTATCGATAGGTGTGATACACAGAGGGGTGTGATATACTTTAATAATGAGTCAAAAACACATAGATCTATATAGTGATCACCTGGAAGTCAGGGGCCTAGGGGCTTACTAGGGCCATTTTTATATAGGGTAAGGTTCCGGACAGGGTCGCTCTTATCAGGGTGGGTGGTCTGTGGTTAGGCTATCAGGGCCAGAATAGCACCCCCCTGTAGGGCAATATCAGGGACTGTTCTTTGCCCACCCTGTCCTTCAATACCACATCATCATCTAGTCCAGGGATGGATGTTTTTTGCTTTCCCTCTGGGATTCATGTATGTGCACTGGAACCCTCCGGATTGTGGTAGGACATATGGTTTCTGATTTGGTGCCGCCGGGCAACTGATTTAGTCCCGCCGAGCACTTGTTATTGCCGACCACATCTATGGTTTTGCTTAACTTTTAATAATTATTTTGAGGGATATCTTTTCCATTCACACATCCGCAAAATGGGTCCGCATCCGTTTCACAATTTTGCGGAACGTGTGCAGACCCATTCATTTTCAATGGGGCCGGAATGTGTTGTCCGTATCCGCATTTGCGGATCCGCACTTCCGCATCTGTGCTTCTGTTTCCGAAAAAATATAGAACATGTCCTATTCTTGTCCGCAATTGCAGAAAATATTAGGCATTTTCTATTATAGTGCCGGCGTCATGCGGTCCACAAATTGCAGAATGCACATTGCCGGTGTCCGTGTTTTGCGGATCTGCAAAACACTTATGGACGTGTGAATGGACCCTCATATTAACATTATTAAAGGTTACGTTTTATCTTTATGTATATTCTAATGGATTGCCTTCCTTGTACAATGTTGTAATATACTTTCTATGTTAGAAAATATATTATAGTGCATTTGTATTGTGCGGCAGTTGTGCGGTTCTGCTGCAATACTGCAGGTATATAGAGGGACAAACGCTATTGGGACAACTAATTGCAACTGGTGTGATATACTAGTCCTCCCACAAAAAAACAGATTGAAGCAGGGTGTTATATACCAATATACTTTCTATATAGTGCATTTGGGTACTGTATAGTGCATTTGCGCATGCGCGTACGCAAACATTTTATTGCGATATTTTGCATTGAAAAAAATGATGAATGGAGATCGCAAATTCGAATAATACATCTGGTATGTCACTGTCCATGTTGTGGGACTATTTGTGCACTTCTAGTAATTATTTCTTGGCTGCAAATATGAGCTGAAGATTTTTCAGGTTCGCCTGATTGAATCGGAACTGCCGCGAACTTGCAGTTCGCAAACATTTGATCGCGTCCCGGCAGACGTTCGTCCATCACTAGTTATAATGGCTCATCAGATGAAATGCAGATTGTCAAAATAAACTCCCTATTAAAAGTGGCCTGTCTGACCCAAGAAGTGCAGTGGTGTCTTAAAAAGATTAAAATAGACAAATCACCAGGTCCAGGTGGCATACATCCCATTTCCTAAGAGAATTTAGTAATGTAATAGACAGTCCTTTATTTCAGATATGGGAGTGTTCCACAGGATTGGAGCTTATCAAATGTGGTACCAATATTCAAAAAGGGGTCAAAAACAGAGCACAGCCCAGAAACTATAGGCTGGTAAGTTTAACATCTGGTATCTCAATGAAAATAAGCGTATAATGCAGTATCAGCATGTCTTCATGAGGGATCATTCATGTCAAACTAATTTAATCAGTGTCTATCAGGAGGTAAGTTCTATACTTGACCAGGGTCAGTCAATGGGTGTCATAGTATATTGACTTCTCCAATATACTGTCCCACATAACAGATTAGTACATAAAATAAGAATGCTTGTACTGGGAGAAAAGGTGTTTATGTGGGTAAGTAACTGGCTCATTGATTGGGTCACCATCACCAGTGGGGTACCTCAGGGGTCAGTATTGGGCCCTATTCTCTTCAATATTTTTTCTCAATGATCTTGTAGAAGGCTTGCATAGTAAACTACCATTTTATGCAGATGATACTAAACTGTGTAAAGTAATTAACAGGAAAAAGGACAGTATACTGCTACAGAGGGTTCTGGATAGATATCAGGCTTGGGCAGGGAGGCTGTAGATGTTGTTTAACACTGACAAGTGTAAGGTTATGCACATGGGAAGTAAAAATACATGCCATCAGTAACCAGGGCCGGCCTAAAGGGTGTGCAAGCTGTGCGACCATACACTACCCTGCACTACTCAAGTGAGAGCCAGAAGGCATAAATACTGTGTGGGGCATTAATGGGCATACATACTGTGTGGAGCACTAATGGGGCATAAATACTATGAGGGGGCACTATGGGGGCATAACTAGTACATGGGGACACTATGGGGCCATAACTACTGTGCAAGGGCATAACTACTGTATGTGGGCACTAAGGGGGCATACATACTGTGTGGGGGCACTATGGGGGAATAATTGCTTTGTGGGGAACTAAGGGGGCATAACTACTGTTCTGGGACACAAAAAGGAGCATTCTACTATGAGGAGTCACTAAAGAGACATTCTGCTGTGTGAGGGCACTAAAAGTGCATTCTTACTGTGGTGGGCACTAAGGAGGCATAACTACTATGATAGCACAGGCACATGACGCAGCTGCAACATTCTGAGGATGCCGGTATGGCCTTTTCTGGACGGGCCTGCCTCTGCAGAATGTTGCAGGTGGCACAATGATTTCTTTGTGCCACTTACATCACACAAAAAAGTGCTGAATAGCGAGGCAGGTAACCAGTAGTTCCCTGCCCCACTATTTGGAGCTTTTGGAGTTGCAACGTTCCGCAGATGCAGGGCTGTGCAGAAGTGGTTATAGCATGAGGCATACTATAGGGGACACAGAGCATGAAGCACTATAGGGAACAGAGTAAGAGGCAATACAGGTATATAAAGGGATCACAGATCTTGGCTCTATTTACAGGGAACACAGATCCTGGCACTAAGTATGGGGACACTATATATACAGGGGGTACAGAGCACTAGGCTATAAAATTCAAATCTAAAATTTTAATCACGAATATTGCCACTTTGAGAATTTGTGAAGATTTAGAATATAGTGCTATATATATATATTCGTATTCGCGAATATTGTAGATTTTTTTTTTCATCTGCACCCATGATCCCTCCCTGCTTCTTGCTTGTGGGCCAATGATAAGGCTGCAATGTCTTTGTCACAGCTTAGCAACATCCCTAGCAACCAATAGGAAAGTTGCCTACCCCTTACTATAGAAGAACCTCCCCAGCAGCCATTTTCAGCTGTTTTTTGCAGTTCTGAGAGAGAGAGAGAGAGAGAGAGCAGTGTTATTGCTGTGCTCTGTGCTTTGCTGTGTTATTACATTAGAAAGTTAGTTAGCTAGTTAGCTTATATATATAATACAGATAGTCAGTGTAGGTTAGATAGTGATATAGTGTAGCTGGTTCTGCTGTCCGTACATACATGCTACAGACACAGTGCTGTGATGTCACAGGTTCACAACAATACTTAGTGCACCAATCAGATATGTAGTCAGACCTGCTAAAATGTGAAGTCGCACTTATTGCGCCAAAATATGCACATCATTAATTGATTTGCGCAAATATATTGGAGCACTCTATCTGCATATAAAGCTATTGTAATGTTCTGCCGTGCCAACCATTTTCTCCAGTCTCAGGAAACTTCTAGCAGCTTGAAAAATGCAGGAAAAGTGACCCACGCCTGTATTGCACGCGAAATACGCACATATTACATTGCCAAGTTTCGTGATCAAGAAAATAATGGCGAATTCTCTAATTCATGATGAATATTCACCCAAATACTCGCAAAATATGGCAAATTTGAATATTTCCCCTACCGCTCATCACTAATATATACATGGGGCACACAGTGTGTAGCACTATATAAGGGGATACTACCATTAAGTGCACTGTGTATGTGGAGCTTTATTTTCAGGGGGCATAGCATGTGACATGACTGTATTCAGGGGCACAGATTATGCTGCTATTATATTCAGGGCAGAGCATGTGGCACGAAGATGATTTTGTGTTAGTCTGTAGGTTGTCGATGTGTTGGTAAAGAGAGAAGCTGAAGATGATCTGGGCGGCAAACTCTGCAGAGACAAGTTGTGGATGGGAGATGTCCTCACAGTGTCTGAACCGAATGGCAAGATAAGGAAAGAAAAGAACTCCGGATGAGAGATCACCTGTAATGTAAAGGCTTATTCCGCCACTGACTGTGTCTGATCAGTGCAGTAGTCACTTGTATAGTCTACAGCGGCATCCTCAAACTGCGGCCCTCCAGCTGTTGCAAAACTACAACTCCCAGCATGCCCAAAAAGCCTACAGGTATCAGCCTGCAGCAGGGCATGGTGGGAGTTGGAGTTTTACAACAGCTGGAGGGCTGCAGTTTGAGGATGCCTGGTCTACAGCGTGATCATGGGTGGTAGCATTCTCTTTTGTGAATCTACCACTCCCAGCATACCTTTACACCTGTTCAGGCCATGCTGGGACCACATGGTTGTGAAAGTATTTGTGTTGGGAGGGGGCGCTAAACTAACTTAATGGATACTGACAAATATATAGCAGAGATTCAACAGCAATTGGGTGATATAGATATATATCGACCATTGGACACTGACCCCAAATTTTCTATTAAAAGGAGGTTGAAATTACTTATAGATGATGCCTATGCCTCAGATTTGATTGATGATAAGTTACTTGAATAACTGCAGGTTGAAAGATCGGTTACTATTATATATATATATATTGCCAAAAATACAAAAAAGTCTGATTAATCCACCCGGACGCCCCATCGTTTCTGGGATTGATTCTATATTTTCACCAGCAGCCCCTTTTCTAGATAAATATTTGAGAAACTATGCGGTGTCCGCTAAGTCATATGTGAAAGACACAACAGATTTTCTCAATGAATTAAAAACATTACACATTGAAGAAGGACAATATTTAGTCTCATTTGATGTGGTCAGTCTCTATACGAGCATAGACCACTCCAAGGGCCTGGAAGCTGTAGAATGGGCCCTCTCTACAAATGGGATAAAACAAGACCTTGCAGAGTTCATTCTCTCCCTATGGGAATTAGTTCTCACCTGTAATTACTTTCTATTTGAAGATACATACTATATACAGTCATGTGAAAAAATTAGGACACCCTTTGAAAGCATGTGGTTTTTTGTAACATTTTTAATAAAAGGTTATTTCATCTCCGTTTCAACAATACAGAGAGATTAAAGTAATCCAACTAAACAAAGAAAACTGAAGAAAAGTCTTTTCAAGATCTTCTGTAAATGTCATTCTACAAAAATGCCTATTCTAACTGAGGAAAAAGATAGGACACCCTTGCCCCTAATAGCGAGTGTTACCTCCTTTGGCTGAAATAACTGCAGTGAGACGGTTCTTGTAGCCATCTACCAGTCTTCGACATCGGTCTGAGGAAATTTTACCCCACTCCTCAATGCAGAACTTTTTCAGCTGTGAGATGTTTGAGGGGTTTCTTGCACGTACAGCCCTTTTCAAGTCACCCCACAGCATCTCAATGGGATTCAAATCTGGACTTTGACTTGGCCATTCCAGGACTCTCCATTTCTTCTTTTTCAGCCAATCTTTGGTTGATTTACTAGTATGTTTTGGGTCATTGTCATGTTGCATGGTCCAGTTCCGCTTCAGCTTTAATTTTCTAACTGATGGTCTCACATGTTCTTCAAGCACCTTCTGATACACAGTAGAATTCATCGTGGATTCTATGATGGTGAGCTGACCAGGTCCTGCTGCAGCAAAGCAGCCCCAAACCATGACACTTCCACCTCCATGCTTCACAGTTGGTATGAGGTTCTTTTCTTGGAATGCTGTGTTTGGTTTACGCCAAACATGTCCTCTGCTGTTGTGTCCAAATAATTCAATTTTGGACTCATCTGTCCAAAGAACATTATTCCAGAAGTCCTGGTTAGAGTTGAGCGAACACCTGGATGTTCGGGTTCGAGAAGTTCGGCCGAACATCCCGGAAATGTTCGGGTTCGGGATCCGAACCCGATCCGAACTTCGTCCCGAACCCGAACCCCATTGAAGTCAATGGGGACCCGAACTTTTCGGCACTAAAAAGGCTGTAAAACAGCCCAGGAAAGAGCTAGAGGGCTGCAAAAGGCAGCAACATGTAGGTAAATCCCCTGCAAACAAATGTGGATAGGGAAATGAATTAAAATAAAAATTAAATAAATAAAAATTAACCAAAATCAATTGGAGAGAGGTTCCATAGCAGAGAATCTGGCTTCCCGTCACCCACCACTGGAACAGTCCATTCTCAGATATTTAGGCCCCGGCACCCAGGCAGAGGAGAGAGGTCCCGTAACAGAGAATCTGTCTTCATGTCAGCAGAGAATTAGTCTGCATGTCATAGCAGAGAATGAGGCTTCACGTCAGCCACCACTGCAACAGTCCATTGGCATATATTTAGGCCCAGCACCCAGGCAGAGGAGGGAGGTCCCGTAACAGAGAATCTGTCTTCATGTCAGCAGAGAATTAGTCTGCATGTCATAGCAGAGAATGAGGCTTCACGTCAGCCACCACTGCAACAGTCCATTGGCATATATTTAGGCCCAGCACACACACAGGCAGAGGAGAGAGGTCCCGTAACAGACAATCTGGCTTCATGTCAGCAGAGAATTAGTCTGCATGTCATAGCAGAGAATGAGGCTTCACGTCAGCCACCACTGCAACAGTCCATTGGCATATATTTAGGCCCAGCACCCAGGCAGAGGAGGGAGGTCCCGTAACAGAGAATCTGTCTTCATGTCAGCAGAGAATCAGTCTGCATGTCATAGCAGAGAATGAGGCTTCACGTCACCCACCACTGCAACAGTCCATTGGCATATATTTAGGCCCAGCACCCAGGCAGAGGAGGGAGGTCCCGTAACAGAGAATCTGTCTTCATGTCAGCAGAGAATTAGTCTGCATGTCATAGCAGAGAATGAGGCTTCACGTCAGCCACCACTGCAACAGTCCATTGGCATATATTTAGGCCCAGCACCCAGGCAGAGGAGGGAGGTCCCGTAACAGAGAATCTGTCTTCATGTCAGCAGAGAATTAGTCTGCATGTCATAGCAGAGAATGAGGCTTCACGTCAGCCACCACTGCAACAGTCCATTGGCATATATTTAGGCCCAGCACACACACAGGCAGAGGAGAGAGGTCCCGTAACAGACAATCTGGCTTCATGTCAGCAGA
Source organism: Bufo gargarizans (assembly GCF_014858855.1). NCBI lineage: Eukaryota > Metazoa > Chordata > Amphibia > Anura > Bufonidae > Bufo > Bufo gargarizans. Next base: position 44,944,514 of record NC_058084.1, read on the forward strand.
GAATTAGTCTGCATGTCATAGCAGAGAATGAGGCTTCACGTCAGCCACCACTGCAACAGTCCATTGGCATATATTTAGGCCCAGCACACACACAGGCAGAGGAGAGAGGTCCCGTAACAGACAATCTGGCTTCATGTCAGCAGAGAATTAGTCTGCATGTCATAGCAGAGAATGAGGCTTCACGTCAGCCACCACTGCAACAGTCCATTGGCATATATTTAGGCCCAGCACACACACAGGCAGAGGAGAGAGGTCCCGTAACAGAGAATCTGTCTTCATGTCAGCAGAGAATTAGTCTGCATGTCATAGCAGAGAATCAGGCTTCACGTCACCCACCACTGCAACAGTCCATTGGCATATATTTAGGCCCAGCACCCAGGCAGAGGAGGGAGGTCCCGTAACAGAGAATCTGTCTTCATGTCAGCAGAGAATTAGTCTGCATGTCATAGCAGAGAATGAGGCTTCACGTCACCCACCACTGCAACAGTCCATTGGCATATATTTAGGCCTAGCACACAGGCAGAGGAGAGGTTCATTCAACTTTGGGTAGCCTCGCAATATAATGGTAAAATGAAAATAAAAATAGGATTGAATGAGGAAGTGCCCTGGAGTCCAATAATATATGGTTATGGGGAGGTAGTTAATGTCTAATCTGGACAAGGGACGGACAGGTCCTGTGGGATCCATGCCTGGTTCATTTTTATGAACGTCAGCTTGTCCACATTGGCTGTAGACAGGCGGCTGCGTTTGTCTGTAATGACGCCCCCTGCCGTGCTGAATACACGTTCAGACAAAACGCTGGCTGCCGGGCAGGCAGGCACCTCCAAGGCATAAAAGGCTAGCTCTGGCCACGTGGACAATTTAGAGACCCAGAAGTTGAATGGGGCCGAACCATCAGTCAGTACGTGGAGGGGTGTGCACACGTACTGTTCCACCATGTTAGTGAAATGTTGCCTCCTGCTAACACGTTGCGTATCAGGTGGTGGTGCAGTTAGCTGTGGCGTGTTGACAAAAGTTTTCCACATCTCTGCCATGCTAACCCTGCCCTCAGAGGAGCTGGCCGTGACACAGCTGCCTTGGCGACCTCTTGCTCCTCCTCTGCCTTGGCCTTGGGCTTCCACTTGTTCCCCTGTGACATTTGGGAATGCTCTCAGTAGCGCGTCTACCAACGTGCGCTTGTACTCGCGCATCTTCCTATCACGCTCCAGTGCAGGAAGTAAGGTGGGCACATTGTCTTTGTAGCGTGGATCCAGCAGGGTGGCAACCCAGTAGTCCGCACAGGTTAAAATGTGGGCAACTCTGCTGTCGTTGCGCAGGCACTGCAGCATGTAGTCGCTCATGTGTGCCAGGCTGCCCAGGGGTAAGGACAAGCTGTCCTCTGTGGGAGGCGTATCGTCATCGTCCTGCCTTTCCCCCCAGCCACGCACCAGTAATGGACCCGAGCTGCGTTGGGTGCCACCCCGCTGTGACCATGCTTCATCCTCATCCTCCTCCACCTCCTCCTCATCCTCGTCCTCCTCGTCCTCCAGTAGTGGGCCCTGGCTGGCCACATTTGTACCTGGCCTCTGCTGTTGCCAAAAACCTCCCTCTGAGTCACTTCGAAGAGACTGGCCTGAAAGTGCTAAAAATGACCCCTCTTCCTCCTCCTCCTCCTCCTCCTGGGCCACCTCCTCTTCCATCATCGCCCTAAGTGTTTTCTCAAGGAGACATAGAAGTGGTATTGTAACGCTGATAACGGTGTCATCGCCACTGGCCATGTTGGTGGAGTACTCGAAACAGCGCAACAGGGCACACAGGTCTCGCATGGAGGCCCAGTCATTGGTGGTGAAGTGGTGCTGTTCTGTAGTGCGACTGACCCGTGCGTGCTGCAGCTGAAACTCCACTATGGCCTGCTGCTGCTCGCACAGTCTGTCCAGCATGTGCAAGGTGGAGTTCCACCTGGTGGGCACGTCGCATATGAGGCGGTGAGCGGGAAGGCCGAAGTTACGCTGTAGCGCAGACAGGCGAGCAGCAGCAGGATGTGAACGCCGGAAGCGCGAACAGACGGCCCGCACTTTATGCAGCAGCTCTGACATGTCGGGGTAGTTGTGAATGAACTTCTGCACCACCAAATTCAGCACATGCGCCAAGCAAGGGATGTGCGTCAAATTGGCTAGTCCCAGAGCTGCAACGAGATTTCGCCCATTATCACACACCACCAGGCCGGGCTTGAGGCTCACCGGCAGCAACCACTCGTCGGTCTGTTGTTCTATACCCCGCCACAACTCCTGTGCGGTGTGGGGCCTGTCCCCCAAACATATGAGTTTCAGAATGGCCTGCTGACGTTTACCCCGGGCTGTGCTGAAGTTGGTGGTGAAGGTGTGTGGCTGACTGGATGAGCAGGTGGAAGAAGAGGAGGAGGAAGCCGAGAAGGAGGAGGTGGCAACAGGAGGCAAAGAATGTTGCCCTGCGATCCTTGGCGGCGGAAGGACGTGCGCCAAACAGCTCTCCGCCTGGGGCCCAGCTGCCACTACATTTACCCAGTGTGCAGTTAGGGAGATATAGCGTCCCTGGCCGTGCTTACTGGTCCACGTATCTGTGGTTAGGTGGACCTTGCCACAGATGGCGTTGCGCAGTGCACACTTGATTTTATCGGATACTTGGTTGTGCAGGGAAGGCACGGCTCTCTTGGAGAAGTAGTGCCGGCTGGGAACAACATACTGTGGGACAGCAAGCGACATGAGCTGTTTGAAGCTGTCTGTGTCCACCAGCCTAAATGACAGCATTTCATAGGCCAGTAGTTTAGAAATGCTGGCATTCAGGGCCAGGGATCGAGGGTGGCTAGGTGGGAATTTACGCTTTCTATCAAATGTTTGTGAGATGGAGAGCTGAACGCTGGCGTGTGACATGGTTGAGACGCTTGGTGACGGAGGTGGTGGTGGTGGTGTTGGTGGTACATCCCCTGTTTGCTGGGCGGCAGGTGCCAACGTTCCTCCAGAGGCGGAGGAAGAGGCCGAGGCGGCAGCAGCAGAATAGGCCGAGGCGGCAGCAGCAGAAGAGGTAGCAGGGGGAGCCTGAGTGACTTCCTTGGTTTTAAGGTGTTTACTCCACTGCAGTTCATGCTTTGCATGCAGGTGCCTGGTCATGCAGGTTGTGCTCAGGTTCAGAACGTTAATGCCTCGCTTCAGGCTCTGATGGCACAGCGTGCAAACCACTCGGGTCTTGTCGTCAGCACATTGTTTGAAGAAGTGCCATGCCAGGGAACTCCTTGAAGCTGCCTTTGGGGTGCTCGGTCCCAGATGGCGGCGGTCAGTAGCAGGCGGAGTCTCTTGGCGGCGGGTGTTCTGCTTTTGCCCACTGCTCCCTCTTTTGCTACGCTGTTGGCTCGGTCTCACCACTGCCTCTTCCTCCGAACTGTGAAAGTCAGTGGCACGACCTTCATTCCATGTGGGGTCTAGGACCTCATCGTCCCCTGCATCGTCTTCCACCCAGTCTTGATCCCTGACCTCCTGTTCAGTCTGCACACTGCAGAAAGACGCAGCAGTTGGCACCTGTGTTTCGTCATCATCAGAGACATGCTGAGGTGGTATTCCCATGTCCTCATCATCAGGAAACATAAGTGGTTGTGCGTCAGTGCATTCTATGTCTTTCACCGCTGGGGAAGGGCTAGGTGGATGCCCTTGGGAAACCCTGCCAGCGGAGTCTTCAAACAGCATAAGAGACTGCTGCATAACTTGAGGCTGAGACAGTTTCCCTGGTATGCATGGGGGTGATGTGACAGACTGATGGGGTTGGTTTTCAGGCGCCATCTGTGCGCTTTCTGCAGAAGACTGGGTGGGAGATAATGTGAACGTGCTGGATCCACTGTCGGCCACCCAATTGACTAATGCCTGTACCTGCTCAGGCCTTACCATCCTTAGAACGGCATTGGGCCCCACCATATATCGCTGTAAATTCTGGCGGCTACTGGGACCTGAGGTAGTTGGTACACTAGGACGTGTGGATGTGGCAGAACGGCCACGTCCTCTCCCAGCACCAGAGGGTCCACTAACACCACCACGACCATGTCCACGTCCGCGTCCCTTACTAGATGTTTTTCTCATTGTTATGGTTCACCACAACAACAAATATATTATTTGGCCCAATGTATTGTATTCAAATTCAGCGGGATATAAATTTGAGGCCTAGTATTTAGGCGCTGGGTGACCGGTATGGATTTAGTGACAGAATTAGACTTGGAAATGCACAGAAGCGTGTGTGTGAAGTTATTCTGAATGACCCTATGTGCACCTTCAATATGATCTACCCTTTTAGGGATAGATTTCAAATAGCTCTGATATAGCAGAAACGACTAAATTATGAAATTGCTAAATTGGGAATTGTATTTCAACCCAGAACAAAAAATGTGCTTTGACGGACACTAAATAACTTTCCCAGCCACAACAGGACAGCGGTAACGAGAGATTTAGCGGGATATAAATTTGAGGCCTAGTATTTAGGCGCTGGGTGACAGGTATGGGTTTAGTGACAGAATTAGATTTGGAAATGCACAGTAGCGGGTGTGTGAAGTTATTCTGAATGACCCTATGTGCACCTTGAATATTATATACCCTTTTAGGGATAGATTTCAAATAGCTCTGATATAGCAGAAACCACTAAATTATGAAATTGCTAAATTGGGAATTGTATTTCAACCCAGAACAAGAAATGTGCTTGAACGGACACTAAATAACTCGCCCAGCTACAGCACTAGGGACAGATTTAGCGGGATATAAATTTGAGGCCTAGTATTTAGGCGCTGGGTGACAGGTATGGGTTTAGTGCCAGAATTAGACTTGGAAATACACAGTAGCGGGTGTGTGTGAAGTTATTCTGAATGACCCAATGTGCACCTTGAATATTATATACCCTTTTAGGGATAGATTTCAAATAGCTCTGATATAGCAGAAACCACTAAATTATGAAATTGCTAAATTGGGAATTGTATTTCAACCCAGAACAAGAAATGTGCTTGAACGGACACTAAATAACTCGCCCAGCTACAGCACTAAGGACAGATTTAGCGGGATATAAATTTGAGGCCTAGTATTTAGGCGCTGGGTGACAGGTATGGGTTTAGTGCCAGAATTAGACTTGGAAATACACAGTAGCGGGTGTGTGTGAAGTTATTCTGAATGACCCAATGTGCACCTTGAATATTATATACCCTTTTAGGGATAGATTTCAAATAGCTCTGATATAGCAGAAACCACTAAATTATGAAATTGCTAAATTGGGAATTGTATTTCAACCCAGAACAAGAAATGTGCTTGAACGGACACTAAATAACTCGCCCAGCTACAGCACTAAGGACAGATTTAGCGGGATATAAATTTGAGGCCTAGTATTTAGGCGCTGGGTGACAGGTATGGGTTTAGTGCCAGAATTAGACTTGGAAATACACAGTAGCGGGTGTGTGTGAAGTTATTCTGAATGACCCAATGTGCACCTTGAATATTATATACCCTTTTAGGGATAGATTTCAAATAGCTCTGATATAGCAGAAACCACTAAATTATGAAATTGCTAAATTGGGAATTGTATTTCAACCCAGAACAAGAAATGTGCTTGAACGGACACTAAATAACTCGCCCAGCTACAGCACTAGGGACAGATTTAGCTGGATATAAATTTGAGGCCTAGTATTTAGGCGCTGGGTGACAGGTATGGGTTTAGTGCCAGAATTAGACTTGGAAATACACAGTAGCGGGTGTGTGTGAAGTTATTCTGAATGACCCAATGTGCACCTTGAATATTATATACCCTTTTAGGGATAGATTTCAAATAGCTCTGATATAGCAGAAACCACTAAATTATGAAATTGCTAAATTGGGAATTGTATTTCAACCCAGAACAAGAAATGTGCTTGAACGGACACTAAATAACTCGCCCAGCTACAGCACTAAGGACAGATTTAGCGGGATATAAATTTGAGGCCTAGTATTTAGGCGCTGGGTGACAGGTATGGGTTTAGTGCCAGAATTAGACTTGGAAATACACAGTAGCGGGTGTGTGTGAAGTTATTCTGAATGACCCAATGTGCACCTTGAATATTATATACCCTTTTAGGGATAGATTTCAAATAGCTCTGATATAGCAGAAACCACTAAATTATGAAATTGCTAAATTGGGAATTGTATTTCAACCCAGAACAAGAAATGTGCTTGAACGGACACTAAATAACTCGCCCAGCTACAGCACTAGGGACAGATTTAGCTGGATATAAATTTGAGGCCTAGTATTTAGGCGCTGGGTGACAGGTATGGGTTTAGTGCCAGAATTAGACTTGGAAATACACAGTAGCGGGTGTGTGTGAAGTTATTCTGAATGACCCAATGTGCACCTTGAATATTATATACCCTTTTAGGGATAGATTTCAAATAGCTCTGATATAGCAGAAACCACTAAATTATGAAATTGCTAAATTGGGAATTGTATTTCAACCCAGAACAAGAAATGTGCTTGAACGGACACTAAATAACTCGCCCAGCTACAGCACTAAGGACAGATTTAGCGGGATATAAATTTGAGGCCTAGTATTTAGGCGCTGGGTGACCGGTATGGATTTAGTGACAGAATTAGACTGGGATATGGCCAAAAAATAAACAGACTATTGCTGGTTAAATGCACTTGGTGTGACAGCTTCACCCTGATGTAGGCTTTAGCCAAAAAACAACCACACCATTGAGGGTTAAATGCACTTGGTCGCAGCTTGTGCTGGCGCACCACAAGACACAAAATGGCCGCCGATCACCCCAGAAAAATGTGACTGACAAACGGTCTGGGCAGCCTAAAAACAGTGAGCAATTGAGGATCAGCAGCTCAATGATCCACAGCTGCAGATCGATCAGTTAATCAAGTCCTTTGGAGGAGTTAATCTGCCTAATCTCGCCCTACTGTCGCAGCCGCAACCTCTCCCTACGCTAATTAGAGCAGAGTGACGGGCGGCGCTATGTGACTCCAGCTTAAATAGAGGCTGGGTCACATGGTGCTCTGGCCAATCACAGCCATGCCAATAGTAGGCATGGCTGTGATGGCCTCTTGGGGCAAGTAGTATGACGCTTGTTGATTGGCTGCTTTGCAGCCTTTCAAAAAGCGCCAAGAAAGCGTCACAAAAGCGCGAAGAAAGCGACGAACACCGAACCCGAACCCGGACTTTTACGAAAATGTCCGGGTTCGGGTCCGTGTCACGGACACCCCAAAATTCGGTACGAACCCGAACTATACAGTTCGAGTTCGCTCATCCCTAGTCCTGGTCTTTGTCAACTTTATCTCTGGCAAATGTCAGTCTGGCCTCGATGTTTCTCTTGGAAAGCAAAGGTTTCCTCCTTGCACACCTCCCATGCAAGTTAAACTTGTACAGTCTCTTTCTGATTGTAGAGGCATGTACTTCTACATCAACAGTAGCCAGAGCCTGCTGTAGTTCTCGAGATGACACTTTAGGGTTTTTGGAGACCTCTTTTAGCATCTTGCGGTCTGCTCTTGGGGTGAACTTGCTGGGGCGACCAGTCCTGGGCATGTTGGCAGTTGTTTTGAAAGCCCTCCACTTGTAGACTATCTTCCGGACAGTGGAATGGCTGATTTCAAAATCTTTTGAGATCTTTTTAAATCCCTTCCCAGACTCATAAGCTGCTACAATCTTTTTTCTGAAGTCCTCTGACAGCTCTTTTGCTCTCACCATGGTGCTCACTCTCACTTCAACAGTCAGGAGCACACCAAACTAAATGTCTGAGGTTTAAATAGGGCAAGCCTCATTCAACATGCAGAGTAACGATCTACTAATTATGTGCACCTGGTGTGATATACCTGTGTGAGATCTGAGCCAATTTAAGAGGGAATACATGTGAGGGTGTCCTATCTTTTTCCTCAGTTAGAATAGGCATTTTTGTAGAATGACATTTACAGAAGATCTTGAAAAGACTTTTCTTCAGTTTTCTTTGTTTAGTTGGATTACTTTAATCTCTCTGTATTGTTGAAACGGAGATGAAATAACCTTTTATTAAAAATGTTACAAAAAACCACATGCTTTCAAAGGGTGTCCTAATTTTTTCACATGACTGTACAGCAGCAGGGGACCGCAATGGGGTCAAATGTGGCCCCAACTTATGCGAACATTTACATGAGTAGGTTTGAGGAGTCCTTTATATACCCATCCAGCCTCTTTTCTTTTGTAAGGGGCTGGATGAGGTATATAGATGACATTTTCTTTATTTGGACAGGGCCATTGGATAGTCTGCATAAGTTTCAACAGTACATTATTTCAGTCTATGAAGAACTACAATTTACAGCAGTTCACTCACAGACTAGTTTGTAATTTTTGGACACGACTGTACAGTTTGTTGAGGGGACGTTTAGGACAGATTTATTTGTAAAATCCACGGATAGAAACAACATGTTACTATTTAAAAGTGATCATCCCAAATTTATGAAGGAATTGATACCTTACAGCCAATTACTCAGGGTGAAACGGATAGTGACAGATAAGGAAAGACTTGACATCAGAATGAAGGAGATGTGCGATAGATTTCACAAAAGAAGTTACCCAAAGGCTATAGTACAGAGGCATAGACATAGGGTCAATGAGTTGAGAAGATAGGAATTGTTGAAAAGTAAAAAACAACGAGGCGGTAACCAAAGGATCCCCTTTGTCTCAACATATACAGCATGTAGTAAACAAATAGCACATGTCCTCAAAATTAATTGGCATAGACTTACGCTATCTTTTCCAGATATCAAAGAATTCCACACTACCCCCCTTATGTCCTACAGAAGGCCACGTAGTTTAGGAGATAGATTAATACTTGCAAATACAAAACATCTTGACATGCCTAAGGTCCAGAGGAAAGGCTGTTCTCCATTTCTGGGCTGCTGTAATTGTAATGGAATTCTGAAACAGAGTTCTTTTACACATCCTAGAACAGGGAAAAGATATCAAATCAGGAATTATTTCACATGTAGATCAGAATATGTGATTTATGTGTTGCAATGCCCATGTGGACTTTTTTGCGTGGGACAGACAACACAGGAACTCAGGAATAGACTAAATCAGCACCGTTATCAAATACGGAAACTACTCTCAGGAGAGAGAGAGACTTATACCTCAAGGATTGAACTACCTGTACCGGAGCATTTCTTGAAACTCAGGCATAATGTTTCTCAACTCCGCTTTCGAGTGATTGATGGAGTACTTCTCCAAAGGAGAGGAGGCGACAGGGAAAGATTACTAAAAAGGCTGGAGCTAAGGTGGATTTTCAAACTGCAAACACTTGAATCAAGAGGCCTTAATAGGGAATTCAGGATCGGTCCACTCTACTAAGCCGAATGGGCTCTTGTCCTTACCTCACTGGTTTTGTATACTGTACCTAATTTACTTATTAAATACTTGTTTTTAAGAAAGTTTTGTACCCAACCTTTCAGGCTGTGATCATTTATATTTTTCCTATCACAATTTTTTTACAGAAATCTATATTGCTGATGAAACCTGGGGACATAATCCGAGAGGAGACCCTGGTACTGGAAGACATATATGGTAGCTATCTCTCTGGTTTTAAAAAGATTGACATCTATAATACCTCAGTTTGTTGCTTGTTTTTTTAGTCTTACTTTATTATAAGGACAACCAATATGGTCTGTAACCATTTTTGGTTCTATTGTGGCCAAAAAGTAATTGAGAACTATTGTTCTATAATATATGGTCCCTGTAGCCTATACCATGATTGGAATTTTGTGTCTTGTACCCTTTCTCTGTGGACTTACTTAGCCCATTACCTATAAGGTTTATAAAAGGGCCAGTTTGAATGGGACGGCCTGGTTGGGATTAGGGGGTTAGCCTGGGGACGGACTGGTTCTTTAGGGGAGGGTAACGACCCACACATGATCAGTGTGGAGGACGTCCACCCTATGGAATGAATGTATGAGCCCTCTATTACTCTGCAACCATGAAGCCGAGGAGATATTGGGATTTGACACCCTACTCTTGAATTATGGTGTAGCAATAAGATACCATGCTGTTTATATAGATTTACCAAGTTTGGTTTTTAGTTGGCCCCCATGGAACCTGTGGACGAACGACTAAGGTGCCCTTTTAAAGGAAAGCTTTCTAATTTGAACCACCTTGAATAGCTATACAAACCGAGATATGTATTAAAATAAAAACGATATTAAAGATATCCCATTTTGTGGCTGTGTTAGTTAGGCCTATGGCCTCTCTTAGTTTTTAGCTTTTGTTTTGTTAGCTTTTTTGAAGTTTGGTATTTTTGTTCATCCCTGTAGAAACGCTCTTTTGAATGGTAATTGGAAGGTTATTACTTTATGGTCACTATTTCCCTGGTGTCCCCCGACCTGCACGTCTGTTGTTCTGTCAGGCCTATTGGTTAATACTAAGTCCAGTATGGCCGTCCCTCTAGTCGGGTCCTGAACCAGTTGGGAGAGGTAATTGTCTTTGGTTATTGCCAAAAACCTGTTTCCCTTATTAGATATACAAGTTTCAGTTTCCCAGTCTATATCTGGGTAGTTAAAGTCCCCCATAATAACCACCTCATTATGATTTGCCGCCTCGTCTATCTCGTTTAGTAGTAGATTTTCTGTGGACTCTGATATATTAGGTGGTTTATAGTAAACTCCTATTAGTAATTTATTATAGTTTTTAGCTCCATGTATCTCTACCCACAGTGACTCCACATGTTCATATCCCTCACTTATATCTTCACGGAGTGTGGGCTTTAGACAAGACTTTACATGGTTTTGACGATCCTTTCTAAACAGACTGCACCCTTGTACATTAACTGCCCAGTCATAGCTATCATCCAGCCATGTCTCAGTTAATCCCACTATGTCATAGTTCTCCCCACACATCACAAATTCCGGCTCCCCAGTTTTATTAGTCAGGCTTCTGGCATTAGTATACATACATTTGAGAGGTTTATGTATACAGGGATACCAAATATTGTTTTGTGATTTTTCATCCTAAATATGTTACAAAAACTGTAATAGTTTTTGCTTCGTTATTTTATTAGTAATAATAATTTTGCAGAAAATTGCAATGTTTACCATAAAAGAAAAAAAATCTGGAAAGTGAAACTTCTATTTTTCTGCCATAATTTTACTACAAAATTATTTTACAAATCTTGGTGGGATTTGACCCCCAAACCTTCTGTATAGTAGACAGCAGTATTACCCACTTCTCTATAGAAAAGCTGCAGCACACTATTTTTTTTAGGTACACTGAATGTACCTGCCAGCTTACAATGGTCTTCCAAGAACCAATTAATAATGCGACTTGAAGGACCACTGTACATAATACTACTGTTTTCAGCCACCACCAAGAAAGCACAATGTATAATAAAATACCATATTTTTCATTCTATAAGATGTATCTGCCCATAATACGCACCTAGATTTTAGAGAAGGAAAATAAGAAAAAAAATATTTTTCATCAGACCTCAATTCAGACCCCCAATGTTAGGGCTTGTTCATATAGCCTCTATGTATTCCGTTGGTCAATAGAGCTTTGTTTTTCGTCCAGCAAAACGGAAACCAGACAGATCCGTTATGCTTGTCCATATACTTCTATTATGACGGATCAAAACAGAATGCCTCTAAAGGTTTCTGTTTTGAGTTCCATCTTATAGATTCCGTTATTTCCGTTATAACCATGTTATAAAGGAAAGCCATAACGGAATACATAATGGTGATGTAAACAAGCTCTTAATCAGACCTCAAGATCAGACCCCTAATGTTAACCAGACCTCAGATCAGACCCCAAATGTTGACCAGACCTCATATCTGTCACGGAAGGTGTACAGGAAACAAGACAGTGCAAAATGAATATATGACTCACTGGATCCAAAACTAAGGAACAAAAGGGAGACCCCTGCATAAGACCTGGCACTCTCCCTGTCTGCTCAGCCTATGCGAAAATCCCAATGGTGGAAGATCGCATATCCACGTACCTCGACTATATACCACCTGAACACCCTACAATAGTGAGGGGACACGACCACCCGCTCCCTACACTAGACACAGAGGGAGTCAGGGTCACCTGGGATCCAGCAAACAGAAAATCACAAATAAATGTACAGCACTTATCTTGTAGAAGGCTGGAAAATAGGATCAACATGCACACACACTCCAGGAAGTTGTATAAGCCGCACACTAATGCATTATGGGGAGGAATTTAAAGGGATGCAATCAGTCCAACTACATGACAGCTGAGAGAGGTTAACGCGATGAGGAACTGAAATTCAAAACAAAGAAAACTCAAGGAGGAGGTTCTGAAAGGCTTCTGTCAGAGCTTCTCAGCTGTCTGGTTGTGACAGTACCCCTCCCTCTACGAGTGGACTCCGGACACTCAGAGCCCACCTTCTCAGGATGGGACCTATGGAAAGCCCTGATGAGACGAGTGACCTTAATGTCTGTCACTGGGACCCACATCCTCTCCTCAGGACCATAAACCTCCCAATGAACGAGGTGCTGGAGAGGACCGCGGACAAGACGAGAATTCACAATCCTAGAGACCTGAAATTCAAGATTCCCATCAACCATAATCGGAGGAGGAGGCAAAGGCGAGGGTACAATGGGTTGAACATAAGGTTTCAATAAGGACTTATGAAAAACATTATGGATCTTCCAAGTCTGAGGAAGATCAAGACGGTAGGCAACAGGATTGATGACAGACAGGATTTTGTAAGGCCCAATAAACCTAGGACCAAACTTCCAGGAGGGAACCTTCAATTTGATATTCTTGGTAGACAACCACACCAGATCACCAACATTCAGGTCCGGACCAGGCACACGTCTCTTATCTGCCACACGCTTATATCTCTCACTCATGCTCTTTAGATTATCCTGAATCTTTTGCCAAATAGAAGACAAAGACGAGGATAATCTGTCCTCATCAGGTAAACCAGAAGACCCCTCTCCCGAAAAAGTCCCAAACTGCGGATGAAACCCATATACACCAAAAAATTGTGACTTATCAGAGAACTCCTGACGACGGTTATTTAAAGCAAACTCAGCAAGGGACAAAAAAGAACACCAATCCTCTTGATTCTCCGCCACAAAACAGCGCAGATATGTCGCCAGATTCTGATTGACGCGCTCTGTCTGGCCATTCGACTGCGGGTGGAAAGCAGAAGAGAATGACAACCGAACCCCCAAGCGAGAACAGAAAGCCTTCCAGAATCTGGAAACAAACTGCGTGCCCCTATCAGAGACTATGTCTCAAAGAATACCATGCAATTTGACAATGTGATCAATAAATGCCTGCGCCAGCGTCTTAGCATTGGGCAAACCAGGAAAAGGGATGAAATGCACCATTTTGCTAATCTTCCACCACCACCAGAATCACAGTCTTCCCCGAGGAACGAGGCAGGTCCGTTATGAAGTCCATGGACAGATGTGTCCAAGGACGGGAAGGAATTGGTAAGGGAAGGAGAGGACCTGATGGCTGCGAATGAGGGACTTTGGCACGAGCGCAAGTCTCGCAGGCTGCCAGAAAACCCTCAACCGACTTAAGAAGCGCAGGCCACCAGAATCTCCGAGCGATGAGATCCACTGTGGCTCTTGCCCCCGGGTGCCCAGCAAGGACCGTATTGTGGTTTTCCTTAAAAATCTTGTGTCTTAAAGCGAGAGGCACAAACAACCTCCCAGGAGGACAAAGATCAGGAGCCTCTGACTGGGCTGCCTGCACCTCTGCCTCCAATTCAGGAAAAAGAGCAGAGACCACCAGACCTTCAGTCAAAATGGGACCCGGGTCTTCAAAATTCCCACCTCCCGGAAAACAACGTGACAGGGCATCTGCCTTCACATTCTTAACTCCAGGGCGGAACGTGACAACAAAATTAAACCTTGAAAAGAACAAAGACCATCTGGCCTGCCTCGGGTTCAGACGCTTGGCTGACTCCAAGTAGGCCAGATTTTTATGGTCAGTAAACACGGTAATAGGGTGTCTGGCTCCCTCTAGCCAATAGCGCCATTCCTCAAAAGCCAACTTGATGGCCAACAATTCCCTATCTCCCACATCGTAATTTCTCTCTGCGGAGGAGAGTTTCTTCGAGAAAAAGGCACACGGTCGCCATTTGGCAGGAGAGGAACCCTGAGACAAGACCGCACCCACACCCACCTCAGAAGCATCAACCTCAACTATGAAGAGTAGAGAAATATCAGGTTGTACCAAGATGGGAGCGGAAGCAAAACTCTCCTTGATATTAGAAAAGGCCTTACGCGCCTCTACCGACCAGGAATAAAAATCTACCCCCTTTCTGGTCATATCAGTGAGTGGTTTAACAATAGAGGAATAATTCAAAATAAACTTCCTGTAATAATTGGCAAAGCCCAAAAACGCATCAGCGCCTTCTGATTCTCAGGAAGCTCCTACTCAAGCACAGCGCGGACCTTCTCGGGGTCCATACGAAAACCAGAAGCGGAGAGAAGAAACCCCAGAAATTGAATTTCTGGAACCGCAAACACACATTTTTCCAGTTTCGCGTATAATTTATTCTCCCGCAGGATGAGCAAGACCTGACGTAAGTGTTCCTTATGAGTTTTGAAATCAGGAGAAAAAATCTAAATGTCATCCAAATACACTAATACAAATTTTCCCATTAAATGATAAAAAAATGCTGTTCACGAAATGCTGAAAAACGGCTGGGGCATTCATCAAACCAAAAGGCATAACCAAATTCTCAAAATGGCCCTCAGGGGTATTGAAGGCCGTCTTCCATTCGTCTCCTTCTCTGACCCTGACCAGGTTGTATGCCCCTCTTAGATCTAATTTGGAAAAGACTTTAGCCCCAACAACCTGGTTAAACAGGTCCGGGATCAGAGGAAGCGGATAAGGGTCACGAATAGTGATACTGTTCAGCTCCCTGAAATCCAGACAAGGTCTTAAAGAACCATCTTTTTTCTTAACAAAGAAAAAAACAGTGGCAACAGGTGACTTCGAGGGTCGTATGTGTCCTTTTTTCAGACTCTCAGAGATATAAGCACGCATAGCGACCCTTTCAGGTTGGGAAAGATTGTATAAACGAGATTTAGGGAGCTTGGCGCCTGGGATGAGATTAATAGGGCAATCGTACTCCCTGTGCGGGGGCAAATCCTGAACTCCACTCTCAGAGAAGACATCCGAAAATTCAGAGAGAAAAGGTGGTACAGTCTTAGTAGAAACCTCAGAAACAGATGTTGTGAGGCAATTCTCTCTGCAAAAGTCACTCCAACCATTAATTTGCCTCGCTTGCCAATCAATGGTGGGGTTATGTTTAGTGAGCCAGGGTAGCCCCAACACAAGAGGAGTAGGTAATCCGCTAAGGACGAAACATGACACATCCTCAACATGAGCATCACTCATATTGTGAACTATGCCCTTTAATGATTTCTGAGAAAGTGGAGCGGAATCAATAGCAAAAACAGGAATATCCTTTCCCAAAGTGCACACCTGGAAACCATGAGTTATCGCAAAATGATTATCAATGAGATTGACAGCTGCTCCACTATCTACAAAAATCTCACAAAAAATGTTCTTGCTCTCTAGCGCCACCCTGGCAGGCAGGACAAAACGGGAACTACAAGCAAACGGAAAACCTTCAATTTCCGCCTCAACCCTGCCAATAGTAACAGAGGGAACATTTTTAAAAGATTTTTTTCTTTTTGTTTCTTTATTACTCCCAGAAAACTGCCTGAATCTCCTAGAGGGACAAACATTTGCCAAATGATTTATACCTCCACAACAAAAACAAACCTTCCCATGCGGGCTGAATCTTCTATTGTCAGAGGCAATCAACCCCAGCTGCATGGGCTCCTGCTCAGAAGGGGCTGACAGCGACTGAGACCCCTGCGCATAGAATGAGACCGCTGCACTGTCCTGGGACTGGGTATGACAGGAAGGAGAGATCTCTCCTCTCTCTCTAAGACGCCTGTCAATACGAACAGCCTGAGACATAGCACAGTCCAAAGAGATAGGCCTCTCATGAAAGGCAAATGCATCTTTCAATCCCTCTGAAAGACCATGGCAAAATTGACTTCGGAGTGCAGCATCATGCCAACCAGTATCAGCTGCCCATCTCCGAAATTCTGAGCAGTATATCTCTGCGGATTGTTTACCCTGGCATAACAGACGTAGTCTGGACTCAGCCAAAGCAACACGATCCGGATCATCATATATCTGCCCCAGGGCTAAAAAGAAATCATCCACTGAACGGAGGGGCCGTGCCCCCACCGGCAGCGAAAAGGCCCACGACTGAGCGTTACCCCTGAGCAGCGCTATAATGATCCCCACCCTCCGTTCCTCATCACCAGAGGAATGGGGAAGAAGGAGAAAATGGAGTTTTCAAGCCTCTCTGAAATGCACAAAATTCTCACTACCCCCGGAGAACGTATCCGGGAGCGAGATCTTAGGCTCAGAACAAACTCCATGAACGCAAGCTGAACCGGTCACTAGAAACTGAGAAAGAGTCTTACGGAGATCAGCTACCTTCAATGAAAGACCCTGGAAGCGTTCAGTCAAAAGTGAAACCGGATCCATGCTTGAGATGGTTTTGGCGGCTTATAATGTCACGGAAGGTGTACAGGAAACTAGACAATGCAAAATGAATATATGACTCACTGGATCCAAAACTAAGGAACAAAAGGGAGACCCCTGCATAAGACCTGGCACTCTCCCTGTCTGCTCAGCCTATGCGAAAATCCCAATCGTGGATGATCGCATATCCACGTACCTCGACTATATACCAACTGAACACCCTACAATAGTGAGGGGACACGACCACCGGCTCCCTACACTAGACACGGAGGGAGTTAGGGTCACCTGGGATCCAGCAAACAGAAAATCACAAATAAATGTACAGCACTTACTTGTAGAAGGCTGGAAAATAGGATCAGCATGCACACACACTCCAGGAAGTTGTATAAGCCGCACACTAATGCATTATGGGGAGGAATTTAAAGGGATGCAATCAGTCCAACTACATGACAGCTGAGAGAGGCTAACGAGATGAGGAACTGAAATTCAAAACAAAGAAAACTCAAGGAGGAGGTTCTGAAAGGCTTCTGTCAGAGCTTCTCAGATGTCTGGTTGTGACAATATCAGACCCCAAATGTTAAATAGACCTCAGCCCAGACCCCCAATGTTAATTAGACTCCAAATCAGACCAATGATCAGACCCCCAATGTTAATCAGACCTCAGATCAGACAAAAAAAAAAAAATCAACTAACGTCTCTTCTCCGGACACTGCTACTGATTCTGGGATGCAGCGCTCTTCCCACTCTGTTGTCCTGTTACTCAACATCACACAGGGTGAGGTCACAGTGCATGCCTAGGTCCTTAAGTTGTGCACAGGTCATAGCACAGCGTATGGTGCTGGGAGACGAAGACCAGGGATCGATGAGTACAGAACCAGCATAGGGAGCTCTGCATTCACCACTCCCAGGTCCTCCTGTGCTAATGATTGCTCCCATTAAAGCCCTATAAATATAGTATGTGCGACGCGCGACAGGGGTCCCTTTTTGGTGATATAGTCGTAACGCCAGTTGCAATGAAGCAACAAGTGCAGCTTTTTAGTCATGTAGTAGTAGATGGCACCCAGGTGTAGGAATGCCAGAGTGGTGTATGGCGGCCTATAATGTCCCTTTAGGTATCACGGTGCTCCTACCTGAATACGCTGGACCCCAGGCATTGTCATCCGAAGCAGAGCAAATAGGGGCAATAATTGAGGGATTTTAAGAAATGATTGAGTCCAGACCTTGTATATAGTGGAACAGCAACTTTACTTTGCATAAACGTTTTTTCAAACGGTTTACAGACTTTATCTTGGTTTCCAGTATGCTTCGGCATTAACTGTGGCAGGCAAACTCCTCTCTGCTATGTCAGTCACTCTCTGGCTCTGCTGTGCTAACAGGCTGGTTATAGAACTCAGCTTCTCTTTTAGGCTGTACTTCACTTTGTAGTCTGGTATATCTTTAGCTTTGTCCAGGGAACTTTTTCCTCCTGGCTTCTGAGGCTTTAAGCCGTGGCCTCTATGCCCAGCAGACCTGAAAGTGCTCTAGCTGGTCTAGACAGGGCTTGTCCAGCAGGAATGTGCTCCTGCTTCCTTCCCCTAACATGGGGTAAGCTAGACTATCCTCCACCCTCCCTGCAGCCAGTGGGACACGCCCACCACACCACAGAGGGGGGGAGGTCATAATGGAAAGGAAAGCTCCATTCTATGTAAGATAGCTCTGCCATTTATGCTGCCACCTGCTGGTGAACCAGGCATCTTACACATTAACAGTTACATAACAATATTATGAATACACATTGTGCAGGAACTGGAAATTAATGCATAGAATGACATTAGGTTAACCATAGGAGAAGGAGCGAGGTGCAAAAGGTGGGGCGTTACATATGCAGCTGCCATTATACTCAAGGGAAGCTGAAAAATATCTGCACTGAACTCCCTCTAGTTGGATGCTGCAGAAATATGCTATATGCTACAAAAACACCTTTGCATGTGATGCATCACTATGTAAGGAAGAGAATATGCTTACTTATAAGCCACTGATTATTCTCCAAGTATCAATTGACATGCATTCATTTACATCGCCTGACATGTCTTTATTGATTGTACATCGATGTCTTAATTGGTAATGTTAAATTATTTGTATTAAATTAATCTTTACTTTATTTTTGTCAGCCACTCCGCTGGCCTCATTACTCATTCCTCCCTTTTCTGATTAATGCGTCGATGTTATGTACATCTTGGATCTCAGTTCCGTTAATGCATCACCAGGCCGCCATTTCACTGACTGTTCAAGATGACATGATACATAGACTGCTGGCACAAATTGGATCGGCAGCTGTGTCCTTGTTTCCTATTGATTTATTCCTTGAATATTCCTGCTTCCTAATCTACATCATGTGTTTCAAGTTCTGTTCATTTATCACTAGTTGTTACAGTCTGCTGCGACATGAGGTTTTTACTCTGCAAAATATTTCCTCTGCAGCATAGCCAGGAATGCTGAATGTGTAATCTATTAAATATGCTGAGAGCTTACAGTCAGGTCCATAAATATTGGGACATTGACACAATTCTAACATTTTGGACTCTATACACCACCACAATGGATTTTAAATGAAACAAACAAGATGTGCTTTAACTGCAGACTGTCAGCTTTAATTTAAGGGTATATACATCCAAATCAGGTGAACGGTGTAGGAATTACAACAGTTTGCATATGTGCCTCCTACTTGTTACGGGTCCAAAAGTATTGGGACAATTGGCTTCTCAGCTGTTCCATGGCCAGGTGTGTGTTATTCCCTCATTATCCCAATTGCAATAAGCACATAAAAGGTCCAGAGTTCATTTCAAGTGTGCTATTTGCATTTGGAATCTGTTGCTGTCAACTCTCAAGATGAGATCCAAAGAGCTGTCACTATCAGTGAAAGAAGCCATCATTAGGCTGAAAAAACAAAACAAACCCATCAGAGAGATAGCAAAACATTAGACGTGGCCAAAACAACTGTTTGGAACATTCTTAAAAAGAAGGAACGCACCGGTGAGCTCAGCAACACCAAAAGGCACGGAAGACCACGGAAAACAACTTTGGTGGATGACCGAAGAATTCTTTCCCTGGTGAAGAAAACACCCTTTACAACAGTTGGCCAGATCAAGAACACTCTCCAGGCGGTAGGTGTATGTGTGTCAAAGTCAACAATCAAGAGAAGATTTCACCAGAGTGAATACAGAGGGTTCACCACAATATGTAAAACATTGGTGAGCCTCAAAAACAGGAAGGCCAGATTAGAGTTTGCCAAACGACATCTAAAAAAGCCTTCACAAGTCTGGAACAACATCCTATAGACAGATGAGACCAAGATCAACTTATACCAGAGTAATGGGAAGAAAAGAGTATGAAGAAGGAAATATTATCTGCTCATAAGATGTTGTTCAGAACTCATCGGACGGCGCTTCACAGTGTTAGAGGCAAGGGGGGTACTACCAGTAACTGCCCCCCCCCCCCAAATGCACATTTCTCCAGTCCAACTTTTCAAACAGAGCCAGGGCGGGCTAGTATACTGGCACTGGGATGGGTGAGATGGTGCCTGGAATGGATCCGATCCAGTTTAATCAACCAACCTACCAGTAACTGGTTGGTTGATTAAACTGGATTGGGATCCATCCCAGTCTGGTAGGTTGGTTGATTAAACTGGATCGGATCCATCCCAGGCACCATCTCACCCATCCCAGTGCCAGTATACTAGCCCGCCCTGGTTCTGTTTGGACAGTTGGACTGGAGAAATGTGCATTTGGGGGGGGGGGCAGTTGTGCAGAAATGACGTCAAAGTCAGCAAGTGTCATGTGGGGGGGGCCTTATTGTTTTCCGCCTCAGGGCCCCATTTCACCTAGAACCTGGCCCTGCACAGTGTAGATGGACAATGACCCAAAGTATACTGCAAAAGCAACCAAAGAGTTTGTTAAGGGAAAGAAGTGGAATATTATGCAATGGCCAAGTCAATCACCTGACCTGAATCCGATTGAGCATGCATTTCACTTGCTGAAGACAAAACTGAAGGGAAAATGCCCCAAGAACAAGCAGGAACTGAAGACAGTTGAAGTACAGGCCTGGCAGAGCATCACCAGGGATGAAACCCAGCATCTGGTGATGTCTAGACTTCAGGCTGTAATTGACTGCAAAGGATTTGAAACCAAGTTTCAAAAGGTCAAAGTTTGATTTATGATTGTTATTCTGTCCCATTACTTTTAGTCCCGTAACAAGTGGGCACATATGCAAACTTGTAATTCTTACACCGTTCACCTGATTTGGATGTAAATACCCTCAAATTAAAGTTCACAGTCTGCAGTTAAAACACATCTTGCTCGATTAATTTCAGATCCATTGTGGTGGTGTATAGAGTCAAAAATGTTAGAATTGTGTTGATGTCCCAATATTTATGGACCTGACTGTATATGGTTGATTTTCATATGAGATATATTATACCTAGAGAGGATTTTCTAGCTCATAAAGGGAAGACTATCACTAGGGTATACCATTAGTGATGGTCCTTGCAGTTCGCACAGCGGTCGGTTCACGGCGAACTTTGCGCGTTGGCCATCTGCCGAACATGAGAACATACTGTATGCCGATGTCCACGCGTGCCATATTCCTTTGTATTGCACCAAACTTTGACCCATGACACATCCATCAGGTAGGACAGAACAGCCAATTGAGACGTTGCAGCACACGGACACCCTCCCAACCCTATAACAGAACCCGATCTGGCATCCATTTTACATTATGTGTTTTGCCAGTGTAGGGAGAGGTTGCATTTTGGAGCAGGGACAGGCTGTTAGAACACCAAACAGCTAGCTAATAGGGCCACAAAAGTCCTTTTAACCTGTTACGGACACATATTAAATATCGCTGCGTCCATATCGACCGGCTCTATAAACATGACCTAACCCCTCAGATGAACACCGTAAAACAAAAAAAATGAAAGCTGTGCTAAAAAATACTTTTTTGGGTCACCTAACATCACAAAAAGTACAACAGCAAGCTATCAAAAAGGCTTATGCCCACCAAAATAGTACCAATCTAACCGTCACCTAATAACTGCAAAAAATGAGCCCCTACCTAAGATAATTACCCAAAAACTGAAAAAACTATGGCTCTCAGACTATGGAGACACTAAAACATGATTTTTTTTATTAAAAAATTTAATCATTGTGTAAAACTTACATAATTAAAAAAAAGGATACATATTAGGTATTGCCGCGTCCATATCGACCGGCTCTATAAAAATATCACATGACCTAACCCCTCAGATGAACACCATAAAACAAAAAAGAACTGTGTAAAATAAGCCTTTTTTTGTCTCCTTACATCACAAAAAGTGTAATAGCAAGCGATCAAAATGTCATATGCACCCCAAAATAGTGCCAATCAAACTGTCATCTCATCCCGCAAAAAATTTGACCCTACCTAAGATAATCGCCCATCAACTGAAAAAACTACGGCTTTCAGACTATGGAGACACTAAAAATGTTTTTTTTGTTTCAAAAATGAAATCATTGTGTAAAACTTACATAAAAAAAAAAAAAGTATACATATTAGGTATTGTCGCGTCCGTGACAACCTGCTCTATAAAAATACCACATGATCTAACCTGTCAGATGAATGTTGTAAATAACACAAAAAAAACAGTGCCAAAACAGCTATTTCTTGTTACCTTGCCTCACAAAAAGTGTAATATACAGCAACCAAAAATCATATGTACCCTAAACTTGTACCAACAAAACTTCCACCCTATCCCGTAGGTTCTAAAATGGGGTCTTTTTTTAGGGTTTCTACTCTAGGGGTGCATCAGGGGGGCTTCAAATGGGACATGGTGTCAAAAAAGCAGTCCAGCAAAATCTGCCTTTCAAAAACCGTATGGCATTCCTTTCCTTCTGCGCCCTGCCGTGTGCCCGTACAGCAGTCTACGACCACATACGGCGTGTTTCTGTAAACTACAGAATCAGGGCCATAAATATTGAGTTTTGTTTGGCTGTTAACCCTTGCTTTGTAACTGGAAAAAAAAATATTAAAATTGTAAAATCTGCCCAAAAAGTGAAATTTTTAAATTGTATCTCTATTTTCTATTAATTCTTGTGGAACACCTAAAGGGTTGACGACGTTTGTAAAATCAGTTTTGAATACCTTTGAGGGGTGTAGTTTCTAGAATGGGGTCATTTTTGGGTGGTTTCTATTATGTAAGCCTCACAAAGTGACTTCTTCGCCTTGTAACGTCCCCCAAAATAAAATGTCATTCCCAAAAGGATCCTAACATAGACATATGGGAAATGTAAAGTAATAACTATTTTTGTAGGTGTTAATATGTATTATAGAAGTAAAGAAATTGAAACTTGGAAATCTGCACATTTTTTCAAATTTTTTCCAAATCTGTTATTTTTTTATAAATAAAAATGATTTTTTTTTTTACTACATTTTACCAGTGTCATGAAGTACAATATGTGATGAAACAATCTTAGAATGGCCTGGATAAGTCAAAGCATTTTAAAGTTATCACCACTTAAAGTGACACTGGTCAGATTTGCAAAAAATGGTCTGGTACTTAAGGTGAAGTAAGGCTGTATCCTTAAGGCGTTAAGGACTGGTAAAGTTGTGCTATCGAAAGGTGTGATACACAGAGGGGTGTGATATACGTATAATATACTTTCTAACATAGAAAGTATATTATAGTGCATTTGTATGCTTCCAGAAAATATTGATTGAGGTTTTCCATATACCTGCATCCACAAAATTACTGCTTGAGGGTGATATACCAGCTTCAACTATCAACTGATTGAGGCCTGACTTATATCAGCTTCCACAAAATAGTGATAGAGGTTTTACATATACCTGCATACACAAAATTACTTCTTGAGGGTGATATATCAGCTTAAATTAACAACTGATTAAGGATTGCCATATATCAGCATCCACAAAATAGTGATAGAGGTTTTCCATATACATGCTTCCACAAAATACAGATTGCAGGTTTTGATATACCTGCTTCAACTAAAAACTGATTGAGGCCTGCCATATATCAGCTTTCACAAAATAGTGATAGAGGTTTTCCATATACATGCGTCCACAAAATTACTACTTGAGGGTGATATACCAGCTTCAACTAACAACTGATTGATGCCTGCCATATATCAGCTTCCACAAATACTGCTCTTCTCTAGGGACTTTGGCACAGGGTAATTTTGAAAATGACAGGCAGTGCGATTGCATATGTCAAAGGACGCACGAGAGTTGGTTGAGTGGCTCAATTAGCGTTCCGCTTCTAAACCCTCCTCATCCTCTGTATCTGCACCCTCCCCACTCTCTGCTATGTGCACCCACAAAGACACCACCACCACCACCATAGCCCCTCCACTCAAGTTAGAGGAATTATTTTCCCATCCATTGCCAGACCTTACCGATGCGCAGCTATTCTTGGCATCGGATGAGGAAGAGGAGGTAGCAACGGCCGCCACAAAGCTGTCTGACGACAGTACCCAGATCAGCCCAAGGAGTGTGGTCCCCGCTGTTGCTGCCTACTCCGAGATCTCTAATGTCAGTGGAGAGGGAGGAAGAGGAGGGGAGTTCAGAGGGAGAGACGGAGCAGCAGATAGGGAGGAGAAGGAGGAGAAGCAGGCAGAACTTACAGTGCACAGGAGGCAAAAAGCAGACTGCTAATGTATCTGGAGCGAGCCATCCATCATGCACGGTCACATTTTGCGCTCCCAGGACGCCGGCACATGGCTCCACAGTGTAGGCTTTTTTTAACCTGTCAGCTGCTGACAATAGTGTTGCCATCTGCAGCGTGTGCTGGCAATGCATAAGTCTCGGTAAGCCCAACACTCAACTAGGGACAACCGCCTTAAGAAGGCACCCCTTTTACTGCCCACTGGATGAACCTTCTGACGGCCATCAAGCATGTAAACTGTGGCACCTGTGTGGATTTGGTGTTACCGCCACGGATTGCGTTACCGCAATACTCCATCTTCCGTCTCCTCCTCCTACTCCATCCTCCATCTCCTCCTCGGCTGGCTCCTCATTTTCCACTGCTTCCGCCTCTTCCGCTGCACCCCCCAAGCTTCCCAGAACCTATTCGATGTGCCAGGTGAGAAGTTGCCATGCTGCGGCTGTTGTGCCTGGAAGCTAAGAGCCACACCGGTCCTGCTCTGCTTTCAGCTCTGCAGTAACAGGCCGATTAGTGGCTAACCCCACTCAATTTGACTGTTGGTAAAGTGGTGTGCGACAACAGTGCAATCTGCT
Source organism: Bufo gargarizans (assembly GCF_014858855.1). Taxonomy (NCBI): domain Eukaryota; kingdom Metazoa; phylum Chordata; class Amphibia; order Anura; family Bufonidae; genus Bufo; species Bufo gargarizans. The sequence goes on from NC_058084.1 coordinate 44,969,310, forward strand.
GAGCGCCCTGAAACAGGGCAAAATGACACATGTGCCGTGCATGAAACACGTCCTGAACTTAGTCGTGCAGTGATTTGTTGCCAAATACCCAGGAGTCCAGGATGTCTTGTGGCAGGCCAGGAAAATCTCTGGCCATTTTAGAAGATCTTACACGGCCATGCCTCGCCTTGCTGACGTTCAGCGGCAACACCAGTTGCCCGTCAGACGTCTGATTTGTGACTGCTCGACGCGCTGGAACTCAACCTTGTATATGCTTGATAGGCTGCTCTAGCAGAAACATGCCGTTAATGACTACCTGAACGAACTGTGGCAGGACAGGTTCTGGTGAGCTTTGTTTCTTTTCACCGCGCCAGTGGCTGCTCATGCACGATGTATGCACACTTCTCCGGCCATTTGATGAGATCACCAAACTGGTCAGTCGCAGCCAGGGCGCCATCAGTGACATCGTACCTTACGCCTTCTATCTGGAGCATGCATTGAGTCGTGTCATTGATCAAGCCGTCGAGGAGCAGGAGCTGGAAGATGAGGAAGTTGCAATGCTGAATGAACTACTGCCTACTCCATATGAGACAAGTCAGCAGGAGTCTGAAGAGTAGTCAGAGGAGGATGGTGGCTGGAGGTAGGAGGAGGAGGAGCAAGAAGAGCAGGCTTTAAACTTTTCGGGGATCCCCGGTGTTGTCCGTGACTGGGGGGAGGAGACCAAGGACAACATGCTCCTGGGAGATGAGCAGGAGCCAGGGTGCTCCACCGCTTCCAATTTAGTGCAAATGGGGGCCTTTATGTTCCAGTGTTTGAAGATGGACCCCCGTATAAAAAGCAAAAAGGTGAAAACGTACTTAGAACCCCGGTACAACACAAAATGGCAGACATGTTACCAGCATCACAGAGGGCTGTCAGAATGCTGAATTTCCAGGCCTTGCTGTGAGAGATGCTGCATTCTGCTGTCGTGGGCGCTGGCAGAGGACTTTCCACCCACAGTGAAACAGGTGCGGGTACCAATCCTACCGCGTCTGCAAAAAGAGGGTGGTTTGAAGATGAGACTATCTTGCAGCCAACCCATCAACAGCTTCCCTCCAGATCCAGCCTCAGGGAACGCCTAGGCCGACAGGTGTCTGACTACATCGGGTTAACGGCCGATGTGGACACTCCGAGACACAAGGAACCCCTGGACTACTGGGTGTGCAGGCTTGACCTGTGGCGAGAGCTGGCACAATTTGCCATGGACCTCTTGGCTTGCCCCTCGTCGAGTGTCCTGTCCGAAAGAACGTTTAGTGCAGCAGGGGGGATAGTGACCAATAACCGCACTCGCCTAGCTCACGACAGTGTGGACTACCTCACATTTTTTAAAAGGAATGATGCATGGATCTTGGAGGAATTAAACACCTGTGATGACCACGTGTAATTGAATTTCCTCATGCCAGCCCACACATATCTGCCACCACCCAGAACAAAGAATGGTTCTTGCCTTATGTATATACAGCAGGATAAAAGGCCTTTTATGCCAGGTGAATGCCTACATATTTATCCTGTGACCGCTTGATGTACCCCCAGCCACAGAATCCAAAGTTCTTTGCTGTCAGGTGAATGCCTATTCCCTAATTTTTGGGGCCTGTACTGGCTGACAGTTCCATTTTTATTCTATGACCACCTAATATACCTCCAGCTACATAATCCAAAGTTCTTTTCTGTCAGGTGAATGCCTATTGCCTAATTTTTGGGGCCTGTACTGGCCGACAGTTACATTTTTTATCTCTAGCCACATAATGACACCCCTGTCTCACTCCTCTGCCTCTCATTATGGTGGCGTATGAACCACATTCCCCATAAGGACTTTCTAATATCAAAGGGTCATGTGACTATGCCCCCCTGTCCGTACTGCGCCCTTCTAATACCTTGCATTGCGCCCTCTTACCACACCATGTGTAGTGCCCCTAGTCATTCCCTGTACTGTGCCCTCTTATACCCTTTTGTCCGGTCACGGTATGGCGGTGTTATCCGGTCACTGTACAGAGGTGTTATCCGGTCCATGTATGGCGGTGGTATCCAATAACTGGATGGCCATAACTGTATGCCCACACCATCCTTTTTTAGACCTGGCATGAGCGGAAAAAATATGCAGATTGCGGTGCTAAGGAGCTTTGCATCACAATCTGTGTCAGAATTACGCCTAACATAGATGTATTTCTATATAATAAATAACCACCTAATTGTATTATTTTTTGGGGGTAGGGCTAATATCTTTATATTATATAGATTCTAGTGTATTATACTGTCTGTATTTCCCAGTAGAAAATGATCCTTGGGAAACACAGCCCTCATCCATGACCACCAGGACCAGGCTCTGTCAGTACATGGCGGCCTCCCCTCTCCACCACGCTGCTCCGCTGTGTACTGGTGAATATTCTGACACTAGGGCTAGGTTCACATCCTATTTTTGCCATCCAGTTAATGCATACCAAAAATGTATGTGTTAACAGGTGCCTCAGACTGATGCCGCACAGTGGCGTCCGTTCACTATACAGTTCCATGGTAGAAAAAAATAATTTACATTAACATATGCATTTTTTTAATGGACTCTGCAAGATATAAAAACGTGGAGTGCTGCACATTTGTATACATCAAATCGAAATAAAAATTTTCTAGGCTCCAGCAGGGCACATTTTTGAAAGTTTCCCTTTAGGATGCATAAAATCGGCCTCTGATTAAAATACATATTTTTGGTGGGAATTTTTGCCAATGATCCCCTTCTAGTATATCACTGTCTATGTTGAGGGACTATTTGTGTACTTCTAGTAAGTGTTTGCTGGCTGCAAATATGACCTGAAGGTTTTTCAGGTTTGCCTGCCATTAAAGTGAATGGGGCCTGTCGCGAACGTGAGGTTCACGGACATTTGATTGCGAACGCGCTTTTGCGAATTGTCCCGGACGATGTTCGTCCATTACTATATACCATAACTTTATGATCAGTAGGGGTCCGATCTCTGAGACCTCCACTGAACCTGTGACTAAAGGGGGTGCAGCGTATAGGCGGCTGGGGGTAGGTCATAGCATTTACTGCAACTATGGTGCTGCTGCTAATCCCGAGTCCTGGAAGGCACATGGAAGAAGAGGAACTGGTCAACATGTAACTGCTCATCTTACTGCAATGATGCCTAATACCTGAAGGTTATGGGTCTTTCAGGTAGAACTGAGGACTCCGTGCTTATACAATGTTACACTGAACAGGATGGAGTTGCTTCTCCTTAAAGAAGCACTTCCATCATTTTTTTTTCTCTTAGGCTACTTTCACACTTGCTTTTAACCTCTGCCAGATCTCAATACTGGAGAAAAATGCACCAGAATGCATTGCGTTCCGTTTGGTTGTGTCCCCATAGCGGACGGAAAACCGATGCAAGCTGCGGTTTTCTCTCCGGCATGAGAAGCGGAAAAAAATGGATTCGGCACGACACACAATGCAAATCAATGGTGCTGGATCCATTTTCTCAGACACAATAGAAAATGACTGATCCGGTATTAAAACCATTGTAAGTCAATGGGTGCCGGATCCGTCATTGGTATTTTAAAGATAATACAACCGTAATAACCGATAATAACATAAGCGTTTTTGCTGACATCTTCTGGAGGTATAGGGGGTGCAGGGGTAGCAGTCGCTACCGGGCCTAGGAGCCTGAGGGGGCCCAAAGACCCTTGTGCCACATAAGAAGACACTGGTATAATAGAAAGTACATGCTGGTCAAGTTATACCTCTGGCTGGAGGGAAGGGTTTTGCATGGGTTGGTGTCGTTTAAATTTTTGCCTCAGGCAGCATTAAGTCTATGGGTGTTATTTACTAAAAAAAATATGTCAATATTAGGCATATTGCTGGCACAAATTACGGCGCAAAGGGTCTTTGCGCCGCAGTCTGCGACTTTTTCCCAGGCGCCACAGGCCCGTCTCATTCATAATTTTCTACACCTGTAGAGGCCGGCATCTCTACATAAGTTCAGCGGATCCACCGCCAGTGCAGTGGCATTTTAGACGGCTGTCGTAATAAGTGACCCTCTATGTGCTTCCCTGCCCATGGCCACAAAGCACTGAACTCTTGCACCAGGAGCCATGAGCCTTTAGCTATGCCTCTGGTATAGAAGTATTTTAAAAGAGTTCTAACTGTTGCTTCATCCTCGCTACAAGTCTCCTTTCTGCCTTCTGGTTTGCCAATGCTGGTCGGCCATCTTTATCTGCCTTTTCTCTCTACTATATCATTAAAAATGACTGCTGTTTCAAAATTCCTTCCCATGTTGCTGCAGTTTTGCCTGCAAGTCCCATAATACAGTTGACCGAAGGGGCAGTGTAAATGAGGGTGGGCATTTCCTCCTTAATGTTGTTTCCACCCACTGATCCTCCTCCTGGCTGTGTTCTCATCCTTATGATGTTACTCGGTCATGTGACCCCTGTTTTTAGACTTCCAAAGATCAAGACACATATTTGATTAAATTATTATGTTAATTTCCCTAATATAAATGGGCTTTTAGAATAGCTAACATAGATTTATGCGTTTGCTAGTTGTATAATTTGTAAATGTTTTAGAACCATCATCAAAAATTGCATAGGCAGTGTGATAGCTAAGTGTAACCCATGCGACTTAATCTGGGTTGATGTGATGTCAAAAGGTCTTCACAGCTTTGTGAGTCTAAGCATTCTGTGCTGGTGTGGAGGAGGAGGCGGGGTCTGTCGTGGGAGGAATGAAGAGCTGCTGAGGGGCGGAGATACAGCAGATGCTGATCTTCCTTCAGACTCTGCTTGTAGTTTCCATCTACACAGGAAAGGGAACACATATTAAGGACAGAATAGTTATTCCTATCTAAGTCACATTCTGTATAAACTAAACTTTAACTTTACTAGTAAATGAGGTTTAATATCTATTTGAAATGCAAAAAACTTTAAATCTGATCTGTTTGGATCTCCAGAGTTAACATCTTACTTGTGACTGAACAGGATGGCTGCTGTTCACTATCTGAGGCCCAATGTGACCACATGACTTGTCTTCAAGCCTTCCATGCCACCAACCACTGGTGTACTACACTGGTTTCCCTCACAGGAATATATGACACTGCCTTGAGCCTATCTCTTTCCAACCTACTCTGTCCCTCTCTCTACTTCTCCTTAGGAGTTTTGCTGCTGCTTGTTCCCAAGACTAGAAGTCAGGTTTTCCCAGGTACTGTGTTTCCTGGTACTCAGATACCTGCAAGACCTACAGTAGAGCCAAACTGGATAACAACCGTGACCGGGTGACATCATGTATTTGTTAAAAGTCCCTGCTTTGGTCAGTCATTGGCTTCAGTGGTCATGTGACCCAGAATCAAACCAGAAGTTGACACAGGGAGACACGGGACCTGCAGAGCCCGTGGGGCAGCTTTGAAGACAGTAACCAGAGGTGCGGATCAAGCATGCCCTAAAAACCTTCTACATTCTTTCTCAGATGCTTAGTATCCCACACACGCTAATGCACTTCATCTCTGTGCATACACAAACTTTGGCCAGCTTTATGTGCATTACCCTATTTATGAAAGATGGCTGGACAATCAGAGACCTTTTACCTCCTCAGTCATCCTTATTTCTCACAGATAACGAGAGAAGGGCTCTCATGCCTCTTGTTTGAATTGCTAATTCATTTGTTACTACTTTTGTCTTACGTGTACCTTATAAATTATATGCAGAATATGTTGGCACTATATAAATAAAGTTTATTATTGTGAAGCTAGGTAGCGCAGGAAAGGGTCCCATTGACAGGGCTGATATCAACCCTGACCAGACTCATCCTGAGTGAACATCAGATGGAGCGTTCAAGTGCAGTAAAGTGTAGCGGAGTTGGAAACAGACCAGTGCTCTGTCCTGAGAAGACTGACATCCAGAAAGGATTTGATTGAGTGCAGTAAGAACAAAAATGCTGAGAAGAGACCAAATGTATAATTTTCTCTTTGAAATAAGATGGCATTGAAGAACCGAGGTAGTGAACTCCATCATTTAAAAGTGGAATAAAAGCCATTTCTTTCGGATAGAAGCTATTGTAACTTCTTTGATGATTATTTTGCACTTAGAACAACAGATATCTCCATTAAGTCAAGGAAGCTGCTATATTTCATGTTAAATCACCCCCAAGTAGAATCTGCATGCATGTGGAGCTTGCATTCCCTGAATTTAAAAGAGGCTATTATGGTACCAAAAGAGGTATAATATAGTGTGGGCTCAGCATGCACGTGGAACCTGCATTCTCTAAATTTAATGTAGGCCAGTATGGCACCAAAAGAGGTAGTATTTATCGTAGGTTCGCCTTGCCGTTGGAGGACGGGCGCAAATAATTATGTACAAAATGTATTTGCCAAGAATGTCACATTTATAACGTAGCACTAGCACTAGTTCATTATCTACAGTGAGTATGGCACTATTGTATTCACTTTATTATTTGTGCTTGCAGAGTGCGGTTGCATTGTTTGTTTTTGCTTAAGTAGAACCTGTTAGCTGCCCTAACCCTGTATCTTAAAACTCTGGCATTCCACTGGCACCTAGGACCCATAACACTGTGGTAAAAAAGACTCTGAGCCACCTCTACCACCAACACTTGAAAGCAACTCAGCAATGTAGCTACACCCCTGTGCCCAGGGCACATGCCCAAAAAGTGGACACATGATATATAAGGCTAGGTATACATGGTCACATGTGTCACGTGACTTTTTATTTTTTATCAATGGTGTCGCACTGCGACATGCGACATGCTGTGGCTGTGACAAGACAGTCGCAAAAAATCCATCCAAGTTGGATTTCTGTGTAACTGTCATATCACAGTCGCAGCATGACATCATTGACTATCATTAGTGATGAGCGAAGCGAGCTTCGGATGCTACATCTGAAGTCGCTTCGTTCAAAACTTTGGATATATACTGTACGGAGATCCGTCATCGTAAAGTATTAAAATCGGTTCCGATAAGCCAAAGTCAGTTATTAGCGAAGTTGCGCAAGACTTTGTTAAATAACTTCAGTAGTTGATTTTTTAAGTGGAAAACTACTTAAAAACTTGAAACCGACTGGTACCTCGGAAATGAAGCCGAGTTCAGTTCCAAGTTTTAAAGTGTTTTTAAAAAAATCAACTATCGAAGTTATTCAACAGAGTCTCGCGCGTCTAACTGATTTCGGCTCATCGGAGCCCATACATTTTAATACTGTACAGAGACGGATCTTCGTACAGTATCAATCCAAAGTTTTGAACATAGTGATTTCGGATGTAGCATCCAAAGCTCACTTCGCTCATCACTAACTATCATTACAAAAAACGTTGCGCAAAATTGGTGCAAAATGTCACAGTGTAGGTGTACCCTTTTTGTAGCGCAACTTATTGTCCTAGCCTTACAGGTATCAAACCAACCTTACAGGTATCAAATCAAGGTCTATATGATATCATCCTTTAAATGCGGGCAGATTTATATACTGCATAAAAATGAGCCTTTGAATTGATGTAACAGATGTCACAAGTAACATAATACTAATGCTGTTATATCTGTTAATACAAAATTTTACTGAGATCTGCTGAAACAAATGGTAATTTCCCTGCGGTATTTCAGTAATGCAAACATTTTAATAGAGGATGTAACTCAACCGTTTGCACAATTGCTTAAAATGTTATGGAACTTGACATTTGTGGAAGAATACGACTCGTGAAATAGGACATTTTCTTCTCTTCATGGATTAAATACCTGGTGTGATCATTTTTATAAAATCGCTATCACACTGCCTATGGAATTTTGATGATGGTTCTAAAACATTTACATAAAAAAGTCTTAAGCAGTTATGTACAATTCATAATGGCACATAAAACTGCGTACATAGTTTTAATTTTTTTTTTGATAGGCTGCAGATATTTTTTTAGTTTTTTGCAACAGATAGGAGGCTGGGTTCACATCACCGTTTCATTTTCTATTCTTCTGATCTGTCAGAAGAACAAAAAACCAATGAAACAACAGATCTCGTATTTTAAGAAAATAGTGGTCTGCAATGCACAAAACCGGCTTTCTGGATGCGGAACCATTGACTTGAATGGGTCCGGAATCCATAAGTTACATGTTCTATCTTTTTGCAGTTCGGAGGCACGGACCAGAAAGCCCATGAAAGCACTTTGTAGAACCTCCATAGGAGCTGATGAAGTGGAATTCAATCCAAATTTCAGGAATTATTTGATTGGCACTGAATCCGAATTTCCTCACGCTTCATGGTAACGAATCAAATTTTTTCCTAAAATGGCTGCTGCACATGTTAGGACATGGAGCAAGGAACTCTGGGAACGAGGAATCACCCACAATGCCATGCATGTAACCAATCAGCAGCCAGCCAACCCTGTGATGTCACAGCCCTATAAATAGCCTCAGCCATCTTGAATTCAGCCATATTCCAGTGTACTTAGTGCAGGGAGAGATGTCAGCAGGCGCTAGGGACAGTGCTAGAAAAGACTTTAAAACTTTTAATTTGCTGTATAGAAGTTCAGGGAAAGAAAAGGGAGGAATCATTACACAGTATTGAAGCAGAACAGGGTTCAGTAGGAGAGTTTACAGCCTGGGTAATAGGAACAATCCTATTACACCTTGCTGCACTGACTGCGGATCCAAATTGCATTTCCAATTATACTGCTGCTAATTTCAGGTTTGCTATAGATGATACCTCTAATTCCAGAAAACCGTTCTTGTTATTGGGGTCTTATTAGCCCTTGTGCGGTGCAGTTATATACATATGTTCTAAAGCCATTTTTGGCGTGTATTAGTGGAGAAAAGAAGAGGCTTATTATTTGTTGTGTGTTGAAGTGAGAAAATTACAGGCCTTTTCAGCATACAGTATATTAGTGGCAAAAAAATATTATTCACGGCCGCAGTTATGTGTTCTAAAGCCTTTTTTTGGGTGTGTAGTAGTGGGGAAAAAGAAAAAGGTCTTATTAGCCGTTGTTTGGTGAAGTGAGAAAATTAAAACCCTTTTTGGTGTGTATTAGTGGCAAACAAAAACATTATTTGCCATTCACGGTCGCAGTTATATGTTCTTTTTCTTTTCAAATTCTTTTTATAGATTTTTGAGAAAGAAAAGGAGGAGGGGGGAGGGGAGGGGTTACAGATCACAGTATCAAATCATAGTTACAGTAGAGAGTCACATTTATATGCTAATGTACAATTATATAGTACTTGTTAAAGGTGAATATCAGCAAATGCAGTGAGGTGGGACTTTTACGCCCTAACATTAAATACTTTACAGATTCTGAGAATGGAATAGAGGGCCAAAAGTATCACAAGCTTAACTAGATAATTAAGTGAGGGCGTGTATAAAGTTACAAATAGAATTATATAACATATTAATTCAAATGGGTAACTTATTCAATGACTCGACATTTCTGATGACCTAGTCCTCCTGAACTATGAAAAAATAAATAAAAATTCATTGTCGCCTCAAGAGGTGACCAAGAGCTAAGTCTCAGAGAGGAGGGTCAGGAGGGATGGGAGTTAAAAAGGCTCCTGCTTGTCTTTGCTAAATCATAGGCTTAGTCTATATATTGCTTAGATACATAAAAACAAAGAAAACTTAAAAAAATAACAGGGGATGAGATAAGGGGGGGGGGGGGGTTGAGGGATCAGTACCTGTAGATAATATTGAGTTATGAATCTGTAAGTTTTAGAGCAGAACATTGATCTACAGGGTGGGCCATTTATATGGATACACCTTAATAAAATGGGAATGGTTGGTGATATTAACTTCCTGTTTGTGGCACATTAGTATATGTGAGGGGGGAAACTTTTCAAGATGGGTGGTGACCAAGTCGGCCATTTTGAATCCAACTTTAGTTTTTTCAATAGGAAGAGGGTCATGTGACACATCAAACTTATTGGGAATTTCACAAGAAAAACAATGGTGTGCTTGGTTTTAACGTAACTTTATTCTTTCATGAGTTATTTACAAGTTTCTGACCACTTATAAAATGTGTTCAATGTGCTGCCCATTGTGTTGGATTGTCAATGCAACCCTCTTCTCTCACTCTTCACACACTAATAGCAACACCGCAGGAAAAATGCTAGCACAGGCTTCCAGTATCCGTAGTTTTAGGTGCTGCACATCTCGTATCTTCACAGCATATGCTGTATTAGATAGGAACGTAATGATATTATAAGAAATATGTTGGGCCAGCTCATGTGGCCCGGGGGAGAGGGAGTGGTCCGGGTGTGCAGCAAGGGCATCCCAGCCACAACCCAAATGTAATCACTAAAATATTTAGCCTGGTGAATTGGAGCTAATGTATGAAAGGGAAAGGGGTAGGAAAGTAGGAAAGGTTGAGGAAGGGAGAGGTAGGTTGGGGGGGGGGGGGGGGTAAATAGAGAAAGGTAGGAAAGCCCATGCTGCAAACCAGGACCAACAAGGAGGACATAATGTTAAATCTTCAGTGTGAGGAAGTGAGGAGAATTCTAGCTCTTTAAGTGGTGCTCCCCTAGGGGGAGGTACAGAAGGTCCAGGACTATTATTCTAAATATCTTCAATCGTCATCTGCAATAATAAGTCTTGGTGTCATCTTCCCTTGTTTCCTTCTGTTCTTCTGAGCTTTGCTTGAGAGGACTGTTTCCCAGGTGGTAGAAGGCGGAATCTCTGGTGGTATGAGAACATCAGTGGCCTTGGACCAGTCTGGGATATCTATGTCATCTATTCCTAAGGCCGCCAGGACATCTGGTAAGTCTCTTTGTGTTCTTATGACAAACAGTATCTCTTCTCCCTCCAGGTTATTAACATACCAAAGGGGAACAGCCAGCGGAAGGCAATTTTTTTGTGTATCAGGTAATCTGTAAGAGGCTTTAGCATGTGTCTTTTATTCAAAGCAACAGGTGCTAGGTCTTGGAAGAGTTGGATTTTTGAGTCTTCAGATTCAATACTTTCCAGTTCTTTAGCTTTTTTCATTATTGATTCTTTCTGTGCAAAGTTCAGAAGTTTGCAAATTACATCTCGTAGGAGGTTCACCAGCTTTTGGTTTGGGGTGTAAAGCTCTGTGAGCCCTTTCAATGGTTATAGAGCCTGATGTGTTATCTTCTAACAAAGACTTGCATATCTCCTCTACTGCTTTTGGTACTGCTTCATTAGCCACAGACTCAGGTATTCCTCGGAAGCGAATGTTGTTCCTTCTGCCTCTGTTATCTTGATCTTCTATATAGTCATGAAGATGATTGATGTGTTGTTGATATTTTGAGAAGGTGTCAGATGCTTGTTTAGTATAATTAGTAATGGCAGTTTGGGTGGTTTCAAGTGCTTCAACTCTGCTGCCAATCGTTCTCATTTCTCTTTTGATCTCAGACAGTTCTTCCAATACTGGATTTAGTGCATCTGATAGAGCTCTAGAAATGAAGGCTCTGGATAATGGAAGTTCCGCCATAGGTTCTGTGGCGTCTTCATTGTCGCTGTCTCTCTCTTGTGTGCGTGTTGTTTTCGGTACAGCTCTTTTAGGGGTAGAAGCTTGCGCTCCTGTGGAAGCATGAGATTTCTTTATAATGAATTTGTCTAAACCGTATTGAGACAGAAAATGAAGTTTTGTGACGTTATGGTGTTCTTGGCTGGTGCCTTTGTATTTTCCTATTTTTACCATAAGTGCTTTGTGTCTAAAACCACTTAGTAAATTGTATCACCCTTGTCTATAACATGGAGGTGGGTTACAGTTTAGTGCATAGTGGACCTTCACTGGTCAGCCAATTTAAAAGTCAATTGGAGTTTGAAAAATGACTTCTACTTGGAGGTGTTGTCCACTTTGATTCGTGGAGATTTGTAAAGCTTGAAGTGCTTTAGTTGTTTTCACCTTTATAAGGCCTGTATTTGCTTTGCTGCCTATATATAGAAATTGGGTCGCTGGCCCTTTAAAGCATATAAGATATAGGTCTTTGCTTGAATATCTGAAAAATTGTGTGAGACCTGTAACAGAGGTCTAAAGGTTGAAGGTTGAGTGGGCAGGGGTTATATGGGAGGGGGGGTCAAAGAAGAGTGAAGGTACAATCTTGTAAAGTCCGATATATGGATTCAGGACTATGTCAAGTCACTCAGGTTCTTTGCGGTGGAGCACTTAGGGGGTAAGTATGTGAGCGTGCCTGCTCCGACCACTGCCGTTTCTCAATAGTTCTTAAACACGGGCTGTGTTGCGATCAATTGCCAGGAAAGTTCTTATCGTACTTGTCTTGTTAAAGGCTAGGCGGTAACTAGGCTGTCCGGTGCTAAAATGAAATACAGATTCAGCCTGATGGTTTGGCCTGTCTGATTGCACACTTTTACAGTGGTATAATATCCCGTTAGATAGTGCGTTATGTGGGCTAGCGGAATGAGGAGAGATTGTCTTCCTTACCGCTACCACTTACACCTCTGTTTTCGGAGTGTTCCTCTCTGCAGCTTGTCTTGGTGAGATTTAGCGCGGAGCGCTGTGCTGACACTGACTGCAATGTAGCATGAGGATCGACTCTTCGTCTAGGCCTCAGATGGTATGCTGTTTTTTTCGGCCGTATATTTCCGAGAAAGGACTCAATATGCACCGGGTGACTATGGTAGTCTAATGAAGCAGCTTGTGGAGTCCTATTACTTTTGTGAGAGTTAGGATGGCTTGAGATATAGTTTAGATTGCAGGAGCTCTGGGTACACGCTTCCTCCCTGTTCGGCTGTAGGCCATTGGAGTGGCATTCACCTGACAGAAAAGGCCTTTTATGCCGCTGTATGTACATAAGACAAGGACCATTCTTTGTTCTGGGTAGTGGCGGATATGTGTGGTCTGGCAATTACACGTGGTCCTCAGAGGTTTTGAATTCCTCTGAGATCCATGCCTCATTCAGCAGATTGGCACCGTTGTCGGAAAACAACTTTACCAACTGTCAAATTGAGCGAGATTAGCCACTGATCGGCCTGTGACCACAGAGCTCAAAACAGTGCAGGACCGGTGTGGCTCTTGGCTTCCAGGCACAACAGCCACAGCACAGCATGGCAACGTCTCACCTGGCACGTCAAATAGGTTCTGGGGGGCTTGTGGGGTGCAGCAGAAGAGGCGGTAGCAGTGGAAAAGGAGGAGTCAGCCGAGAAGGAGGATGGAGTAGGAGGAGGAGAATAAGAGGCAGGCCTGCATGCAATCCGTGGCGGTAACACCAAATCCACACGGGTGCCACGGGTTACATGCTTGCTGGCCGTCAGAAGGTTCACCCAGTGGGCAGTAAAATGTATGTACCTTTACTGCCCATGTTTGCTAGACCACGTGTCTGTGGTCATATGTATCTTGGCACCGACACTGTGTGCCACAGATATATTCACTTGCCGCTGAACATAGCCATATAGCTCCGGGATGCCCTTCTGGGAGAAATATTTCCTTCTGGGGACTTTCCATTGCGGTGTGCCAATACAAAGTAACATAGTAACATAGTATATAAGGCAGAAAAAAGACATTTGTCCATCCAGTTCGGCCTGTTATCCTGCAAGTTGATCCAGAGGAAGGCAAAATAAAAACCTGTAAGGTACAAGCCAATTTTCCCCACTTAAGGGGGGAAAAATTCCTTCCTGACTCCAATTAGGCAATCAGAATAACTCCCTGGATCAATGACCCCTCTCTAGTAACTATAGCCTGTAATAGTATTACACTCCAGAAATACATCCAGGCCCCTCTTAAATTCCTTTATTGTACTCACCATCACCACCTCCTCAGGCAGAGAGTTCCATAGTCTCACTGCTCTTACCGTAAAGAATCCTTTTCTATGTTTGTGTACAAACTTTCTTTCCTCCAGACGCAGAAGGGTGTCCCCTCGTCACAGTCACAGTCCTGGGGATAAATAGATGATGGGAGAGATCTCTGTACTGTCCCCTTATATATTTATATAAAGTAATTAGATCTCCCCTCAGTCGTATTTTTTCTAAAGTGAATAACCCTAATGTTGATAATCTTTCAGGGTACTGTAGTTGCTCCATTCCAATGGCCACAAATTTTCTAAAGGCCTCGATTCCACGTTATATGACAGTAGTTGACGGGCTAGCAGTTCCAACAAGCCAGCGGTCAGCCATCGGGCAAGAGGGTTATCCGGCGTCATTAACTTTTTACGCTCGAACATTTGGGCCTTGGAGGTCTGCCTTCTGCCAGGTGAACGCGACGACTGCACGGAAGGTGGAATGGAGGACAAATGGGAGGAGAGGGGAGAAGGAGAAGAGGCAGGACGTGGAGCACAGGGAGTGTGGCTTTGTGGGTACTGACTGTGTTTCTCCCACTGGGCTCGATGATGCAGGCCTTCTTAAGGCGGTCATCCCTAGGTGAGTGTTAGGCTTACTGCAACTTAGGCGTTGACAGCACAGGCTGCAGATGGCAACACTATTGTCAGCAGCTGACACGATAAAAAAAGCCCACACTGCGGAGCCATGTTCCTACGTCCTGGGAGCGCAAGATGTGACCCCGCATGGTGGATAGCTCACTCCAGATACATTTACAGTCTGCTTTTTGCCTCCTGTGCACTGCAAGTTCTGCCTGCTTCTCCTCCTTCTCCCCCCTCTCTGCTGCTCTGTCTCTCCCTCTAAACGTCATCATCGTCATCGTTACCTTCACCACCACTGACATTAGAGATCTCGGAGTAGGCAGCAACAGCAGAACCACCCTCCTTGGGCTGATCTGGGTACTGTCGGCACACTGCTGGATGGCAACCATTGCTACCTCCTCTTCCTCATCCGATGCCAAGAATGGCTGCGCATCGGTAAGGTCTGGGAATGGGTGGGAAAATAATTCCTCTGACTCAAGTGGAGGGGCTATATTGGTGGTGCTGTCTTTGGGGGTGCACATAGAAGAGAGAGTGAGGAGGGTGCAGATACACAGGATGAAGAGGGTGCAGAAGCGGAAGGCTGAGTGAGCCACTCAACCAACTGTGGTGGGTGCTTTGACTTACTTGCACGCAGCTTCTCCAACTTACCACTCAGGCTTGGGCTTGGTGCACCTGGCCGACCTCTACCACCACTTCGGAACGGCCTGCCTCTTCCGCTGCCTGTTTTTTTCAAAATGATCCTGTGCCAAAGTCCTTAGAGGAGAGCAGTATTTGTGGAAGCAGGTATATTGCAGGCCTCAATTAGTATTTGGTGGAAGCTGGTATATCAAACCCCTTAATCAGTATTCTGTGGAAGCATGTGTATCGCCGGCCTCAATCAATATTTGGTGGAAGCAGGTATATCGCACCCCTTAATCAGTATTTTGTGGAAGCAGGTGTATCGTAGGCCTCAATCAATATTTGGTGGGAGCAGGTATATCAATCCCCTTAATCAGTACTTTGTGGAACTTTACTTTTTTGGGGGGCAACAGGTATATCACACCCGTTGCAAATAGTTGTTCCAATAGCACTTGTCCCTCTATATACCTGCAGTATCGCAGCAGAACCACACACAACCGCTGCACAATACAAATGCACTATATACTTTCTATGTTAGAAAGTATATTATAGGTACAGTACAGACCAAAAGTTTGGACACACCTTCTCATTCAAAGAGTTTTCTTTATTTTCATGACTATGAAAATTGTAGATTCACACTGAAGGCATCAAAACTATGAATTAACACATGTGGAATTATATACATAACAAAAAAGTGTGAAACAACTGAAAATATGTCATATTCTAGGTTCTTCAAAGTAGCCACCTTTTGCTTTGATTACTGCTTTGCACACTCTTGGCATTCTCTTGATGAGCTTCAAGAGGTAGTCACCTGAAATGGTTTTCACTTCACAGGTGTGCCCTGTCAGGTTTAATAAGTGGGATTTCTTGCCTTATAAATGGGGTTGGGACCATCAGTTGCGTTGTGGAGAAGTCAGGTGGATAAACAGCTGATAGTCCTACTGAATAGACTGTTAGAATTTGTATTATGGCAAGAAAAAAGCAGCTAAGTAAAGAAAAATGAGTGGCCATCATTACTTTAAGAAATGAAGGTCAGTCAGTCCGAAAAATTGGGAAAACTTTGAAAGTGTCCCCAAGTGCAGTCACAAAAACCATCAAGCGCTACAAAGAAACTGGCTCACATGCGGACCGCCCCAGGAAAGGAAGACCAAGAGTCACCTCTGCTGTGGAGGATAAGTTCATCCGAGTCACCAGCCTCAGAAATCGCAGGTTAACAGCAGCTCAGATTAGAGACCAGGTCAATGCCACACAGAGTTCTAGCAGCAGACACATCTCTAGAACAACTGTTAAGAGGAGACTGTGTGAATCAGGCCTTCATGGTAGTATATCTGCTAGGAAATCACTGCTAAGGACAGGCAACAAGCAGAAGAGACTTGTTTGGGCTAAAGAACACAAGGAATGGACATTAGACCAGTGGAAATCTGTGCTTTGGTCTGATGAGTCCAAATTTGAGATCTTTGGTTCCAACCACCGTGTCTTTGTGCGACGCAGAAAAGGTGAACGGATGGACTCTACATGCCTGGTTCCCACCGTGAAGCATGGAGGAAGAGGTGTGATGGTGTGGGGGTGCTTTGCTGGTGACACTGTTGGGGATTTATTAAAAATTTAAGGCATACTGAACCAGCATGGCTACCACAGCATCTTGCAGCAGAATGCTATTCCATCCGGTTTGCGTTTAGTTGGACCATCATTTATTTTTCAACAGGACAATGACCCCAAACACACCTCCAGGCTGTGTAAGGGCTATTTGTCCATGAAGGAGAGTGATGGGGTGCTGCGCCAGATGACCTGGCCTCCACAGTCACCGGACCTGAACCCAATCGAGATGGTTTGGGGTGAGCTGGACCGCAGGGTGAAGGCAAAAGGGCCAACAAGTGCTAAGCATCTCTGGAAACTCCTTCAAGACTGTTGGAAGACCATTTCAGGTGACTACCTCTTGAAGCTCATCAAGAGAATGCCAAGAGTGTGCAAAGCAGTAATCAAAGCAAAAGGTGGCTACTTTGAAGAACCTAGAATATGACATATTTTCAGTTGTTTCACACTTTTTTGTTATGTATATAATTCCACATGTGTTAATTTATAGTTTTGATGCCTTCAGTGTGAATCTACAATTTTCATAGTCATGAAAATAAAGAAAACTCTTTGAATGAGAAGGTGTGTCCAAACTTTTGGTCTTTACTGTATATCACACCCCTCAATCAGTTTTTTTTTTAGGGAAACTGGTATATCACACCAGTTGCAATTAGTTATTCCAATAGTGTTTGTCCCTCTATATAGCTGCGGTATTGCAGCAGAACCACACACAACTGCTGCACAATACAAATGAACTGTAATATCTTTCTATGTTAGAAAGTATAAGTATATCACACCCCTCAGTTTATCACACCTATTGATAGTACACCTATACCAGTCCTTAAAATGACTTTTGTTGCCCTAATAGCTAGCGTTTGGTGTGCCTAAAAGTCTGTCCCTACTCCACAAAGCAACCTCCCCCTACATTGGCAAAACACAGAATGTAAAATGGCTACCAGATCGGGTTCTGTTATAGGGTGGGGGTGTGTTCATGTGCTGAAACGTCTCAATTGGCTGTTCTGTCCCACCTGATGAATGTGTCATGAGTCAAGTTTGGCACAATGCAAAAGAATATGGCGCATGCGAACATCGCCATATATTCGCATGTTCGGCGAATCGTGAACACGTTCGCTGCAAAACAACCGCCGGGTAAACCGCAAGGTCATCTCTAGACAGAGGTACTCCCCTGTGTAACTTCGATGTTAGCCAGTGGCAGCTCATGCGTGACACCTGCCGTTTGCTCATGCCCTTTGAGGAGGCCACGTTATTTGTCAGTTGCCAGGAGTACGGGATGAACAACGTCATTCCACTAATTCATATCCTGGAAAAGATGCTGGTAAATCTGGCTAGTCAAGGGGCTGGAGACGTGGCACCTACATCTCACGACCACATGAGCCCTGTGGGGGCTGAACTGGAGGAGGAGGAGGACATTGGAGCACAAGCAATGTGTAGCGAAATGGGTCGTATTTCTACACAGGTGACAGGAGAGGAGGAGCAGCCGGAGGAGCAAGAAGGAGATGAGGAAGACGAGGCAGATGACCCAGGCACATTGTGGCAGTATGCAGTGGAGATGGAGGAAGGGAGTCCCTCCGAGTCACTTGCGCAAAAGGCCCGATGCATGCTTACGTGCTTGCGTAGTGACAGCTGAATTGTCACCATTCGCCAGAGGGATGACTACTGGCTTTCCACCATGTTAGACCTTTGCTACCAGTCCAAAATTGGGTCCTTTTTTACACCCGCTAAGAGGGAGGACAAACTGAAATACTATTATTATTTTTTATTAAAACGCCATTCATTCCATAGCGCTGTACATATGAAAAGGGTATACATACATAATACAGACAATTTCACTAAGCATAAACAAGACGAGCTACAAACTGGTACAGAAGGAGAGAGGGCCCTGCCTGTGAAGGCTTACAATCTACATACTATAGAGACATCCTGTGTAGTCAGTTGGCCTCTGCCTATCTGCGTTATCATCCATCCTCTCGCAGGTCTGACCGGTGGGCCCTCTGCGCTCACGTTCCACTGCCATGGCTGCTGGGTAGGGGTGGGGTGGCAGGAGCAGTACCAGCTGCATCAGCAGCACCCTGAGTCTAGAGTCATTGATGAGCAGCTTTCTTCACCCGCATAGTGAAGAAACTACTCACCAGCAGCGAGACATAAAGCAGAACCTGAACCAGCAGGTCGCTCGCATACCTGGAGTGCACGCTGCAACCAGTCATCGAAGATCGGCTGGACTACCAGGTAGCCAAACGAGATTTGTGGTCACAACTGGCTGAGTTTGCCCTGGAAAATCTGTCCTTCCTGGCCAGTAGTGTGGCATCAGAGCGGGCGTTTAGTGCCGTGGGGTCTATAGTTACCCATAGGAGAACTCACCTGTACACCTAAAATGTGGAGAGACTGACCTTTGTCAAGATGAATCAGTCCTGGATGAGCCAGGATTTCCACCCACCAATGCCCTATGTATCAAATTAGATCATCCATGCTGCCTCACCCAAACCTTGACAGAAGAGACCGGTTTCTTCTGACTACCTGCCTTAGCTACAATTCTGATGCTGCCATCCGCCTGATGCCACACATTTAATGCCAAGTGCTCCTTTTTACACCCACCATCATCAGGGGGTACTGTTATTGCCACCCACCTCCCCACTCTGTCACCGGGTCACTCTGCAGTCTCCTGATGCTGCTTTTGCCACCTCAACACTATGTCACCTCGCCACTCTGTGGCTTCCTCATGCTCCTGCTGCCACCTCCACATTCTGTTATTGTGTCACTCTGTGGCCTCCTCATGCTGCTGCTGCTGCCACCTCACCACTATTTCACTGGGCCACTCTGTGGTCTCCTCATGCTGCTTCCACCTCACCACTATGTCATTGGGCCACTCTGTGGACTTCTCAAGCTGTTTTCTTACCCTTCCTACTCCATGACTGGGCCACTATTTTGCATTTTTGGCCTGGATGACATCGCCATTTATTTGACCCTTCTTCTGATCTATCAGAAGGAAGAAAAAAAGAGAAAATAAAGCAAACATAAATCTATCTCACTTGACTTCTTGGATGTAGGAGTTCAAGTGATTAATGAATATGGGGCAGTATCCCTAATGGATTCCCCTACAATTTAGGCCCTGCCTGTAAACGGAATGGCCGCCCCGATAGGGGCGATCCCGTATCTCGTACCTCCTGTAATGCCCTGAGGGACCCTGATACAGGTGACCGATGAAAAAGATCCTAAGGGGAGACCATTACTAGTCTACTGGTGTGCCAAAAATAAGAAATGCTTTATTTATACAAATAACACCCCAAACCCCCATATAGTAGAGGTAAAAAATGACAAAGACAAAGTGCGATAGTGTTATGTTAATATAGAGCGTCCCTACGCGTTTCGCCCTGTTGATATTGGGCTCCTCAGGGGACAAAAACCAGAATAGCACACGGGGTGTGTCACATAAAATTACAATTACAAAGACAGCAAAGCAGCCACCAAAAACAATACTAATTAAGTGACTGAATATAGTATGATAGACTAGTCACTTAATTATGAATAATTATTAGAGAATAAGACATATGCAGCTCCAGTAATGCAGTGAGGCAGGAGGTATGCCAGACAGCACAACTGGAGGGTGATGATATATTCCTGATTACAGAAAAATGAACCAACAATCACAGTGGTGACACATGTCCTATCATTTGTTAATAATATGGATGGACAATTGTGTAGGTATAACAAGTGATCGCGGTCTATTCCAACTATAGTTATAGCTGAGAAATTGAGTATAATAGTATTAATATTATTAGAAGGTCTGTTAGTTTACCACAATGGTCTAAACTGAGTATATATAGAACTATTGATATATGGGGATTTATGTATCCCCCTTAGCTATATCGACAGTCAGACCCCAATATTTGCATTATGGCGGCATGTTAAGACTAAAGCAGACCAATTGGCTATTCTATAGTGGCAATGCACATGGAAACTTGCGTGTCCGGGAGATGATAAGGATTATTCCATTGATGTCTGGCCCACCCCGGTGAGTAAGGATGTCCTGATGGTGGAAGGCTGCAAGGAATGGTGTCACGAAGTCTCGGCGTGACCGCTCGCCCAGATGAAGACGCGGCCGCGACTGGAGAGCGGCGTCTGTGCTTAAATCGGCGCCACTTCCGGGTATGACGCGCGGCCATGTGATCGCAAGGCAGCGGTCACGTGACTTCCAGTGACGTCATGAGGACAAGGCCCGCATACTGCAACGGCAGCTAGGTGGAGACGACTGTTGCGATGCGAAAAATCAATCGCTGAGCTGTTAAAGCTTATAGTATATAAGATGTTAGTATGCGGAAGCCCCATGTACAGATGTAATACCATAAGGTTGCAGAAGGGACATCAGTATCTATATCAGTTTCTATTAGAAAATATATATATTTTGATCCAAACATAATCTGGTATCTGATATTATTTAATTAATATTAAGCAAAATATTATATCAAATCCTATAAGGGACATCCATATGATGTGATTTGAATACAAAATATATAATGCAATGCAGTAATTATTGCCAGTAAATACAAGGCAGATATATAAGGTTATCAGGTTATAGTGTCATATATGATGATCATCACCTACGTCCTACTCATGTTATATAGTCGGCTAGTGCTCCATAATATAATTAGAGACTGTCGTGTCAAATTTATGGGTCCGAAATAATAAATAAACAGTATTAAGATAAAAAATGGAGAAAATTATTCTCCATTAGATATGTTGGTATGATACCACTGGTCTCCAGATAACCAGTATTACGATCTCTATATGTTTGATTTTTGGCCTCTTCATAAAAAGCATGCAAAGTCAATGTGTTCGTTTAGTCCAGCCGGTGTAGTGGTATTGAGTCTGAAAATCCATTTAGATTCTTTTTGTTTTAGGAGTTTATCTATGTCTCCTTTTCTGGTTGTGAGTTTCAGTACCTCAATCACTGAGAATCGAACAACTTCAGGATTCCCGGCGTGGTTGGACCAAACATGGCGGGAAATTGGTTTGTCACGTCTTTTACGGATATCTCCAATATGTTCCAAGACTCTTACTTTAAATGATCTCTTTGTTTTCCCTATATACTTAAGGTTACAGGGACATGTGGCCATATAGATCACGCCCATAGTGTTGCAATTGGCAAAGCTACGGACGTGAAATATTTTCTCGTTCGAGCTATTATGAAATGTATTGCCTGGAGACAGAAAACTACAGGCTTTACATTTCCCACATCTGAAGGTACCCACTTGTCTGTTTGTAAGCCATGTATTTAATACTGGGGGGTCAAAATGACTATGCACCAGAGTGTCCCCTATACTGCGTCCTCGTCTGAATGTAATGGACGGATTCTCTGGCAGGACATGTGTCAAATCTGGGTCCGTTTTGATTAAAGACCAATAGCGACTCAGAATGTCCCGGACCTGTTGGGACTCGGAGTCGAACGTACCAATGATTCTGATCGGTCCTGGAGTGTTCGTTATTTCTTTTTTTGTTGGAGTTTGTAAGAGGGAGGTGCGATCCCTCGATTTGGCCCAGTTCCAGGCCTCATAAAGGCAATGGTCGGGGTACCCCCTTTCCTTAAAGCGGTGGAAAAGTTTTGAGGATTCTCTCACAAAGGTTTCTGGGTCCGAACAATTACGTCGCACCCTCAGGAATTGACCTTTGGGGATGCCCTTTTTGAGGGACCTAGGGTGGAAACTCTCCCACCGGAGAAGACTATTAGTGGAAGTCTTTTTTCTGAACAACGTTGTTTTAATATAATTATTTATGTCCCGTTCGAGGGTCACATCTAAAAACGTAATTTGGACTATGATGTATTTCTGACGTGAAAAATAGTCCTATCTGATTAGAATTCAATGTATCCATAAATAGATGAAATTCCTGTTCTGTTCCAGACCATAGAAGCAGGATGTCATCTATGAATCTGGACCAAAGAGATATATGTTTGGTCCACTGATTCATAGTTTCAGAGAAGACTATCACGTCTTCCCACCAGCCCAGGAGCAAATTTGCATATGTCGGTGCACATGGGCTACCCATAGCGGTGCCCCTGAGCTGGTGGTAGAGGCGACCATCAAAAACAAAATAATTATGTGTTAGAACAAACTTAAGTAGTTCGAGAACAAAATTATTGTGATGAACCATGTTAGTGGATCGAGTCTCCAAAAAAAATTTTGCTGATATCAGACCTTTATCGTGGGGGATCGAAGTGTACAGTGCCTCTACATCAATCGAGGCGAACCAGGTGTATGGTTCCAGAGAGATGCCTTCTAGTCTTTTAAGCAAATCAGTGGTGTCGCGAAGATAGGAGGGTAGAGCGGATACAAATGGTCGTAGGATGTAATCAATGTAGGTCCCTACATGTTGATCATTTAAAGTAAGAGTCTTGGAACATATTGGAGATATCCGTAAAAGACGTGACAAACCAATTTCCCGCCATGTTTGGTCCAACCACGCCGGGAATCCTGAAGTTGTTCGATTCTCAGTGATTGAGGTACTGAAACTCACAACCAGAAAAGGAGACATAGATAAACTCCTAAAACAAAAAGAATCTAAATGGATTTTCAGACTCAATACCACTACACCGGCTGGACTAAACGAACACATTGACTTTGCATGCTTTTTATGAAGAGGCCAAAAATCAAACATATAGAGATCGTAATACTGGTTATCTGGAGACCAGTGGTATCATACCAACATATCTAATGGAGAATAATTTTCTCCATTTTTTATCTTAATACTGTTTATTTATTATTTCGGACCCATAAATTTGACACGACAGTCTCTAATTATATTATGGAGCACTAGCCGACTATATAACATGAGTAGGACGTAGGTGATGATCATCATATATGACACTATAACCTGATAACCTTATATATCTGCCTTGTATTTACTGGCAATAATTACTGCATTGCATTATATATTTTGTATTCAAATCACATCATATGGATGTCCCTTATAGGATTTGATATAATATTTTGCTTAATATTAATTAAATAATATCAGATACCAGATTATGTTTGGATCAAAATATATATATTTTCTAATAGAAACTGATATAGATACTGATGTCCCTTCTGCAACCTTATGGTATTACATCTGTACATGGGGCTTCCGCATACTAACATCTTATATACTATAAGCTTTAACAGCTCAGCGATTGATTTTTCGCATCGCAACAGTCGTCTCCACCTAGCTGCCGTTGCAGTATGCGGGCCTTGTCCTCATGACGTCACTGGAAGTCACGTGACCGCTGCCTTGCGATCACATGGCCGCGCGTCATACCCGGAAGTGGCGCCGATTTAAGCACAGACGCCGCTCTCCAGTCGCGGCCGCGTCTTCATCTGGGCGAGCGGTCACGCCGAGACTTCGTGACACCATTCCTTGCAGCCTTCCACCATCAGGACATCCTTACTCACCGGGGTGGGCCAGACATCAATGGAATAATCCTTATCATCTCCCGGACACGCAAGTTTCCATGTGCATTGCCACTATAGAATAGCCAATTGGTCTGCTTTAGTCTTAACATGCCGCCATAATGCAAATATTGGGGTCTGACTGTCGATATAGCTAAGGGGGATACATAAATCCCCATATATCAATAGTTCTATATATACTCAGTTTAGACCATTGTGGTAAACTAACAGACCTTCTAATAATATTAATACTATTATACTCAATTTCTCAGCTATAACTATAGTTGGAATAGACCGCGATCACTTGTTATACCTACACAATTGTCCATCCATATTATTAACAAATGATAGGACATGTGTCACTACTGTGATTGTTGGTTCATTTTTCTGTAATCAGGAATATATCATCACCCTCCAGCTGTGCTGTCTGGCATACCTCCTGCCTCACTGCATTACTGGAGCTGCATATGTCTTATTCTCTAATAATTATTCATAATTAAGTGACTAGTCTATCATACTATATTCAGTCACTTAATTAGTATTGTTTTTGGTGGCTGCTTTGCTGTCTTTGTAATTGTAATTTTATGTGACACACCCCGTGTGCTATTCTGGTTTTTGTCCCCTGAGGAGCCCAATATCAACAGGGCGAAACGCGTAGGGACGCTCTATATTAACATAACACTATCGCACTTTGTCTTTGTCATTTTTTACCTCTACTATATGGGGGTTTGGGGTGTTATTTGTATAAATAAAGCATTTCTTATTTTTGGCACACCAGTAGACTAGTAATGGTCTCCCCTTAGGATCTTTTTCATCGGTCACCTGTATCAGGGTCCCTCAGGGCATTACAGGAGGTACGAGATACGGGATCGCCCCTATCGGGGCGGCCATTCCGTTTACAGGCAGGGCCTAAATTGTAGGGGAATCCATTAGGGATACTGCCCCATATTCATCAATCACTTGAACTCCTACATCCAAGAAGTCAAGTGAGATAGATTTATGTTTGCTTTATTTTCTCTTTTTTTTTGTTTACATATTTCTTATACATTATGGGTCGTTAATTTTAAATATTAATATTAAAAGTGAAGCTTTAGAATTAATTGGTTCCTTCTGTGACACCCGTTTGTTAATTTGACCTAATTCTACTATAATCCCGTGAACAGGGTTGTATGTTCAGTCTGTGAATCCCGTCTTTAGAACGAATTTTTACTTAAACCTATATCTATTATCAATTATTTGACTTGATATGGCCGGCTTTCTTAGTACGCAAAGCAATGAGGATAGATGGCTATTAGAAGCGACAGAGATCTTTTCAGAGAAGGAACTCAGTTTACCTTCAATAGCGACTCCATCTATAAAAACTGCATTTAAAGATCTATACGAGACTCATAAAGAATACATCAAAACTTGGTGGGAGATTCAATCACTAGATAACTATATTAAAAACTCAATTGTACCAAGGGGCCTTCGAATTTTCATACGCCCAGCCGCACGCATCAGTAACGCTGAACTACTGATGAAATGGGAGGCTGAGGCTACAGCGAGCTCAGTTAGGTTTATGCGCTTATTACTTGATCAGGAAAAAAACAATATTGAACAACTAGATAAACGTAAACAAGACCTAACTGAGCAAGCCCTTAAATTCAAAGATCATACTGAATTCCCCAAAAAAGAACTTGAACTTCAAAATAACATCGAAAAATTTAGGAATAATTTGGTAGAAAGGAAACACCGCCAATTTACCAAAGACCTTACAGAATTTAGAAGCAACACAGCCTACACGAATATAAGAACAGACCAAAGGGGTTTCGCTACTGACACATCTGCCTCAGAGGCAGAGAGTTCTGATCCAGAGTCTACTACATATCGTCAGACTTACACCCACCCAAGAACTAATTGGAGAGGGAGAGGTCGCAGGAGGGGACGGAGCAGATATTTGGGTCCCAGACCCATCGGTAGGGGGGAACAATCGACAGGCTTTCAATATCAGAGACAATGGGAGTCACAAAATATGGAGGAGAGAGGAGACAGTACACGAGACGACAGAAGGCAGGAATACACTTCAGATGGCTGTACATTGGGGCCCTCTACATACTCTGGTACACCAACTTCCAACTCCTTGCCTTTTTTAGGCCAACCACAGGGAAACATCTATGGACTGAGGAATCGCCCTCTACCTCATCAAATAAACAAGAAATAAGTTGTACTTCATCTGACATGTCTATTATTAACCTCTCAGATACTACACTATCCAGAGACGAATTATCCATTTTAAAAAGGGGCCTTACCTTTGTTCCAACTACACGTTACAATTGTTTCAATTGGATCAAGGATTTAAATCTCTTCACTAGAAAACTTCGTTGGCATAAAATTTTTGCCACAACAGATCAAAAAAGATGCCTAGAACTGGGGATCAACAGGGAAGATCTAGATAGTTTTAACAATCTTACTGAGTTACTAGATGAAAATGAACGCCCCATTGGACAAGGCCCGTTCACGTCTCTTAAAAACAGAAGCACTAAAATGCCACCGAAAACCCTTAATGATGCCAACATTGAAACTTTTTTGAGATCAGTAACACGCGATTTACACAGGCTTGAAGAACTAAATATACATAAAAACTATACTTATCCTGAAATGACAGCACTACAAAATCTTAATAAAAATAGTAACATTGTTGTGAAACCGTCAGATAAGGGGGGAAACATTGTTATTCTTTCCCTCCAACAGTATAGGGATATGTGCTATACCCTTGTATCAGATACAAATAGTTACGAACGCTTAAAAAATGACCCCACATCAACCTATCTAGCTGAACTGACTGAAATCATACAATGGGGCCTTCTCAATAAATGTATAGACAAAAAAGAATCCGAATTTTTGCTACCCACTAATCCAAAAATAGCGACCTTTTATGGACTTCCAAAAATCCATAAGGGAACAGTTCCATTGAAGGGACGTCCTATTGTCTCTGGTATTGATAGCCTCACCCAACATGTAGGGACCTACATTGATTACATCCTACGACCATTTGTATCCGCTCTACCCTCCTATCTTCGCGACACCACTGATTTGCTTAAAAGACTAGAAGGCATCTCTCTGGAACCATACACCTGGTTCGCCTCGATTGATGTAGAGGCACTGTACACTTCGATCCCCCACGATAAAGGTCTGATATCAGCAAAATATTTTTTGGAGACTCGATCCACTAACATGGTTCATCACAATAATTTTGTTCTCGAACTACTTAAGTTTGTTCTAACACATAATTATTTTGTTTTTGATGGTCGCCTCTACCACCAGCTCAGGGGCACCGCTATGGGTAGCCCATGTGCACCGACATATGCAAATTTGCTCCTGGGCTGGTGGGAAGACGTGATAGTCTTCTCTGAAACTATGAATCAGTGGACCAAACATATATCTCTTTGGTCCAGATTCATAGATGACATCCTGCTTCTATGGTCTGGAACAGAACAGGAATTTCATCTATTTATGGATACATTGAATTCTAATCAGATAGGACTATTTTTCACGTCAGAAATACATCATAGTCAAATTACGTTTTTAGATGTGACCCTCGAACGGGACATAAATAATTATATTAAAACAACGTTGTTCAGAAAAAAGACTTCCACTAATAGTCTTCTCCGGTGGGAGAGTTTCCACCCTAGGTCCCTCAAAAAGGGCATCCCCAAAGGTCAATTCCTGAGGGTGCGACGTAATTGTTCGGACCCAGAAACCTTTGTGAGAGAATCCTCAAAACTTTTCCACCGCTTTAAGGAAAGGGGGTACCCCGACCATTGCCTTTATGAGGCCTGGAACTGGGCCAAATCGAGGGATCGCACCTCCCTCTTACAAACTCCAACAAAAAAAGAAATAACGAACACTCCAGGACCGATCAGAATCATTGGTACGTTCGACTCCGAGTCCCAACAGGTCCGGGACATTCTGAGTCGCTATTGGTCTTTAATCAAAACGGACCCAGATTTGACACATGTCCTGCCAGAGAATCCGTCCATTACATTCAGACGAGGACGCAGTATAGGGGACACTCTGGTGCATAGTCATTTTGACCCCCCAGTATTAAATACATGGCTTACAAACAGACAAGTGGGTACCTTCAGATGTGGGAAATGTAAAGCCTGTAGTTTTCTGTCTCCAGGCAATACATTTCATAATAGCTCGAACGAGAAAATATTTCACGTCCGTAGCTTTGCCAATTGCAACACTATGGGCGTGATCTATATGGCCACATGTCCCTGTAACCTTAAGTATATAGGGAAAACAAAGAGATCATTTAAAGTAAGAGTCTTGGAACATATTGGAGATATCCGTAAAAGACGTGACAAACCAATTTCCCGCCATGTTTGGTCCAACCACGCCGGGAATCCTGAAGTTGTTCGATTCTCAGTGATTGAGGTACTGAAACTCACAACCAGAAAAGGAGACATAGATAAACTCCTAAAACAAAAAGAATCTAAATGGATTTTCAGACTCAATACCACTACACCGGCTGGACTAAACGAACACATTGACTTTGCATGCTTTTTATGAAGAGGCCAAAAATCAAACATATAGAGATCGTAATACTGGTTATCTGGAGACCAGTGGTATCATACCAACATATCTAATGGAGAATAATTTTCTCCATTTTTTATCTTAATACTGTTTATTTATTATTTCGGACCCATAAATTTGACACGACAGTCTCTAATTATATTATGGAGCACTAGCCGACTATATAACATGAGTAGGACGTAGGTGATGATCATCATATATGACACTATAACCTGATAACCTTATATATCTGCCTTGTATTTACTGGCAATAATTACTGCATTGCATTATATATTTTGTATTCAAATCACATCATATGGATGTCCCTTATTGGATTTGATATAGTATTTTGCTTAATATTAATTAAATAATATCAGATACCAGATTATGTTTGGATCAAAATATATATATTTTCTAATAGAAACTGATATAGATACTGATGTCCCTTCTGCAACCTTATGGTATTACATCTGTACATGGGGCTTCCGCATACTAACATCTTATATACTATAAGCTTTAACAGCTCAGCGATTGATTTTTCGCATCGCAACAGTCGTCTCCACCTAGCTGCCGTTGCAGTATGCGGGCCTTGTCCTCATGACGTCACTGGAAGTCACGTGACCGCTGCCTTGCGATCACATGGCCGCGCGTCATACCCGGAAGTGGCGCCGATTTAAGCACAGACGCCGCTCTCCAGTCGCGGCCGCGTCTTCATCTGGGCGAGCGGTCACGCCGAGACTTCGTGACACCATTCCTTGCAGCCTTCCACCATCAGGACATCCTTACTCACCGGGGTGGGCCAGACATCAATGGAATAATCCTTATCATCTCCCGGACACGCAAGTTTCCATGTGCATTGCCACTATAGAATAGCCAATTGGTCTGCTTTAGTCTTAACATGCCGCCATAATGCAAATATTGGGGTCTGACTGTCGATATAGCTAAGGGGGATACATAAATCCCCATATATCAATAGTTCTATATATACTCAGTTTAGACCATTGTGGTAAACTAACAGACCTTCTAATAATATTAATACTATTATACTCAATTTCTCAGCTATAACTATAGTTGGAATAGACCGCGATCACTTGTTATACCTACACAATTGTCCATCCATATTATTAACAAATGATAGGACATGTGTCACCACTGTGATTGTTGGTTCATTTTTCTGTAATCAGGAATATATCATCACCCTCCAGTTGTGCTGTCTGGCATACCTCCTGCCTCACTGCATTACTGGAGCTGCATATGTCTTATTCTCTAATAATTATTCATAATTAAGTGACTAGTCTATCATACTATATTCAGTCACTTAATTAGTATTGTTTTTGGTGGCTGCTTTGCTGTCTTTGTAATTGTAATTTTATGTGACACACCCCGTGTGCTATTCTGGTTTTTGTCCCCTGAGGAGCCCAATATCAACAGGGCGAAACGCGTAGGGACGCTCTATATTAACATAACACTATCGCACTTTGTCTTTGTCATTTTTTACCTCTACTATATGGGGGTTTGGGGTGTTATTTGTATAAATAAAGCATTTCTTATTTTTGGCACACCAGTAGACTAGTAATGGTCTCCCCTTAGGATCTTTTTCATCGGTCACCTGTATCAGGGTCCCTCAGGGCATTACAGGAGGTACGAGATACGGGATCGCCCCTATCGGGGCGGCCATTCCGTTTACAGGCAGGGCCTAAATTGTAGGGGAATCCATTAGGGATACTGCCCCATATTCATTAATCACTTGAACTCCTACATCCAAGAAGTCAAGTGAGATAGATTTATGTTTGCTTTATTTTCTCTTTTTTTTTTGTTTACATATTTCTTATACATTATGGGTCGTTAATTTTAAATATTAATATTAAAAGTGAAGCTTTAGAATTAATTGGTTCCTTCTGTGACACCCGTTTGTTAATTTGACCTAATTCTACTATAATCCCGTGAACAGGGTTGTATGTTCAGTCTGTGAATCCCTATCAGAAGGAAGGAAAGATGAGACGCACAACGGATCCTGTGTAGCAGCTGTAAGGCCTTTATGGTCCCATCAGAATTGGCTTTTGATTTGATAACTGTGAGGTAGTGACAGGCCTCATGGCTGCTATGGGAGATTCATGGCAGGAGTTTCCATATCTTTCCCGTCAGTCATAAATTCTGAGGCAGCACCAGGTGCCACAATCAGTCTGGGATAAGAGCCCAGCCCAGACTGTCAGTCAAGAGAGAGAGTCTTGGTGCAACAGAGGCCCTGCTAGAGACTCTGGAAGGGTGGTCTCAGCCGGGCTGGCTGAGGGGCCATGGGGCTAGGTGTTAGCCTGAACTTTGGGGGACTCTGCAAGGTGTGGGAATCGATGGTCGCTAAGCCAGAGTCAGGCAGACTTATGGGCCACAATCCCCCAAACGTATTGGACTTTGTTACAGCCTGGAAGTGCTGGAGTATAGGCTGGAAAAGCCACACGTTGGTACCGTGTGTGAACGGGTGCTACAAGTGAGGTAGGATTATTCCTGTTTAGTTAAAGCCCAGATGGGTAAGGGGTTTGTTTTGTTGTTTTTTGTTTGGCTGTTGTGAAAATAAACCTAACGTTTGGACATGCAAATCGACTGTTGTGGAGATAATTGTGAGAATGACCCCCGAAAAAGAGCTAATCCTTCACAATTGGTGGAGGATGCTTGCAGGTGTCTGTGCTGAAAAGTAAAAAGCAATGCGGTTGCTAGGGGCAATGACAACTCAGGAGCCTGTTTGTTTGTTGGAGCAGGTGTTGCTGATGATAATCTGGACTTTTTTTTCTGTGGTGCAAACTGCACGGGGATTTAAATGACCAGTAGCCCTAATTTACAGAGACTGACTGATGGACATTTTTGTCAAAATGGCGACCTCGGTGAAAGGTGGTCCGGTTTTGCGGAAAACCAAGGCCACAGAGAAAGTAATGGAGCAGCTGGTGTGGAAAACTAATGCTTTGTTGAGGAAGCCCAGTGCTGCACTTGGAGAGGCTGCTCTGAACTTGGCTAAGAGTCGAGTGCCGGAGGAAAAGTGGATGTATGCCGTTGCCAAGGGCAACCACCGAGAAGACAAGAAGATGGAGAACAGGGCGGTTTTTCGAAGTTCCTATATCACCTGCGACTGTGTACAGAGTCCTAAAGGGTGCGGGTGGAGTGACCGTCCAGGAAAAGTCAGAACTCCAGGCCATTCTGTTTCTGGTGGCAACAGTTGTGGTAAGGACTTTTCCGGTGTTCGGGATACCAGGAACCAAGAGAAGGCTGGTGATTTTGGTAGAGACGCCCTGGGAATTTCTTTGTCTCCCGAGACTACCAAATTCACAACGTCAGGCAGTAAGACTGTTCCTGTGGCAGTCCCAGTGACGGTGAGCCAGCTGCAGTGGAAACCGCCTGGGTGGGTGACTGAAAAATCACAGAGGTGATACATTGTCTCGGAAGTGTATGACATTAGGAAAAACACAGTGTTTGAACAGGCGGGTAAGCCTGTTGTGGTTACTCCCTCGAAGAAACCTGCAGGGGAGAAGGTTTCTGGGTCGCCCAAAGAGCCTGTGACCAAAGCTAGATTTGGGGTGGTGAAAGTCAGAGATCCCATGCTAACCCGGGTAAGAGGTAGCATGATGGCCGCCCAAGAGACTGATAGAATATTAAATGTTCGGGACAATTAGGTGGATAAAACGGACTATCAGGTGGTTCTCACTGAGGGAGAGTCTCCAGTGAGAACTGAGACTTGTGAACCTGATGTTACAAATACGCTCATACATGAGGGAATGGTGGACCGTAATGTTCCCTTATGCTTGGAGGTTTTGAGTAATGGAGACACTTCTGCAGAGAGTGACAAAACTCCTGCAGAACTTGTACCTGTTCCTTTAAATGATAATGTGAAGAAGCTGCACTTTGAGAACAAGGGTGCAGATAAGATGCAAAGTAAAAGTGTCAAGTTACTTGAATGGCATAATGACAATGTGGATTTTTGCAAAAGATGTAAACGCGATGTTAAAGGATAACTGTCACATTTAGACCCTAATTTCAATTTTCATATATGTAGTTACTAATAACATGATATTCCAAATCAGTTACTATTAGACTGACTTACCCCATATTTAATAAGATTCAGCCCTTAGCAACCAGTCTGCATAAAACTGCAATTTCACTATTCAGTTAAGATTGGCGCCACTGCCCTCACCCTGAGGCTAATCCCGCCTGCCCTCACTAGCCAGTGACAATAGCCCCCCAAAAGTGTCAGTAACCAGAGCCCTCCCCCTTAAAGGGTTAATCTCCTGCAGCACAAAGGGGTCCTCTTACCACATGTTGCTTTCATTTATACACTGAGCAGACGGCAGATCTCCCTTCCCTGTTATGCGCTGCTTCGACTCTGCATTGTGCAGTTCTGCTGAGTGAGGGAGCGTCTGCCAAGCGCAGGGACAGGGAGAAGTGCACACAGCCCAGGCACTGTTATCAGCTGCTGGGGAGGACCTGGCTTTAATCATTTACTTACAGTCCCTGGCTGTCAGTAATCTGACCTTGCAGGCTGCCTGCTTGTCTTCCATCCTTGAACAGATAGACGGACCCTGCCTAGCAACCCTATTTTAAGCACAGGTAAAAGTAGGCAGTACAGGGAACAAAACTGTGGAATTAAAGGGGTAATTGAATACACAGTGAAAAGTTTAAATAGGGCCACCAAGGAGATATTAATCACCACAATCCAATACTCAAAAAAAATAAAAAATATTACAGTTATACTTTAAGGTGCTTGTACACGAGGTGAAGTGGGGCCGTGGTTTCCTTGTGGTATGGGGACTGTGGGGAAACAATTCTGTAGCTAGTTGTGAAACTCCTGCATAAGTGGTGTCTAGCCCTTTAAATGAAGTGACCATTAGAAACAATAGTGCTGATAAAGTGCAAAATTAAAATGTGACGTCTTGTGAAATAGGTGATGATAATTACATGTCTTTTCCATTGCAGGATGTGGTCGAGGGAATAGCGCCCCCTGGAGGAAAAAAAAAAAAGAAAAAGACAGAAGGGTTGATAAATATTGTGAGCACAGATGGGAGCAATCCTACTCTGATGAAAGAGCAAAAAAGTGGGGCAGTCCTGGAGGATGTGCCACACGTGCCAGAGGTGAATATGCAGTCTCCACAGTGTTCTATTGTCAATAAGGTAATGTCCTAGGTAGGGATTAACTCATCAGTGCTCCTAGAGGTCAACGTTAATAATGACTCAAGCAGCATAGGTGACGTATGTGCTGTGACCATTAGCAACTCCGAGAGGGAAGCTACCAGTTCGAAGTCTTGCGAAGTTGAGGTGGTTACTAGTATCGACCAGATAACAGTTGTATCTGACATGACGAGAGTTAAGTGGGGAGACGTCAGCCTAGTGTCCGAGACCCATACCCAGACCGTGGTAAATGACCTGCCAGGTCAGTACAGCTACAAACTTGAAGATGTTTTCGCTCGTTCCGCACAGTCCCTAGATACACTAGAGAAGGGACTACCTGGTCCAGCAGAGCTACTGGAGAAAGCTCCAGAGGAGTCAAAGGAGGAGACTTGGAAAGAGATGAATGAACTGAAGGATCTAGAGTCACAAATACTGTAGAAGCAGAAATTCTCCAACTTGAACTTGCAGCTTCTGAGCGATCCAGACGTCATGTGGAGCCGGAAAGGGATAAGCTGGCTGATGAAGTCTCAAACCGCATCTCAGGAAAATCAGCTCTCGTGGAGGAGAAAAGACTTTTGGAAGCCAGGATTGCTCATCTTAACCAAGAGTTACGTGATCGAATGGTGGACCTGGACCACCAGAGACAAATTGTGTCTAAGTTAGAGAAAAAACAAAAGAAGTTTGACCAGCTCCTGGCTGAAGAGAAATACATCTCGGCTCGATATGCCGAAGAACGTGACCGAGCGGAGATCAAGGCTCTTTCCTTGGCTAGAGCCCTTAAAGAAGCGAGAAGAGTTTAAGAGGCTGAATGTAATGGTGCAGAACCCCAAATAACCAGACAGAGTTTAAACAATGATGGATTTATTAAATGACGGCAGCACAGTCCAGACCAGAAACCATATGCAGGTAATCAATCCAAATAATAACTTGTGCAGGAAAACTCACAAGGGACAGCCAGACCAGGCAAAAGTTCATATGCACAGAAATAGTCCATCTACCGTAGTACCTAGGGACGAGACATTTCCCTTTGCAAACCTCTTCTCAAGCGTGCACGCGGACTCTCAAGCGGCCCAGCATGGATATGCGATCATGTCGGCACGGACACCGGAACCGCGTCCGCCCGCAAAATAGTCGGAACCGAAGATTCCGCAGGCACATGCGTGACCTGTCCCGCTACTCCAGTGGGGCCCCCCGCAGGCCGAGCCCCATGAGAATTCCTGGGGGCCCCAGTGGACAGTGAACTAGGAGAGTGTCTTACATTACCCCCCCCTCCCTCGAGGAGGTGACTCAGAAGACTCCAAACGAGCTTTCCCCGGATTCTTACGGTGGAAAGCTGCCACTAATTAATCCGCATGAACCTGGCGGACAGGTACCCAACATCTCTCCTCTGGACCAAATACTTTCCAGTCCACTAAATACTGGAGGGACCTCTGGACAAAACGGGAGTCCAAAATCTCATTAACCTCGAGTTCCGACTCCCCTTGAACCTCCACCGGAGATGGAGTTTGAATGAAGGGAGCTGACTCTGCTGCCGATTTGAGCAGTGAAACATGAAAGATGTTCACTCCTCAAATCGATGGAGGAAGAGCAACCGAATTATCTTCTGTATCACCGGATATGGACCAATGAATCTAGGCCCCAGTTTGGCAGATGGTTGGCGCAAGGGAATGTGTCTGGTGGAGACCCACACTGGATCTCCTACCTTAAACTCTTGCCCCGCAGTGCGATGACGATCAGTAAATATTTTCTGTTGTGCCACTGCACTTCTAAGATTCTGCCGCGCCAACAACCAAATGGGTTGCCTATCCTGGAACCAATGATCCGCCACCGGTGAGTAGCACTGTATTGGGTTTTTCTCTAGTTGTCTCCTGACGAACCTAATCTATATGGGGAAACGCGTCGAGGCGAGAACCTTTAATTTAATCTAGACAATCATTTTTGTATTGATATCTTACTATATTATATGACCTGGGCATCCATAAGGGTCTATTGTGTGTTGTAGGGTTGTTTTAAGGACAGATAGGCACGGGGACAGAGTGCTCCCACCATCTGGGTGCATCTCTGGGCTGAGTACTGTCCCACCCTAGGGTTACACTAGGGACCCTTCTGGCCTGCCCTTTTCCCACACTTTACCATCTACCCCCCCCCCATCCTTAATTTAGCCCACTTGTGCTTGTTTGTTTGTCTGTCTAATTCTATTGTCCCCATGTGAGGGTATTATGGTAATTTTTTATATTTCCTAATAAAAGCTATATTTTAGGTGGTTGACCTCTGTGATAGATAATTCTTTATACAACCACCAGAAACGCATTTTTCCAGTGTTCAAATGGGTTGCCTATCCTGGAACCAATGATTCGCCACCGGTGAGTCAGTGAAGGTTCCTACCAGAGAGGAGAGTCTTGGATTCCTGCCCCCACACACCTGAACAGAGACATCTTGGTAGAGTCATGTTTGGAGTTGTTATAAGCCACCTACCGAAAGGGGAGGATGAGCTGCCCATTCCTCCTGGCAGTCTGGCATGAAACACCAGAGATATTGTTCCAGAGTCTGGTTCGTTCTCTATGTCTGCCCATTGTTCTCTGGGTGAAACCCAGATGAAAATGACAGCCTAATCCCCAACCGAGAGCAGAAAAACCGCCAAAACCGGGAGATAAACTGGACTCCTCTATCTGAAACAATATCCTACAGCGCCCCATGTAATCGGAAGACATGTTTGACAAACAGATCTGACAGCTCTCCAGCTGATGGCAATCGGGGAGTGGTATAAAATGGGCCATCTTACTAAAACGGTCCACCACTACCCAAATTACCGTACACCTGGAAGACCTAGGCAGATCTGTTATGAAGTCCATTGATACGTGGGTGCATGGGGCCGAAGGAATAGGCAGCGGAAGCAAAGTACCAGAGGGAGCGGACCGAGCCGGTTTACCTAGAGCACAAATACTACATGCCTAAATGTAGGCTTTGATATAAAAAAACATCTTAGGTCACTATGACGTTTACGTTTACCACATGACGTTTACAAAGGGACATGGTTAGAGTTGAGCGAACACCTGGATGTTCGGGTTCGAGAAGTTCGGCCGAACATCCCGGAAATGTTCGGGTTCGGGATCCGAACCCGATCCGAACTTCGTCCCGAACCCGAACCCCATTGAAGTCAATGGGGACCCGAACTTTTCGGCACTAAAAAGGCTGTAAAACAGCCCAGGAAAGAGCTAGAGGGCTGCAAAAGGCAGCAACATGTAGGTAAATCCCCTGCAAACAAATGTGGATAGGGAAATGAATTAAAATAAAAATTAAATAAATAAAAATTAACCAAAATCAATTGGAGAGAGGTTCCATAGCAGAGAATCTGGCTTCCCGTCACCCACCACTGGAACAGTCCATTCTCAGATATTTAGGCCCCGGCACCCAGGCAGAGGAGAGAGGTCCCGTAACAGAGAATCTGTCTTCATGTCAGCAGAGAATTAGTCTGCATGTCATAGCAGAGAATGAGGCTTCACGTCAGCCACCACTGCAACAGTCCATTGGCATATATTTAGGCCCAGCACACCAGGCAGAGGAGAGAGGTCCCGTAACAGAGAATCTGGCTTCATGTCAGCAGAGAATCAGTCTGCATGTCATAGCAGAGAATGAGGCTTCACGTCAGCCACCACTGCAACAGTCCATTGGCATATATTTAGGCCCAGCACCCAGGCAGAGGAGAGAGGTCCCGTAACAGAGAATCTGTCTTCATGTCAGCAGAGAATTAGTCTGCATGTCATAGCAGAGAATGAGGCTTCACGTCAGCCACCACTGGAACAGTCCATTGTCATATATTTAGGCCCAGCACCCAGGCAGAGGAGAGAGGTCCCGTAACAGAGAATCTGGCTTCATGTCAGCAGAGAATTAGTCTGCATGTCATAGCAGAGAATGAGGCTTCACGTCAGCCACCACTGCAACAGTCCATTGGCATATATTTAGGCCCAGCACCCAGGCAGAGGAGAGAGGTCCCGTAACAGACAATCTGGCTTCATGTCAGCAGAGAATCAGTCTTCATATCATAGCAGAGAATCAGGCTTCACGTCACCCACCACTGTAAGAGTCAATTTTCATAAATTTAGGCCCAGAACCCAGGCAGAGGAGAAAGGTCCCGTAACAGACAATCTGGCTTCATGTCAGCAGAGAATCAGTCTTCATATCATAGCAGAGAATCAGGCTTCACGTCACCCACCACTGTAAGAGTCAATTTTCATAAATTTAGGCCCAGAACCCAGGCAGAGGAGAAAGGTCCCGTAACAGACAATCTGGCTTCATGTCAGCAGAGAATCAGTCTTCATATCATAGCAGAGAATCAGGCTTCACGTCACCCACCACTGTAAGAGTCAATTTTCATAAATTTAGGCCCAGAACCCAGGCAGAGGAGAAAGGTCCCGTAACAGACAATCTGGCTTCATGTCAGCAGAGAATCAGTCTTCATATCATAGCAGAGAATCAGGCTTCACGTCACCCACCACTGTAAGAGTCAATTTTCATAAATTTAGGCCCAGAACCCAGGCAGAGGAGAAAGGTCCCGTAACAGACAATCTGGCTTCATGTCAGCAGAGAATCAGTCTTCATATCATAGCAGAGAATCAGGCTTCACGTCACCCACCACTGTAAGAGTCAATTTTCATAAATTTAGGCCCAGAACCCAGGCAGAGGAGAAAGGTCCCGTAACAGACAATCTGGCTTCATGTCAGCAGAGAATCAGTCTTCATATCATAGCAGAGAATCAGGCTTCACGTCACCCACCACTGTAAGAGTCAATTTTCATAAATTTAGGCCCAGAACCCAGGTAGAGGAGAAAGGTCCCGTAACAGACAATCTGGCTTCATGACAGCAGAGAATCAGTCTGCATGTCATAGCAGAGAATCAGGCTTCACGTCAGCCACCACTGCAACAGTCCATTGTCATAAATTTAGGCCCAGCACCCAGGCAGAGGAGAGAGGTCCCGTAACAGACAATCTGGCTTCATGTCAGCAGAGAATTAGTCTGCATGTCATAGCAGAGAATCAGGCTTCATGTCAGCCACCACTGCAACAGTCCATTGGCATATATTTAGGCCTAGCACACAGGCAGAGGAGAGGTTCATTCAACTTTGGGTAGCATCGCAATATAATGGTAAAATGAAAATAAAAATAGGATTGAATGAGGAAGTGCCCTGGAGTCCAATAATATATGGTTATGGGGAGGTAGTTAATGTCTAATCTGGACAAGGGACGGACAGGTCCTGTGGGATCCATGCCTGGTTCATTTTTATGAACGTCAGCTTGTCCACATTGGCTGTAGACAGGCGGCTGCGTTTGTCTGTAATGACGCCCCCTGCCGTGCTGAATACACGTTCAGACAAAACGCTGGCTGCCGGGCAGGCCAGCACCTCCAAGGCATAAAAGGCTAGCTCTGGCCACGTGGACAATTTAGAGACCCAGAAGTTGAATGGGGCCGAACCATCAGTCAGTACGTGGAGGGGTGTGCACACGTACTGTTCCACCATGTTAGTGAAATGTTGCCTCCTGCTAACACGTTGCGTATCAGGTGGTGGTGCAGTTAGCTGTGGCGTGTTGACAAAAGTTTTCCACATCTCTGCCATGCTAACCCTGCCCTCAGAGGAGCTGGCCGTGACACAGCTGCCTTGGCGACCTCTTGCTCCTCCTCTGCCTTGGCCTTGGGCTTCCACTTGTTCCCCTGTGACATTTGGGAATGCTCTCAGTAGCGCGTCTACCAACGTGCGCTTGTACTCGCGCATCTTCCTATCACGCTCCAGTGCAGGAAGTAAGGTGGGCACATTGTCTTTGTAGCGTGGATCCAGCAGGGTGGCAACCCAGTAGTCCGCACAGGTTAAAATGTGGGCAACTCTGCTGTCGTTGCGCAGGCACTGCAGCATGTAGTCGCTCATGTGTGCCAGGCTGCCCAGGGGTA
This sequence comes from Bufo gargarizans, assembly GCF_014858855.1. NCBI lineage: Eukaryota > Metazoa > Chordata > Amphibia > Anura > Bufonidae > Bufo > Bufo gargarizans. The sequence continues at coordinate 45,008,884 of NC_058084.1, forward strand.
AGGACAAGCTGTCCTCTGTGGGAGGCGTATCGTCATCGTCCTGCCTTTCCCCCCAGCCACGCACCAGTGATGGACCCGAGCTGCGTTGGGTGCCACCCCGCTGTGACCATGCTTCATCCTCATCCTCCTCCACCTCCTCCTCATCCTCGTCCTCCTCGTCCTCCAGTAGTGGGCCCTGGCTGGCCACATTTGTACCTGGCCTCTGCTGTTGCAAAAAACCTCCCTCTGAGTCACTTCGAAGAGACTGGCCTGAAAGTGCTAAAAATGACCCCTCTTCCTCATCCTCCTCCTCCTCCTCCTGGGCCACCTCCTGTTCCATCATCGCCCTAAGTGTTTTCTCAAGGAGACATAGAAGTGGTATTGTAACGCTGATAACGGTGTCATCGCCACTGGCCATGTTGGTGGAGTACTCGAAACAGCGCAACAGGGCACACAGGTCTCGCATGGAGGCCCAGTCATTGGTGGTGAAGTGGTGCTGTTCTGTAGTGCGACTGACCCGTGCGTGCTGCAGCTGAAACTCCACTATGGCCTGCTGCTGCTCGCACAGTCTGTCCAGCATGTGCAAGGTGGAGTTCCACCTGGTGGGCACGTCGCATATGAGGCGGTGAGCGGGAAGGCCGAAGTTACGCTGTAGCGCAGACAGGCGAGCAGCAGCAGGATGTGAACGCCGGAAGCGCGAACAGACGGCCCGCACTTTATGCAGCAGCTCTGACATGTCGGGGTAGTTGTGAATGAACTTCTGCACCACCAAATTCAGCACATGCGCCAAGCAAGGGATGTGCGTCAAATTGGCTAGTCCCAGAGCTGCAACGAGATTTCGCCCATTATCACACACCACCAGGCCGGGCTTGAGGCTCACCGGCAGCAACCACTCGTCGGTCTGTTGTTCTATACCCCGCCACAACTCCTGTGCGGTGTGGGGCCTGTCCCCCAAACATATGAGTTTCAGAATGGCCTGCTGACGTTTACCCCGGGCTGTGCTGAAGTTGGTGGTGAAGGTGTGTGGCTGACTGGATGAGCAGGTGGAAGAAGAGGAGGAGGAAGCCGAGAAGGAGGAGGTGGCAACAGGAGGCAAAGAATGTTGCCCTGCGATCCTTGGCGGCGGAAGGACGTGCGCCAAACAGCTCTCCGCCTGGGGCCCAGCTGCCACTACATTTACCCAGTGTGCAGTTAGGGAGATATAGCGTCCCTGGCCGTGCTTACTGGTCCACGTATCTGTGGTTAGGTGGACCTTGCTACAGATGGCGTTGCGCAGTGCACACTTGATTTTATCGGATACTTGGTTGTGCAGGGAAGGCACGGCTCTCTTGGAGAAGTAGTGCCGGCTGGGAACAACATACTGTGGGACAGCAAGCGACATGAGCTGTTTGAAGCTGTCTGTGTCCACCAGCCTAAATGACAGCATTTCATAGGCCAGTAGTTTAGAAATGCTGGCATTCAGGGCCAGGGATCGAGGGTGGCTAGGTGGGAATTTACGCTTTCTATCAAATGTTTGTGAGATGGAGAGCTGAACGCTGGCGTGTGACATGGTTGAGACGCTTGGTGACGGAGGTGGTGGTGGTGGTGTTGGTGGTACATCCCCTGTTTGCTGGGCGGCAGGTGCCAACGTTCCTCCAGAGGCGGAGGAAGAGGCCGAGGCGGCAGCAGCAGAATAGGCCGAGGCGGCAGCAGCAGAAGAGGTAGCAGGGGGAGCCTGAGTGACTTCCTTGGTTTTAAGGTGTTTACTCCACTGCAGTTCATGCTTTGCATGCAGGTGCCTGGTCATGCAGGTTGTGCTCAGGTTCAGAACGTTAATGCCTCGCTTCAGGCTCTGATGGCACAGCGTGCAAACCACTCGGGTCTTGTCGTCAGCACATTGTTTGAAGAAGTGCCATGCCAGGGAACTCCTTGAAGCTGCCTTTGGGGTGCTCGGTCCCAGATGGCGGCGGTCAGTAGCAGGCGGAGTCTCTTGGCGGCGGGTGTTCTGCTTTTGCCCACTGCTCCCTCTTTTGCTACGCTGTTGGCTCGGTCTCACCACTGCCTCTTCCTCCGAACTGTGAAAGTCAGTGGCACGACCTTCATTCCATGTGGGGTCTAGGACCTCATCGTCCCCTGCATCGTCTTCCACCCAGTCTTGATCCCTGACCTCCTGTTCAGTCTGCACACTGCAGAAAGACGCAGCAGTTGGCACCTGTGTTTCGTCATCATCAGAGACATGCTGAGGTGGTATTCCCATGTCCTCATCATCAGGAAACATAAGTGGTTGTGCGTCAGTGCATTCTATGTCTTTCACCGCTGGGGAAGGGCTAGGTGGATGCCCTTGGGAAACCCTGCCAGCGGAGTCTTCAAACAGCATAAGAGACTGCTGCATAACTTGAGGCTGAGACAGTTTCCCTGGTATGCATGGGGGTGATGTGACAGACTGATGGGGTTGGTTTTCAGGCGCCATCTGTGCGCTTTCTGCAGAAGACTGGGTGGGAGATAATGTGAACGTGCTGGATCCACTGTCGGCCACCCAATTGACTAATGCCTGTACCTGCTCAGGCCTTACCATCCTTAGAACGGCATTGGGCCCCACCATATATCGCTGTAAATTCTGGCGGCTACTGGGACCTGAGGTAGTTGGTACACTAGGACGTGTGGATGTGGCAGAACGGCCACGTCCTCTCCCAGCACCAGAGGGTCCACTAACACCACCACGACCATGTCCACGTCCGCGTCCCTTACTAGATGTTTTTCTCATTGTTATGGTTCACCACAACAACAAATATATTATTTGGCCCAATGTATTGTATTCAAATTCAGCGGGATATAAATTTGAGGCCTAGTATTTAGGCGCTGGGTGACCGGTATGGATTTAGTGACAGAATTAGACTTGGAAATGCACAGAAGCGTGTGTGTGTGAAGTTATTCTGAATGACCCAATGTGCACCTTGAATATTATATACCCTTTTAGGGATAGATTTCAAATAGCTCTGATATAGCAGAAACCACTAAATTATGAAATTGCTAAATTGGGAATTGTACTTCAACCCAGAACAAAAAATGTGCTTTGACGGACACTAAATATCTTGCCCAGCAACAACAGTACAACGGTGGGTAACGAGAGATTTAGAGGGAATTAAATTTGAGGCCTAGTATTTAGGCGCTGGGTCACCGGTATGGATTTAGTGACAGAATTAGACTTGGAAATACACAGTAGCGGGTGTGTGTGAAGTTATTCTGAATGACCCTATGTGCACCTTCAATATTATATACCCTTTTAGGGATAGATTTCAAATAGCTCTGATATAGCAGAAACCACTAAATTATGAAATTGCTAAATTGGGAATTGTACTTCAACCCAGAACAAAAAATGTGCTTTGACGGACACTAAATATCTTGCCCAGCAACAACAGTACAGCGGTGGGTAACGAGAGATTTAGAGGGAATTAAATTTGAGGCCTAGTATTTAGGCGCTGGGTCACCGGTATGGATTTAGTGACAGAATTAGACTTGGAAATGCACAGAAGCGTGTGTGTGAAGTTATTCTGAATGACCCAATGTGCACCTTCAATATTATATACCCTTTTTGGGATAGATTTCAAATAGCTCTGATATAGCAGGAACCACTAAATTATGAAATTGCTAAATTGGGAATTGTACTTCAACCCAGAACAAAAAATGTGCTTTGACGGGCACTAAATAACTTTCCCAGCTACAACAGGACAACGGTAACGAGAGATTTAGAGGGATTTAAATTTGAGGCCTAGTATTTAGGCGCTGGGTGACAGGTATGGGTTTAGTGACAGAATTAGACTTGGAAATACACAGTAGCGGGTGTGTGTGAAGTTATTCTGAATGACCCTATGTGCACCTTCAATATTATATACCCTTTTAGGGATAGATTTCAAATAGCTCTGATATAGCAGAAACCACTAAATTATGAAATTGCTAAATTGGGAATTGTACTTCAACCCAGAACAAAAAATGTGCTTTGACGGACACTAAATATCTTGCCCAGCAACAACAGTACAGCGGTGGGTAACGAGAGATTTAGAGGGAATTAAATTTGAGGCCTAGTATTTAGGCGCTGGGTCACCGGTATGGATTTAGTGACAGAATTAGACTTGGAAATACACAGTAGCGGGTGTGTGTGAAGTTATTCTGAATGACCCTATGTGCACCTTCAATATTATATACCCTTTTTGGGATAGATTTCAAATAGCTCTGATATAGCAGGAACCACTAAATTATGAAATTGCTAAATTGGGAATTGTACTTCAACCCAGAACAAAAAATGTGCTTTGACGGGCACTAAATAACTTTCCCAGCTACAACAGGACAACGGTAACGAGAGATTTAGAGGGATTTAAATTTGAGGCCTAGTATTTAGGCGCTGGGTGACAGGTATGGGTTTAGTGACAGAATTAGACTTGGAAATACACAGTAGCGGGTGTGTGTGAAGTTATTCTGAATGACCCTATGTGCACCTTCAATATTATATACCCTTTTAGGGATAGATTTCAAATAGCTCTGATATAGCAGAAACCACTAAATTATGAAATTGCTAAATTGGGAATTGTACTTCAACCCAGAACAAAAAATGTGCTTTGACGGACACTAAATATCTTGCCCAGCAACAACAGTACACCGGTGGGTAACGAGAGATTTAGAGGGAATTAAATTTGAGGCCTAGTATTTAGGCGCTGGGTCACCGGTATGGATTTAGTGACAGAATTAGACTTGGAAATACACAGTAGCGGGTGTGTGTGAAGTTATTCTGAATGACCCTATGTGCACCTTCAATATTATATACCCTTTTTGGGATAGATTTCAAATAGCTCTGATATAGCAGGAACCACTAAATTATGAAATTGCTAAATTGGGAATTGTACTTCAACCCAGAACAAAAAATGTGCTTTGACGGGCACTAAATAACTTTCCCAGCTACAACAGGACAACGGTAACGAGAGATTTAGAGGGATTTAAATTTGAGGCCTAGTATTTAGGCGCTGGGTGACAGGTATGGGTTTAGTGACAGAATTAGACTTGGAAATACACAGTAGCGGGTGTGTGTGAAGTTATTCTGAATGACCCTATGTGCACCTTCAATATTATATACCCTTTTTGGGATAGATTTCAAATAGCTCTGATATAGCAGAAACCACTAAATTATGAAATTGCTAAATTGGGAATTGTACTTCAACCCAGAACAAAAAATGTGCTTTGACGGACACTAAATATCTTGCCCAGCAACAACAGTACAGCGGTGGGTAACGAGAGATTTAGAGGGAATTAAATTTGAGGCCTAGTATTTAGGCGCTGGGTCACCGGTATGGATTTAGTGACAGAATTAGACTTGGAAATACACAGTAGCGGGTGTGTGTGAAGTTATTCTGAATGACCCTATGTGCACCTTCAATATTATATACCCTTTTTGGGATAGATTTCAAATAGCTCTGATATAGCAGGAACCACTAAATTATGAAATTGCTAAATTGGGAATTGTACTTCAACCCAGAACAAAAAATGTGCTTTGACGGGCACTAAATAACTTTCCCAGCTACAACAGGACAACGGTAACGAGAGATTTAGAGGGATTTAAATTTGAGGCCTAGTATTTAGGCGCTGGGTGACAGGTATGGGTTTAGTGACAGAATTAGACTTGGAAATACACAGTAGCGGGTGTGTGTGAAGTTATTCTGAATGACCCTATGTGCACCTTCAATATTATATACCCTTTTTGGGATAGATTTCAAATAGCTCTGATATAGCAGAAACCACTAAATTATGAAATTGCTAAATTGGGAATTGTACTTCAACCCAGAACAAAAAATGTGCTTTGACGGACACTAAATATCTTGCCCAGCAACAACAGTACACCGGTGGGTAACGAGAGATTTAGAGGGAATTAAATTTGAGGCCTAGTATTTAGGCGCTGGGTCACCGGTATGGATTTAGTGACAGAATTAGACTTGGAAATACACAGTAGCGGGTGTGTGTGAAGTTATTCTGAATGACCCTATGTGCACCTTCAATATTATATACCCTTTTTGGGATAGATTTCAAATAGCTCTGATATAGCAGGAACCACTAAATTATGAAATTGCTAAATTGGGAATTGTACTTCAACCCAGAACAAAAAATGTGCTTTGACGGGCACTAAATAACTTTCCCAGCTACAACAGGACAACGGTAACGAGAGATTTAGAGGGATTTAAATTTGAGGCCTAGTATTTAGGCGCTGGGTGACAGGTATGGGTTTAGTGACAGAATTAGACTTGGAAATACACAGTAGCGGGTGTGTGTGAAGTTATTCTGAATGACCCTATGTGCACCTTCAATATTATATACCCTTTTTGGGATAGATTTCAAATAGCTCTGATATAGCAGAAACCACTAAATTATGAAATTGCTAAATTGGGAATTGTACTTCAACCCAGAACAAAAAATGTGCTTTGACGGACACTAAATATCTTGCCCAGCAACAACAGTACAGCGGTGGGTAACGAGAGATTTAGAGGGAATTAAATTTGAGGCCTAGTATTTAGGCGCTGGGTCACCGGTATGGATTTAGTGACAGAATTAGACTTGGAAATACACAGTAGCGGGTGTGTGTGAAGTTACTCTGAATGACCCTATGTGCACCTTCAATATTATATACCCTTTTTGGGATAGATTTCAAAGAGCTCTGATATAGCAGGAACCACTAAATTATGAAATTGCTAAATTGGGAATTGTATTTCAACCCAGAACAAGAAATGTGCTTGAACGGACACTAAATAACTCGCCCAGCTACAGCACTAGGGACAGATTTAGCTGGATATAAATTTGAGGCCTAGTATTTAGGCGCTGGGTGACCGGTATGGATTTAGTGACAGAATTAGACTGGGATATGGCCAAAAAATGAACAGACTATTGCTGGTTAAATGCACTTGGTGTGACAGCTTCACCCTGATGTAGGCTTTAGCCAAAAAACAACCACACCATTGAGGGTTAAATGCACTTGGTGACAGGCGCAGCTTGCCCCTGATTTTGTATATGGCCAAAAAATGAACAGACTATTGCTGGTTAAATGCACTTGGTGTGACAGCTTCACCCTGATGTAGGCTTTAGCCAAAAAACAACCACACCATTGAGGGTTAAATGCACTTGGTGACAGGCGCAGCTTGCCCCTGATTTTGTATATGGCCAAAAAATGAACAGACTATTGCTGGTTAAATGCACTTGGTGTGACAGCTTCACCCTGATGTAGGCTTTAGCCAAAAAACAACCACACCATTGAGGGTTAAATGCACTTGGTGACAGGCGCAGCTTGCCCCTGATTTTGTATATGGCCAAAAAATGAACAGACTATTGCTGGTTAAATGCACTTGGTGTCACAGCTTCACCCTGATGTAGGCTTTAGCCAAAAAACAACCACACCATTGAGGGTTAAATGCACTTGGTCGCAGCTTGTGCTGGCGCACCACAAGACACAAAATGGCCGCCGATCACCCCAGAAAAATGAGACTGACAAACGGTCTGTGCAGCCTAAAAACAGTGAGCAATTGAGGATCAGCAGCTCAATGATCCACAGCTGCAGATCGATCAGTTAATCAAGTCCTTTGGAGGAGTTAATCTGCCTAATCTCGCCCTACTGTCGCAGCCGCAACCTCTCCCTACGCTAATCAGAGCAGAGTGACGGGCGGCGCTATGTGACTCCAGCTTAAATAGAGGCTGGGTCACATGGTGCTCTGGCCAATCACAGCCATGCCAATAGTAGGCATGGCTGTGATGGCCTCTTGGGGCAAGTAGTATGACGCTTGTTGATTGGCTGCTTTGCAGCCTTTCAAAAAGCGCCAAGAAAGCGTCACAAAAGCGCGAAGAAAGCGACGAACACCGAACCCGAACCCGGACTTTTACGAAAATGTCCGGGTTCGGGTCCGTGTCACGGACACCCCAAAATTCGGTACGAACCCGAACTATACAGTTCGAGTTCGCTCATCCCTAGACATGGTCTTTTTTATTCCCAGATGCCCGGCCGACTTAGAATCATGTAACTGTTGTATGACTCTGAGCCTGATGTTCACAGGCACAAACAGCCGACCTTTAGGTTTGTTAGGAGGGCTCTCTGCCTGCAAAGGCAGAAGAAGAGAAGACAAATCCTCCATTATATCTGGGGTGTTCAAAGCGGCTACAAAGCACCTCGCAGGACTAATGGGCTCAGGCTCAGAGTCAAGTACCGAAATTACCTCTAGGAAACAATGGGAGAGGGCATCTTCTTTAACAATTTGGGGTCTGGGTTTGTAAGTTAACTGGAAATTAAAACGAGTGAAAAATAATGCCCAACAAGCTTGACAAGAATTTTACCTCTTGGCACCTTTAATATGTCAAGGTTTTCGTGGTCGGTGTAAACCGTAATGGGATGTCCCGCACCCCTTAGCCAATGTCTCCACTCTTGAAAGGCCAACTTAACTCCCAGAAGCTCTCTATTGCCAATGTCATAATTGCATTCGGCTGGTGAGAGTTTCCGGGAGAAAAAGGCACAAGGATGAAGCCTCTCAGGATTTCCAGAATACTAGGAGAGAACTGCCCCCACACCAACCTCAGAGGCGTCAACCTCGAGGAAAAAAGGTTGAGAAGTGTTTGGATGAATGAGGATTGGAGCAGAGCAGAAGGCCTGCTTCAGTGTCTCAAAGGTTTCGCCAGCCTCTCTCGTCCACTTAGATGGGTTCGCCCCTTTCTTAGTGAGGTTCGTGAGGGGCACTACCACAGAAGAAAAGTTCTTAATAAATTTGCTGTAGAATTTGGCGAAGCCTAAGAAACGCTGTAATCCCTTCAAGTCCTTAGGCGGGGGCCAATCCAGAACAGCTGAGAGCTTGGATGAATCCATCGCCAAACCTCGTATACCCTAGGAAGGGCAATTCTCTCACTTTAAACAGGCACTTTTTCGAGATTGGCATATAGGCGATTCTCCCTCAGCTTCTGGAAAACCTGACACACATGATCCCGGTGAGTCTGCGGGTCCGATGAGTGGATTATTATATCGTCTAAATAGACGACCACAAATCTACCAAAAAAATCCCGGAGGACATCATTAATGAACTCCTGGAAGACCGCAGGGGCATTACAGAGACCGAAAGGCATACTCATCATGCCTGTCCCTGGTATTAAATGCGGTCTTCATTCATCACCCTTACGAATGCGTACCAAATTATATGCACCCCGCAAATTGAGTTTGGTGAAGACTCGGGCCCTCGCTACCTGAGAGAATAAGTCCTCAATAAGTGGAAGAGGGTACCGATTCTTCACCGTAATTCAATTGAGGCCGCCAAAATTGATACAGGGTCTCAATCCGCCGTCTTTCTTCCCCACAAAGAAAAATCCTACTCCTGCGGGAGAAGTAGATGGTCAAATGAAACCACTATCGAGGTTCTCTTTTATATAATCCCGCTGGGCCTGAATCTCAGGCCCAGTGAGAATATACAGATGTCCTCTGGGTGGCATGGTACCTGGCAACAAATCAATAGGACAATTATATGGCCTATGAGGAGGTAACACATCAGCCCCCTGTGGGCTGAACACTTCCTGGAAGTGATGATAATGTTTAGGTAACACACTCAGAACTTCCGTGGATGCCAGTGGCAACTTCAGACAAATGCACCTAGTGAGGCAATCAGAACTCCACTGGCAAATTTGTCCGGAGCGCCAGTCCATTACTGGATTATGAAGTCTCAACCAGGGGAGACTCAAAATCACAGGAGTTCCCGAGTCAAGTAAGGCAGAAAAAGGATGGTCCTTCCCTTGCCATTCAATAGAAATGGGTATGAGAAGCTGACTTCAGAGGAGGCAGCAGAGCACCTAATGGGTTCTCCTCGATTCCCACTAGGCTTTGTTGTGTCCCGGCAGGAGTAATGGGCATCTCTTTAGCTGGTGACCAACTCCTCCACAATATAGGCAAAGACGTTTTGGCGACAAGCCCTATTAGTAGGGGTAAGACGAGAGGACACCAGTTTCATGGGTTCCTCAGCCGGTTTACTGGGTTTTGGAGATGGACTGGATGAAGCTGGGCATTCCCAAATTTGACAATCAGAGTCGATTGCCTGCTGGATTGCCACATCTAGTGAAGGTGGGGATGGTAGAGATAATAACAAGTCTCTGACAGAGTCAGATAGTCCCAACCAGAACCGGTGCCAGACAGCGGCATCCCCCTAATTGGTAAAAGTGGCCCAGTGACAGAACTCTTCAACAAATTCCTCCGCTGGGCATCGTCCTTGTTGGGGATGTTCCAGCTGGGTCTCAACAGTACGAGTGCGGTCCGGATCATCATATAATACACTGATGGCATGAAAGAAGGTCTCTACTGAGCCAAACGCGGGATCTCCCGCCGGGAGATTAAAGGCCCAACGTTGCAGATCCTTCCTCAAAAGGGACATAACAATGCCGATTTTCTGTTTGGTATTCCCCGAAGATGCAGGACGTATTTCAAATTATAAATAGCAGGAATCACGGAAGTTAAGAAACTCCTGTCTATTTCCCTAAAAAAAAACTCAGGTAGCGGTATCTTGGGTTCCATTCAGGATTCTGCTGGAGTTGGGTCGGGCAAACCCTGAACTCCCGGAAGGAGTAGTTAAAGCTTGTCCCCGACTGTTGCCAGTTGTGCATGGATCTTGTTAAGATTTACAGCAGAGATGTTCATCCTCTGTTGGACCAAGAGATTGGCTGCTCCGGTCAATTCCACTAATTGCAGAGACAGTCCGTGTAACGTAGTACCTAGGGACGAGACATTTCCAGGGTCCGATCCGAGGTCCAACACGAGACACTGTTCCGCATAGAAGTTTCCCACAGGCAGTCTCTAGAGATGGATTGAGGAAGTCAGAGGTCATGCACAGGTAGTCTGGAAGAATGTGAACAGCAACATACATCCGGGTTGTCAAAACAACAGTGAGCAGTAGGAGATCACCTCTTAAACACCTGCTAGCCAATCAGAGTGCCATGTATCTATTCCTCATAGGCCATATGAATATTCTAATCCCTGACTCTTGTGCGGCCTTAACTGGTCATTGATCACTTAACCCATGCCTGCCCTCTAATCTACTAGAGCAAGGATGCTCAACCTGCAGCCCTCTAGCTGTTGCAAAACTACAACTCCCAGCATGCCCTAATAGCTGCAGGTTGTCCAGGCATACTGGGAGTTGTAGTTTTGCAACAGCTGGAGGGCCGCAGGTTGAGCATCCCTGTACTAGAGTTTATGTACAGGTATATTCCCTGTCAGTGGCCGGTGTATCAAATAAGATGTGTGTACGTTCGGCCGCATAAACCCTTTGCAAACCTCCTCTCAAGCAAGCACGTGGACGCTCAAGCGGCCCAGCATGGATACGCGATCGCGTCAGCACGGATATCGAAATTGCGTCCGCCCTCAAAGGAGTCGGAACCGAAGATTCCGCAGGCACTTGCGTGAGCTGTCCCGCTATTCAAATGAGGTCCCCTGCAGGCCGAGCACCACAAGAATTCCTAAGGGCCCAAGTGGACCGTGAAACAGGAGAGTGTCTTACACTGAACAAGCAACTTAGAGCAGAGATGGAGGTTCTCATGAGCTCAAAGGATGACATTGGGAAGAACGTCTATGAGCTGGAGAAGTCTAAGCCAGAGCCTGTTAGGAATGGGTCTGGAGATGATGGTGTTGCAGTGCTGGCCGAGTCAGAGAAGATGGAAGAGCTTTCTGCTGAACCCGTTGATGGGGCTAACATGGATGCAGAGGCCAAGAGGTTCATGTCTGTGTAGCTAGGACCTGGTCAGGAAAGATGTCCCCTCTGCCTATAAGGCCTGCCAAGTAGCTAGCAACATGCTAGAGAAGGAGTACGAGGAGATGGACGACCAGTATGTAGATCCTGTTTACTACAATGGGCCGACTCTCCTGAATGCTTCCCGAAAGGAGAACCATGTGCTAAGTGAGCCTCTGGAGAAAATTCCAGAAGTCGACGAGTCTGGTGAAGTCCCTGGGGTCCCCGGTACCTCCTACCTTGGTGAGAAAGAGGAAAAGAACTTAAGAGGGCAAGTATATGATGGCAGGTCCAAGAAAGGATGAAGAAGTTAAGGTCGTGGTATGGGAGGATGTAAAGTCCTCGGGTACTACAGTGACCAAAGGAATGGCTACCGAAGTGAAAAAGACCACTAAAGAAGCAGAGGTCTCTGAAACTGCAGCCAAAGCAGGATAAACCACTGCTGGAAAGAAGGAAGATGTGAATCGAAGGCGCGTAAAAGAAGCAAGCGCGGATAAGCCTGCTCTGCTTAAGGAGCTCCGCAAGGCAAAGGAGAAAGGGTCGGGACACGACCATAACTGGGACCTGTTCGGTCAAGAGTTGCAGCAGTCCAAGAAATGAAGTGAGGAGCATGTGCAGAAGCCAGAAAATCTAGAAAGAGAGTACCGGCTCATGAGATGGGCAAGAAAATCTCATTGGTCTTTTCGGCTCTGTAATAAGCTCATGAGGGTGACAAACTAAGCTCTGTTGTCCTGGGTCTGGCAGAATAAGCAGAAGACTGTAGACCAGGTCGATGCCCGTTCACGAGCATCTGGATTTGATGCTACTGTTCACCTCTACGGGTTTGAACAAAGGGGGGTATGTGAGGTAGTGACAGCCTCATGGCTGCTAGGGGAGATTCATGGCAGGAGTTTCCATGTCTTCCCCATCAGTCATCAATTTTGAGGCAGCACCAGGTGCCACAATCAGTCTGGGATAAGAGCCCAGCCCAAACTGTCAGTCAAGAGAGAGAGTCTTGGTGCAACAGAGGCCCTGCTAGAGACTCTGGAAGGGTGGTCTCAGCCAGGCTGGCTGATGGGCCACAGGGCTAGGTGTTAGCCTGAACTTTGGGGGAGGTCTGGTAATCGACAGTCGCTAGGCCAGAGTCAGGCAGACTTCTGGGCCACAATCCCCCAAACGTACTGGACTTTGTTACAGCCTGGAAGTGCTGGAGTATAGGCTGGAAAAGCCACACGTTGGTACGGTGTATGAACGGGTGCTACAAGTGAGGTAGGATTATTCCTGTTAACTTAGAGCCCAGATGGGTAAGGGGTTTGTTTTTTGTTTTCTGTATGGTTGTTGTGAAAATAAACCTGACGTTTGGACCTGCAAACCGGCTGTTGTGGAGATAATTGTGAGAATGACCCCCGAAAAAGAGCTAATTCCTCACATAGCCAAAAGCAGAAGACATGCAAATATTCCATTCACGTGTCATCTCTGTTTTGGATCCACTCCTGTTTTTTTTGGCATTAGCAGAACTGATGGATTATTGAGCAAATGCCGAGTGAAGGAGGATGCTCAACAGAGAGGATCCATTTTTTGGGGTTATTGTTCTGACGGATCAGAGGAAATGCAAAATAATCAGTGACGTCAACACAAACTTACTTCTGACACCCTCTCCACTATGTCGGGGGCTCTACTTGTATAAGTGTTTAGTAGAACAGTTTCTGTAGACATCTTTGTGGAATCAGCTGACGACGGTGTAAAAAGAGTACGTTCTTCTTGACGCTAATATCGACCTGTAAGGCTGAGTTCATACTGGAGTTATTTGGTAAGTTTTGGCCCAGTAACTGCCCACATAAGTGAAGTGTGCAGTGATTCTAAGAGCGACGATTGTCATCTGCATGTTATACTGACTCACAGTATTGTTTCACTACCACAGCAGACTCCCTATGCAAGTTACTGAAAGGCACAGTGCTCTTCACTAGTGATGAGCGAACTTCTGTTTTAAGTTCGGCGTCTAAAGTTCGGCTTCCGGTTAGCGGAGAATCCCGATATGGTTCCCGATATGGATTCCGACTTCCGTTGTGGTCCGTGGTAGCGGAATCAATAATCGGCCATTATTGATTCCGCTACCACGGACCACAACGGAAGTCGGAATCCATATCGGGAACCATATCGGGATTCTCCGCTAACCGGAAGCCGAACTTAAAACAGAAGTTCGCTCATCACTACTCTTCACCACTATACAGGCTCTCTGCAGCCAGGAAATAGCTGTTTTTAAGGCGCCGAGAATAAATTTGGATCGAATCGTTTTGGAAAATTCAGCGATCCGGCTGAATTGAATTTTTTAGAAATTCGCTCATCTCTAGTAAAGTCCTATCTTCGGACGTATCTTACGTATTGCGGACCCATTTAGGTCAATAAGTCTGCATCTGCAGTACAGAGTGCAAACGGCCAGACTCAGCGCTTGCGCTCATGGCCATGAGCCCATATATATAGTTTGGAGGTGCTGGTTTAACTCTCTTTTGCAGGAGTCAGTGGGACTCATTTACTAAAGGGTTCTCTGCCTGTTTTCATAAGTAAAAAGCCTGTTTCCGATTGTCTTATTTTTTAAGTCTCATTTACCAACTGATTTGGTAGACAGCCAACCTTCTCACTAACCCTAAAGTCTACCCCCAAGAGCGCTTCTTATAAGCCCTGATTTTCTGAACCTCGTGAGCTTTCTTCAGGTTCAATTGAACCAGGGCCAAGACTGTGCACAGTTCACTAATTAGATTACCTGCTTCTGGAATTTGTGAGGAAGATGGCGAAAATGAAGTAAATCGTGGATGGAACCCAAGATTCTATGTTTCTATAAGATTACAGAAAAATGGCGACATCCCAGTGGATGCGTTCACCCGGTTATTAATGGCGTAGATGTCCACCCACTAAAGTTGATTATCCAAAACATAACATCTCAAAAATTGTTTCAAAGACTGATTCAACCGTTTGGTTTGGCCATTAGTTTCAGGATGAAAAGCTGAAGAAAAGGACAAGGAAATATCACACTTGGGGCAAAAGGCCCTCCAAAACCTAGAAACAAACTGAACACCTCTGTCAGAGACAATATTTTCTGGAATTCCGTTAAGACATACCACATGATCAAGAAACACGGAAGCCAGAGATTTAGCATTGGGCAGTTTTGCCAGAGGAAAAAAATGCACCATTTTACTAAATCTATCGACCACTACCCATACCACCGATTTACCCTCAGAGACAGGCAAGTCAGTTATAAAATTCATGGAAATATGAGACCACGGTCTACTAGGAATGGTTAGAGGTCGTAACTCACCAGCTGGACAGGTTCTAGGAGTTTTGGCACTGGCACACACCTCACATGAAGACACATAAGCGTGGACATCTCTAGATAGTGGGCCACCAGTAGGACCTAGAGACGAGTTCCTTGGTGGCATTAACGCCGGGATGTCCACAAAACACAGAATTATGGCACTCACCCAAAAGACAGAGTCGTAAGTGACCTGGAACAAATAATTTGTCAGTGGAGGACTGTACCGGAGCTAGATGCTGTTTATTCTCAATTTCAGTAGTAAGAGTGGAGGATATTGAGGCCACAATAATAATACCAGCTGGCAAAATTGATTCTGGAGGAGAGTCTGCAGGTGGAAAGGCAGAAAAGCTTTGTGACAAGCCATTTTTACTTTCTGGCCTGAAAGTAATAGAAAAGTTAAAACGCGTAAAGAACAGTTCCCACCTTGGTTGTCTAGGGTTTAAACGTTTTGCGGATTCCAAAAACAAAATATTTTTATGATCAGTAAGAACAGTGACACAGTGTTGAGCCCCCTCCCAAAAATGTTGCCATTCTTCAAAAGCGCATGTAATTCCGAGCAGCTCTCGATTCCCAATGTCGTAATTTCTCTCAGTAGGAGAAAACTTATGGGAAACGAACGCACACGGTCTTATATTCGTGAAACTAGATGACCCCTGAGAGAGAACAGCACCTACTACGTCCTCAGATGCATCAACCTCGATAATAAAGGGTCTTTCTTGATTCGGCTGACTCAGAACCGGAGCGCTACTGAAACACCTTTTGAGGTTTTTCGAAGGCTTCTATGGCCTCAGATGGCCAATTAACTAAATCCGCCCGCTTTCTAGTTAGGTCGGTCAGGGGTTTAGCAATTACCGAAAATTTTCAATACATTTTCAATAATAATTGGCCAACCCCAGGAAGCGTTGCAACGCTTTAAGTGAAGAAGGTCTCACCCACCCCTGAATGGCTTGTACCTTCCACAGATCCATCCTAAAAGATTGAGGAGTAAGGATATAACCCAGAAACAAAATTTCTTGTACCCTAAAAATACATTTATCTTTTTTTGCAAATAATTGTTTTTTCCTAAGGACTTCCAACACTTGTCTGGTATGGTTAACGTGGGACTCCCAACTAGGCGAAAAAATCAAGATATCGTCCAAGTATAATATCATAAACTTACCGATAAACTGCCTGAAAATATAATTTACTAAATTTTGAAACACCGCTGGCGCATTACAGAGCCCAAACGGCATGAACAAATATTCAGAATGACCTTCAGGAGTGTTAAAGGCAGTCTTCCACTCGACCCCCTCTCTGATTCGAATCAAGTTATACGCTCCTCTTAAATCAAGTTTAGAAAATCAACAAGCCCCAAGCACCTGATTAAATAAGTCTGGAATCAACTATAAAGACAGAGTATTGATTTTTAATAGTGATATTGCCTAATTTACTATAATCGATACAGGGTCTCAGACTTTCATCCTTCTTTTCCACAAAAAAGAAACCTGCCCCCATAGGTGATACCGAAGGTCTGATATGACCTTTTCTTAAACTTTCCTTGAGATACTCCTTTATAGCTATTCGCTCAGGCCCGGACAAATTATAAATACGGCCCTTAGGAAATTTAAATCCTGCCACAAGATTGATTGCACAATCATATGATCTATGGGAGGAAGATTCTCAACGTCAGATGTGAAAAATACATCCAGAAAATCACTAATATATGGAGAAAGAACTTTTGACTCAGTCGTGATTCCAGCCTGAACAATCCCAAGACAATAAGAATTACATTTGGGACCCCATTTCTCTATTTCGCCTATGTTCAAATTAATAACAGGGTTATGAAGTTGGAGCCAAGGCATACCCAAAATTACCTCCACCAGTAAATTATTTATTATAAGATAAGAACCAATCTCGGTATTACAAGCCCCCATGGTCAGGGTAACTTCCGGAGTACACAATTTGACCGTCCCACCCACCAAAGGAGTGGAATTATCGGCAATAATGTGAATAGGACTAGAAAGAGCCAATATGAGTATCCCCAGAGAGAGAATAAAGTCATAGTAAACAAAATTAGAGGCAGAACACGAATCAATAAAGGCCTCCCCAGAACCCTAACTAGAACCCAAAGAGATAATAACCGGTACTAATAATTTTTTCTCTACTACCTCTGGAAGTACCTTATCCTTCGAGACATCTGGTTTGGGTGACCTTCCGGATGGAGGAACCTTGGGGAACTGTCGTACCCAATGGTCGGAGTTGCCACAGTAGAAACAGGTACCCCTCTAGCGACGTTGGTCTCTCCTCGTTATTCCGAGTTGCATGGGCTCATCCAGAAGGGTTTCCACCTTGACCCCCATAGGAAAGGAGTCTGGTTTGGTCAATACCTGTGGATCAGACAAGTGCTCTCATTGTCGTTCCCTAATACGTCTGTCTAGTCTCACTGCTAACGTCATGGTCTGTTCTAAGGTGTCAGGACAGGGGTAACAGACTCACCAGTCCTTAAGATTTTCGGAGAGTCCATACCTAAACTGACATTTGAGGGCTGGCTCATTCCAGCCCGAGGAAACACACCACTTCCAAAACTGAGTGCAGTACTCCTCCACTGGTCAGTACCCCTGAGTGAGGGACTTCAACTGGGACTCAGCCACGGTCGACCTATCCGGTTCGTCATAAAGCACCCCCAGGGTCTGAAAAAAATGCATCTACAGACTTCAGACAAGGGGAGTCAGTGGGAAGAGAGAACTCCCATTCCTGTGGGTCACCTTGTGGCAAGGAAATTACAATTCCAACTTTTAGTTTTTCAGAGCCAGACGAATGTGGATGTAGACTAAAGTAAAACTTACAGCTTTCTCTAAATGCAAGAAAACCTTTGTGCTCTCCGGAAAACCGTTCCGGCAGTTTAACATGGGGTTCGATTTTTTCTGTATAGAAGGAATCGGTATGGGTTAGGTCTGAACCGATTCCTGCTGCTGTAATCTTTCCACCAGCTCTTGTACCATTTGCACAAGGTTATGCACCTGATCAGTAAGCACACGAATAGGGTTCATAATGAAGATGGCCTGTTATTCTGTCACAAGGGGGTAGGGAAGCGTGCACCCCTGACTGCAACCCACGCCTCTCTCCCTGCCTACTTGCAGGATCCGTCCTAGATAACTGTGCACAACTGGACGACAGTCCCTAACCTGGGTAAGTGCAGGGAAGGGAAGGAACACAGATAAGCAACAGAACACACGGAACACAAAAGCAAGGTGAGGCGAGCTGAGGTCAATAACAGGAGAGAACGTCAGTACACAAGTAATAACTAATAGGAGAGTAAACAACAAGCCGAGGTCAACTAGCCAGGAGGTCAAGTCAAAAACCAGGAGATAAACAGGAGCGAGGTCAGGAACGACAGATGAGGTCAGAAATGCAGAGAACACAAATGTAGCAGGTAATACAGACCCAATAACAGGAAACCTGTGGCCATCAGGCTGTCTGTTAAATACCGGAGGTAATAGAGTCACGTGACGTGGCCAGCATCACGTGACCCGTCCCTCCAGGTCTATTGTAGGTTGATGACTCGGCGCTCAGTCTCCCTGCCTCCTGTCTCCTGGGGAACAGAGGAAGCTGGCCACGCTGAGGAAGTTTGAGCGGCCGGGTCCTCCCCGCCCCACCATTGTGATGGGACAGCTTGCGTCCTTGCTCCTCATCACGGGAAGGGTGCCGGCGATGCTGCAAAGAAGGCGCGCGTCGCCAGGCCCTAGTAACAAGAATACTGGAGAGGGAGAGTGCATGGAGATTGCAGGGTGTGTGCAGGGAGAGTGAAGAGGTGAGTGCAGGTAGACTTATTCTCAGTCAGTTTCATTTATTTATTCCTACGTTTATTTATTTCTACTAGGGTTGAGCGAACCCGAACTGTAAAGTTCGGGTTCGTACCGAACTTTACGGTGTTCGGCACCCGAACCCAAACCCGAACATTTCAGTAAAAGTTCGGGTTCAGTGTTCGGGTAATATTAATATACCATCGGATTGGAGTTTTCTCCAATCCGATGGTATATTTTAACTTAAAGCGTCCCCATCACCATGGGATAGCCTCTATGTTAGAATATACCATCGGGTTTGAGTTAGAATGTGAAAACTCAGATCCGACAGTATATTCTAACACAGAGGCGTTCCCATAGTGATGGGGACGCTTCAAGTTAGAATATACTGAGAACTGTGGACATAACGGCCCCCTGCTGCCTGGCAGCACCTGATCTCTTACAGGGGGCTGTGATCCGCACAATTAACCCCTCAGGTGTTGCACCTGAGGGGTTAATTGTGCTGATCACAGCCTCCTGTAAGAGATCAGGTGCTGCCAGGCAGCAGGGGGGCCAGACCCCCCTCCCTCCTCAGTATTAAAATCATTGGTGGCCAGTGCGGCCCCCCTCCGTCCCCAGTATTAAAATCATTTGTGGCTAGTGTGGCCCCGCCACCCCCACCCACCACCTAATAAAATCATTGGTGGTTAGTGCGGCCCCCCAACCCTCACCCACTCCCTAATAAATCATTGGTGTCCAGTGCGGCCTCCCCTCAGTCCCCCCTAATAAAAATCATTGGTAACAACCCCCCCTCCCATCATTGGTGGCAGGTCTGTGCGGCGCATTACTTATAGCACAGACCTGTCGCTTACTAGTAGGAGGAGCGCCAGCCAGCCACAGACAGCGCGCGTAAGTATAATGCTGCTTATAGTGCTAAGTAACCATGGCAGCCAGGACTGCGATTAAACTGGGACTCCGATCGGACTGCCGCTCTGCTGCCACCAATGATGGGGGGAGGGGGGGTTTTAACCCGTGGCCACTGCCAGGGGCGTAGCCAGAAATGCATGGGCCCCATAGCAAAAAGAATTCATCCCCCCATCTATCTATCGGGCCTCCCACCACCCCTTCCAGAGCTCCCACCCGAACACCCACCCTAGATCTCCCACCGCCATGAGCTGCGCCGGAGCTCCGCCCCGTCCCCATTATAGTCAATAGGGACGGAGCAGAGGTCCAGCAAAATAGCGGCAGGACGGATCCGACAGGCTGAACAGCCTGACGTATCCGTCCTGCCGCAAGTGTAAAAGTACCCTTATTCTGTCATATAAGAAGGGGGGGGAGAAACCCCAGAACTAGAGTGTGCCCCCCAAAAGAAGGAAGGGGCGCCCTCCTTATCACTACTGGCATCTCTTTTTAACTTCAGATCATCAGACTCTCACTTACTAATTACAGCACACACCCCTGTAGTGTCCACCATCAGACAGGGGAGGGAAGAAACCCCAGTTGGGGGGCACACTCTAGTTATGGGGTTTCTTCCCTCCCCTGTCTGATGGTGGACACTACAGGAGTGTGTGTGCTGTAAATTTGTAATTAGTGAGAGTCTGATGATCTGAATTCTGAAGTTAAAAAGAGCTGCCTGCATACCTGCAATAATAAGGAGGGCGCGGGGGCCCCTGCCCCCTTGCTTCTCTTGGGGGCCCCAAGAGAAGGAAGGGGGCAGGGGCCCCACACCCTCCTTCACTTCAGGTCTGCAGGCAGCTCTTTTTAACTTCAGAATTCAGATAATTATCAAGTTCAACATCATCACGATACTGTACTGATCATCATAGTCTTCTGAACCTTAGTTCTAAGTTCTCACATTTCTTTTTCACTTAATCACTTACTTTTAGACTGAGGCACACTGGCACAGTCAGAACAGAAGCAGGGCAGCTGTTACAGCAGGCACTTGGCAGCCGCAGGCACAGAGGCAGGACTGGAGACAGTTGAGTGGATGCCGGAGTGGAGACCACTGACCAGTTGAGGAGGAGGGAGCAGACTGGAGAAGGGTCAGACTCGGACCGGTCACCGGTCCCACCACAGCGCAGGCAGGCTGAGCTGAGGCACAGGCTGGCAGCAGTGAGACTGACACTCTCAGTCAGTCTCAGACACTGCTGCGGCGGGAATCGAGGCCACTCCCTTCTAGACTCCAGGTCCAGGACCAGGTATAGTACACACCACCCGTGACCCCGGCCCGACCCCCTCCACCGTGGCCTCTCTCATCTGCTGCCCTCACTGCCCTGCTCTCTCCTGACTCCTCCTCCCCGTCCCCAGCCAGGCCCAGGCCATGGACCGCCCACGGACGGGCCGGCAAGTGAATGTAAAAAAAAAAAATAAATTTAAATCAACAGGCCCGGGCAGGCCCCCAGTGGGGTAGGGCCTCATAGCCACTGCTATGGTTGCTATGGCGATCCCTACGCCACTGGCCACTGCTACCAATTATTTTAATTAGGGGTGGGGGGGGAGGCCGCACTGGACACCAATGATTTTTATAGGGGGGGCACACTAACCACCAATGATTTTCATAGGGGGTGTGGGGGGGCCACACTAGCCATCAATGATTTTAATACTGGGGAGGGGGAAGGGCCGCACTGGCCACCAATGATATTAATACTGGAGAGGGAGGGGGGTCTGGTGCGGCACCTGAGGGGTTAATTGTGCGGATCACAGCCCCCTGTAAGAGATCAGGTGCTGCCAGGCAGCAGGGGGCAGTTATGTACACAGTTCTTAGTATATTCTAATACAGAAGCGTCCCCATCACCATGGGAACGCCTCTGTGTTAGAATATACTGTCGGTTCTGAGTTTTCACGAAAACTCAGATCTGAAAAAGCTAATACTATTATTTTCCGTTATAACCATGTTATAACTGAAAATAATAAAGTGAAGTTCGGGTCCCAATTGACTTTAATCGGGTTCGGGTCCAAGTTCGGATCAAGTTCGGGTCCCGAACCCAAACTTTTTTTTAAAGTTCGGCTGAACTCCCCAAACCCAAACATCTAGGTGTTCGCTCAACTCTAATTCCTACATCAGCCGTAAACTACAATATGTAATTCAATACCAATAAGATAGAAGCCTTTTTTATTCCAGTGCCAGCGTGCCAACCAATACCATCCACTCTGCACCCCTTAGGGGGGAAAGGTCTTATTGATGACCATCCTCATATTTTGCTTGCTTTACTTTTTCCAAATCATCCTTCAAAGTCTCCATGTCCTAGAAAAGTCAGCAAGATGCAGAGAGGAGCAGTTGGATGTTCCTGATGACATATTCTCATCAATATTAGATGATGTGGAAAAGGAGGTAAAGCAGATGGCATAAGAAGGGCTCCTACCTGTAGGGCAGGAGAGCCCTGAGGTTGGAGAAATGGGTATGCCAGAGTAGATTAATAGTGATGAGCAGCATAGGCAATACTCGAATTATCCAATAATATGCCATAAATTAGCAAATTCATGATTGCAAAAATTGGTAATGTACTATACTATACACGCGCAATTTCATTACCTATAACATATAATAAACAGACAACCACACAAAGGCTATGTGCCAAAAACCAGATATGTACAAGCTAACAACGTATTCATTATTTTTTATTTTTTTGAAAGCCCAAAGTCGTGCTTTCTCACCCTGTGCAACAAAATCGTGCAGTGTGCCACACAAAAAACGTGCACTAGGTAGGTCGCGGTCTATCGCAGGCCCTCTCCATATGAGAAGGGCCCCCCACAAACCATTCCCTATCCCTCCGGGGCCTAGGCTCCTGCAAGGGACTGGGACAAATGGCAACCCTCAGCTGAAGCCATGGGTATACCCGTCTGTGCTCCCGGCTTTTGCCTAGGCTGCCACCCAGGGTATGGGCTCTGCCCGGAGGGAGAGACCAAGAGGTTTTACAGGGGGGTGAGGAACCAATATGGCCACACACCACCCCCCCCCCTAGACCTCAGGGAGGGTACTCGTAAGGGCGCCACAACCCTGAAAATCCTAGTAAGCAAACGTGTAAAAGTGCACACAGTGAACTACAAAAATTTAATAAAGTGAATGTGTGCCATTACGGCCCGGACATTCGACCAGAATTATAAAAATTCCTCATATTTTCAAGGCCGAAGCCGAGCAAATAGAGGTGTGCGCTAAAAATGTGAGAACAACGTATCCATGAGACAGGTACAGTCAGCATACCTGAATTGAGAGCCCGTGGGCCTCAAAGTTGTCTGACTTTTATTGGATGGCTTTGGTGATCTGTGCACCTAGATCATTATCATTAGGGTGACAACAAATTAGATTTTTTTTATGCTAGCTAACTAGTCTTTCACTGCTTTGGAGGCCTGCATAAAAAATGATTCCTCCCTGCTTAAAATGCTTGTGGTCAATGAGTCAGGCATACTCCTCCCCACAAGCATCCCCGTCACCATTGGTACGGCTGGTGGTTAGAATATACCATTGGATCTGAGTTAAATCGTGAAAACTCAAATCCGATTGTATATTCTAACACAGAGGCATTCCCATGGTGATGGGGATGCTTGAAGTTAGAGTATACCAACAGGCGCATACATACTGGCCCCCTGCTGCCTGGCGGCACCTGACCTCTGACAGGGCCCTGTGATCCACACAATCACAGCACCCTGTCAGAGTTCGGGTGCTGCCGGGCCACAACCCTGAAAATCCTAGTAAACAAACGTGTAAAAGTGCACACAGTGAACACAAAAATTAATAAAGTGAATGTGTGCCATTACGGCCCGGACATTCGACCAGAAATTTAAAAATTCCTCGTATTTTCATGAAAACTCAAATCCGATTGTATATTCTAACACAGAGGCGTTCCCATGGTGATGGGGATGCTTGAAGTTAGAGTTTACGAACAGGCGCATACATACCGGCCCCTGCTGCCTGGCGGCACCTGACCTCTGACAGGGCACTGTGATCCACACAATCACAGCACCCTGTCAGAGGTCGGGTGCTGCCCTGCCACAACCCTGAAAATCCTAGTAAACAAACGTGTAAAAGTGCACACAGTGAACACAAAAATTAAATAAAGTGAATGTGTGCCATTACGGCCCGGACATTCAACCAGAAATTCTAAAAATTCCTCATATTTTCAAGACCGAAGCCGAGCAAATAGAGGTGTGCGCTAAAAATGTGAGAACAACGTATCCATGAGACAGGTACAGTCAGCATACCTGACTTGAGAGCCCGTGGGCCTCAAAGTTGTCTGCCTTTTGTTGGATGGCTTTGGTGATCTGCGCACCTAGATCATTATCATTAGGGTGACAAAAATTAGATTTTTTTTTAATGCTAGCTAACTCTTCTCTCACTGCTTAGGAGGGCTGCATAAACATTTTCAGTTTTCTAATAGTGTTGAGCGTGAATATTCGAATAGCGCGATAATTCGCGAATATTACGAATATACTGCTATATATTTGTTATATCGAATATTCGTCATTTTTTACATCTGAACAAATGATTCCTCCCTGCTTAAAATGCTTGTGGTCAATGAGTCAGGCATACTCCTCCCCACAAGCATCCCCGTCACCATGGGAACGGCTGGTGGTTAGAATATACCATCGGATCTGAGTTAGATCGTGAAAACTCAAATCCGATTGTGATGGGGACGCTTGAAGTTAGAGTATACCAACAGGCGCATACATACTGGCCCCCTTCTGCCTGGCGGCACCCTCCCCAGTATTACTCATTGCTGGCAGTGCGCCCTCAATGCCCCTCTCCCTCCCCAGTATTAATCATTGCTGGCAGTGCGCCATCAATCCCCCCTCCCTCCCCAGTATTAATCATTGCTGGTAGTGTGCCCTCAATACCCCCTCCCTCCCGAGTATTAATCATTGTTGGCAGTGCGTCCTCAATCCCCCCTCCCCAGTATTAATCATTACTGGCAGTGCGCTGTCAATCCCCCCTCCCTCCCCAGTATTAATCATTGCTGGCAGTGCGCCCTCAATCCCCCGTCCCTCCCCAGTATTAATCATTGCTGGCAGTGCGCCCTCAATCCCCCTCCCTCCCCAGTATTAATCATTGCTGGCAGTGCGCCCCCCTCCCCCCCCAGCATTGGTGGCATCGGCAGTTCTGATCGGGTCCCAGCAGTGTAATGCTTGGGCTCCGATCTGTTACCATGGCAACCAGGGCACTACTGAAGTCCTGGCTGCCATGGTCAGTTAGTCAGCATTGTACTTACCTGCGCCACACAGACCTGTGAGTTTGAGAAGAAGGAGCGCCCGGCAGCCTCAGCGCAGGTAAGTACAATACTAACTAACTGAACATGGCAGCCAGGACTTCAGTAGCGTCCTTGTTGCCATGGTAACCGATCGGAGCCGCAGCATTACACTGATGGGACCCGATCGGAACTGCCGCTGCCACTAATGATGGGGGGCGCACTGCCAGCAATGATTAATATGGGAGGGAGGGATTATCAGCGCACTGCCAGCAATGATGTTTAATACGGAGGGGGGGGGGGGATCTGCACTGGCAACCAATGATTGTAATACTGGTGGGGGGGTTAGGGCGCACTGCCAATTAATGATTTTAATAGTGTGGGGGGTGCACTGCTGTGGCACCCAAGGGGTTAATTGTGTGGATCACAGTGCCCTGTCAGAGGTCAGGTGCCGCCAGGCAGCAGGGGGCCAGTATGTATGCGCCTGTTGGTATACTCTAACTTCAAGCATCCCCATCACCATGGGAACTCCTCTGTGTTAGAATATACCATCGGATTTGAGTTTTCACGATCTTACTCAGATCCGATGGTATATTCTAACCAACAGGCTTCCCATGGTGACGGGGACGCTTGTGGGGAGGAGTATGCCAAAGGGGTTTAACTGCACTGTTTGGGGGGGAAAAAAAGACAAATATTGTAAAAAATGTCAAAACAAATATATTGGCTAAAGTGCTATATATTCGTTTTTTAGAATATTCGTCTTTTTTCAACATCTAAAGTCATGATTCCTCCCTGCTTCTTGCTTGTGGGCCAATGACTCATTGACCCACAAGCATTTTAAGCAGGGAGGAATCATTTGTTCAGATGGAAAAAATGACGAATATTTTAAAAACAAATATATAGCAGTATATGCTGTATACTCGTTTTTGACCAACACCTTTTTTCGCATTATGCAATTTTTATATTATATATTTTTTGCAATAAAACAAATAACTTGAATACGAATATTCGCGAATATATGACGAATATTCAACCATATATTCGCAAAATATCGCAAATTCGAATATTGCCCCTGCTGCTCATCACTATTTTCTAATTGTCCTAATATTTATATTCAATAACATTCTATACTGTTTTGTCATGTAAACTCATTTACATAAACATGGGCATATGAGAAAGACATGCAAATTAGCAGATTCTGCCTTGTTTGTCAGCTGAAACACTATTTGCATGTCTTTCCCATATGCCCATGTTTATCTCAACAAAATTCAAGCAACTTTGAGGCTTACTGGTTCTCAGTCAGATGAGAGCTGGTCTTGAATGTCTCATTGCACACAAGGTTGCCATTGTAAGGTATGCTGACTGTACCTGTCTCATGAATAGGTTGTTGGTTTGCACATACCCAGCTTTTGGCATACAGCCTCTGTGTGATTGTCTGTTATATGTTGTCTATTGTATGTTATAGGTAATTATTTATTTTAAAAATAATATAGCATCTATAGAAAGAAATTAATAATATGTAGGAAACTACCCCCACCTACCCAGCCAAACCCCATACCAGCAACAGCCTCAGTTTAAAGGTGCTACGCAGTCAATAACAATGAAGAAGGACTATATAGTGCAGTTTTTGTAATTAAATGAAAGGCAGCTT
Organism: Bufo gargarizans; assembly: GCF_014858855.1. Lineage (NCBI taxonomy): Eukaryota > Metazoa > Chordata > Amphibia > Anura > Bufonidae > Bufo > Bufo gargarizans. Next base: position 45,035,490 of record NC_058084.1, read on the forward strand.
TGGGCTAATTGGCCACGTGGTTCTTCACTGCAGCATTGATGTAACCCCCCGCAGCACAACCGCTCCATGTGGCTGTACCCTAAGGCACAGTAGCCTGGATATACCTGATTTATAGCAATTTGTGACCGATTCTTAACCAAACAAAATTCTTGGCTAACGTTGGCAAAATTGCTGAATCAAATTTTTCAAAACTTTGTTATTCTCTGTTGATGACTGAAGGGATATATGTAACTCCATTGTATCTATACCATGTTTGAACTTCCTGACTGTCTCATAAGTATCTGTTTCCTGTATATACTCACAGTTTGTGGGAAACAAAACTTAAGGTGAGGGGGCTGGGAAATTCTACTATGAGCTATCTATTGTGTCACTGCAAAAAACTTAGGTGTACTCACGCTATAGGTTAAGGTTAATACTAGCATATGATTGGATGTCAAGGAAGCTCAACCTCTATATCTATCACTTCTATGTTGCTAATAAACCAGAGTTAATTTGAACAGACACGTGGTGTTAAATCTGCCAAGTTCTTTCTCCTGGCGCCAGAAAAGACTTAATCCAAGCTGATCACTGAAGTTCAAACTGAGAGATTAGCCAACATGTCCTACTATGAGCACATGTCTGAGCCCGAGCACCGCGCCAAGGTTTCTCAAGTAGCTTGGGTCCTAACACTCACCTACCTGAGCCGTATGGGCAATACCAGGGGCCAGTGGGCGAATTACAGGAGTATGAGGACCGACTATACTCAGGATAGGTCATCAATATCAGATTGATGGGGGTTGTTTTTTTGGACCTAAAAAAAAAGGCTAGGTTAATAAATGTGCCCCAGTGTGTCATATTGTGTAAGTTATTCAGGCTGCCTCATGGAGGCTGGTTTTGTTTGCCATTTTTCAGACTGCTTGTGCTAGTGTGCAGAATTTAAAAGGGTTGTGCAGTGGAGTAATATTGGTGACCTATCCTTAGAATACTCAATTGATAGGGGTCTGACTCCCGTCACCCCTGTCAATCAGCAGTTTGAAAGAGTCATGGAGCTTGTGGGATCAATGCTTCCTCTTCAACGTTTACTAAAGGCAGCAATGCTTTTACCCATAGCCATATACTGTATGTCACTGTTAATTTGCTGTCTTGGTGTTAAAGAGCTCAAAATGGGCTGAATACAGTCCTAGGAGACCTCAGAGTGTTATACGAGTAATTAGGGCAGTTGGGGCACTTCACATTTATTCAGACTGAAGCGAATGTGGTGGTAAAATAGGTAAAATCGTAATTAATACCAATTTCAGGAACAAGCACATCTCTAATATCGTTCTATATACAGCGCCAACAAGAGGGTTTGCAATAATCACTCAAGAGAACATCAATAATGTCAGCCTAGACCAACCTTCTGTTACGTCTCCTTCATGTATTGTAAGTAGAGTTGAGCGGACACCTGGATGTTCGGGTTCGACAGGTTCGGCCGAACTTCGGAAAAAAGTTTGAGTTCGGAACCCGAACTCGAACCGAACTTGACCCGAACCCATTGAAGTCAATGGGGACCAGAACTTTTGAGTACTAAAATGGCTGTAAAAATGTCACTGGAAAGGGCTAGAGGGCTGCAAATGGCATTAAAATGTGGTTAAGAGCATGGCAAGTGAACTGTAAACAAATGTGGATAGGAAAATGACTTAAAATAACATAAAATACGTAAAAATAAAAAATAATAATCAAGATCTAGGAGGACGAGGTCCATATGGATTAGGAGGTTGAGGAGGCGATAGATGTGGCAGTGTCGGTGGAAGCAGCGGTAAAGGAGGAGGTAGCCTACACTGGTTTTTGGTTTAAATTTTATTTTTCAAATTAGGGTACACCCCAAAACATTGGGAAATATAACCTGTGATAACTCCCTCCAGTCATGCTAAACACACGTTCAGACAATACACTGGCTGCAGAGCAGGCCAGCACCTCCAAGGGGTAAAGGGCAAGCTCAGGCCATGTGCCCAATTTGGAGACCCAGAAGTTGCAGGGGCTGACCCCTGTCAGTCAGTTCGTGTAGGCATGCGCACAATTATTGCCCCACCATGTTGCACGTCCCCGTGATGTTCACGATCCAATTTGATCGTGAAGATCAACTTTCTATGTTCTTTTTTGCGCCTACCATGGTGATCACGGGTGGCGGGAATCAGGGCTCCAGGCCGGAGAGGGAGCGGGAGACCACATCCAAGGAAGGATTCATTTTTTCAAATTTAAAATTAGAGTTGAAATATGGGAGAAATTATTAAAGCATAAAAGTGTGACAACTTTTCAAAGTTTAAGCATTGAATGAAAGGATGTGGTGCGCATTAATTAATGAATAATTGATACAATTTTATTCCCTGTCACCTATGCAGAGCAGGTGTTTATTCACATTTAAAATTGTATAATGTCAACCCAAGAATGTGACAGAAAAATTATTGAAATTTATTAAGCTGTCAACTAGGTAGAGGAGGGGTATATTACACCCAATAATTGGTGAATTTCACCAAAAAATTGTAATTACAATTTATTTATTTTTTAACCGGCCTACTAGGTATACCAGTGGTACTATACACCCAAAAATAGGTTAATTTCACCCAAAAATGTAAATGACAAAGTCGTGAAATGATAGAAAATAAAACATGTACAAAAAAAAATATGGATTTATGAGGTGGAGTTCCATATGGAGTAGGAGTTTGAGGAGGCGGTGGACGTAGCGGAGTAGGTGGAAGTTGCGGTGGAGGAGGACGAGATAGCCAACACAGGTTTTTGGTTTTAATTTAATTTTGTAAAATTAAGGTACACTCCAAAAGAGTGTGAAATATCCAAAATACAAATATGAGCAATTGCGCTGCAGTATAACAATGGCTTCTTAGTACCGGTATACATGTCTATTCTGCACAAGGTACGGACTGTGGACATTGGCTGTGGACAGGCGGCTGCGCTTGTCTGTGATGACGCCCCCTGCCGTGCTAAACACACGCTCAGATAATACACTGGCTGCCGGGCAGGCCAACACCTCCAAGGCGTAAAGGGCAAGCTCAGGCCATGTGCCCAATTTGGAGACCCAGAAGTTGAAGGGGGCAGACCCGTCATTGAGTACGTGTAGGCGTGTACACACATACTGCTCCACCATGTTGGTGAAATGCTGCCTCCTGCTAAGACGTTCCATATCAGCTGGTGGTGCTGGTTGTTGTGACGTGCTAACAAAGCTTTTCCACATGTCGGCCATGCTAACCCTGCCTTCTGAGGTGCTGGCGGTTCCCCAGCTGCGTTGGTGACCTCTTCCTTGACCTCTGCCTTCGCCTTGTGCTTCCACTGTGCCCCCGCTGTCAGGTGGGAATGCCACTAGCAGCGCGTCTACCAGCGTGCGCTTGTACTCGCGCATCTTACGATCACGCTCCAGTGACGGAATTAAGGACGGTACATTGTCCTTGTAACAGGGATCCAGCAGCGTGGCCACCCAGTAATCAGCACAAGTTAGAATGTGGGCAACTCGGCGGTCGTTGCAGAGACACTGCAGCATGTAATCGCTCAGGCTGCCCAGAGGCAATGAAAAGCTGTCCTCTGTGGGAGGTGTATCGTCTGTGTCCTCTGTATCCCCCATTCCACGCACCAGTGATGGCCATGAGCTGGTCTGGGTGCCACCCTGTTGGGAACATGGTTCCTCCTCCTGCATCTCCTCCTCCTCATCCTCCACCTTCTCATCCTCCAGAACTGCGCCCTGGCTGGACAATTGTGTACCTTGGGTTTGTGGGTGCAGGAAACCCCCCTCGGAACCACTTGGGAATGACTGGCCGGAAACCCTACAAAATCATCCCTCTTCCTCCTCCTCCTCCTCCTGTGCCACATCCTCTTCCATCATCGCCATGAGTGTTTTTTCAAGGAGGCATAGAAGTGGGATAGTAATGCTAAGAACTGCATTATCGGCACTGGCCATGTTGGTGGAGTACTCGAAACAGCGCAACAAGGAACACAGGTCTCGCATGGAGGCACAGTCATTGGTGGTGAAGTGGTGCTGTTCTGCCGAGCGACTCACCCGTGCATGTGCAAGGTGGAGTTCCACCTTGTGGGCACGTCGCATATGAGGCGGTGAGCGGGAAGGCCGAAGTTACGCTGCAGCGCTGACAGGCGAGCAGCAGCAGGGTGAGAATGCCGAAAGCGCACACAGACGGCCAGCACTTTATGCAGCAGCTCTGACATGTCGTAATTTTTAAGGAATCTCTGCACCACCAAATTCAGCACATGCGCCAGTCAAGGGATGTGCGTCAAACCAGCTAGTCCCAGAGCTGCTACGAGATTTCGCCCATTATCGCACACCAGCAGGGCTTGAGGTTGACTGGCACAAACCGTCATCATCGGTCTGTTATTCAAGGCCCGTCCACAGCTCCTGCGCAGTGGGGGGTTTGTCCCCCAAACAGATAAGTTTTAAAACTGCCTGCTGTCGTTTACACCTGGCTGTGCTGAAGTTGGTGGTGAAGGTGTTACTCTGACCGGATGAGGAGCTGGTAGAGATGAGGAAGCAGAGTTGAAGGAAGTGGAAGCAACAGGAGGCAAACTGAAGCGCCCTGCAATCCTCGGTGGTGGAAGGACATGCGCCAAACTGCTATCCGCCTCAGGGCCCAGCTGCCACTGCATTTACCCAGTGTGCTGTTATGGAGATATAACGGCCCTGACCGTGCTTACTGGTCTACATATCCGTAGTCAGGTGCACCTTGCCACACATTGCATTGAGCAGTGCACACCTGATTTTGTCCCCTACTTGGTTGTGAAAGGAAGGGATGGCTCGCCTTGAAAAATAGTGGCGGCTGGGCAGGATGTACTGTGGGACAGCCACCGCCATAAGGCCTTTAAAACTATTCGTCTCCACCAGACGGAATGACAGCATTTCAAAGGCAAGTAATTTAGAAATGCTGGCATTCAGGGTTAGGTATCGCGGGTGGGTAGGGGGGTACTTCCTCTTCCTCTCTAGCGTTTGGGATATGGAGAGCTGAACGCTTCCGTGGGACATGGTGGAGATGCTTGGTGACCCAGGTGTTGGTGTTGCTGGCAGATCCTCTGTTTGAGGGGTGCCAGGTGGCTGAAGAGGCCGCGACTGCAGCAGAAGAGGAAGCAGGACTAGCCAGAGATCTTTCTTTGTTTTTGAGGTGTCTACTCCTCTGCAGCTCGTGCTTTGCACTTAGATGCCTGGTCATGCAGGTTGTGCTCAGGTTGAGAACGTTATGCCTCGCTTCAGGCTCAGATTGCACAGCGTGCAAACCACTCGTGTCTTGTCATCAGCACATTGTCTGAAGAACTGCCACGCCAGGGAACTCCTTGGAGCTGGCTTTGGTGTGCTCGGTCCCTTGTTGCAGTGGGCAGTAGGAAGCGTACTGTCTAGAGGACGGCCACTCCGCTTTTGCACCCTGCTCCCTCTTCTGCTGTGCTGGTGGCTCTGTGCGACCACCGCCTCTTCCTCTGAACTACATCGGTCACTCGCATGACCTTGATTCCATGTGGGGTCAAGGACCTCATTGTCCTCCACATCATCTTTCACCCTGTCTTCACCCCTGACTTCCTTGTCGGTCTGCACACTTTTGAAAGCCCCAGCAGTTGGCACCTGTGTACTCATCTTGAAAAATAAGTGGTTGGGCATCAGTGCACTCAATCTCTTCCACTTCTGGGGCAGGGCTAGGTGGATGGCCCTGGGAAACCCTGCTAACAGAGTCATCAAAAAGCACAAGAGACTGCTCCATGATTTGTGGCTCAGACTGCTTGGCTGATTTGCAAGGGGGTGAGGTGAAAGACTGATGGACATCAGCTGCAGGTGCCAACTGTGGTCTTTCAGCAGGAGACTGGGTGGGAGACAATGTGAAGGAACTGGATACACTGTCAGCAACTCAATCTACTATCGCCTGTACTTGTTCAGGCCTCACTATTCGTAGAGCAGCATTAGGCCCGACCAAATACCGCTGCAGGTTCTGTCGCCTACTCGCACCTGAGGAAGGGGTTTCACTTGTGCGTGTAGCTGGCACAGATCGACCACGTCCTCTCCCTGCAACAAGAGCTCCACCAGCAGCACCACGGCCTGGGCCAGGTCCCTTACTTGACGCTCTCCTCATATTTTTTTAATTTAGGATTTTGCCCTAAATGGGTGTTTAATTGATAGTAGAAAAGAACGACAGTATGTAAAGGGTGTATCTCACACGGCCTGAACCAGACTAGGCCTCAATTAAAGATTTCTTTGCACAAAAAGGCTGTATTTAAATTAAACCACTGTATGTATAGGAGGGATCACACACGCCCTGAACCAGTGTAGGCCTGCAGTAAATATATCTTTAAACAAAAAGTCTGTATTTCAAATGCCTAATTCAAACCCCTGTATGTAGAGGGAGTATCTCCCAGGCCCTGAACCAGTGTAGGCCTCAATTCTATATTGGTGCACCAAATGGCTGTATTTCAAATCTCTGAATGTAACCCAAATGTATTAAGGGTGTATCTCACAATGACATCTGCATCAATGGCTGCCAACTAAATTTTTTGTGCCCAAGTGAGTGTTTGTTTAAAAACTGAATTTTACAGCAGTATATAAGTCTTTAATTTCACATGTGCTGATGCTGCAAGGCCAGAAAATAGTGTTTTTTGTCAAAAAAGTGTGTTTTTCAAACCCCAGAAAATTATGGGTGTATTTCCACCTTAAATTGCACACTGACTAATACAGATGTTGTAGATAGCAAAAAAATACTTTTTTGGCAAACAGAATATGAAATCTGTATATATTAAACTTGAATTTAACACTTGCAGATCTGGAAAATAAATTTTTTTGAAAAAAATAGTGTGTTTTTCAAACCACAGAAAATTATGGGTGTATTTCTACCTTAAATTGCACACTGACTAAGATGTTGTAGATTGCCCCTCAAAAATAGTGATTTGCAATGTCCCAAAAGCTCAGATGCAGTGCTGGTGCACTGAGCATGCATAAAATGGCCGCTGCCACCGCTGCCGCCACCTACCTAACTAACATAATTCTAAAAGTTTGTATTTTTTGGTCAATGAGCTCAGGGCAGGGTAAAACGATAGTGTCCTGCACCCACACAACTATTTGTCTGATCGCTGAATTAGATTCTCTCCTATGCTCTCCCTGAAATCACCAGCAGCATCCTCTCCCTACACTAGTAACAGCAGAATGATGTGCAGCACTACATGACTCCAGCTTATATAGAGGCTGGGTCACATGATGCACTGGCCAATCACAGCCATGCCAATAGTAGGCATGGCTGTGATGGTCTCTTGGGGCAAGTAGTATGACGCCTGTTGATTGGCTGCCTTTCAAAAAGCGCCAAGAAAACGGCGAACACCGAACCCAAACTTTCACTGAAATGTTCGGGTTCGGGTCCGGGGTCCCAAAATCCTAAAGTTCGGTACGAACCAGAACTTTACAGTTCGGGTTCGCTCAACCCTAATTGTAAGTTCTCAGTGATAGGACTATCTCTCCTTCTTTGGCAATCTGTTACTCGGTAAGCTTATGTTTCTATGTACTGTAAATATTTTCTTTGCTAATCTTATACCACTACATTTTCTTGCACCATTATTCGGATTGTCTTCATAATCTACTTGATAAAGCCATAGTGTTCAACCAGACATTTAAAATCTGCATAGAACTTTATCTACTGTACATTAAATGGTGACAAATGTCCATTACATCTACCATTAGTGTTGAGCGAATCAAAGTCCTCCAAGTAGACTTCGATACGAATTTCAGGATATATTTGATTTACTGCATAGCTGAATTTCCTCATGCTTCATGGTAGTGAATCGATTTAACCTGAAATAGTATAAAAAACAAAAAAAAATCATACTTGGTTTGGTCGCCGCATACGTATGACATCACCGCGCCGCATGTGATTTCACGTCAGATCTTCAAGCAAGATGGTGGCGGCTGGCTCATCGTGAGCAAATTAAACAGGTAAGTATGATTTTATTTTATTTTTTATGTATTTTACACTCTGTTATTTATATCGGATGGCGTGATCATGTAACGCGGCATCTGATGGGTAAAATGACAGGGAGCGTCGTAATCGTCGCTCCCTGTCATTGCACCCACTACTTTCAAATAAAATTCATTTTGTGACGAAGTAATTAGTCAGAAAGCAAATTTTTTTGTAAAATTCGGCAAAGCGGTCAAATCAAACTTTTGATTAATTTGCTTATCTCTATCTTCCATAGCTTGTGCTGGTTGCACAAGGACACTCAGTGGCCCACTCTGAGTTTATGTGGTCTATTGCTTCATTCTATGGTGCAGATTTTTTCTAGGCCAGTGATGTCACATTCATCAGTCACATGGCGTGGCTCAGTCCCATTCAAATGAATTGGCCTGGGCTGCAATGCCAAGTACTGCCACTATAACAGTGCACAGTTCTGTGTGAGGACGTTGCAGGGCCCATCTGAGCACCATGGCCTCTTCAAACAGCTGATCAGCGGGGTGCTGGATGTCGGACCCTCACCAATCAAATATAGATGGCCTATCCTCAGGACAGACAATCACTATCAGAAAACCCCTTTATGCCAAATTTGCCTTACCCCCTAGTGCAGGGCTGGCCAACCTGCGGCTCTCCAGCTGTTATAAAACTACACCTCCCACCATTCCATGCTATGGGCTAATAGCTGTAGGCAGACTAAGCATGCTGGGAGTTGTAGTTTTGCAACAGCTGGAGAGCCGCAGGTTGGCCAGCCCTTCCCTAGTGGCTTAAATGGGTACCTGGGAAACCGCTCTGTATCAAGTTTCTTAGAAAAGTGCGCCAAATTATTTGTGTTGCTGCTTTCTTTATCAGTAGGTGTACTTCAGTGCATTGCCTGATCTATGGCAGCCTGGGAATAAAAAGCTAGGAAATCAGATACGACATTAGTTATTTACAAAAAACACCAAGTGATTTAATACAGTGTTCCGGAGAACATTTCCACATGAAGATTAATAGCAATGACTGCACATCCACAGATGAGTACTGTTTTTGAAGATAATGTTTTACTATTAGGAATGATACCATGGATATACAGAGGTGATTTGGGGTCTTGTAGAAATATGAATGTCTCTTGTTTGCTATATGTTTCTATTCAGATAATGATGACAACCAAACATGCATCTAATAATTACAGAAGACCTCACAGCTCTCCTGGCAGGTCTTTTTTATATACATACTAGCAGAAGGACACGGCTTCGCACTGGTATGTTTTTATCAATTTCATTTAATGTTTGTGTGTGTTGTTAAAAGATAGACAGTATCCCCATAACAGTGACCTCTACAGCACCCCGCCCATTTAACAGTGACCTCCACAGTCCCCCACTCCTTAACACTGCCCCCCCATAGTGCCCTGCCACCTTAAAATGTGACCCCCACAGCAGTCCATCACCTTAACTTTGACCTTCACAGCAGCCCGCCCCTTTAACAGTGAGTTTCACAGCACCCCACTACCTTGACAGCGACCTCCTCTGGGGCCTGCCCCCCTAACAGTGACCTCCACAGTACCCTGCTGCCTTAAAAGTGACCTCCACAGCAGTTGCCGCTTTAATAGTGGCCCCTGCCCCCTTAACAGTCACCTCAACAGTGACCTCCACAGTATCCTGCCCCCTTAACAGTAACATCCACAGTGAACGCATCTTTAACAGTGACCTCCACAGCACCCTGCCCCTGTAATGCTAGGGCTATACTACATTTTGTCTCAACAATTTTTATAATGATAGGCTATGGTGTCGCACTGCGACATGCCAAGATGGGTTTTTCTGCAACTGTCGCAGTCGCAGCATGTCACATGTTGCAGTGCAACACCATAGACTATCATTATAAAAATTGTCACGCAACATTGGTGCGACATCAATGTGCCCTATGTGTCGTACGACTTATTGTCGTCGTGTAGCCCTAGCCTAAAGCTGACGTACAGCAGTGAATAAATATGGCTGGGTTGTTATAGAAACCTGGAGTAAAACTGTGTGTATGTGGAGACTAAGGGACTACGAGCTTCTATTGGGACATGTGACCGTGTGTATGGCAGTTGGGATATGAAGAGAAAGACTTGCAGGCTTGTATTGGCTAAATCAGGTCATTTTTTGGGGAATATCTCAGAGAGCTGAGACCTGGTCTAAAACTTTCCCAGACACCTGATGTACCCGTGTTCCAAATTTGGTGTAGATCGGTCCAGTTGTTTGGTCGTGCATAAAGAACAGATAGACAGACAGATGCCGGGACAGACAGAACCTCATTGTGTACCGGCATGTTACCTCCACAGTATTCTTTCCCAGATAGTAAGTGATATGTGTACTAAGTTTAGTAGAAATTGATCAATTTTTGAGTTACAGAGCAATATGTATGTAGCAGAAACAGTTGGAGCATACTGTCACAACCAGACAGCTGAGAAGCTCTGACAGAAGCCTTTCAGAACCTCCTCCTTGAGTTCTCTTTGTTGTGGTATTCAGTTCCTCATCTCGTTAGCCTCTCTCAGCTGTCATGTAGTTGGACTAATTGCATCCCTTTAAATTCCGCCCCATAATGCATTACTGGGCGGCTTATACTTCTTCCTGGAGTGTGTGTGCATGCTGATCCTGTTTTCCTGTCTGCTACAAAGTTAAGTGCTGTACATTTATCTGTTATTTTCTCTTTGCTGGATCCCAGGTGACCCTGACTCCCTCCGTGTCTGGTGTAGGGAGCCGGTGGTCGTGTCCCCTCACTATTGTAGGGTGTTCAGGGGTTATATAGTCGAGGTACGTGGCTATGCAACCATCCACCTCTGGGATCTTTGCATAGGCTGAGCAGGCAGGGAAAGTGCTAGGTCTTGTGCAGGGGTCTCCCTTGGTTCCTTAGCTTTGGATCCAGTGAGTCATATATGCATGTTGCATTGTCTTGTTTCCCGTACACCGTCCGTGACACATACAAACTCCATGCAGCTGCTGTGTAAGGGCATATGACCCCCCACAAGATGTCTTTCCAGGTAGCAAGGGATGTGTATACCAAGTCTCAGCGAAATCGATGGTTGCGTTTTTGAGTGATCACGGAACATACATACACACACACACACACACACACACACACATATATATATATATATATATAGTCCTGATCAAAAGTTTAAGACCACTTGAAAAATCTCAAAAATCCTATTTAGCATGGCTGGATCTTAACAAGGTTCCAAGTAGAGCTTCAACATGCAACAAGGAGAAATGGGAGTGAGACAAAACATTTTTTGAGCATTCAATTAATTGAAAATAACGATTAAACTGAAACAGGCTGTTTTTCAGCTGATCATAAGTTTAGGACCACATGCCTTTAAATGGCCAAATCTGTGCAAAGATGTGGATTCATTGTCATTTTCTGTCAGGTAGTCACACGTTGTGATGGCAAAGGCAAGAAAACTCTTGCTTTTTTAACGTGGTCGGGTTGTTGAACTGCATAAGCAGGGTCTCTCACCGCGCGCCATCGCTGCTGAGGTGGGATGCAGTAAGACAGTCATTTAAAATTTCCTAAATTCTTAAAGGATCCTGAGGGTTATGGAACAAAAAAGTCAAGTGGAAGACCCCAAAAAATGTCATCAGCACTGAGCCGGAGGATCCAATTGGCTGTCCGTCAAGACACTGGACGATCCTCGACCCAAATTAAGGCCCTTACTAGTGCTGACTGCAGCCCCATAACCATCTGAGACTGAAGGGCTTCAAAAAAACAAAAAACGTTTCAAAGACCTCGTCTCCTTGAACGCCACAGAACTGCTCGTTTGGACTTTGCAAGAGAGCACCAAACATGGGACATATGGGACATTCAAAGGTGGAAGAAAGTTATATTCTCTGATGAGAAAAAATGTAACCTTAATGGTCCTGATGGTTTCCAACGTTACTGGCATGACAAGCCAATCCCACCTGAGATGTTTTCTACGTGCCACAGTGGAGGGGGCACCATAATGGTCTGGGTGCTTTTTCCTTCCGTGGAACAATGGAGCTTCAGGAAGTGCAGGGGCGTCAAACGGCCGCTGCCTTTGTCCAGATGTTGCAGAGAGCATTCCTCATGACTGAGGGCCCTCGTCTGTGTGGTAACGACTGGGTTTTTCAACAGGACAATGCCCGCAGGACAAGGGACTTTTTCCAGGAGAATAACATCACTCTTTAGGCCCATCCTGCGTGTTCTCCTGATCTAAATCCAATTAAGAACTTTTGTAGATGGATGGCAAGGCTAGTTTACAAAAATGCACAACAGTTCCAGACAGTAGATGGCCTTCTTCACCACTTCAGTATTACTCCTACGCTGACGACACACAAATCTACCTCTCTGGTCCAGACATCACCACCTTACTATAAAAAATCCCACAATGTCTATCTTCTATATCATCCTTCTTCACCTATCGCTTTCTTAAAATCAATAGTTTTTATTCTATTTATTTTATTGTTGACACCATGAAATTCTGATTCAACATATTATTCCCTTCAAATTGTACATTTTCTCAGTTTAAACGTTTGTTCCGTGACCTGATGGTCACTATATTTGATTTGCTCAAATGTAAATAAAAGCTGAGATTATTTTTTCCCACAATAATGCCTCTTGTATATCGTCTTATTATCTTTTGGGAGACACCCATGTCATTTCCCATCAAAAAATTACTTGCTGGTTGAAAAAAAGTAACTTTAAGTCAGAATTTGACAGGGGTATGAATAATTATGGGCAGCACTGTATATAATATATATATATATATATATAGTTCAAGAAAAAATGGCGGCACTGGTGTTTTTCAATATGGTTGCAAAAGGTAGGGTGCACGTCCCTGGGGGAATAGGCTTCTTACCCCAATTTGTAAATCCGGAAGAATGAGCGGCACTCCAATTGTAGAAAAAACAAGTGAACCTTTATTCACCTAGGTGCAACGTTTCGGCTCTGCTCTTGAGCCTTTTTCAAGCATGAATACAACTCCACATCACAGCAATAAATACAGGTGAATCAATTAGCAAGTGAGTCATGTGGTCACACTCCACCCAGTGGGTGTGACCAAAACGTAACCATAACAGAATGCAACACTGTGAATACATAATATTATCCTGTGAAAACAGTGCAATTGTAAAAACATAAGAGACATGAATCATACAAGTCCGATTTAATGTAGGCTGGATGCTTTACACTGACCAGATCTGTAATAGGGCGTCCTGCCAGAGAGCAAGATGGCGCCTGGTATGCTTTTTCCCATCTGAGCATGCGCTCAGTAATCAGTGTCTAGGCTGTGCTAAATGACTCTGGAGTGATGACCGTGCGTCGGCGAGGTATGATGACGTCGGTCGCTCCCCTTCACCCTTCCCCCGGATAGGTGCGCTACCTGACCTGCGTAAAGGAAAGAAAACACAGCTGAATCAAGCGGTAGGACACGATTCTCTTTGTGCGATAGGTATGTCAGTCTGATCACCCCTTCTAGTTTGCTCTTCCCCCTGTACGATAGAATGGGTTGCAGCACACTGATCGATCGTTTTTTTTCGATCTAGACCTTCACAGTTCACTAAAGTTGGAATATATGTATGACATGTATGATTCATGTCTCTTATGTTTTTACAATTGCACTGTTTTCACAGGATAATATTATGTATTCACAGTGTTGCATTCTGTTATGGTTACGTTTTGGTCACACCCACTGGGTGGAGTGTGACCACATGACTCACTTGCTAATTGATTCACCTGTATTTATTGCTGTGATGTGGAGTTGTATTCATGCTTGAAAAAGGCTCAAGAGCAGAGCCGAAACGTTGCACCTGGGTGAATAAAGGTTCACTTGTTTTTTCTACAATTGGAGTGCCGCTCATTCTTCCGGATTTATATATATATATATATATATATATATATATATACACTACGTGCAGAATTATTAGGCAAATGAGTATTTTGACCACATCATCCTCTTTATGCATGTTGTCTTACTCCAAGCTGTATAGGCTCGAAAGCCTACTACCAATTAAGCATATTAGGTGATGTGCATCTCTGTAATGAGAAGGGGTGTGGTCTAATGACATCAACACCCTATATCAGGTGTGCATAATTATTAGGCAACTTCCTTTCCTTTGGCAAAATGGGTCAAAAGAAGGACTTGTCAGGCTCAGAAAAGTCAAAAATAGTGAGATATCTTGCAGAGGGATGCAGCACTCTTAAAATTGCAAAGCTTCTGAAGCGTGATCATCGAACAATCAAGCGTTTCATTCAAAATAGTCAGCAGGGTCGCAAGAAGCGTGTGGAAAAACCAAGGCGCAAAATAACTGCCCATGAACTGAGAAAAGTCAAGCGTGCAGCTGCCAAGATGCCACTTGCCACCAGTTTGGCCATATTTCAGAGCTGCAACATCACTGGAGTGCCCAAAAGCACAAGGTGTGCAATACTCAGAGACATGGCCAAGGTAAGAAAGGCTGAAAGACGACCACCACTGAACAAGACACACAAGCTGAAACGTCAAGACTGGGCCAAGAAATATCTCAAGACTGATTTTTCTAAGGTTTTATGGACTGATGAAATGAGAGTGAGTCTTGATGGGCCAGATGGCTGGATTGGTAAAGGGCAGAGAGCTCCAGTCCGACTCAGACGCCAGCAAGGTGGAGGTGGAGTACTGGTTTGGGCTGGTATCATCAAAGATGAGCTTGTGGGGCCTTTTTGGGTTGAGGATGGAGTCAAGCTCAACTCCCAGTCCTACTGCCAGTTTCTGGAAGACACCTTCTTCAAGCAGTGGTACAGGAAGAAGTCTGCAAGGTAAAAAAAACATGATTTTCATGCAGGACAATGCTCCATCACACGCGTCCAAGTACTCCACAACGTGGCTGGCAAGAAAGGGTATAAAAGAAGAAAATCTAATGACATGGCCTCCTTGTTCACCTGATCTGAACCCCATTGAGAACCTGTGGTCCATCATCAAATGTGAGATTTACAAGGAGGGAAAACAGTATACCTCTCTGAACAGTGTCTGGGAGGCTGTGGTTGCTGCTGCACGCAATGTTGATGGTGAACAGATCAAAACACTGACAGAATCCATGGATGGCAGGCTTTTGAGTGTCCTTGCAAAGAAAGGTGGCTATATTGGTCACTGATTTGTTTTTGTTTTGTTTTTGAATGTCAGAAATGTATATTTGTGAATGTTGAGATGTTATATTGGTTTCACTGGTAAAAATAAATAATTGAAATGGGTATATATTTGTTTTTTGTTAAGTTGCCTAATAATTATGTACAGTAATAGTCACCTGCACACACAGATATCCCCCTAAAATAGCTAAAACTAAAAACAAACTAAAAACTACTTCCAGAAATATTCAGCTTTGATATTAATGAGTTTTTTGGGTTCATTGAGAACATGGTTGTTGTTCAATAATAAAATTAATCCTCAAAAATACAACTTGCCTAATAATTCTGCACTCCCTGTACAGTACAGACCAAAAGTTTGGACACACATTCTCATTCAAAGAGTTTTCTTTATTTTCATGACTATGAAAATTGTAGATTCACACTGAAGGCATCAAAACTTTTAATTAACACATGTGGAATTATATACATAACAAAAAAGTGTGAAACAACTGAAAATATGTCATATTCTAGGTTCTTCAAAGTAGCCACCTTTTGCTTTGATTACTGCTTTGCACACTATTGGCATTCTCTTGATGAGCTTCAAGAGGTAGTCACCTGAAATGGTCTTCCAACAGTCTTGAAGGAGTTCCCAGAGATGCTTAGCACTTGTTGGCCCTTTTGCCTTCACTCTGCGGTCCAGCTCACCCCAAACCATCTCGATTGGGTTGAGGTCCGGTGACTGTGGAGGCCAGGTCATCTGGCACAGCACCCCATCACTCTCCTTAATGGTCAAATAGCTCTTACACAGCCTGGAGGTGTGTTTGGGGTCATTGTCCTGTTGAAAAATAAATGATGGTCCAACTAAACGCAAACCGGATGGAATAGCATGCCGCTGCAAGATGCTGTGGTAGCCATGCTGGTTCAGTATGCCTTCAATTTTGAATAAATCCCCAACAGTGTCACCAGCAAAGCAAAGCACCCCCACACCATCACACCTCCTCCTCCATGCTTCACGGTGGGAACCAGGCATGTAGAGTCCATCCGTTCACCTTTTCTACGTCGCACAAAGACACAGTGGTTGGAACCAAAGATCTCAAATTTGGACTCATCAGACCAAAGCACAGATTTCCACTGGTCTAATGTCCATTCCTTGTGTTCTTTAGCCCAAACAAGTCTCTTCTGCTTGTTGCCTGTCCTTAGCAGTGGTTTCCTAGCAGAAATTCTACCATGAAGGCCTGATTCACACAGTCTCCTCTTAACAGTTGTTCTAGAGATGTGTCTGCTGCTAGAACTCTGTGTGGCATTGACGTGGTCTCTAATCTGAGTTGCTGTTAACCTGCGATTTCTGATGCTGGTGACTCGGATGAACTTATCCTCCGCAGCAGAGGTGACTCTTGGTCTTCCTTTCCTGGGGCGGCCCGCATGTGAGCCAGTTTCTTTGTAGCGCTTGATGGTTTTTGTGACTGCACTTGGGGACACTTTCAAAGTTTTCCCAATTTTTCGGACTGACTGACCTTCATTTCTTAAAGTAATGATGGCCAGTCGTTTCTTTTTTTACTTAGCTGCTTTTTTCTTGCCATAATACAAATTCTAACAGTCTATTCAGTAGGACTATCAGCTGTGTATCCACCTGACTTCTCCACAACGCAACTGATGGTCCCAACCCCATTTATAAGGCAAGAAATCCCACTTATTAAACCTGACAGGGCACACCTGTGAAGTGAAAACCATTTTAGGTGACTACCTCTTGAAGCTCATCAAGAGAATGCCAAGAGTGTGCAAAGCAGTAATCAAAGCAAAAGTTGGCTACTTTGAAGAACCTAGAATATGACATATTTTCAGTTGTTTCACACTTTTTTGTTATGTATATAATTCCACATGTGTTAATTCATAGTTTTGATGCCTTCAGTGTGAATCTATAATTTTCATAGTCATGAAAATAAAGAAAACTCTTTGAATGAGAAGGTGTGTCCAAACTTTTGGTCTGTACTGTATATATATATATATATATATATATATATACACACAGTAGAAATATGTTCTGCATGTAATAACAATGCTGTACCATCTTAATCTGAACTATTCCTCTTGTATTCTTCCTGTAAGCAAATTAGCTTTTGTCGACAAAAGGAAGAGCATCCCATATGTAGACAACTGTTTTGGGGGTCCTTGTCCTCACCAATACATGGCAGTATGCTAGATGGCCAAAAGAGATCCCTTAGAAACAGCTCACAGGAGGTGTTCTGGATCCATGCTCCATGACAAAAAGTATGCAAAGTAGTTCTTGTCAGCTAAAACTTACTCCTCCAAAGGACTCTTTCACATGAGCGAGTTTGGTGTGGGAAACACAGTCTTTGTCATGACTTAATTTCCTGGACCAAACACTGCTCCTATGACCCAAACTCCCAGCATCATAATGATTAATTTTGCTGTATGCTCCTGCCTCATACACTGACTGGGTTGTATCAATAAGAATCAGTACTAACTTGACCAACATCTAAGGCTTCTCATCCAACCAAATGGTACCCTGCTTTGTACTAACAAGGGGCCTTTTGAAGGATATACATGGTTTGGCTGACATTAACTTCTTTACATACATTTTTCTTTGGAAAATTGCCTCAACATAAGTTTCCATGAACCTGTGTTGCTTCAATGAGAACTAATACCCCCTTGAGTATGAATCCCCTGAACAGTAGATAAACTCTTCTGTAACTTTTTTGAACAGATTGATGTACTTACAATTCACTTTAACAGAATCCTCCTTGGGATATGGAGATTCTCACAGTAGGCCAAACTGTTATTTGGTAAGCTGAGGCACCTGAGGAAATTCCTGAATATGGATGCTGAAGACTTAATAAGTCCTTTTAGACATGTTATCTCTACTGGGCTTTCTCTACATTTTCTTCTTTATATCTAGTCTGCTTCTGTAAATGTTCTCACCCTCTCTTAGATGGATCCAGTTACTGTCACGGCGGAGGATGGGAAAAACCCTCAGCCATGCGGTATCAGCAGATGGAGTCGCCGCAAGGCCAGGACAGAGAATTAGGGAGCAGGTCACCTCCTACACATCCCTAATTCTGACCCTGTCTCCTATCCGTATGAGCCAACCCTGAAGGTAGGAGGGCTCATACTCCGTAACCAGATATTCCTGCTCGCCCTCAGGGTGGCCCTGGACTAGGAGCAGGGTAAGATGACCCGTTCCTCCTAGACACGGAGGAACAGGAGTCTCACTGGCCAAGCTACATAGAAAGGGGAAACATAAACAGACATATGGCAATGACAGGTAAGTGAGACTAGTACCACACTTACCTGCCACAGACACACAACCTGTAACCCACGTGCAAGTGCTGCTATTCACAACCAACACCAAGGACACAGCACACAACAGACATCACACGGGAACCCAGTAAACCATATGCTGCAATAACAGATAAACCATAAACTAACACCAGACATAACGTTTATGACCACCAGGGTGGCCCTCACTGGCAGATGGTAAATAACCAGGAGGATGTCTCCAGCAAACATGGCTGATGCACCCTCACTGACTACTGCTATTCACTGAGGTTTTATAGGGCCAAGTAGCCACACCCACAGTGAGACACACCCAGTGCACACACACACTAGGAAGGAAGTTAACCCTTCCAACACCAGGGAAGGGAAGACAGCCACTTAAAGGGGAAGTACACACATAAATATACACTTCACCTGTTGCCGCGGGCAACAGCATGCGTGGCAAACATGTCCTGGGGATCAGCCATAGGGCTGAGACACTGCCACCACATGCACACAACACTACACGTTGCCACGGGCAACCAAGTGAAGGACAGTGTCACAAAACACACCATAGGCCGTGATAGTTACAGGACAAGTATTGAAGTTTTTTTTTCAGCAGTGCATCTTTGCTTCTGTTCTCTTTGCTTTGACTCCATGAGACTCACTAGACTAAACTAGACTGAGCTCACTCAAATGTTTTTTTATCTCTCTATATAAAAGATGACACCAGCCCCATCTACTGAGGATATGGCTCATAAATGCCTTGTGCAAAGACATGCATATGCAGGTATTGCATATTACAGCAAAATAAATTTGGTAACTCTTTACTTTGCTCTTTGTTGTGTATTGCAATGCTTTAGCAGGATGCTCCATTGTAGCTTCATAGCCCCTGAAGACACTACTAGACCATGTAACTTGTAAGAAAGATGTTTCAGCTTTTTGTGAATAATCATTTTTATAAATTTTTCATGAATGTTTCAACAAACATGGTACAAGTAAGCAATTTTACATCAATTGTACATAATAAGTTGACATGGGTATAATTACATAAGGTAAAGGGGTACAGATATCAAAAAAGAAATGGCCGAGGCAAGGCCCCTAACAATAGCAATGAGACAACATGAGTCTTTCTATGAGGTTATTTTCTCATAGAAGGTAAGTGTCTTATATTGTCAAACATTACTTAGGATAAACAAACAAAAGGAAAAGAAAAATCTCTGTTTTGGGGTTGATCATAGAGATTGGCAGGGACCTTTCATATCGACAGGTGGTGTCTACAGCAAGTATCACTTCTTGTATGTTTGGAGGTTTAGGTGACTTCCAGTGGCGAATTATTACTATTTTGGCACTTAGTAGAATATGGTCTACAAGATTTCTATAAGACTGGTGAAAATTATGTATGCCCTGATCATCAATAATAAGTGATTGAAGGATGGGGGATAATCTGGAGGCAATTAATTTAGCGAATATCTTAATGTCCAAATTCAGTAGGGAGATAGGCCTGAAATTTTGAGGGACATCACTAGGTTTGCCCGATTTAGGGAGCGTGATGATAAATCCCTGTAGCATACCTGTAGGGAAAGGGGTGCCCTTCATGTACTGTTGAAATATATGCAATAGCTGAGGAGTTAACTTAGGGTGGAATTGTTTATAATATTTATTAGACAGTCCACCAGGCCCGGGGGTTTTCCCCTGTGGGAGGGATAGGATCAGTTTCTGAATTTCAGATTAAGTGAGGGGGGCATTTAAATCATCCAATTCGGAAGGTGTAAGTGAAGGAAGAGAGGCTTTTGATAAGAAGTCTGCAACTAATGCGAAGTAGTTGTCGGGCAAGGTAATTGTGTCCTTAAGATTATATAAATTCATGTTAAAAAGTCTGAATTGTTCGGCAATATGTCTTGGATCTATAAGCTTAGCGTGAGTATGGGGGTGGATAATGTGTGAGTATTTACAGTATATCTAACTTGCTAAGACTTAAGCTGTTGGGCTAGTAGTCTTTCAGCTTTGTTGCCTTGTGCATAGTACTTACACTTCAGTCTAAGTAGCGTCTTTTCATAGTCCTGAAGTAGTACAGATCTCAACTTATCCCTCTCTATCCTCAACTCTGCTGAAGTATGGGATGTGGGGTTTTGTTTGTTGATTTTTCCTAGCCCAGATATTTTCTCCATTATTAGCATGGTGGCTCTCTCTTTCCTTTTCTTCTCTTTATGGTTCATTTTCATAAGCAAGCCTCTAATAAAGGCCTTGTGAGCCTGCCATAATATAAAAGGCACTAAACCGATCCCACGTTAAAGAGGAAATACTCTTGCAGCGAATGTAAGATCTCAACGCGATATGCAGGGTGGTTAAATAAGAATGTATTGTTCCTCGAAACAGGGGCAGTATGAGATTGATACTGATCCTCCAGAGTAATAGTGACAGGGGCATGATATGATCCTCCAATAAGACCTATCTCCGAGGCCATGGCATGAAACAAAGTGGTATGGTCCACTAGAAATTGATCTGGGAATAAAATAAGGAAAAGGGGAGAAAAAGGTGGAGTCTCTGGCCAAAATTCCTAGATCCTTTTCCATGTCAGTGTTATCGAGTGTTCTACCATTTAGTATGTATGGGTGACTTGCATTATTCCTTCCCATGTGCATAACTTTACATTTGTCAGTGTAAACCTCATCTGCCACTTATCTGCCCAAGTCTCCAATCTATCCAGATCCCTCTGTAGTAGTATACTGTCCTCTTCAGTGTTAATTACTTTACACAGTTTAGTGTCATCTGCAAAAATTGATACTTTACTATGCAAGCCTTCTACAAGATTGTCAGCTTTTTAATACCAATATCACCAGTCAATGGTTGAACTGGCCAGTCTTATTAAGAGCATTGTATGAAATATAATAAAGTGTTGCCTAAAAGGTTTCAAGACACGAAACATTGCATAATGAAAGGGTATGTCCATGAGATTACTTATAGTAAAGCATGTATCTGACAGGGAGCTTTTTTTTTTCTCTTTGGGATTTAGGAATAAACCTTTTTTAAAGCGATAACGCATTTAGTAGTTTTAAAGCAGAGCGTTTGTGCGTAAAGGGTTTTTTGTGAAAAATCTGTATTCCTCCTCTTCGGGGTTTGCTTGTTGCTTCTCTGCTGTGACCTCCAGCTACTATTGATGCATTCAAAATTGAAAGGTGGAAAAAACACACAAGGCCAGTATAAATAGATGTCAAATACACAAAATGTATTAATTACACAATTGGTTTAGCTCACCAGATCCTCTTAAAAGGAGCCCAGTCCACTCCCTACCACCAGAGCGTCTGACAAGGTCTACAGCATTAAATAACATATGACTGGCTCACGTAAAATTATACATTTTTTAGCTAGACATACTGCACACAATTCAACATATCATATACACTCACCTAAAGATTTATTAGGAACATCTGTTCTATTTCTCATTAATGCGATTATCTAGTCAACCAATCACATGGCAGTTGCTTCAATGCATGTAGGGCTGTGGTCCTGGTCAAGACAATCTCCTGAACTCCAAACTTAATTTGTCAGAATGGGAAAAAAAAGGTGATTTAAGCAATTTTGAGCGTAGCATGGTTGTTGGTGCCAGACGGGCCGGTCTGAGTATTTCACAATCTGCTCAGTTACTGGGATTTTCACGCACAACCATTTCTAGGGTTTACAAAGAATGGTGTGAAAAGGGAAAAACATCCAGTATGTGGCAGTCCTGTGGGCGAAAATGCCTTGTTGATGCTAGAGGTCAGAGGAGAATGGGCCGACTGATTCAAGCTGATAGAAGAGCAACGTTGACTGAAATAACCACTCGTTACAACCGAGGTATGCAGCAAAGCATTTGTGAAGCCACAACACGCACAACCTTGAGGCGGATAGGCTACAACAGCAGAAGACCCCACCGGGTACCACTCATCTCCACTACAAATAGGAAAAAGAGGCTACAATTTGCACAAGCTCACTAAAATTGGACTGTTGAAGACAAATGTTGCCTGGTCTGATGAGTCTCGATTTTTGTTGAGACATTCAAATGAGTCCGAATTTGGCGTAAACACAATTAGAACATGTATCCATCATGCCTTGTTACCACTGTGCAGGCTGGTGGTGGTGGTGTAATGGTGTGGGGGATGTTTTCTGGGCACACTTTAGGCCCCTTAGTGCCAATTGGCCATCGTTTAAATGTCACGGGCTACCTGAGCAGTTCTGAAGGCAAAAGGGGGTCCAACAGCGTGTTAGTATGGTGTTCCTAATAATTCTTAAGGTGAGTGTATATTCCAATGGTCTGTCTCAGAATATAGCTGTATTCCCTACATATTCACTAGAAAGACAATAACACACAACAATGATGCCAAAAAATATTAAAAGTATATATAGATAGGTCTTGGTCCCACTTCTTCTATATCATGCGGAGCTCTCGTATGTATATAATGTGGGGATTTGCTCTGGTAGGCAGGGTAAGCGGACACAGTACAGAGGCAAAAACAAGGTTGTAAAGCAAAGTTCAGTGTTTTATTCACACATAAGGAAAAACAAGCCAAAAGTAACGGTTTTCAGTTTTGGTGCCTGTTAACACCACACAAAGTCCACAGTGCAAAAAACCTTCACCTGGTCAGCAGTTTTCCACCCGCAGTCCACAGCAGGTTTAGAGGCCTGTTTCTCCAGCATGCGGCTCTCAAGAAACAGACTCCACAGCTTCTCTGACATGGAGGATAATCCACCACAGCTGAACGTGCTGGCTGGGTTTTTATATACCAGCCCAAAACCCGGCCTGTAACCGTGGGGAACAGCCACCCACCCTGCTGTTTGGCTGATCCCAATAAGAATTGGCCCGGATCGGCTTTACAGCCATACTAACAGCTGAAGTGTCAGACTGCAACTGCAAAACTGACACTTCAGGGAAAAATCTGGTTCTTACCTCACTGAGGCCCGGAACCTAGGTGACACGTATCTTTGGTCAATGACTGCCTCTTGTTCCTTCTTACAATGAATAAAATATAATTGAGGATAAATACTGCTGTCACTTTAAAATGGTTGTTTTTAATTATCTGTTCATTTATCCGTCATATGCTTTAAACTGAATAATTTGTATCAGTTTTAAACTATGTTGAACTGTCCCAAGTGTTATTTTTTCATATATCCGGATTCTCACTACCCGACTATATCAAAAGTCTTGTTGTGCTATATAAGGTGTCTATATTGCATCCATGCACCTTATTTGTTAATGGGCATACAAACCATTCCTTATACTATTGCGCCCATATGCATTGAGTGCTACAGCTGCGGCATGTCTTCAATTTTAGGGCCCCTGAAGTCGCCGTATTGGGTCTATGGTGGTGCTAGACAGAAGGTTTAATACACTCAATGTCCCCCGTTGTTGGTTAGTATCCGGGTTAGTAATGGATATGATGCCTCTTACCGGTGATGTTTTCGGCCGTGCGGCTAGATCGTATACCTGTTGCTCTGTCTGAAAACATCACCGGTAAGAGACATCATATCCATTACTAACCCAGATACTAACCAATAACGGGGAACATTGGGTGTATAAAACCACTCCAAGTTGATTTCCTCCTAGATAGCCTGCGCTTTATCTTTGAAAACAACTTCTTTATACGTATATAATCATACCATCTTCCACCAGTGCTGGGGGACAGCGATGGGGACGAAAGTGGCCAATCTATTCATGGGGGAGTTTGAAAAGAAACATATTCTAAATCTAAAATTTAGCAATATGGAGTGGCTCTACTACTCCGTAGGGTAGAGAGGTGCTCAATATCTAGGTGTGAACTTCAAACACCAGAAAGTAAAAAATTTAATTAATATTGGAGATATGGCACTCAATATCTGGAAAGTTTGCTCAAACAAGACACTTTATTGATGCAATAACTTTTTAAAAATAATTAAAATGTCATACAAAATACGTAATTTGTACAGAAAATAAATAACATAAAAAATAAAACGTCACAATTGACAGTATAAAAAATCACTTATAGTGTATATGTACACACATCAGACAGCGAATGGGTGCTTGTCTATAATCTCATTGAATGGATCCAGAGAGTTAAATTCCCAACATTAAAGTACTGAATATGTTGTTGCTCAGTAGTTTTCAATTGAGAAATTAATCGAATGTCACCATTAATTCGGTATAAAATAATCGCCGATTGTCATTATTGTGGTGCAGTCGCAGGATTTTCGGATTTAGTTGTAGAAATTATTCAGAATATTTAGAAATATGCATATATCACAGTTCATGGAACTTATCGGATTAAAGTTCAGAAGTTGTTAGCTCTAGGTGGCGTCCCACCTTTTTTCAAGCTATTTAAATCCCTTACCTCCACTTCTCAATATGGTTTGTTCAATCACCGTTTCCTCAGCGTCCCAAATATTCGATTTCTCCTTACTTGCAAATCAGAGTGTATCACTCTGAGGAGTTTTCGAACTTGATGTAGGACGAGTTGGTCACTTAGGAGGTTATTGGTAACGGAGGTGTAACTGTAGATCTCCTTGCGTACGCCAAAATGGTGGTATTGTGGGGTCCAGATTCCTCCCAGACGCGTTTCGAAGTCCCAAGGGGTGCTGACTTCTTCCTCAGTGGTGACCTGGCTCCCCCTAAACCACCTTTTTTATACCATCTTTGTTAATTGGTTCCAGATATTCCAAAGACCAGTCCTGGATCACAATCCAGGTACCATAGTGACAAAATCTGGTCTGGATTATTACAATATACTATACTCAATAATAAAATTGAATATTTTTAATAATAAAGTAAATTCAATCAGAGATATAGCTCCTACATTTCTTCCATAAGTATAATACATCGAAATCTTGCTATTTTTGAAAAAAACGCATATGCAGTAATGGTGCGGTTTCCATGCGTTTTTTTTGGGCCGATGCGTTTTTTTCGGAAAAGCTGCTGAAATTACACCCTTAATCATTTACATAAGGGATTTAATGTTATTTGCTTCCTTACTTTCATTATTCACAATAACATGAATTAAAATGTATAAATGAATATAAAAATATTTAATTAATAAAAAGTATAATAAATAAGAGCACCTTCACATATTTTTTACATCTAAAAGTAGATGAATCAAACTGACTCAATCCAACATGGAGGACTGTTGTCAGATTAGATGAACATATTCTAAATCTAGCACCGCCAATCAAACAGATCATATATTATAAAAGATATATCTGGGATGGAGATGAACAATATGCACTAGGTTTTTGTAGCTATCTGAACAACACAAATTGGGAGATAGCCTTCACCCCAAATTACAGTAAAATTAAAATAGAATTAGTGGACATCGTTATCACCACCAACAACAATAACCACCTCTCTACAAAAACACACTTTAAATCGGTCGATACTAATCGTTATATACAGTCGTGGCCAAAAGTTTTGGGAATGACACAAATATTAGATTTCACAAAGTTTGCTGCTAAACTGCTTTTAGATCTTTGTTTCAGTTGTTTCTGTGATGTAGTGAAATATAATTACACGCACTTCATACGTTTCAAAGGCTTTTATTGACAATTATGACATTTATACAAAGAGTCAGTATTTGCAGTGTTGGCTCTTCTTTTTCAGGACCTCTGCAATTCGACTGGGCATGCTCTCAATAAACTTCTGGGCCAATTCCTGACTGATAGCAACCCATTCTTTCATAATCACTTCTTGGAGTATGTCAGAATTAGTGGGTTTTTGTTTGTCCACCCGCCTCTTGAGGATTGACCACAAGTTCTCAATGGGATTAAGATCTGGGGAGTTTCCAGGCCATGGACCCAAAATGTCAACGTTTTGGTCCCCGAGCCACTTAGTTATCACTTTTGCCTTATGGCACAGTGCTCCATTGTGCTGGAAAATGCATTGTTCTTCACCAAACTGTTGTTGGATTGTTGGAAGAAGTTGCTGTTGGAGGGTGTTTTGGTAACATTCTTTATTCATGGCTGTGTTTTGGGGCAAAATTGTGAGTGAGCCCACTCCCTTGGATGAGAAGCAACCCCACACATGAATGGTCTCAGGATGCTTTACTGTTGGCATGACACAGGACTGATGGTAGCGCTCACCTTTTCTTCTCCGGACAAGCCTTTTTCCTGATGCCCCAAACAATCGGAAAGAGGCTTTATCGGAGAATATGACTTTGCCCCAGTCCTCAGCAGTCCATTCACCATATTTTCTGCAGAAGATCAATCTGTTTTTTTTTTTGGGAGAGAAGTGGCTTCTTTGCTGCCCTTCTTGACACCAGGCCATCTTCCAAAAGTCTTCGCCTCACTGTGCGTGAAGATGCGCTCACACCTGCCTGATGCCATTCCTGAGCAAGCTCTGCACTAGTGGCACTCCAATCCCGCAGCTGAATCCTCTTTAGGAGACGATCCTTGCGCTTGCTGGACTTTCTTGGACGCCCTGAAGCCTTCTTAACAAGAATTGAACCTCTTTCCCTGAAGTTCTTGATGATCCTATAAATTGTTGATTGAGGTGCAATCTTAGTACCCACAATATCCTTGCCTGTGAAGCCATTTTTATGCAACGCAATGATGGCTGCACGCGTTTCTTTGCAGGTCACCATGAATAACAATGGAAGAACAATGATTTCAAGCATCACCCTCCTTTTAACAGGTCAAGTCTGCCATTTTAACCCAATCAGCCTGACTTAATGATCTCCAGTAGGGATGAGCGAACTCGAACTGTATAGTTCGGGTTCGTACCGAATTTTGGGGTGTCCGTGACACGGACCCGAACCCGGACATTTTCGTAAAAGTCCGGGTTCGGGTTCGGTGTTCGTCGCTTTCTTGGCGCTTTTGTGACGCTTTCTTGGCGCTTTTTGAAAGGCTGCAAAGCAGCCAATCAACAAGCGTCATACTACTTGCCCCAAGAGGCCATCACAGCCATGCCTACTATTGGCATGGCTGTGATTGGCCAGAGCACCATGTGACCCAGCCTCTATTTAAGCTGGAGTCACATAGCGCCGCCCGTCACTCTGCTCTGATTAGCGTAGGGAGAGGTTGCGGCTGCGACAGTAGGGCGAGATTAGGCAGATTAACTCCTCCAAAGGACTTGATTAACTGATCGATCTGCAGCTGTGGATCATTGAGCTGCTGATCCTCAATTGCTCACTGTTTTTAGGCTGCACAGACCGTTTGTCAGTCTCATTTTTCTGGGGTGATCGGCGGCCATTTTGTGTCTTGTGGTGCGCCAGCACAAGCTGCGACCAAGTGCATTTAACCCTCAATGGTGTGGTTGTTTTTTGGCTAAAGCCTACATCAGGGTGAAGCTGTCACACCAAGTGCATTTAACCAGCAATAGTCTGTTCATTTTTTGGCCATATACAAAATCAGGGGCAAGCTGCGCCTGTCACCAAGTGCATTTAACCCTCAATGGTGTGGTTGTTTTTTGGCTAAAGCCTACATCAGGGTGAAGCTGTCACACCAAGTGCATTTAACCAGCAATAGTCTGTTCATTTTTTGGCCATATACAAAATCAGGGGCAAGCTGCGCCTGTCACCAAGTGCATTTAACCCTCAATGGTGTGGTTGTTATTTGGCTAAAGCCTACATCAGGGTGAAGCTGTCACACCAAGTGCATTTAACCAGCAATAGTCTGTTCATTTTTTGGCCATATACAAAATCAGGGGCAAGCTGCGCCTGTCACCAAGTGCATTTAACCCTCAATGGTGTGGTTGTTATTTGGCTAAAGCCTACATCAGGGTGAAGCTGTCACACCAAGTGCATTTAACCAGCAATAGTCTGTTCATTTTTTGGCCATATCCCAGTCTAATTCTGTCACTAAATCCATACCGGTCACCCAGCGCCTAAATACTAGGCCTCAAATTTATATCCAGCTAAATCTGTCCCTAGTGCTGTAGCTGGGCGAGTTATTTAGTGTCCGTTCAAGCACATTTCTTGTTCTGGGTTGAAATACAATTCTCAATTTAGCAATTTCATAATTTAGTGGTTCCTGCTATATCAGAGCTCTTTGAAATCTATCCCAAAAAGGGTATATAATATTGAAGGTGCACATAGGGTCATTCAGAGTAACTTCACACACACCCGCTACTGTGTATTTCCAAGTCTAATTCTGTCACTAAATCCATACCGGTGACCCAGCGCCTAAATACTAGGCCTCAAATTTAATTCCCTCTAAATCTCTCGTTACCCACCGCTGTACTGTTGTTGCTGGGCAAGATATTTAGTGTCCGTCAAAGCACATTTTTTGTTCTGGGTTGAAGTACAATTCCCAATTTAGCAATTTCATAATTTAGTGGTTTCTGCTATATCAGAGCTATTTGAAATCTATCCCAAAAAGGGTATATAATATTGAAGGTGCACATAGGGTCATTCAGAATAACTTCACACACACCCGCTACTGTGTATTTCCAAGTCTAATTCTGTCACTAAACCCATACCTGTCACCCAGCGCCTAAATACTAGGCCTCAAATTTAAATCCCTCTAAATCTCTCGTTACCGTTGTCCTGTTGTAGCTGGGAAAGTTATTTAGTGCCCGTCAAAGCACATTTTTTGTTCTGGGTTGAAGTACAATTCCCAATTTAGCAATTTCATAATTTAGTGGTTCCTGCTATATCAGAGCTATTTGAAATCTATCCCAAAAAGGGTATATAATATTGAAGGTGCACATAGGGTCATTCAGAATAACTTCACACACACCCGCTACTGTGTATTTCCAAGTCTAATTCTGTCACTAAATCCATACCGGTGACCCAGCGCCTAAATACTAGGCCTCAAATTTAATTCCCTCTAAATCTCTCGTTACCCACCGCTGTACTGTTGTTGCTGGGCAAGATATTTAGTGTCCGTCAAAGCACATTTTTTGTTCTGGGTTGAAGTACAATTCCCAATTTAGCAATTTCATAATTTAGTGGTTTCTGCTATATCAGAGCTATTTGAAATCTATCCCTAAAAGGGTATATAATATTGAAGGTGCACATAGGGTCATTCAGAATAACTTCACACACACCCGCTACTGTGTATTTCCAAGTCTAATTCTGTCACTAAATCCATACCGGTGACCCAGCGCCTAAATACTAGGCCTCAAATTTAATTCCCTCTAAATCTCTCGTTACCCACCGGTGTACTGTTGTTGCTGGGCAAGATATTTAGTGTCCGTCAAAGCACATTTTTTGTTCTGGGTTGAAGTACAATTCCCAATTTAGCAATTTCATAATTTAGTGGTTTCTGCTATATCAGAGCTATTTGAAATCTATCCCTAAAAGGGTATATAATATTGAAGGTGCACATAGGGTCATTCAGAATAACTTCACACACACGCTTCTGTGCATTTCCAAGTCTAATTCTGTCACTAAATCCATACCGGTGACCCAGCGCCTAAATACTAGGCCTCAAATTTAAATCCCTCTAAATCTCTCGTTACCCACCGCTGTACTGTTGTTGCTGGGCAAGATATTTAGTGTCCGTCAAAGCACATTTTTTGTTCTGGGTTGAAGTACAATTCCCAATTTAGCAATTTCATAATTTAGTGGTTTCTGCTATATCAGAGCTATTTGAAATCTATCCCTAAAAGGGTATATAATATTGAAGGTGCACATAGGGTCATTCAGAATAACTTCACACACACGCTTCTGTGCATTTCCAAGTCTAATTCTGTCACTAAATCCATACCGGTGACCCAGCGCCTAAATACTAGGCCTCAAATTTAAATCCCTCTAAATCTCTCGTTACCCACCGCTGTACTGTTGTTGCTGGGCAAGATATTTAGTGTCCGTCAAAGCACATTTTTTGTTCTGGGTTGAAGTACAATTCCCAATTTAGCAATTTCATAATTTAGTGGTTTCTGCTATATCAGAGCTATTTGAAATCTATCCCTAAAAGGGTATATAATATTGAAGGTGCACATAGGGTCATTCAGAATAACTTCACACACACGCTTCTGTGCATTTCCAAGTCTAATTCTGTCACTAAATCCATACCGGTGACCCAGCGCCTAAATACTAGGCCTCAAATTTAAATCCCTCTAAATCTCTCGTTACCCACCGCTGTACTGTTGTTGCTGGGCAAGATATTTAGTGTCCGTCAAAGCACATTTTTTGTTCTGGGTTGAAGTACAATTCCCAATTTAGCAATTTCATAATTTAGTGGTTTCTGCTATATCAGAGCTATTTGAAATCTATCCCTAAAAGGGTATATAATATTGAAGGTGCACATAGGGTCATTCAGAATAACTTCACACACACGCTTCTGTGCATTTCCAAGTCTAATTCTGTCACTAAATCCATACCGGTGACCCAGCGCCTAAATACTAGGCCTCAAATTTAAATCCCTCTAAATCTCTCGTTACCCACCGCTGTACTGTTGTTGCTGGGCAAGATATTTAGTGTCCGTCAAAGCACATTTTTTGTTCTGGGTTGAAGTACAATTCCCAATTTAGCAATTTCATAATTTAGTGGTTTCTGCTATATCAGAGCTATTTGAAATCTATCCCTAAAAGGGTATATAATATTGAAGGTGCACATAGGGTCATTCAGAATAACTTCACACACACGCTTCTGTGCATTTCCAAGTCTAATTCTGTCACTAAATCCATACCGGTGACCCAGCGCCTAAATACTAGGCCTCAAATTTAAATCCCTCTAAATCTCTCGTTACCCACCGCTGTACTGTTGTTGCTGGGCAAGATATTTAGTGTCCGTCAAAGCACATTTTTTGTTCTGGGTTGAAGTACAATTCCCAATTTAGCAATTTCATAATTTAGTGGTTTCTGCTATATCAGAGCTATTTGAAATCTATCCCTAAAAGGGTATATAATATTGAAGGTGCACATAGGGTCATTCAGAATAACTTCACACACACGCTTCTGTGCATTTCCAAGTCTAATTCTGTCACTAAATCCATACCGGTCACCCAGCGCCTAAATACTAGGCCTCAAATTTATATCCCGCTGATTTTGAATACAATACATTGGGCCAAATAATATATTTGTTGTTGTGGTGAACCATAACAATGAGAAAAACATCTAGTAAGGGACGCGGACGTGGACATGGTCGTGGTGGTGTTAGTGGACCCTCTGGTGCTGGGAGAGGACGTGGCCGTTCTGCCACATCCACACGTCCTAGTGTACCAACTACCTCAGGTCCCAGTAGCCGCCAGAATTTACAGCGATATATGGTGGGGCCCAATGCCGTTCTAAGGATGGTAAGGCCTGAGCAGGTACAGGCATTAGTCAATTGGGTGGCCGACAGTGGATCCAGCACGTTCACATTATCTCCCACCCAGTCTTCTGCAGAAAGCGCACAGATGGCGCCTGAAAACCAACCCCATCAGTCTGTCACATCACCCCCATGCATACCAGGGAAACTGTCTCAGCCTCAAGTTATGCAGCAGTCTCTTATGCTGTTTGAAGACTCCGCTGGCAGGGTTTCCCAAGGGCATCCACCTAGCCCTTCCCCAGCGGTGAAAGACATAGAATGCACTGACGCACAACCACTTATGTTTCCTGATGATGAGGACATGGGAATACCACCTCAGCATGTCTCTGATGATGACGAAACACAGGTGCCAACTGCTGCGTCTTTCTGCAGTGTGCAGACTGAACAGGAGGTCAGGGATCAAGACTGGGTGGAAGACGATGCAGGGGACGATGAGGTCCTAGACCCCACATGGAATGAAGGTCGTGCCACTGACTTTCACAGTTCGGAGGAAGAGGCAGTGGTGAGACCGAGCCAACAGCGTAGCAAAAGAGGGAGCAGTGGGCAAAAGCAGAACACCCGCCGCCAAGAGACTCCGCCTGCTACTGACCGCCGCCATCTGGGACCGAGCACCCCAAAGGCAGCTTCAAGGAGTTCCCTGGCATGGCACTTCTTCAAACAATGTGCTGACGACAAGACCCGAGTGGTTTGCACGCTGTGCCATCAGAGCCTGAAGCGAGGCATTAACGTTCTGAACCTGAGCACAACCTGCATGACCAGGCACCTGCATGCAAAGCATGAACTGCAGTGGAGTAAACACCTTAAAACCAAGGAAGTCACTCAGGCTCCCCCTGCTACCTCTTCTGCTGCTGCCGCCTCGGCCTATTCTGCTGCTGCCGCCTCGGCCTCTTCCTCCGCCTCTGGAGGAACGTTGGCACCTGCCGCCCAGCAAACAGGGGATGTACCACCAACACCACCACCACCACCTCCGTCACCAAGCGTCTCAACCATGTCACACGCCAGCGTTCAGCTCTCCATCTCACAAACATTTGATAGAAAGCGTAAATTCCCACCTAGCCACCCTCGATCCCTGGCCCTGAATGCCAGCATTTCTAAACTACTGGCCTATGAAATGCTGTCATTTAGGCTGGTGGACACAGACAGCTTCAAACAGCTCATGTCGCTTGCTGTCCCACAGTATGTTGTTCCCAGCCGGCACTACTTCTCCAAGAGAGCCGTGCCTTCCCTGCACAACCAAGTATCCGATAAAATCAAGTGTGCACTGCGCAACGCCATCTGTAGCAAGGTCCACCTAACCACAGATACGTGGACCAGTAAGCACGGCCAGGGACGCTATATCTCCCTAACTGCACACTGGGTAAATGTAGTGGCAGCTGGGCCCCAGGCGGAGAGCTGTTTGGCGCACGTCCTGCCGCCGCCAAGGATCGCAGGGCAACATTCTTTGCCTCCTGTTGCCACCTCCTCCTTCTCGGCTTCCTCCTCCTCTTCTTCCACCTGCTCATCCAGTCAGCCACACACCTTCACCACCAACTTCAGCACAGCCCGGGGTAAACGTCAGCAGGCCATTCTGAAACTCATATGTTTGGGGGACAGGCCCCACACCGCACAGGAGTTGTGGCGGGGTATTGAACAACAGACCGACGAGTGGTTGCTGCCGGTGAGCCTCAAGCCCGGCCTGGTGGTGTGTGATAATGGGCGAAATCTCGTTGCAGCTCTGGGACTAGCCAATTTGACGCACATCCCTTGCTTGGCGCATGTGCTGAATTTGGTGGTGCAGAAGTTCATTCACAACTACCCCGACATGTCAGAGCTGCTGCATAAAGTGCGGGCCGTCTGTTCGCGCTTCCGGCGTTCACATCCTGCCGCTGCTCGCCTGTCTGCGCTACAGCGTAACTTCGGCCTTCCCGCTCACCGCCTCATATGCGACGTGCCCACCAGGTGGAACTCCACCTTGCACATGCTGGACAGACTGTGCGAGCAGCAGCAGGCCATAGTGGAGTTTCAGCTGCAGCACGCACGGGTCAGTCGCACTACAGAACAGCACCACTTCACCACCAATGACTGGGCCTCCATGCGAGACCTGTGTGCCCTGTTGCGCTGTTTCGAGTACTCCACCAACATGGCCAGTGGCGATGACACCGTTATCAGCGTTACAATACCACTTCTATGTCTCCTTGAGAAAACACTTAGGGCGATGATGGAACAGGAGGTGGCCCAGGAGGAGGAGGAGGAGGATGAGGAAGAGGGGTCATTTTTAGCACTTTCAGGCCAGTCTCTTCGAAGTGACTCAGAGGGAGGTTTTTTGCAACAGCAGAGGCCAGGTACAAATGTGGCCAGCCAGGGCCCACTACTGGAGGACGAGGAGGACGAGGATGAGGAGGAGGTGGAGGAGGATGAGGATGAAGCATGGTCACAGCGGGGTGGCACCCAACGCAGCTCGGGTCCATCACTGGTGCGTGGCTGGGGGGAAAGGCAGGACGATGACGATACGCCTCCCACAGAGGACAGCTTGTCCTTACCCCTGGGCAGCCTGGCACACATGAGCGACTACATGCTGCAGTGCCTGCGCAACGACAGCAGAGTTGCCCACATTTTAACCTGTGCGGACTACTGGGTTGCCACCCTGCTGGATCCACGCTACAAAGACAATGTGCCCACCTTACTTCCTGCACTGGAGCGTGATAGGAAGATGCGCGAGTACAAGCGCACGTTGGTAGACGCGCTACTGAGAGCATTCCCAAATGTCACAGGGGAACAAGTGGAAGCCCAAGGCCAAGGCAGAGGAGGAGCAAGAGGTCGCCAAGGCAGCTGTGTCACGGCCAGCTCCTCTGAGGGCAGGGTTAGCATGGCAGAGATGTGGAAAACTTTTGTCAACACGCCACAGCTAACTGCACCACCACCTGATACGCAACGTGTTAGCAGGAGGCAACATTTCACTAACATGGTGGAACAGTACGTGTGCACACCCCTCCACGTACTGACTGATGGTTCGGCCCCATTCAACTTCTGGGTCTCTAAATTGTCCACGTGGCCAGAGCTAGCCTTTTATGCCTTGGAGGTGCTGGCCTGCCCGGCAGCCAGCGTTTTGTCTGAACGTGTATTCAGCACGGCAGGGGGCGTCATTACAGACAAACGCAGCCGCCTGTCTACAGCCAATGTGGACAAGCTGACGTTCATAAAAATGAACCAGGCATGGATCCCACAGGACCTGTCCGTCCCTTGTCCAGATTAGACATTAACTACCTCCCCATAACCATATATTATTGGACTCCAGGGCACTTCCTCATTCAATCCTATTTTTATTTTCATTTTACCATTATATTGCGATGCTACCCAAAGTTGAATGAACCTCTCCTCTGCCTGTGTGCTAGGCCTAAATATATGCCAATGGACTGTTGCAGTGGTGGCTGACATGAAGCCTGATTCTCTGCTATGACATGCAGACTAATTCTCTGCTGACATGAAGCCAGATTGTCTGTTACGGGACCTCTCTCCTCTGCCTGGGTGCTGGGCCTAAATTTATGACCATGGACTGTTGCAGTGGTGGCTGACGTGAAGCCTGATTCTCTGCTATGACATGCAGACTGATTCTCTGCTGACATGAAGCCAGATCGTCTGTTACGGGACCTCTCTGCTCTGCCTGTGTGCTAGGCCTAAATATATGCCAATGGACTGTTGCAGTGGTGGGTGACGTGAAGCCTCATTCTCTGCTATGACATGCAGACTGATTCTCTGCTGACATGAAGCCAGATCCTCTGTTACGGGAGCTCTCTCCTCTGCCTGGGTGCTGGGCCTAAATTTATGACAATTGACTGTTGCAGTGGTGGGTGACGTGAAGCCTGATTCTCTGCTATGATATGAAGACTGATTCTCTGCTGACATGAAGCCAGATTGTCTGTTACGGGACCTTTCTCCTCTGCCTGGGTTCTGGGCCTAAATTTATGAAAATTGACTCTTACAGTGGTGGGTGACGTGAAGCCTGATTCTAGGCTATGATATGAAGACTGATTCTCTGCTGACATGAAGCCAGATTGTCTGTTACGGGACCTTTCTCCTCTGCCTGGGTTCTGGGCCTAAATTTATGAAAATTGACTCTTACAGTGGTGGGTGACGTGAAGCCTGATTCTCTGCTATGATATGAAGACTGATTCTCTGCTGACATGAAGCCAGATTCTCTGTTACGGGACCTCTCTCCTCTGCCTGGGTGCTGGGCCTAAATTTATGACAATGGACTGTTGCAGTGGTGGCTGACGTGAAGCCTGATTCTCTGCTATGACATGCAGACTGATTCTCTGCTGTCATGAAGCCAGATTGTCTGTTACGGGACCTCTCTGCTCTGCCTGTGTGCTAGGCCTAAATATATGCCAATGGACTGTTGCAGTGGTGGCTGACGTGAAGCCTCATTCTCTGCTATGACATGCAGACTAATTCTCTGCTGACATGAAGCCAGATTGTCTGTTACGGGACCTCTCTCCTCTGCCTGGGTGCTGGGCCTAAATTTATGACAATGGACTGTTGCAGTGGTGGCTGACGTGAAGCCTGATTCTCTGCTATGACATGCAGACTAATTCTCTGCTGACATGAAGCCAGATTGTCTGTTACGGGACCTCTCTCCTCTGCCTGGGTGCTGGGCCTAAATATATGCCAATGGACTGTTGCAGTGGTGGCTGACGTGAAGCCTCATTCTCTGCTATGACATGCAGACTAATTCTCTGCTGTCATGAAGCCAGATTGTCTGTTACGGGACCTCTCTGCTCTGCCTGTGTGCTAGGCCTAAATATATGCCAATGGACTGTTGCAGTGGTGGGTGACGTGAAGCCTGATTCTCTGCTATGACATGCAGACTGATTCTCTGCTGACATGAAGCCAGATTGTCTGTTACGGGACCTCTCTGCTCTGCCTGTGTGCTAGGCCTAAATATATGCCAATGGACTGTTGCAGTGGTGGGTGACGTGAAGCCTCATTCTCTGCTATGACATGCAGACTGATTCTCTGCTGACATGAAGCCAGATTCTCTGTTACGGGACCTCTCTCCTCTGCCTGTGTGTGTGCTGGGCCTAAATATATGCCAATGGACTGTTGCAGTGGTGGCTGACGTGAAGCCTCATTCTCTGCTATGACATGCAGACTAATTCTCTGCTGACATGAAGACAGATTCTCTGTTACGGGACCTCCCTCCTCTGCCTGGGTGCTGGGCCTAAATATATGCCAATGGACTGTTGCAGTGGTGGCTGACGTGAAGCCTCATTCTCTGCTATGACATGCAGACTGATTCTCTGCTGACATGAAGCCAGATTCTCTGTTACGGGACCTCTCTCCTCTGCCTGTGTGTGTGCTGGGCCTAAATATATGCCAATGGACTGTTGCAGTGGTGGCTGACGTGAAGCCTCATTCTCTGCTATGACATGCAGACTGATTCTCTGCTGACATGAAGCCAGATTCTCTGTTACGGGACCTCTCTCCTCTGCCTGTGTGTGTGCTGGGCCTAAATATATGCCAATGGACTGTTGCAGTGGTGGCTGACGTGAAGCCTCATTCTCTGCTATGACATGCAGACTAATTCTCTGCTGACATGAAGACAGATTCTCTGTTACGGGACCTCCCTCCTCTGCCTGGGTGCTGGGCCTAAATATATGCCAATGGACTGTTGCAGTGGTGGCTGACGTGAAGCCTCATTCTCTGCTATGACATGCAGACTAATTCTCTGCTGACATGAAGACAGATTCTCTGTTACGGGACCTCTCTCCTCTGCCTGGGTGCCGGGGCCTAAATATCTGAGAATGGACTGTTCCAGTGGTGGGTGACGGGAAGCCAGATTCTCTGCTATGGAACCTCTCTCCAATTGATTTTGGTTAATTTTTATTTATTTAATTTTTATTTTAATTCATTTCCCTATCCACATTTGTTTGCAGGGGATTTACCTACATGTTGCTGCCTTTTGCCGCCCTCTAGCTCTTTCCTGGGCTGTTTTACAGCCTTTTTAGTGCCGAAAAGTTCGGGTCCCCATTGACTTCAATGGGGTTCGGGTTCGGGACGAAGTTCGGATCGGGTTCGGATCCCGAACCCGAACATTTCCGGGATGTTCGGCCGAACTTCTCGAACCCGAACATCCAGGTGTTCGCTCAACTCTAATCTCCAGCCTTGTGCTCGTCAACATTCTCACCTGAGTTAACAAGACGATTACTAAAATACAGGTCCTTTAATGAAAACAATGCAATGCAGTGGAAAGTTTTTTTTTGGGATTAAGTTAATTTTCATGGCAAAGAAGGACTATGCAATTCATCTGATCACTCTTCATAACATTCGGGAGTATATGCAAATTGCTATTATAAAAACTTAAGCAGCAACTTTTCCAATTTTCAATATTTATGTAATTCTCAAAACTTTTGGCCACGACTGTACACTTCTCAATGGCTTGCTTAAGGCCTCATGCACACTGCCGAGTTTCACGTCCTGGATCCCTCCTGAGAGCAGGAGCGCACGGCGTCACTGGTTGCTATGACGCCGTGCGCTCCCTGCTGCCGCCGCAATACAGTGATACACTGGTATGATCTATACCAGTGTATTACTGTACTGTGCCGGCAGCAGGGAGCGCACGGCGTCATAGCAACCAGTGACGCCGTGCGCTCCTGCTCTCAGGAGGGATCCAGGCCGCGGTTCCACGGCCCGCATACGGCCGTGAAACACGGCAGTGTGCATGAGGCCTAAGACTATTCCTTATAGTCAGTATAAACGGGTCAGGAGAAAATGTACTTACAAAGTAATGATGATCTATAGAAGAGGATGATCTATAGAAGAGCCCCAACCATAAGAAATATCCTAGCGCCCAGTAAGCCAAAACAACATATAAAGATCCAAAATAAGAATACATACCCCCCAAAAAAACAGAAGCTTCAAATGTGGAACAAAAGGCTGTCTATGTTGTAAAGCTATTACGCACAATTTTACGAGTTTCACGTCAAATAAAAATGGGGCAACATTTGAAATAAAACATCATATGACATGCCAGTCCACGTTTGTAATGCATCTTATTGAATGCAATGGCGGGCTGCAGTACATGGGACGCACGACATAGGTACTGCACTGCAGACGGAACCAACACAGATATAACACAATATTTTAAGCATGGCCTCGCCAGACACTGTGCATCTACACCTGATAAAGAAGGTCATGCAATAAAAATCACTCCCATTGATTACATTCCTGATAACACATTTAATAGATTCAGTAACCTACAAAAAAGAGAAGTTATTGGATCTACCAACTTGATACCTTAGTACCCTATGGACTAAATGAAATTAGCAAAACTATAATAAAATAAAATCACTTTATAAAATCATATTGTACACCGATGGCCCTTTATCTACCAGGTATACTTTAAACAATTATCTTGTGACCCTGCTGGCTCAATCCATCTGATTGAACTGACTCTATTTTATCTATTTGTTTTTTTTATGTTTTTAAAAATATTTTTTATATATAGAAATTATATTGTTTCTGGGGTGTGTAATTCCTCATTTTACTTTATTGAATGTGGCAAAATATGTGTATCGGGAATTATCAAACATATCGATCCAACTTGATGAACACTTATGTCTCCCTATAGGCAAATACGTGTGTATGCGCGTATGTATGTACTGGTTTGTGCATATACGTATGCGCACATATACATAAATACAATCAGTAATGTGGCGTTCAGAGGTACAGAACACCCATCACATAGAAAAACAGATAGAATATGATCCAGCACTTAATATACCCCCCACTTTGCTGGCGGACACCATGCTGGCTTCAGTTCTAGGACCCCGATACCTGTAAATAAATAAATATAGCTCAGTCCCCATGGGATCTAGGTACTGTTGGCCGGCCCTTCACTGGCTTCACCTATAGTATCCTGTTACTAGTAATAAATATGACCCAGCACCCCACTATTATTCTGTTTCCACTTATATTATCCTGACCCCAACAAACACCCCTCATCTTGGTCCACAACATTACAGCATACACACGTAGTCATAATGTGCATACAGGCTTTTAGGCTTTTAAATATACAGTAGATACTCTATTGCCACATGGTTGAACATTGCATCCAATATTCCTTTGCTACTTCCTTATAGAGACGATCAAGGGAATATACGCGGTGTTCAGAGCTCACGGCTAGAGAGCTGCATGTGCACGCTGAGGATGGGCACTCCCAAATACTTTCCTACATGTAATAAATATAATAAATGTAAATGGGTGAGCACCGTAGCCCTTCCTCACCCTCCCCCCCCCCCCCCTTTGTTCGCTATGAGAAACCCTTACTAGGAACTGTCACTATGGACTCTGGATACATACTGCAATATTGTTTGAACCACACACACAGTGCAGCATCCCGCACCACACTGGAAGCACGATCGCAACACATGCCGTGGGCATAAACTTACCGCCAACCTTAGCAAGCAAGGGAAGAAAAAAGAAATAAAAATAAAAAAATAACCTAATATATAGTAATGAACATCTAGTATTAGAGTTCTATGTTTCACATTTAATATTTAAACATAATCATTATGCAGAAACACGCCCATGACCGGCCCCTTTCCCCTCCTATTCTCTGGCCTGCGCGCCAAAATTGTCTTTTTAAAAAACACTGTTTGTAAATGTCTTCTGTAATACTGTCCTGACGAAGTGGGCACTCCGGCCTTGAAACGCATAGACCTGTTTTAATAAAGAAATACTGTGCCGATACAAAGGTTCTGATTTCTTCCTTCCACTCCTCTATGATTTTTCTCATCCCAACCACTTTGGCAGCACGGGCAAGAACCTTGGCAGCAGAGCAGTCATCCCGTAGGCAGTTGTGGCTTCTCACAACATTTGAGGGTAAGCGCAACTGATTATTTATCATTATCTCACATTAAGCAGCAACACACATGAGGCGCTGCATCCTGTCTCTTCTTTCCTTTGCGACATTATTATAATCAGCTGACAAGCTAAAAAAAAGCCCACACTGCGGAGCCATGTGTCTGCATCCTGGGAGCATAAGATGTGACCGTGCATGGTGGATGGCTCGCTCCAGATACATTTGCAGTCTGCTTTTTGCCTCCTGTGCACTGTAAGTTCTGCCCACTTCTCCTCCTTCTCCTCCCTATCTGCTGCTCCATCTCTCCCTCTGAACTCCCCTCCTCTTCCTCTCCATCCATCGACACGTCATCATCATCACCTTCACCACCACTGATATTAGAGATCTCGGAGAAGGCACAAACAGCGGGGACCACCCTTCTTGGGCTGATCTGGGTACTGTCGTCAGACCGCTGGGTGGCGGCCGTTGCTACCTCCTCTTCCTCATCCGATGCCAAGAATGGCTGTGCATCGGTAAGGTCTGGGAATTGATGGGAAAATAATTCCTCTGACTCGAGTGGAGGGGCTATGGTGGTGTTGGTGGTGGTGTCTTTGGGGGTGCACACAGCAGAGAGTGAGGAGGGTGCAGATACAGAGGATGAGGAGGGTACAGAAGTGGAAGGCTGAGTGAGCCACTCAACCAACTCTGATGCGTCCTTTGACGTAATCGCGTGCACCTTCTCCAACTTCCCACTTAGGCTCTGGCCTGGTGCACCTGCCCGACCCTACCACCCAGCAGAACGGCATGCCTCTTCCTCTGCCTGTCATTTTCAAAATAACCCTGTGACAAAGTCCCTATAGAAGAGCAGTATTTGTGGAAGCAGGTATATCCCCGTAATCATTTTTTTTTTTTTGGGGGGGGGAGGGGGACAAATGGTATATTACACCAGTTGCAATTAGTTGTTCCAATGACGTTTGTCCCTCTGTATAGCTGCAGTATTTCAGCAGAACCGCACACAAATGCTGCACTATACAAATGCACTATATAGATTATTTTCTAGGTATATCGCACCCCTGCCTCAATCAGATTTTTTTTGGGGGGAACAGGTATATCACACCAGTTGCAATTAGTTGTTCTAATGATGTTTGTCCCTTTGTATAGCTGCGGTATCTCAGCAGAATTGCACGCAAATGCCTATATAGAAATTATATTATATCTATATTGCACCCCTGCCTCAACCACATTTTTTGGGGGGGAAACTGGTATATTACACCAGTTGCAATTAGTTGTTCCAATGGCATTTGTCCCTCTATATAGCTACGATATCTCAGCAGAACCGCACACAAATGCTACACTATGTAAATGCACTATATAGATTATATTCTAGGTATATTGCACCCCTGCCTCAATCAGATTTTTTGGGGGGCAACTGGTATATCACACCAGTTGCAGTTAGTTGTTCCAATGGCGTGTGTCCCTCTGTATAGCTGCGGTATCTCCGCAGAACCGCACACAACTGCTGCACAATACAAATGCACTATATAGAAATGATATTATAGGTATATACCGTATTTTTCGCCCTATAAGACGCATCGGCCCATAAGACGCACCTAGGTTTTTGAGGAGGAAAATAA
This sequence comes from Bufo gargarizans, assembly GCF_014858855.1. Lineage (NCBI taxonomy): Eukaryota > Metazoa > Chordata > Amphibia > Anura > Bufonidae > Bufo > Bufo gargarizans. Next base: position 45,077,425 of record NC_058084.1, read on the forward strand.
GAAAAATAATATTTTGAACCAAAAGGTGTGCTTTTGGTGGGTTTTGAACTAATTGTGGTCTGTGGATGGCACTGTTATGGGGGATCTGTGGATGGCGCACTGTTATGGGGGATCTGTGGGTGACGCACTGTTATGGGGGATCTGTGGGTGACACTTATGGGGGATCTGTGGGTGACACTTATGGGGGATCTGTGGGTGACACTTATGGGGGATCTGTGGGTGGCTCTTATTGGGCTCTCTGGATGGCACTGTTATGAGGATCTGCGTATGACAGTTATGGGGGGATCTGTGGATGACACATATATAGCATTTTATGCTATGTGTCATCCACAGATCCCCTCCATAAGTGTCTCTGTAGTTAATGACCCTCAATACACGGGCTGGGGGCCGGCATCTGCTTTTATAATGACAGCGGGGCCCGTGCAGTGACTATTCTACTACACGGGCCCCGCTCACTGTATAATCGTATCTCTAATAGTTAATTGTTATGTATATAATCGCATAATGAGCGCTGTGTATTACTTACAACTACAAGCGCTCGCCGCTCGGTAGGTAGCAGAGAGGAGGGAGGAGGCAGGCCGGGAGGACAGGCGCTGGCAGCGTGAGTCATACGTCATGCGCCCATGCCGCCTGCTTCATTCATAAAGTGGGTGGCGCAGGAGCGTGACGTATGACTCACACTGCCAGCGCCTGTCCTCCCGGCCTGCCTCCTCCCTCCTCTCTGCTACCTACCGAGCGGCGAGCGCTTGTAGTTGTAAGTAATACACAGCCCTCATTATGCGATTATATACATAACAATTAACTATTAGAGATACGATTATACAGTGAGCGGGGCCCGTGTAGTAGAATACGGGCCCCGCTGTCATTATAAAAGCAGATGCCGGCCCCCAGCCCCTCCTCCCTCACAGCTGATACACCAGCCGTGCGGCATCGCGACGGGTGTATCATTGAAAACTCGGCAAAATCAGCAGCATTCGCCCCATAAGACGCACTGCTACTTCCCCCCCACTTTTGGGGGCAAAAAAGTGTGTCTTATACGGCGAAAAATACAGTAACATCCCTGCATCAATCAGATTTTTTGGGGGGGGCAATTGGTATATCACACCAGTTGCAATTAGTTGTCCCAATAGAGTTTGTCCATCTGTATAGCTGCGGTATCGCAGCAGAACCGCACACAACTGCTGCACAATACAAATGCACCATAATATACTTTCTATGTTAAAAAGTATATTATAAGTATATAACACTCCTCAGTAAGTCACACCTATCGATAGCACACCTATACCAGTACTTAAAAGGACTTTTGTGGCCCTATTAGCTAGCGTTTGGTGTCCCTAACAGCCTGTCCCTGCTCCACACAGCAACCTCTCCCTACACTGGCAAAAGACTGAATGTAAAATGGTGACCAGATCAGGTTTATTTATAAGGTAGGGGGTATGTCCATGAGCTGAATCATCTCACTTGGCTGTCCTGTCCCCCCTGATCGATGTGTCATAAGTCAAAGTTCAGCGCTATGCAAATAAATAAGGCGCGTGCGAATATCGCCATATGTTCGCATGTTCGTCGAATCGCGAACAAGTAAAGTTCGCCGCGAAATGACCGCTGGGCAACCCGCAAGGCCATCTCTACTGGTGAGTTCTAGTATAGCAGAGGAAGTAAGAGGTTGCTCATGTGCTCCACTCCTCACAAAACTGGACTAAAGATACAGAGAAAAACCTTCTCTGAAAAAAGAAAGACCTCACCATCTCTACAGTTCTCAAAAAAGAGATAGAGAAAAATCAAAGAGCCCAAAAAGATTAGATTCTGTATGGTTGAGCATTGGAGTCTGAGTTAGACAGGGTATTTGCTGATCAAAGCTGGCACCCCTACTGATTAGCTATTTGAAGAGAAAGCAGCCCTCATATGAGTGCTGCTTTCTCTGCTCTGTTTACCTGCTTGCAGTGGTGTCCTCATATGTTACAAATATGGTGTCCTCATTTACTTCTGTGGGACGGCTTCTTCCTCTTGAAACACCACTGGATTGCTGGGCGTGTAGATTTATTTCCTGGTCATACATTCTGTTATCGATGGCTGATGACGTAGATGATTAATCTGAGTTGAAGAAGCAGTAACTGATGATGATGGTGATAAGGACACCATACTGCATGTGCATGTGTCCTGGCCACCACAAAGGAGACAGTGAGAAGAGGATACTGTTGTTCCGCTAGCTGGCAGCCATTTCTGTTTTCCCACAGGATCTGGTGATGCTGCCTCGTGTGCTGCAATTGAGTCATGGTGCCTATGTTTGTGTCTGAACAACGGCTTATTTTAAGCCTGCAGATCTTGCACAAAATGTTTTTGGGGAGGTTTGGCCCTATGTTGTTTCTGCAGCAGCTACCACCCTCCTCTGACATCACCTCCTCTTCAGTTCTTGCACCCAGGTCCTGTCCAACGCACAATCATAATCATAATCCACACCCATTCTGACACTTTTATCAAACTTTGATATGTCATTGTGGGATCCTTGGCCCCCTCCCAATTCCTTGCTCTGTATTTGCCTCAAGTAACAGTGTTGCCAAGGCCTCCACTGCTACTACTACCACCCCTGCTACAAGTGCCACTACCACCAACACAGATATGCATGTGTTCCCTACCACCCCCTGAACCGTTTTCTCATGGCAGTCCAAACACTGACACTGACTGTTCTCACTCATCAACGGGGATACTCTATTGAGTATCTTATACAGTCATGTGAAAAAATTAGGACACCCTTTGAAAGCATGTGGTTTTTTGTAACATTTTTAATAAAAGGTTATTTCATCTCCGTTTCAACAATACAGAGAGATTAAAGTAATCCAACTAAACAAAGAAAACTGAAGAAAAGTCTTTTCAAGATCTTCTGTAAATGTCATTCTACAAAAATGCCTATTCTAACTGAGGAAAAAGATAGGACACCCTCACATGTATTCCCTCTTAAATTGGCTCAGATCTCACACAGGTATATCACACCAGGTGCACATAATTAGTAGATCGTTACTCTGCATGTTGAATGAGGCTTGCCCTATTTAAACCTCAGACATTTAGTTTGGTGTGCTCCTGACTGTTGAAGTGAGAGTGAGCACCATGGTGAGAGCAAAAGAGCTGTCAGAGGACTTCAGAAAAAAGATTGTAGCAGCCTATGAGTCTGGGAAGGGATTTAAAAAGATCTCAAAAGATTTTGAAATCAGCCATTCCACTGTCCGGAAGATAGTCTACAAGTGGAGGGCTTTCAAAACAACTGCCAACATGCCCAGGACTGGTCGCCCCAGCAAGTTCACCCCAAGAGCAGACCGCAAGATGCTAAAAGCGGTCTCCAAAAACCCTAAAGTGTCATCTCGAGAACTACAGCAGGCTCTGGCTACTGTTGATGTAGAAGTACATGCCTCTACAATCAGAAAGAGACTGTACAAGTTTAACTTGCATGGGAGGTGTGCAAGGAGGAAACCTTTGCTTTCCAAGAGAAACATCGAGGCCAGACTGACATTTGCCAGAGATAAAGTTGACAAAGACCAGGACTTCTGGAATAATGTTCTTTGGACAGATGAGTCCAAAATTGAATTATTTGGACACAACAGCAGAGGACATGTTTGGTGTAAACCAAACACAGCATTCCAAGAAAAGAACCTCATACCAACTGTGAAGCATGGAGGTGGAAGTGTCATGGTTTGGGGCTGCTTTGCTGCAGCAGGACCTGGTCAGCTCACCATCATAGAATCCACAATGAATTCTACTGTGTATCAGAAGGTGCTTGAAGAACATGTGAGACCATCAGTTAGAAAATTAAAGCTGAAGCGGAACTGGACCATGCAACATGACAATGACCCAAAACATACTAGTAAATCAACCAAAGATTGGCTGAAAAAGAAGAAATGGAGAGTCCTGGAATGGCCAAGTCAAAGTCCAGATTTGAATCCCATTGAGATGCTGTGGGGTGACTTGAAAAGGGCTGTACGTGCAAGAAACCCCTCAAACATCTCACAGCTGAAAAAGTTCTGCATTGAGGAGTGGGGTAAAATTTCCTCAGACCGATGTCGAAGACTGGTAGATGGCTACAAGAACCGTCTCACTGCAGTTATTTCAGCCAAAGGAGGTAACACTCGCTATTAGGGGCAAGGGTGTCCTATCTTTTTCCTCAGTTAGAATAGGCATTTTTGTAGAATGACATTTACAGAAGATCTTGAAAAGACTTTTCTTCAGTTTTCTTTGTTTAGTTGGATTACTTTAATCACTCTGTATTGTTGAAACGGAGATGAAATAACCTTTTATTAAAAATGTTACAAAAAACCACATGCTTTCAAAGGGTGTCCTAATTTTTTCACATGACTGTATAACATGTGTTTTTTTTTTTTGTTTGTTTTTTTAGCCTCTTCTTAGAAAAAAAGTAAGCTCCCCACTAGGAGGGGGCAGTGAAGACAGAGATGATGCAGCTATAAAGCTTTTCTGGGGCTTGCTGGAGACGGAGCAGGAGAAAAGTTGTGATCCCTGTCTCCGAGGCATGGTGTCTGACTCAGAAATTACATCAACATCATCCTGCTGTGACTGAGAGGAGGAGTGAGCCATCCAGTCCACAATGTCATCCTCTTTGTCATCCTCAATAATAAGGTCAAGGTTACTGAAAGTGAGTTAGAACTGTGGCCTGCTGCTACTACCACTACTGTTACATTGTGTCATGAGATGTCTATTCTACATGATTTGGCATGCCATGGAATTCAAAATACTCATGACTGGTCAATTTCTTCACAGAACGAAATAAGCAAAATCTAATCTCATACATTTTACTGGTACTGTATTACACTGCCGTTTTTCTGAAATCCGCAGCATGTGCAGGTAGTCTTAAGGCTAAACCTAAGCATGTTATTATATTGTAGTGAATTGGTTTCGTTTGGGAATTGTGAAATTTGAGTCCGTTACCAAAACAGAGCAAAGGTGAGAGTGGTATATCTGTATTTAACTTTGGGAACCATGCAGGGGCAGACTGGCCATATACCCTACAGGGAAATGTACCGGTGTGCCGATGCCCAGGGGGCAACCCATGCCCTCCTCATGGCCGCCTGTCTGATGCTCTCAGTATTAATTCATGTTAGGAACATCTGGTACTTATGTACCTGGCTGGCAGAACAGGCTCCAGCTACTTATGTTTGCCTTGCCTACTTATATTGGCCTTGCCTTCTGTCAATTTGGACCTGCCTACAACATGGGGCCATTTTTATTTTTATTTTTTCCAGAGCCACTTTAAGTTCCCAGTCCACCCATGACATATTGGGACCTGGTTCATTGTTCAGGGAAAGTGAAGTTAAATTACATGGGTCTAATTAACAAGTTACAGCAGTGGCCTACAGCAGAAGACAACAGGTGTTGGAGGTCAACAAGCCAGTGAAGTCTTGGCAGTACCATTTTTACTGTGCTGATAGGAGCAAGGGGCTGCTGGTAAAGTCACTGAGCTCTCCTATGTATAGCCTGCTTCTGCCACCGTTATTATTTTTATTTATTTTGCTTACTGATAGCGCTGACATATTCCACAGCTCTTTGCAGATATCACTTATTGTCCCCAGTGGAGCTCACAATCTAAGTTCCCTATCAGTATGTCACTCGAGTGTGGGAGGAAACAGGAGTACTTGAGGGAAACCCACACAAACATGGAGAGAACACACAAATGCCATACAGATTTTGTCCTTGATCAGGTTTGAAACCAGGACCCCAGAACTGCCAGGTACCAGCATCTTCTGAGCCACCATGCTGCCATGACCATTAGCCCTCCATTCAGTTTCATTCTTTGTCAGCTGCATATGCCCTCAGTTGTAGTTGAACCCTCCTTGTGGGATGAGATCGTTACTTGGAGATTTGGAGAGCTAGGTCACTAGCCAGGTATTGTAGATGCACAGGATAAAAATCATGAAGGTTCTCCAGCACTCCTTGTGTTAGGTTAAAAACAGAATTTCATCACATATTTAAAAAAAAACAACAACTGCAAAACAGACAGAACATTTGCTAACAGAACCTGACTACAAAGAGGACTGTTTGTAGTCAGATTCCGTTAATTAAACACATATGGAGACAAACTTAATAATTAGAAATGGATTGATTGCTGTGTTTTGTGCTATTCCATTCTCTTTTAGCAGACTGAACTGTTGAGGGTTGGTGTTTCAGCTGCAGCCAACTGCCTAACCTTCACAGATCGATGCAGTCTAAGGCCTCATACACACGAACGTGTTATCTTTCTGTGCCCAGTCCGTTTATTTTGTGGACCGTATGCGGAACGATGCATTTCAATGGGTCCGCAAAAAAAAAATAGGAAAGTACTCTACTACATTCTACATTCAGGCTACATTCACATGAACGCATTTTGTTTCCATGTCCATTCTTTTTTTTTTTGCGGATAGGATGCGGACCCATTCATTTCAATGGGTCCGCAAAAAATGCAGACAGCACGCCATGTGCTGTATGTCCATTCCGTAGCCCCGTAAAAAAGATAGAACATGCCCTATTCTTGTCCGTTTTGCTGACAAGGATAGGCATTGTTACAATATGGATCCCCCCCCCCCCAAAAAAAAAACGGATTCCATATGGAACATTGTCCGTTTTTTTTAGCGGATCTGCAATTTGCGGACTGCAAAACACAATTCCACCCTTTCGACTGTCTTATGGTATTGATATGGACGGGGGGGGGGGGGAAGGGGGGGGTGTCCTTTCAAAGAATACCAAATGTCAGTCCAAAACTATACCTGTTCTTTTGCCTTGCTGCTTCTATTGCTAGATATTAGATCCATCACCTGGGTTAGTTGCTTAGCAACATCCTGACTCTTGCTTCAGTGGCATTCTTTACAGGCTCTTCATGAGGTTGGAGATACACACTACTATGGTAGCAAAATGTACGGTGACTTGCTTTGAGAATTTTAATTTTAATTTTAGGAAATGTATTAGATTTTTTTTTTGGTGTTCCAAACAGTGGTTGTGTTGGTACCTGCAACCTATGAAATGTTTTGCTACCATGTTGCATTGCATTGAATTTGTATTGTGGGAAATTGGAGTCCTTAACAAAATTAGCAGATAGTTGAAGGTCAACAAATGGTCTAAGACTAGTTAGGACTAGGATTTTTTTATGAAAATATATATTTTTACATTTTTTAAAAGAATTGTTGCTCTTTCTCCACCTCCTCTGCATTTTAGCTCTTGAACGCAATGACAACAATAGAAAAGATTGTCAGAGTGAAATTTAAGTTTAAAACACACTGCACCATCGCATGTGGTATGCTTTTTCATATTAGAAAGCTTTCCAAAAATTGTACCTTATCGAGAGAGATGGTTCTTAAACACACATGGTGTTATCGGAAAAAAACTGTGGTTTGTTGGGACCAAGCGTCCAAAAATTATACCTCAATGGCGGTAGAAGGCCTGCCTATATTTAAGGTATGTATGCAAAAGTGTTTATTGTCAGAAGAAAGAGGCTTGTTCTGAAAGGCATTGGAAAAATTATTTTTAATTGGGAGAAGCAGCAGTACTGTGTGGTTGTGGAAATGGTAGGGTAATAGTGGCATGTGGCCACAATAGTAGCCGCAGTGGTAGCAGCACAGCATGGAACAGTCAAAGCAGTAGATGCATGTGTGGCTGTTTGAGGCCAGGGCTGCCCCTAGCCTTTCTGCTGGCTGAGGCGAAAACTGAAATGGTACCCCCCCATGACAAATTCTTAACCTAACCCTTTCCCTCTAGACCTACTGTTAAAGATATATTTGGAAACCATCACATACAACACTACAAAATAAACAGGGTAATACAGCGCCATATACCTATTACATCCAGTGAAGTCTCCATTGATGTATATGTTTTATTTCCTTATTTTCTCCATTCAGAGCAGACCGCCATGATGATTTCTTTCAGGCATTTCTTGTCTCTGCATAGTTTGGTACACGGACATCTTAGTTTCCTATTTTCAATCATCCTTCCCAATTTCTGAACACTTCATCTGGCTACCCGTCATACTATACCCACTGTGCTCCCCAATACTATACTGCAGAAACAGTCCCTCGGAAAATACTGGTAACACAGATAGTGCTCCCTTCAATAATTACTAGCACATAGCTCTCTAAAAAATAACTTTGCCCAGCAAATACTGCCCCTGATACTTATGGTACTGTAAACATAGTGTCCTCCAAAAATAATTGTGCTAAGCTGATACAGTACCAAGGTACCCTCCCACTACCCTACAGTCCTCCCACAAGTCTTAACAACAAGTCTCTGCCAGAGTGCACTATGTGATACCTTTGCCCCAAATAGTAATAATGTCCCTCATTGCCCATACTCGCAATCATGCTCCACGTAGTCCACCAGTAGTAATAATTCCCCCTATAATGTGTGCCTGTACAAAAAATACCCTTATAATGTCTGCCAGAACAAAAAAAATGGCCCGTTATGTTCGCCAGTAAAATAATTCCCCATTACAATGTGTGCCAAAACAAAAATGCTCCCTTATAATGTGTGCCAGTACAGAAAGATGCCCCCCTTAATTGTGCCAATACAAAAGATAATCCCTTGTAACGTGTGGAGGTACAAAAAAAATCCCCTTTTAGTGCCCGCAGAAGAACAAATGTCCCCATAGTGGCCCCCTTATAATGTGTGCCAGTACAAAAATGCCCCTTTTTAGAGATGTCTCCATACTGCTTCCCCCAGTTACAAAATAATGACCCCCCTCACCTAATTGTGGCCCAACAGCATGCTGCCAAATGAAAATAATAAACTCAAATACTTACCTCCATTCTACCATCAGCAATGTGGTGCAGGACACAATTCATCCGGTCTTTGCCTTGAGCTGTATGTAGCCCGACTCAGGCAGCATAATGATGATGACACCGGCCTCTGATGTGCAACAGGCAGAAAACAGCGATACAGTTGAATATGCAGAGAAGAGTGCCGCCTGAGGCAATCGCCTCACCTCGCCTCATTGGCGGTGAACCCCTGTTTAGTGGTAGTAGTGGGGATGTGTAGAGGTAATTGTAGTAACAGTAGGAGACCAGCAGCAGGGAATAGCAACTGCAGCAGTGGCAGCAGCAACAGCCATATACTACAGAACCAGGCTCGGACTGGCAAACCGGGGAGACGGGGGATTCCTCGGTAGGCCCCCAGTCTCCTGTGCCCGGAGATAAGATGGAGGAGTAATTATTTCTATCGTTTCTCAGGAGAGATAATTATTGTAGCCACTAGGTGGCAGTATAGCGATGCAGTCTCCTACTGGTGTAAATTGTACAGTAAGCCACACAGTATCTTCTAAACTTCCTAGGCTGCTGGCAGTGAAGAAGGAGAGAACATGTCTGGCCATCCTCCTGCCCTCCCTGCTGTCAGAAAACTGTGGTTGCTGGAGAGAAGGACTCCTCTGCGGTGCTGGGCTGAATTCTCAGGTGTGTGACAGTAGTGAGCTGTAGCAGACTGTAAGGGAGGTATAGGGGATTTGTTTATAGCAAACTCAGATCTGTGTATGTGTGCTGCTCTCTGCAGAGTTAAGAGTGGCATTGGGGGGGGACTTAGCCCTAGGTACCCCCAATGCCTCTGTTTTAGGTGCACCCCTATTAGTGCCACAGCTCCAGATGCCCCATCAATGCACCCAATCTAAATGCATCCCTAATATTGCCTCTTCTCCAGTTGCCCCCCTAATACCTCTGCTCCAGGATCACCACTTGAGAAACTTTGGTGTTGTGCTTGGCCTCAGACATGTCCTCCTGATAGGACATGTTTGCTAATCTCTTAATTTTAACATCAGTTTGAGGGCTTAGGAAGATCGCAGAGTGCACCTGTCCTTGTTGTTATTAGATTGTTATATTGGTTATCACATCCACATAATTGCTATCTTGTGTAGGATGTTTTTTGTGGTACTTGTGGTCCTCTGCGGGCATCCTCCACTGTATGTATTTTTGCTGGGGATCGCCATTAGCAACAGGCCACACAAGTGCAGGATTTGCTCCCCTGTATATATACAGGTCCTTCTAAAAAAAATTAGCATATTGTGATAAAGTTCATTATTTTCTGTAATGTACTGATAAACATTAGACTTTCATATATTTTAGATTCATTACACACCAACTGAAGTAGTTCAAGCCTTTTATTGTTTTAATATTGATGATTTTGGCATACAGCTCATGAAAACCCAAATTTACTATCTAAAAAAATTAGCATATTTCATCCGACCAATAAAAGAAAAGTGTTTTTAATACAAAAAAAGTCAACCTTCAAATAATTATGTTCAGTTATGCACTCAATACTTGGTCGGGAATCCTTTTGCAGAAATGACTGCTTCAATGCGGCGTGGCATGGAGGCAATCAGCCTGTGGCACTGCTGAGGTGTTATGGAGGCCCAGGATGCTTCGATAGCGGCCTTAAGCTCATCCAGAGTGTTGGGTCTTGCGTCTCTCAACTTTCTCTTCCCAATATCCCACAGATTCTCTATGGGGTTCAGGTCAGGAGAGTTGGCAGGCCAATTGAGCACAGTAATACCATGGTCAGTAAACCATTTACCAGTGGTTTTGGCACTGTGAGCAGGTGCCAGGTCGTGCTGAAAAATGAAATCTTCATCTCCATAAAGCTTTTCAGCAGATGGAAGCATGAAGTGCTCCAAAATCTCCTGATAGCTAGCTGCATTGACCCTGCCCTTGATAAAACACAGTGGACCAACACCAGCAGCTGACATGGCACCCCAGACCATCACTGACTGTGGGTACTTGACACTGGACTTCAGGCATTTTGGCATTTCCCTCTCCCCAGTCTTCCTCCAGACTCTGGCACCTTGATTTCCGAATGACATGCAACAGTCCAGTGCTGCTTCTCTGTAGCCCAGGTCAGGCGCTTCTGCCGCTGTTTCTGGTTCAAAAGTGGCTTGACCTGGGGAATGCGGCACCTGTAGCCCATTTCCTGCACACGCCTGTACACGGTGGCTCTGGATGTTTCTACTCCAGACTCAGTCCACTGCTTCCGCAGGTCCCCCAAGGTCTGGAATCGGTCCTTCTCCACAATCTTCCTCAGGGTCCGGTCACCTCTTCTCGTTGTGCAGCGTTTTCTGCCACACTTTTTCCTTCCCACAGACTTCCCACTGAGGTGCCTTGATACAGCACTCTGGGAACAGCCTATTCGTTCAGAAATTTCTTTCTGTGTCTTACCCTCTTGCTTGAGGGTGTCAATGATGGCCTTCTGGACAGCAGTCAGGTCGGCAGTCTTACCCATGATTGCGGTTTTGAGTAATGAACCAGGCTGGGAGTTTTTAAAAGCCTCAGGAATCTTTTGCAGGTGTTTAGAGTTAATTAGTTGATTCAGATGATTAGGTTAATAGCTCGTTTAGAGAACCTTTTCGTGATATGCTAATTTTTTGGGATAGGAATTTGGGGTTTTCATGAGCTGTATGCCAAAATCATCAATATTAAAACAATAAAAGGCTTGAACTACTTCAGTTGGTGTGTAATGAATCTAAAATATATGAAAGTCTAATCTTTATCAGTACATTACAGAAAATAACGAACTTTATCACAATATGCTAATTTTTTTAGAAGGACCTGTATATGCACAACTGCATATGGGTTTGAGCACTTCCTACCTGTTTAACACCACGCTATTCTTGTTAGTTTGCTTGTATATGGAGGTGTATAAACTCCAATTTAAATGTGCCTCTTTTCCATCCACGGGCTACATTTAAGTGCACCTGTGAGGCCTGGGCCATACCAGCCAGTCTTGAATGGGACTCTCAAACTCCTCCCTCCTCCCATCGCTATCATGGTTACATGCTGCGCAGGGCCGGTGCTACCATAAGGCAGACCAAGCGGCTGCCTTAGGGCGCACCCTGGGGGAGGGCGGAAAAATGTGACATGGTGGGGGAGAAATGTGACATGGAGGGCTGATGTGACATAGGGGGGTGATTTGACATGGAGGGGGAGAAATGTGACATGGGGGCATGATGGCTGACATGGGGGGCTGATGGATGGGGGCTGATGGCTGACATGGGGGGCTAATGGCTGACATGGCGGCATGATGTCTGACATGGGGGGCTGATGTCTGACATGGGATCTGATCTGAGGTCTGATTAACATTAGGGGTCTGATTGCGGCTGTGAGCTGAGGTCTGATAACATTGGGGGTCTAATTGCTGGTCTGACCTGAGGTGTAATGGAAAATATTTTCTTCTTATTATCCTCCTCTAAAACCTAGGTGTGTCTTAGAGGGTGAAAACTACGGTCCTCAAACCAGTGATTGTCTGAAGCAGAGAGAAGATACCAGGACCAAACAGAGGAGAAGACAGCTGCTGCAGACGGGACCAGGGCCGGGTGAGCTGTGAAGGGGGGGGGGGGGCCAAAATGGAGCTTCGCTTGTGTTGGCAAAAATCCTTGCACCGGCCCTGCATGCTGGAGGTAACTGGTGAGTTGTCTGTGAGTCAGACCTCACACTCCTGTAATTCGCCCACTGGCCCCTGGTATTGCCCATACGGCTCAGGTAGGTGAGTGTTAGGACCCGAGCTACTTGAGGAACCTTGGCGCGGTGCTTGGGCTCAGACATGTCCTCCTGGTAGGACATGTTTGATAATTTCTCAATTTTAACATCAGTTTGAGGACTTGATCGCAGCGTGCACCTGTCCTTGTTGTTATTGGATCGCCAATATTGGCCAGCCATAGGTGACCCTAATGCCTCTGCTTTAGGTGCACCCCCATAAGTGCCACAGCTCCAGATGCCCCCACTCCAAATGCACCCCTAAAATTTTTTCTCTTCCCTAGTTACCCCTGCTCCAGGATCCCCACTATTACCCTGCCTCAGGTTACCCTAATGACTCTGTTTCAGTTATGACCCTCCGTGTGTGCCCTTTGCTCACGTTGCTCCTCTAGCACTTTTTCTTGGGCTTTGTTAAAAGTTATGACCTGCAAAGGGGGTTGGACTTATGACTGAAATATTCTGTACAGTGCGTCACATTCTCCAGTATTGACACGTATGGTTTACATGGCGGTAGTGATGATATTCCGTATTTGCAGGCATCACTGCTGCCATCCATGTAAAGCGATACTGGTGGTGGAGTGGCGGAGGATTTAAAGGGGTTGTCCAGGTTTTCAAGTTATCCTCTCCACACCATAGGGCATAACTATATGAATAGTGGGGTCTGATTCTGCGACCCCCACTGATCCCAAGAACAGGTCCTGTTCACCCTTTTTGATGATGTGGCAGGCCACACATACGCCCTGCTGCTCCATTTATTCTCTTTGGGATCACTGGAAATAGCCAGCGCTGTACTCTGCCTTCTCCAGTGACCCCATAGAGAATGGATGGAGAGGCAGGGCATATGCTCGACCTGCCACTCAATCAGTTCAGACCCCCACGGATCACTTAGTTATCCCCGATCCTGTGGATAGAGGATAACTATAAAAGTGGACACAAGACCTTTAACAGGTGAGCATTTCTATTTTAGTTTGACACAAAATTTGTGCCAGGTTTTTAAATTTTAAATTTTTAAATTTTTTTTAAACCCAAAGAAAACCTTTAGGCCTCTTTCACACGGGCATCGCGGGTGAGGGGCGGATGCGTTCAGGGCGCAAGTAGGCATGGAGTTTTGCCTGCGATTGCGTTCCAATGTTCCTTTTTTCTGCGCGAGTGCAATGCGTTTTGCATGTGCATGAGAAAAAACTGAATGTGGTACCCAGACCCGAACCCGGACTTCTTCACTGAAGTTCGGGTTTGGATTTGGTGTTCTGTAGATTTTATTATTTTCCATTATAACCATGTATAGCATTCTTTAATACAGAATGATAAGTATAATGTCAATTGAGGGTTAAAAAATAATAAAAAATTAACTCACCTCATCCACTTGATCTCGCAGCCGGCATTGTCTTCTTTCTTCTTCTTTCAGGAGCTGCAAAAAGGACAGTGTGGGGCAGTGTGGGGTAAATTACTGTATGGGGCAGTGCGGTGCAAATTACTGTGTGGAAGCAGTGTGGGGGAAATTACTGTACGGGGGCAGTGTGGGGGAAATTGCTATATGGGGCAGTGTGGGGCAAATTACTTTATGGCGGAATTTACTGTGTGTAGGGGAAATTGCTATGGGGGGCAGTGTGGGGGAACTTACTATATAGGGGCAGATTGGGGGCGTTATAATTGGGGAGGCACTCTATTATTTCTGGGAAGACTATACAGGCATTATTGCCTGGAGCACAATATAGGGTGTTATTATTACTGGGGGCACTCTAGGGGACATTATAATTGCTGTGGACACTATAAGGACATTTGGGGTAATTTATCAAACTGGTGTAAAGTAGAACTGGCTTAGTTGCCCATAGCAGCCAATCAGATTCCACCTTTTATTTTTGACAGCTCTTTTGGAAATCCAGTTCTACTTTACACCAGTTTGATAAATGACTACAATTATGTTTACTGGGGTCACTATTTTTTCAGCAGTATAGTACCAGGGGCATTTGAGGGCACAACAGGCACAGTTTCGGAGGGTGGCAGCAGGATGACACTGTGGGGACACCAGGATGGGGAGGTTGATGGAAAAATTGAGAAATCAAACGTGTGTAAGAGGTATGTGGTCAAGTATTGGGGGGGGGGGGGGGCAGAGAAAGGACCCGCCCAGGTGTCACCCGAGGCATGCCACTGTAGATAGGCAATAGGTAATTATGGTAGGACAAGCCTTTTAATTATAATGTAGATTAAGTACAATATGAGGAGGTTAATATTTGGTAAATTTCATGCCAGACATTTATGCTTAAAGTGGTTAAAGGGTTTGTCTCATTTCAGTAAATTGCATTTATAATGCAGTTAATACAAGGCACTTACTAATGTATTGTCCATATTGCCTCCTTTCCATCACATTATACACAGGTTATTACCACCCTGTAATCCAGCAGTGGTGGCCGTGCTTACACACTATAGGGAAAGGCTGGAAGTGCTCATAGCCCAACACCTTTACCTATAGTGTGCAAGCACGGCCACCGCTGCTGGATTGCAGAGTGGTCAAAACCATGGATATGTGCTGTGTATAATGTGATGGAAAAGAGCCAATATGGACAATCACAATATATTAGTAAGGGCCTTGTATTAACTTTCTCTACATGATAAATGGCAATTGCTGAAGTGAGAGACAACCCCTTTAACCCCTTTAAGTGTGCTACAGATGCCCGTGATAAGAACATAGTCCTACCACTTTACAAATCGCTAGTCAGACCACACATGGAGTACTGTGTACAGTTCTGGGCTCCTGTAAACAAAGCAGACATAGCAGAGCTGGAGAAGGTCCAGAGGAGGGCAACTAAAGTAATAACTGGAATGGGGTAACTACAGTACCCTGAAAGATTATCAAAATTAGGGTTATTCACTTTAGAAAAAAGACGACTGAGGGGAGATCTAATTACTATGTATAAATATATCAGGGGTCAGTACAGAGATCACTCCCATCATCTGTTTATCCCCAGGACTGTGACTGTGATTAGGGGACATCCTCTGCGTCTGGAGGAAAGAAGGTTTGTACACAAACATAGAAGAGGATTCTTTACGGTAAGAGCAGTGAGACTATGGAACTCTCTGCCTGAGGAGGTGGTGATGGTGAGTACAATAAAGGAATTCAAGAGGGGCCTGGATGTATTTCTGGAGTGTAATAATATTACAGGCTATAGTTACTAGATAGGGGTCGTTGATCCAGGGAGCTATTCTGATTGCCTGATTGGAGTCGGGAAGGAATTTTTTATTCCCCTAAAGTGGGGAAAATTGGCTTCTACCTCACAGATTTGTTTGCCTTCCTCTGGATCAACTTGTAGGATAACAGGCCGAACTGGATGGACAAATGTCTTTTTTCGGCCTTATGTACTATGTTACTATGTTACTTAATAGGGTTATCTGTAGAAAAGTGAGGAACCGCACTCTGTTCAAGTAGTATCACCGGTGCCGATTAAGGGCTTATTAGGCCGTATCCAAGTGATAAAATATTGAGGCACTCAGTCTGAAAGTTTTGCAATTCAAATGTATTTTTTATTTTTTCATTTTTCTGCATCATCCATTTGCCTGTGGTATATTAAGGAATGACAGATTACTTCTGACCAGACGTTTCGGTCACGGTGGACCTTCATCAGTGGTCATGTTATCTGTGTATTGGATAGAGGTTTGCCTGGGCGCTGGATGCAGCTCAGGCAAACCTCTATCCAATACATAGATAACATGACCACTGATGAAGGTCCACCGTGACCGAAACGTCTGGTCAGAAATAGTCTGTCATTCCTTAATATACCACAGGCAAATGGATGATGTAGAAAAATGAAAAAATAAAAAATACATTTAAATTGCAAAACTTTCAGACTGAGTGCCTCAATATTTTATCACTTAATAGGGTTAGGCATAAATGTATTGGTGTGTGTGCACTGCGTGTTTTATATGTGTGATTGGTGTGTGCTACATATAATCTATGTATATGACATATGCATCAGAGGCATGTAAGCCATGTATAAGTGTCTTGTGTCCCAAATGTGTCCAATGAGTGATTGGTGAGCGCTGCACGTGTTCTGTTTCTGACTGACTTAAGTGCAGGATATCCATATATGTTTAAATCCTGCCACATGTACAGTGCAGACCAAAAGTTTGGACACACCTTCTCATTCAAAGAGTCTTCTTTATTTTCATGACTATGAAAATTGTAGATTCACACTGAAGGCATCAAAACTATGAATTAACACATGTGGAATTATATACATAACAAAAAAGTGTGAAACAACTGAAAATATGTCATATTCTAGGTTCTTCAAAGTAGCCACCTTTTGCTTTGATTACTGCTTTGCACACTCTTGGCATTCTCTTGATGAGCTTC
The DNA here is from genome assembly GCF_014858855.1 of Bufo gargarizans. Taxonomy (NCBI): domain Eukaryota; kingdom Metazoa; phylum Chordata; class Amphibia; order Anura; family Bufonidae; genus Bufo; species Bufo gargarizans. The sequence goes on from NC_058084.1 coordinate 45,094,243, forward strand.
AAGAGGAAGTCACCGGAAATGGTCTTCCAACAGTCTTAAAGGAGTTCCCAGAGATGCTTAGCACTTGTTGGCCCTTTTGCCTTCACTCTGCGGTCCAGCTCACCCCAAACTATCTCGATTGGGTTCAGGTCTGGTGACTGTGGAGGCCAGGTCATCTGGCGCAGCACCCCATCACTCTCCTTCATGGTCAAATAGCCCTTACTTTCAAATTTTTCCCAATTTTTCGGACTGACTGACCATCATTTCTCAAATTAATGATGGCCACTTGTTTTTCTTTACTTAGCTGCTTTTTTCTTGCCATAATACAAATTCTAACAGTCTATTCAGTAGGACCATCAGCTGTGTATCCACCTGACTTCTCCTCAACGCAACTGATGGTCCCAACCCCATTTATAAGGCAAGAAATCCACTTATTAAACCTGACAGGGCACACCTGTGAAGTGAAAACTATTTCAGGTGACTACCTCTTGAAGCTCATCAACAGAATGCCAAGAGTGTGCAAAGCAGTAATCAAAGCAAAAGGTGGCTACTTTGAAGAACCTAGAATATGACATATTTTCAGTTGTTTCACACTTTTTTGTTATGTATATAATTCCACATGTGTTAATTCATAGTTTTGATGCCTTCAGTGTGAATCTACAATTTTCATAGTCATGAAAATAAAGAAAACTCTTTGAATGAGAAGGTGTGTCCAAACTTTTGGTCTGTACTGTATGTTTGTGCATTTAGCTGTGAATGTCTGCGATCATACTTCATCTTTTAATATCTTTGTTATCACTGTAAGGGCTCATGAACACGACCGTTGGATGTTGTAGTCTGCAAATTGCGGATCCGCTAAACATGGATACCGGGTGTGTGCATTCCACATTATGCGGCACAGACCAGCCGACCTCTAATAGAACAGTCCTATCCTTCTCTTTAATGCCGACAGTAATAGGACATGTTCTAGCATTTTGCAGAATGCCCATGCGGACATACAGACACGGAATGCACACTGAGTTATATTTTTTTGGGCGGCCCCATTGAAGTGAACGGTACAGACATGGAAATAAAATAAGTTAGTGTGCAGGAGCCCTAAGGTGGGCCCCCATAATAAGTTACACTGGTGGGCCGTAAGTACCACAGTCCGACACTGTACAGAACATGATGGTAGGCAGGCAGACAGTGGTATGATGGTGGCAGCAGCCATACAGTACAGAACATGATGGTAGGTAGGCAGACAGTGGTATGATGGTGGCAGCAGCCATACAGTACAGAACATGATGGTAGGTAGGCAGACAGTGGTATGAGGGGGCACTGTCTGCATTGACATATCAATTCCTTGGCTTCAGCCGGAGGAGTGTGTAAATCCTCACGGATCCATGCCTTGTTCATTTTAACAAAAGTTATATTTTGTACACTGGAGGGGGAGCTAGTTCTGGTCACTGTTCCAGTCTGCCTGCCCAAAAGTATATGGGGTCAGAGAACACAGTATGTGCCAGATAAAGGCTAGAGTCCAGATAGGACTGAACCTGGGAGTTGAGCCGGTAGGTCTCCATTTGCTGATTTGTCTTAGCCTGGTACAACACATGAAAAAATCACGTTGATGATACTGCACTTGATGCTGTGGAGGCTTCTACTGCTTGTGGCAGCGGAGATGGTGGAAGGTGAGTGACTCTGCGGGGGGGTGGTAAGAGGCCTTTGACACGCAAAAGTCTGTCAGCTACCCGCCAAAAGATGCAGCAAGCACACAATGCTTCCAGGTAATAAAGTAATTTGGCCCCACTTTTGGTGGGAGGAAAACATTTCTGCACATCTATGTATGTCTGTTATTTTTTTCTATTTTTTTGACCTAAGTACTGTACATTTGTAACATAGTAACATAGTACATAAGGCCGAAAAAAGACATTTGTCCATCCAGTTCGGCCTGTCATCCTGCAAGTTGATCCAGAGAATGGCAAAAAAAATAAAAAAAACCCTGTGAGGTAGATTTGTATCACATTAAAGCTACATTTTTAATGGTTTTGTCAGAACGAGCCTGGTAACCTCCATTTTAAGTGTATGGCCTCTTTCACATGGGCGTCATGGATTTGGGCCGGATAAGATGCGGGTGCGTCACGGGAAAATGCGCAATTTTTCAGCGCGAGTGCAAACATTTTGCACGCACATGGTCTGTCACATGATCCATCACCATGGTGATGGATCATGTGATGGACCATGTGACGAGCACAGTGATGTCACCACAGGTCCTTTTCCTCCTGCACAGGAAAGAAGAAGAAAGAAGAGAAGCCGGGCTGCGCGGACAAGTGGATTAAGGTGAGTTAAAAAATTTTTTATTTTTTTTAACCCCTCCAGCCCTATTTTACTAAGCATTCTGTATTAAGAATGACATTATTTTCCCTTATAACCATGTTATAAGGGAAAATAATAATGATCGGGTCCCCATCCCGATCATATCCTAGCAACCATGCGTGAAAATCGCACCGCATCCGCACTTGCTTGCAGATGCTTCCAATTTTAACGTAGCCCCATTCACTACTATGGGGCCTGCGTTGCGTAAAAAAAAGCACAAAATAGAGCATGCTGCGATTTTCACACAACGCACAAGTGATGCGTGAAAATCACCACTCATGTGCACAGCCCCGTAGATATGAATGGGTCCCCCCTGATCAGCTGATCCAGTCTGTCTGCTAGCCTCTGATCAAATTAGGGTGAGCCCCACACACACACACACACACTTTCTCCATGTCATGTGACCATCCTTCTTTTTTCTTCCTCATGGTTTTGCCCGCCAACATGGCAGTAAAATGGCGCTGGGTGCCATTTTTACGTGATTTTCCAGAAACAAATAAAACATCTGTTTGATTTATTTTGCATAAAAATGTTGTGAAATTCATAATGAATCCAGTTTGTTGCAAATCCATTCAGTTGTCTTTAATCTGAAGATAAAACAAGTCCACAAGGTTAATAGTCTGGTGAGGGATGATACTGTAGTGGAAAGTTGTGTTTCCGTGAGAGGTTTACTGTATTAAACTGTTAATTTTCCCTTTAAGAAACCAGGAGGCCATCATCCGTGAACATTGCATCAAGGTTTGTTTACTTGAGTGAATGTAGGTTTGATTTGAACTTCTTTTTATTGCCATAGCGTATTTAATGTGAAACCTCAACTTGTCAAACAATAAGACAATGCAGGGCATGTAGATTGAAAAACAGAAGCTTTCCATCACGTTAAAGTGCAGGGGATAAAATATTAAAATACTTCCACTTGGAAAAAGTTTGTAGGCAGAAGAAAAGTTCCTTTCCACATTGTTCAGAAACAACTGGAACAATTGATTTATTTTCTATAGAGAATTCAATCTGCAGCTTATCAGTTTGTAAGATAAGCAATTATAAAGCTCACTTGGCTGAACAAAACATTTTCCTATCTTGTAAAACATCAAGAACACCATAAAATAATACTTCATTTTGGGACATAACACTTCTATTTGATGAATGTTTATCACTTTTAGATTACAGTACGCCATGGTCACTTTTGTTATATTGCTTGATTTTTTTTGGTTGGGTTTACTTTCCTATTGTAATAGCACACACAATGGTTAGATCATAATAGAATTCCATTAGCATCTGAAGCTTATTTCCTGTTCCCCACAAGGTATCTTGTATTTGCAATAACCCTATGCAGTTTCAGGCTATTGGCACTTAGACATGGTGATGAAGAAAATAATCATATTTTCCCAGTAATCAATAGCTAATATTGTATAGAAACTATGCAAGTGTGTGATTGAACTTTATGCAAGATGTGCTACAAAGGAATCTGTAGCATGGCTCTGAAATTGTCATTATGACATTAAAGGGGTTTTCCCTCTGGATTGATGGGGGTCCGACACCTGGGAACCTTGCCGATCCACTGTTTGAGAAGGCACCGGCGCTCACAGTAGCGTTGTGGCCTTCTCACAGCTTTCCCTAGGCCATGTGACATCACGTTCATTCGTCACATGGCCTAGGTACAGCCCAGCCCCATCGAAGTAAAGGGGGCTGAGCTGTGAAGCCTAGCACAGTCGCTGTCAAATGGACAGAGCTGTGCTTGAGGAGCAAATAGAAGGCCACTGCACTACTGCGAGCCCCAGTGCCTTCTCAAATAGTTGATTGGCTGGGGTCTTAGGCTCAGTTCACAACAGCGTTCTTGGCACATAACTGAGCCAAACGGAGCCCGAAGGCACCATACTTTAATAGGGTCTGTTAGGTGTCTGCTCAGAGGAAGAATTTTTAAGCAGAGACAAAAGTCGTGCACGCAGGTTATTTGTCTCTGCTTCAAAAATCTTCCTCCTTATGTTACTGTTTAAAGTGTAAAGGCCATGCAGTATTGTAAGGGGAACACCCACTTGGCAGATTTATAGGAAAAAGGCCCCTTGGCTTGTCAACAAGCCAGGGCTCCTCTCCATCTCTGAGTGTGTGCCCTCCTTGTAGTAACTTGCTTCCTATTTTTTCAATCTTAATCTTTTCTATCATTGTAGAAGTCTTATATTCAATCAACTCCACTTAAATCCACTTAAAATGGAAGGGGACAGTGAGCCCTAACTTACCTACACCATTGCCCCAGCCTAATCTCACGATCCATCCTAGGTGACAGTCTACATCTGGACAACCATCCCTTACTAACTAGGGGCTGGGACCTAAGGCGAGAAGGCTAGGAGAAAATAATAAACCAAGTGACAGACAGGCTCCCAGAATAGAGAGATACAAAACCAGAATAAACACAAAGTTGGACAGACCAGGTCAAAACCAGGAGAGTACAAACAGATCAAAATCAGAAGGCAAAGAGTAGTACAATACCAAGCTGAAGTCAAACACAAGTGGTCGAGTCAGAGTCCAAAACGTCAGGCAAAAGCAGATCCAAATCCAAACCAAGGTCAAACCAGGAAAACATTGAAGTTGAGGATAGTAAGGAGCAAATCAAGGTCCAAGAACCAGAAAACACAGTCCAATATGCAGGCTAGTGAAGTAAAGAGAACTTATTCACAGGCAACTGTGGCCAGCAGTCGCCTGTTCAAATAAGGCACACTTGCAAGTCACATGGGCATGCGATCATGGGACCTGTGTGACATCAGATGCTGAACGTGACAACATTGCCACTGATTGGCTAGGACCTCGGGACGTGCCACCCCAGCCTGGTAGCAAAGGGAACCATATGCTGCCCGCGGTGCTAACTACTATGCACACCTGCTGCTGTCCAGATGCTAACAGTACCCCCCTTTTATGAGGGGCCACTGGATCCTTTTCTAAAGGAGCAAGTCTATTTGGATGTGTCTCATTAAATCTTTTAACTAATTTAATAGCATGTACATCCTTCTCGGCCACCCACAACCTTTCTTCGGGTCCATAACCTTTCCAGTTAACTGTATACTGTAACATACCTTTAACTCTTGTAGAACCTAATATTTTGTTGAACTCACATTCCAACTCAACGTGCACCTCAACCAGGACTGGAAGTTTGCAGGATGGGATCAGAGGCGTCACATATTTCTTAAGCATTGATCTGTGGAATACATGATACATTTTTAACAACCCTGGTAACGTAAGACGGAAAAAGATACAGGATTGATAATTTCCAGAATTTCATATGGACCAATAAATTGTGGAGCCAGCGTACCAGAAGGCACCTTCAATCGAATATTTTTAGTGGCACACTGGTGAGCCACACTCTGCCCCACACTGAAAAGCTGAAACCCTGAGATTGTTTTCAATTGGCTCCTCTTTTCTGAATATCCTGGGATGTTCTCAGGTTCGACTGAACCTGAGCCCAGACTGTGGACAGCTTGTTTACGGCAATTTCAACCTCAGGATTATTGAGCAAAGATGTTACAAAACCCATACTGTATGTTGGGTAAGTGTTGGTGAAACTATTAACCTGGTTATTGATAGCAAACTCTGCTAACTGCAGATGAGCGACCCAATCATCTAAAATACTGTTCTAACTATTGACTAAGAGTCTGCCATTGGTCTCAGGATGAAACAAGGAGGAGAAAGACAGTTACCCCAAGTTTAGAACAAAAAGATCTCCAGATTTTTTATACAAATTATACCCCGCAATCAAATACAGTACCCTCTGGAACTCCATGTAACTTAACAACGTGGTCAATGAAAAGAGAAAAAAATCTTTGGCATTATGTAATTTGTTAAGTGGAACAAAATGGGACATGTTGCTTAATCTGTCCACCACTGCCCAAATAACAATCTCCCCCTGAGAGGGTAGTAAATCCATTATACTATCCATTGAAAAGTAAGACCAAGGCTTTCTTGGGATGGTCAATGGACAAAGTTTCCCCGGCGGTTTAACTCTTGTGTTTTTTGACCTTGTATAGGTCTCATAACCTGACACATAGACAGTAGTGTTGAGCGAGCACCAAAGTGCTCGGGTGCTCTGGCCGAACACATCGGTATGCTTGCGTGTTCTACCAAGCAACCAAGCACAAAGGAAGTCAATAGGAGAACCCCAGGCACCCCCTGCTCGGAAGAGAAGAGGGTGTCTGGTTCATAAAAAAAGGTTAGATATTGATAGAACCCCCATCAAAATGGTTTGGAAACAGCATTAAGAGGATAGCTGGATGCATCTTAGACTCCTATTATGTATGACATACAATACAATAGACAACCACACAAAGGCTATATGCTAAAAGCCTGGTATGTGCAAGCCATCAATCTATCCATGAGACAGATAACAGCCAGCATACCTTACAATGGCAGCCTTGTGCACTATCAGATATTCCAAACCAGCTCTCATCTGACTGAGAACCAGTTATTTTGCATCTGTTGGATGGCTTGGGTGGACCTGCACACCTAGATCAATATCATTAGGGCGACAAAAAGTTTTCTGGTTGTCCTAACATAATATTCAATAACCTTTCTATAAAGTTTTGTCATGTAAAAACAAATTTGCATAAACATGGGCATATAGGAAAGACATGCAAATGAGCAGAATCTGCCTTGTTTTTCAGTTTTCATAAGACTATGAAAACCAAAATATGGCGCGATTGAGTTATGAACAGCGCCATCTATTGGTTTCACAGTCATCCATCCTGAGCTGCCGCTTCCGACGCTGCTCCAATGCTCGCCGCGGGAATCCAAGATTGCGCTGGCTCAGGATGGATGAAATCGCTCCAGTTCTCACGAATCTCGCGAGAACTGGAGTATCTTCTCCCTGGCTAAGAGCAGAGCGCACTGATTGGATGCGCTCCGTGCCAGGGAGAAGAAAAACGCACCCGGGAGAACTTTTGCAGGCCTGCCCAGTTGAGCCGAATGGCTCATTAGCATAGAAGGCGGGAAATATTGCTGGGGGCACCGCGGACAAACGGGGGCACTGAGTGAAAAATGAAGAACTGAATAAGCACCACCAGGGGTCGGCAAGTAAGGGTATATCTTTAATTTCACTTGCATTTTCAGGTGAAAGGTCCTCTTTAAGGCTGGGTCATTCCATTTTGTTGCCACGCAATATTTGTGGAAATAAGTGCAATATTCCTTTACCGGTCTGAGCTCCTGCTGGAGAGAGATTAACTTGGACTCTGAAAAGGCTGCTCTGTCAGGTTCATTATACAGTAAAACGAGGGCAGAAAATAAATTATCTACTGAAGATAATTCTAATGAATCTAATGAGGGAAGAGAGAATGCCCACTTCTGTGGATCCCTCTCTAATAGGGATATATACAGGTCCTTCTCGAAAAATTAGCATATTGTGATAAAGTTCATTATTTTCTGTAATGTACTGATAAACATTAGACTTTCATATATTTTAGATTCATTACACACCAACTGAATTAGTTCAAGCCTTTTATTGTTTTAATATTGATGATTTTGGCATACAGCTCATGAAAACCCACATTTCCTATCTCAAAAAATTAGCATATTTCATCCGACCAAAAAAATAAAAGTGTTTTTAATACAAAAAAAGTCAACCTTCAAATAATTATGTTCAGTTATGCACTCAATACTTGGTCAGGAATCCTTTTGCAGAAATGGCTGCTTCAATGCGGCGTGGCATGGAGGCAATCAGCCTGTGGCACTGCTGAGGTGTTATGGAGGCCCAGGATGCTTCGATAGCGGCCTTAAGCTCATCCAGAGTGTTGGGTCTTGCGTCTCTCAACTTTCTCTTCCCAATATCCCACAGATTCTCTATGGGGTTCAGATCAGGAGAGTTGGCAGGCCAATTGAGCACAGTAATACCATGGTCAGTAAACCATTTACCAGTGGTTTTGGCACTGTGAGCAGGTGCCAGGTCGTGCTGAAAAATGAAATCTTCATCTCCATAAAGCTTTTCAGCAGATGGAAGCATGAAGTGCTCCAAAATCTCCTGATAGCTAGCTGCATTGACCCTGCCCTTGATAAAACACAGTGGACCAACACCAGCAGCTGACATGGCACCCCAGACCATCACTGACTGTGGGTACTTGACACTGGACTTCAGGCATTTTGGCATTTCCCTCTCCCCAGTCTTCCTCCAGACTCTGGCACCTTGATTTCCGAATGACATGCAACAGTCCAGTGCTGCTTCTCTGTAGCCCAGGTCAGGCGCTTCTGCCGCTGTTTCTGGTTCAAAAGTGGCTTGACCTGGGGAATGCGGCACCTGTAGCCCATTTCCTGCACACGCCTGTACACGGTGGCTCTGGATGTTTCTACTCCAGACTCAGTCCACTGCTTCCGCAGGTCCCCCAAGGTCTGGAATCGGTCCTTCTCCACAATCTTCCTCAGGGTCCGGTCACCTCTTCTCGTTGTGCAGCATTTTCTGCCACACTTTTTCCTTCCCACAGACTTCCCACTGAGGTGCCTTGATACAGCACTCTGGGAACAGCCTATTCCTTCAGAAATTTCTTTCTGTGTCTTACCCTCTTGCTTGAGGGTGTCAATGATGGCCTTCTGGACAGCAGTCAGGTTGGCAGTCTTACCCATGATTGCGGTTTTGAGTAATGAACCAGGCTGGGAGTTTTTAAAAGCCTCAGGAATCTTTTGAAGGTGTTTAGAGTTAATTAGTTGATTCAGATGATTAGGTTAATAGCTCGTTTAGAGAACCTTTTCATGATATGCTAATTTTTTGAGATAGGAATTTTGGGTTTTCATGAGCTGTATGCCAAAATCATCAATATTAAAACAATAAAAGGCTTGAACTACTTCAGTTGGTGTGTAATGAATCTAAAATATATGAAAGTCGAATGTTTATCAGTACATTACAGAAAATAATGAACTTTATCACAATATGCTAATTTTTTGAGAAGGACCTGTATATACCCACTCTTAGCGGTTCTGTCCCTGATGAGTGGGGCCTCAGGCAGAAATACAGATTACAACTCTCCCAAAAATATATGAATAGTTTTCTTTTGCCTGAGAGACAATCTGGGAGTATTACCTGAGGTTTCTGAAATTTGGATAAAGCAGGTCACTGTGGAACCACCTGAATTCCCCCTGTTGCTGAACCGTAGCCACTAAATTCTAGACTAGATGAGTAAGTCCTAGTACAATACCAAGCTGAAGTCAAACACGAGTGGTCAAGTCAGGGTTCAAAACATCAGGTGAAAGCAGATCCAAATCCAAGCCAAGGTCAAACCAGTAGAATAATCAAGCAGAGCATAGTCAAGAGCAAACCGAGGTCTGCTTCTAGTTTCTCATGTGGACATGTTCTTCCACATACTACTGTACATGCTGGATCTGTGTGTCCAGGATGCTGCTATCTTCCCCCTGAAAACTTCCTTGTGTGAGCTCTCCCACACTATCTACAGCTTGTGTGAGCTACCCTCATTGGATTATCCCCTCTCTTTCCACACACACCTGCCACGTATAACTTCCTGATGCTACCTCTAACAAGGGAGGGTGAGAGCAAAGGGCAATCAGAAACAGTGCAAAACTCTAATGGATTTATATCGGATTCATCAGCATCAGCACTATATGAAGGAATTACACACTGTGCAGAAGGAAAACGGTAGGACATTTCTAATGAAGACTTTGGAAAGTTGCTTCATATGGTTACAAAATTGCACAGGTTAAAAAAAGACACAGGTCCAACAAGTTTAGCCTTTTCAGGCTAATTATACAACATTAATTGTTAGATTAAATATAACCATCAATGAAGTTTGCTATTATATTAGCATGCTACTCTTTTTTAAATTCTGACATAGTATCTGCCATTGATGGGCGACGAGCTAGAAAGTCTCTGAACCCTTTCTATATAAGGATATAGAAACGGTTCAGAGACCTTCCATCCCGTAGCCCGTCTCTGAACCCTTTCTATATAGAAAAGGGTTTAGAGTCAGAGACTGGCGACGGGAACCCTTTCTATATCATTATATAGTCCAGGACTGAATCCCATATTCAAGATATGGCCTTACAAGAGGTGATATTACCTTAGGATTGCAGGTTTTCATTTCTCTTTTTATGCGGCCTAAAACCTTACTGTACTTGCTTTTGCAGCTGCAGCCTGACATTGAGTACTGTGGCTTAGCTTACTTATAACCAGAATATCCAAGTCCTTTTCTTGTTCTGTAGAATTTTATATTTATAAACTATCCTTTGGTCAATGTGAGATTGGTGTGGGTCTGACACCAGGCACCCTCACCGATCAGCTGTTCTTAGCAGGTCACACTGCTGAAAAAACCTCAAAGAGGACAGAGGCGGAAACAGATATTTCATTATCCATTATGTCGTGAACATGCCAAGTTACTGCAGCTCAAGTGAATAGGTGCAGACCTGCAGTATCCTGGCACAGGAATTGGATTTATAGGAAGCAATAAGCCACTACGTATGCTAATATGCCTCCACAGATCTTTAAAGGAAAGATCATAAAACATCGAATTTTGTACATATTCCCTGACCAAGCTGCAGTCTGTAAATGATGGTTCAGCTGAAAGTAGTTGTGCATCTCACAATATATATTGCTATGTATTATCTTAATCTAATTACCACTACGCAGCGTGGCTCATGGAAGATAATCGAACATAAAGTACAATAAATATGGAGTGTTCAGTCCCATCCTCCCTGCATAAACATGTAGAGATAAAATATGTCCATGTACAAATTCACTAATAAGTAGCAATCCATGCTGTTCTTTTGGCTGGGAAAGAAATATAATGCCCATGTGCCATTATTTTAACCACAGCGATCATGAGTGCTAATAAATATCCTTAAGTTTGATGAGGCCGTTACCTCCAGCTGCCGAAACAGCTACTCGTCTATAAATAAATAAATAAATTAATCCTGAGTTATTCCTGAAAGTTTTAATGGCGGCTGCTGGCAGCATTGTAGTCTTATTGGAATTTCTGTAAATTAATGCTGTAAATTTCCTGTTGTTTTAATGGACCATTGCCGTAGGGCACCAGCTGAACTTTGATTGAACAAAATGCAACAAAAAAAACGACTATTATCTATCCTCATCTTCATTAGCGTCAACACTCGTAACAAAAAGGAACTGGCCTTAGATTGAGTCCCAGTGCATGTACTTTAACACAGCTGATCAAGCCTATAACTGGTATTGCCGCTCAGACCAATCCAAGTGAATGGGCCACTTCCAGCAAATTTCCAAACCAAAGTAGAAATATCATTCTGGCATACATTACATTATATGGGTTTTAAAGGTTAAAAAAGTTAGGTGTTATGATATTTTTCCCATTCTCTTATTGATTACTGCAATTATTTGGAGTTCATCTCTGACTGGTTATGAGGCTCTCTTATTGCAGTGAAGATCTTTACATGCAGAACTCTACATGCTGTGAATTTGTAATCTCCAACCAAAAGCATAATGTTTGCTAGATATTCAGCCTTTGAACCTTACATTTTGCTTCTACATTACCAACTTCCTCAGGGTCCTGAGACTGGATTGTTAGATCTAGTCTAAGTCAGAGATCTTAGTGTAGAAAATAGGGATGTGTATGCTGGATGGCAGTGTCCAGAGTGTAAAGAAAATTGATAACAAGGGGCAGAAAGAATGCTATTCTCACACTGGTGGATCACATACAGTGGTGCTAGAGTTTGTGAATAGGGTTGACGAACCTGAATTGCAAAGTTCGGGTTCATATTGACATTTGTGAGTTCGGGTACCCGGACCCGAACCCGTACTTTTTCACTGAAGTTCGTGTTCGGGTGATTTTATTATTTTCCATTATAACATGGTTATAACGGAAAATAATAGCATTCTTAAGACAGAATGATAAATAAAATGGCCATTTAGGGGTCAAAAAAAATAAATAAAAATCACTTCATTCACTTGATTGCGCAGCCTGTACCTTTTCTTCTTTCTTCAGGACCTTCAATAGAACCTGCGATGACGCCACCGTGCTCACCACGTGGTGAGTGCTGTGACGTAATCGCAGGTCCTGCTGAATGAAAATAGAAGGACCTGCGGTGACATCACCATGCTCACCACGTGGTGAGTGTGGTGACTTCATCGCAGGTGATTTTGCAGGTCCTGCAAAAGAAGAGGATATTGGCTGCGCGATCAAGTGGATGAGGGGATTTTTTTTTTTTTTACCCCTCATTGGCCATTTTATTTAGCATTCTGTCTTAAGAATGCTATTATTTTCCGTTATAACCATGTTATAACGCAAAATAATAAAGTGAAGTTCGGAGCCCCATTGACTTTAATGGGGTACGGGTTTGGGGTTAAGTTCGGGTCATGAACGCGAATTTTGACCTGAAGTTTGGCCGAACCCAGGTTCGCGCATCCCTATTTGTGAACTCTTCCAAATTTTCTATATTTCTGCATACTGTACATCAAACTAAAATTAAATCAGATTCCCACACAAGCCCTAAAAGTAGATTTCCAGATCAACCAAATGAGTAAAAAATATCTGTGGGTGGCAAAAGTATGTGAACCTTTAGGAGTAGCAGATAATATAAAGGTGAAATTAAAGTAATGAATTTTCAATCATTTGGATGACAATCAGGTGTGACTGGACTACCTGTTTTATTTAAACAGAAGATAGAAGAAAGACCCTGGGGGTGCCAAGGGGAGGAGAAGGGGGCGGTGCCCACCTAATATAATCACAAAGGTCACCCCTGAGAGATAACTCGGTACAAGCTCCCGAGTACAATGGCAGAACAACAAAAGGAAATGGAGCTAAAGGTACCAAATAATAAATATTAAATTTTATTGAGGTAGAACAAGACATGATAAAAAATAGCACCATCCTGGTTTGTTTCACTCCTGGTCCTCTCTTGGTGAGTCTCTGCTGCAACCTTATCTTCATGGTCCTTTCTGACATGGATGTTCACACCCTGCCAGACCTCTTCTATTGTGGCATGTCTTTTATTGATGATTCTTGTACAATTTTTGGTTCATATACCTTGTTTCATGCCTATGTATGTATCATTGCAGCTGATGTGTTACTCACCTTCCATTATTATTATTTTTTTGTTATTACACTTGGTTAATTTTAAGGGCTGGTCATTGTACCATATACCCCCCGCTGACCTTTATATATGCATGTAATCTTTTGACCGGTGTGTTCTCCCCAGGGTGGCGCCGTTTTTTCCCTTCCCTACTCCCTTCCCCCCCTTTTTCCTGGCATCATTCTTATGCAATTTTTTATCATGTCTTGTTCTACCTCAATAAAATTGAATATTTATTATTTGGTACCTTGAGCTCCATTTCCTTTTGTTGTTCTGTTTTATTTAAAGAACGATGAGTTATCAAAGTCTTATCTTCACCATACAATTGTGCAAATGTATCATGGTACAAACAAAGGAGATTTTCAAAAGAAAAGTTGCTGATGCTCATAAGGCTGGAAAAGGTTAAAAAAAATCTCTCTCTAAATAGCTTGGACTCAACCAACCTACAGTCTGACTGATTGTGCACAAATAGATAAAATTTAAGACCATTATTATCCCCCCAGGAGTGGTTGACCAACAAAGATCACTCCAAGAGGAAGGTGTGTAATAGTCCTCAAAGAAACCCAAGGTAACCTCTAAGTAACTAAAGGACTAATGTTAATGTTCACAGGTCCACCATCAGGAGGACACTGAACAAAAATGGTGCGCCTGCCAGGATTGCAAGGAGAAATCCGCTGCTCTCCAAAAAGAACATTGTTCCCCATCTGGAGTTTACTAAAGATAACCTGGACAAGCCAGAAGGCTATTAGAACAATGTTTTGTGGTTGGATGAGACCAAAACTGAATTTTTTGGTTTAAAAATGAGAATGTTTTAAGAAAGGGTAACACTGCATTCCAACATAAAAAAAGTCATCCCATCTGTGAAACACGGTGGTTGTATTATCATGGTTTGGGCCTGTTCTGCAGCATTTGGACCATAATGGCTGGAATTTACACAGTGTGTAAAACACTTACAGCCAATGCATTACAATGCAGATGTATTGTAATGCATTTTAAAAGGGATAAGACCCCCAAAAGTTGAAGTCCCAGAGTGGGACAAAAAATAAAGTGAAAAAAGATGTTATAAAATCAAGTTTTACCCAAAAAAAAATTTGAAAAGTTTCAGGTTAAAAAAAAAGTGTCCTTTTCCCAAAATAAAGTAAAAAAAATTGTAAAAAATAGGGAAAAAAGAGAAGTAGACATATTAGGTATGGACGCGTCTGTATCGACTGACTCTATAAAAATATCACATGATCCAGGTGAACACCTTACAAAAAAAGTAAAAACTGTGTAAAAAAAAAGCCATTTTCTTGCTTCACAAAAAATGTAGTACCAAGCAGTCAAAAAGTCTTAGGTACCCCAAGACATCTCAAGACAATTGCCCAAAAAATTTAAAAAAATAGAGCTCTCAGAAAATGGCAACACAAAAACAAGATTTTATTCTGTTCAAAAATTATTTCACTGTGTAAAACTTAACAAAAATAAAAATGATAGACATATTAGGTATCTCCTTGTCCGTAATAACTTGCTCTATAAAAATATCACATTATATGTGATAGGTGAGTGCTGTAAAAAAAATAAAAAATTTACTATGCCCAAACAGCAATTTTTTTCACCTTGCCTTACAAAAAGTCTCATTTGCAGTGTGTGCAACTTTTTGATCACTTTTAATAAAAGAAATTTGGGTAGTTGAAGTGACAAAAAATTCTCATAGGGCTGATCACATACATCCACCATGGGTCTATGGTGCCCACTGCACACACGAGCGGGCTCCATCTTAAAAGTGGTGACTTCCGCCATATGACTGAGGTCACCAAGGGGTTAAGGAGGTGAGTTTAATAATGTATTTATTTTTTCTGTTTGCTTCTTTTTTTTTTTTTGCTAGACTTTTCAATCCCTTATGTTAAGTATAGAAGTAAAAAATATAATCAAGAAATAAATAAAATGCTGCGATATTGAATGAATATTTCAGTACTGAATGTAACCTCTGCTTACCAGATTGTTAGACTATAACAATATCACACATATTCATTATTTTTCCAATGTTTTCCCTTACAAAATTTGTAACATTAAACTACTGACACCCGGTGGTAGCAGAGATAATTGCATTTTTATCCCGAATCAATCGAAAATGTGAAAAAAAAAATGTGGATACACAGTGGTCAAATGTAACCTGCAGTGCCCACCTATGGTTTTATGTTGTTTTTTTTCTGGGAGCCCAGGCTAGTTAGCCCTAGGATGAAGTAGGAGCTCATGAGACAATATTTATTCACTTTATTTTTTTGCATATGCTGTGAAGATACGAGATGTGCAGCACCTGAAACTACGGATACTGGAAGCCTGTGCTAGCATTTCTCCTGCGGTGTTGCTATCAGTGTGTGAAGAGTGGGAGAAGAGGGTTGCATTTACAATCCAACACAATGGGCAGCACATTGAACACATTTTATAAGTGGTCAGAAACGTGTAAATAACTCATGAAAGAATAAAGTTATGTTAAAACCAAGCACACCATTGTATTTCCTGTGCAATTCCCAATAAGTTTGATGTGTCACATGTAGGGATGAGCGAACTCGAACTGTATAGTTCGGGTACGTACCGAATTTTGGGGTGTCCGTGACACGGACCCGAACCCGGATATTTTCGTAAAAGTCCGGGTTCGGGTTCGGTGTTCGTCGCTTTCTTGGCGCTTTTGTGACGCTTTCTTGGCGCTTTTTGAAAGGCTGCAAAGCAGCCAATCAACAAGCGTCATAGTACTTGCCCCAAGAGGCCGTCACAGCCATGCCTACTATTGGCATGGCTGTGATTGGCCAGAGCACCATGTGACCCAGCCTCTATTTAAGCTGGAGTCACATAGCGCCGCCCGTCACTCTGCTCTGATTAGCGTAGGGAGAGGTTGCGGCTGCGACAGTAGGGCGAGATTAGGCAGATTAACTCCTCCAAAGGACTTGATTATTGATCGATCTGCAGCTGTGGGTCATTGAGCTGCTGATACTCAATTGCTCACTGTTTTTAGGCTGCCCAGACCGTTTGTCAGTCACATTTTTCTGGGGTGATCGGCGGCCATTTTGTGTCTTGTGGTGCGCCAGCACAAGCTGCGACCAAGTGCATTTAACCCTCAATGGTGTGGTTGTTTTTTGGCTAAAGCCTACATCAGGGTGAAGCTGTCACACCAAGTGCATTTAACCAGCAATAGTCTGTTTATTTTTTGGCCATATACTACATCAGGGGCAAGCTGCGCCCGTCACCAAGTGCATTTAACCCTCAGTAGTGTGGGTGGTCAAGCTATCACACCAAGTGCATTTAACCAGCAATAGTCTGTTCATTTTTTGGCCATATACTAAATCAGGGGCAAGCTGCGCCCGTCACCAAGTGCATTTAACCAGCAATTGTCTGTTCATTTTTTGGCCATATACTACATCAGGGGCAAGCTGCGCCCGTCACCAAGTGCATTTAACCCTCAGTAGTGTGGTTGGTCAAGCTGTGACACCAAGTGCATTTAACCAGCAATAGTCTGTTCATTTTTTGGCCATATACTACATCAGGGGCAAGCTGCGCCCGTCACCAAGTGCATTTAACCAGCAATAGTGTGGTTATTTTTTGGCCATATCCCAGTCTAATTCTGTCACTAAATCCATACCGGTCACCCAGCGCCTAAATACTAGGCCTCAAATTTATATCCCGCTAAATCTGTCGTTACCGCTGTACTGTTGTGGCTGGGCAAGTTATTTAGTGTCCGTCAAAGCACATTTTTTGTTCAGGGTTGAAATACAATTCCCAATTTAGCAATTTCATAATTTAGTGGTTTCTGCTATATCAGAGCTATTTGAAATCTATCCCTAAAAGGGTATATAATATTCAAGGTGCACATAGTGTCATTCAGAATAACTTCACACACACGCTACTGTGCATTTCCAAGTCTAATTCTGTTAGTAAATCCATACCGGTCACCCAGCGCCTAAATACTAGGCTTAAAATTTATATCCCACTACATCTGTCATTACCGCTGTACTGTTGTGGCTGGGCAAGTTATTTAGTGTCCGTCAAAGCACATTTTTTGTTCTGGGTTGAAATACAATTCACAATTTAGCAATTTCATAATTTAGTGGTTCCTGCTATATCAGAGCTATTTGAAATCTATCCCTAAAAGGGTATATAATATTCAAGGTGCACATAGGGTCATTCAGAATAACTTCACACACCCGCTACTGTGCATTTCCAAGTCTAATTCTATCACTAAATCCATACCGGTCACCCAGCGCCTAAATACTAGGCCTCAAATTTATATCCCGCTAAATCTCTCGTTACCGCTGTACTGTTGTGGCTGGGAAAGTTATTTAGTGTCCATCAAAGCACATTTTTTGTTCTGGGTTGAAATACAATTCCCAATTTAGCAATTTCACAATTTAGTGGTTTCTGCTATATCAGAGCTATTTGAAATCTATCCCTAAAATGGTATATAATATTCAAGGTGCACATAGGGTCATTCAGAATAACTTCACACACACGCTACTGTGCATTTCCAAGTCTAATTCTGTTAGTAAATCCATACCGATCACCCAGCGCCTAAATACTAGGCCTCAAATTTATATCCCGCTGAATTTGAATACAATACATTGGGCCAAATAATATTTTTGTTGTTGTGGTGAACCATAACAATGAGGAAAACATCTAGTAAGGGACGCGGACATGGTCGTGGTGGTGTTAGTGGACCCTCTGGTGCTGGGAGAGGACGTGGCCGTTCTGCCACATCCACACGTCCTAGTGTACCAACTACCTCAGGTCCCAGTAGCCGCCAGAATTTACAGCGATATATGGTGGGGCCCAATGCCGTTCTAAGGATGGTAAGGCCTGAGCAGGTACAGGCATTAGTCAATTGGGTGGCCGACAGTGGATCCAGCACGTTCACATTATCTCCCACCCAGTCTTCTGCAGAAAGCGCACAGATGGCGCCTGAAAACCAACCCCATCAGTCTGTCACATCACCCCCATGCATACCAGGGAAACTGTCTCAGCCTCAAGTTATGCAGCAGTCTCTTATGCTGTTTGAAGACTCTGCTGGCAGGGTTTCCCAAGGGCATCCACCTAGCCCTTCCCCAGCGGTGAAAGACATAGAATGCACTGACGCACAACCACTTATGTTTCCTGATGATGAGGACATGGGAATACCACCTCAGCATGTCTCTGATGATGACGAAACACAGGTGCCAACTGCTGCGTCTTTCTGCAGTGTGCAGACTGAACAGGAGGTCTGTCATTTAGGCTGGTGGACACAGACAGCTTCAAACAGCTCATGTCGCTTGCTGTCCCACAGTATGTTGTTCCCAGCCGGCACTACTTCTCCAAGAGAGCCGTGCCTTCCCTGCACAACCAAGTATCCGATAAAATCAAGTGTGCACTGCGCAACGCCATCTGTGGCAAGGTTCACCTAACCACAGATACGTGGACCAGTAAACACGGCCAGGGACGCTATATCTCCCTAACTGCACACTGGGTAAATGTAGTGGCAGCTGGGCCCCAGGCGGAGAGCTGTTTGGCGCACGTCCTTCCGCCGCCAAGGATCACAGGGCAACATTCTTTGCCTCCTGTTGCCACCTCCTCCTACTCGGCTTCCTCCTCCTCTTCTTCCACCTGCTCATCCAGTCAGCCACACACCTTCACCACCAACTTCAGCACAGCCCGGGGTAAACGTCAGCAGGCCATTCTGAAACTCATATGTTTGGGGGACAGGCCCCACACCGCACAGGAGTTGTGGCGGGGTATAGAACAACAGACCGACGAGTGGTTGCTGCCGGTGAGCCTCAAGCCCGGCCTGGTGGTGTGTGATAATGGGCGAAATCTCGTTGCAGCTCTGGGACTAGCCGGTTTGACGCACATCCCTTGCTTGGCGCATGTGCTGAATTTGGTGGTGCAGAAGTTCATTCACAACTACCCCGACATGTCAGAGCTGCTGCATAAAGTGCGGGCCGTCTGTTCGCGCTTCCGGCATTCACATCCTGCTGCTGCTCGCCTGTCTGCGCTACAGCGTAACTTCGGCCTTCCCGCTCACCGCCTCATATGCGACGTGCCCACCAGGTGGAACTCCACCTTGCACATGCTGGACAGACTGTGCGAGCAGCAGCAGGCCATAGTGGAGTTTCAGCTGCAGCACACACGGGTCAGTCGCACTACAGAACAGCACCACTTCACCACCAATGACTGGGCCTCCATGCGAGACCTGTGTGCCCTGTTGCGCTGTTTCGAGTACTCCACCAACATGGCCAGTGGCGATGACGCCGTTATCAGCGTTACAATACCACTTCTATGTCTCCTTGAGAAAACACTTAGGGCGATGATGGAAGAGGAGGTGGCCCAGGAGGAGGAGGAGGAGGAAGAGGGGTCATTTTTAGCACTTTCAGGCCAGTCTCTTCGAAGTGACTCAGAGGGAGGTTTTTGGCAACAGCAGAGGCCAGGTACAAATGTGGCCAGCCAGGGCCCACTACTGGAGGACGAGGAGGAGGTGGAGGAGGATGAGGATGAAGCATGGTCACAGCGGGGTGGCACCCAACGCAGCTCGGGTCCATCACTGGTGCGTGGCTGGGGGGAAAGGCAGGACGATGACGATACGCCTCCCACAGAGGACAGCTTGTCCTTACCCCTGGGCAGCCTGGCACACATGAGCGACTACATGCTGCAGTGCCTGCGCAACGACAGCAGAGTTGCCCACATTTTAACGTGTGCGGACTACTGGGTTGCCACCCTGCTGGATCCACGCTACAAAGACTATGTGCCCACCTTACTTCCTGCACTGGAGCGTGATAGGAAGATGCGCGAGTACAAGTGCACGTTGGTAGACGCGCTACTGAGAGAATTCCCAAATGTCACAGGGGAACAAGTGGAAGCCCAAGGCCAAGGCAGAGGAGGAGCAAGAGGTCGCCAAGGCAGCTGTGTCACGGCCAGCTCCTCTGAGGGCAGGGTTAGCATGGCAGAGATGTGGAAAAGTTTTGTCAACACGCCACAGCTAACTGCACCACCACCTGATACGCAACGTGTTAGCAGGAGGCAACATTTCACTAACATGGTGGAACAGTACGTGTGCACACCCCTCCACGTACTGACTGATGGTTCGGCCCCATTCAACTTCTGGGTCTCTAAATTGTCCACGTGGCCAGAGCTAGCCTTTTATGCCTTGGAGGTGCTGGCCTGCCCGGCGGCCAGCGTTTTGTCTGAACGTGTATTCAGCACGGCAGGGGGCGTCATTACAGACAAACGCAGCCGCCTGTCTACAGCCAATGTGGACAAGCTGACGTTCATAAAAATGAACCAGGCATGGATCCCACAGGACCTGTCCATCCCTTGTGCAGATTAGACATTAACTACCTCCCCTTAACCATATATTATTGTACTCCAGGGCACTTCCTCATTCAATCCTATTTTTATTTTCATTTTACCATTATATTGCGAGGCTACCCAAAGTTGAATGAACCTCTCCTCTGTCTGGGTGCCGGAGCCTAAATATATGCCAATGGACTGTTCCAATGTTGGGTGACGTGAAGCCTGATTCTCTGCTATGACATGCAGACTAATTCTCTGCTGACATGAAGCCAGATTCTCTGTTACGGGACCTCTCTCCTCTGCCTGGGTGCCTGGGCTTAAATATATGCCAATGGACTGTTCCAATGTTGGGTGACGTGAAGCCTGATTCTCTGCTATGACATGCAGACTGATTCTCTGCTGACATGAAGCCAGATTCTCTGTTACGGGACCTCTCTCCTCTGCCTGGGTGCTGGGCCTAAATATGACAATGGACTGTTGCAGTGGTGGCTGACGTGAAGCCTGATTCTCTGCTATGACATGCAAACTGATTCTCTGCTGACATGAAGACAGATTCTCTGTTACGGGACCTCTCTCCTCTGCCTGGGTGCCTGGGCCTAAATATATGCCAATGGACTGTTCCAATGTTGGCTGACGTGAAGCCTGATTCTCTGCTATGACATGCAGACTGATTCTCTGCTGACATGAAGCCAGATTCTCTGTTACGGGACCTCTCTCCTCTGCCTGGGTGCTGGGCCTAAATATCTGACAATGGACTGTTGCAGTGGTGGCTGACGTGAAGCCTGATTGTCTGTTACGGGACCTCTCTCTCCTCTGCCTGGGTGCTTGGCCTAAATTTATGACAATGGACTGTTGCAGTGGTGGCTGACGTGAAGCCTGATTCTCTGCTATGACATGCAGACTGATTCTCTGCTGACATGAAGACAGATTCTCTGTTAAGGGACCTCTCTCCTCTGCCTGGGTGCCGGGTCCTAAATATCTGAGAATGGACTGTTCCAGTGGTGGGTGACGTGAAGCCAGATTCTCTGCTATGGGACCTCTCTCCAATTGATTTTGGTTAATTTTTATTTATTGAATTTTTATTTTAATTCATTTCCCTATCCACATTTGTTTGCAGGGGATTTACCTACATGTTGCTGCCTTTTGCAGCCCTCTAGCCCTTTCCTGGGCTGTTTTACAGCCTTTTTAGTACCGAAAAGTTCGGGTCCCCATTGACTTCAATGGGGTTCGGGTTCGGGACGAAGTTCGGATCGGGTTCGGATCCCGAACCCAAACAATTCCGGGAAGTTCGGCCGAACCTCTCGAACCCGAACATCCAGGTGTTCGCTCAACTCTAGTTGTTTTATCTCCACAATTTCTGCCTCTTTTTTAGTTAAAATAGCTTCTTCCAGTTTGTTGAGTTCTTTCTTGAATACTTCTGTGGGGTCATTTTTTAGTGTCTTGTAGTTTTTTTTGTCCCCTAATATTTTATATGCCTCCTTCAGATATTTTTCCTTGTCCATTATTACAATCCCCCCACCTTTATCAGCTGGTCTTAAGATGATATCTTCATTTTCCTGCATTTTAGTTAACGCCTCTTTCTATTTTGGATATATTCCCCATATACTTTCTTTTTCGATTTTTTTTTTTACTCCTGATTTTTCGTATATCATTTATTACAATATTTATGAAACTATTCAGGGCCTGTGAATATTCCTGAACTGGATGGTATTTCAATTTTATTCTTAAATCCGCATGTTTATATTCATAATTTTTGCATATTTCATTCTTCTGATTCTCTGCTCCTGCTTTTTCTCCATCACTACATAACAGTTTTTTTATCCAGTTTTTCCTCCTTGTTGCTGCAGATTTTTTGTTTTTTTTTTATAAAATACTTTTTCAGGGCCAGTTTTCTCATGAATTTCCGAACCCCTATGAATGCCTCAAATTTGTTAAATTATGTGCTGGGTGCGAATTTTAGGCTGTTTTCTAGGATTTGTTGTTCCCCTTTTGTTAGTGTGTGTTTACTTAAATTAAAAATCTTCTGTCCTATCCCTAATATTGCTTCCTTTTGTTTTATTTTTTTCTTTTGGGCGAGTTTCCCTCCTCTACCTCCCCTCGTGCACTTTTTCCTCTCAAGAAAAAATCCTGTTTTACTGTTTTCTTTATCTTTGTCTTTTTCTTCTTTTTGTTCATTATATCCTCTCTCTTGTTTTTGAGGTCTATCTCTCCCTATATTGTCTGTTCTTGTTCTCATCCTTTGGTTTGATGTGCTTGGTCTCTCTTTATTAATATTGTTGCTATTATTTATATCCTTCCTTTCTCTCCTCTCTTTAGCTGTCTCTCTGTCCCCTTCCTCCCCATCTTTCTGCAGGCTTTTTTCTTGTTCCCCTTTCTTCTGTATTTTATTCCTTTGATGTGGAGGAGATATTTCTTCTTCATTTTCTGTTTCATAATCTGCTAATGCCTCATAGCGATTATTTGTTTATATGTCATTTTTACCATTGTCTTGATCTTGTCTCCTCACTATAATAACTGGGGTTAAAGATGTTTGATGATCTGTTTGATCATCCCCCTCTCTCTCCCCCTCCTTCTCATTTTCCTCATGTACTGTAAGGATGGATGTGAGTTCTTCCACTTCCTCATCCTGACTCTGTCTACATTCATCTATTGTATGAAAGGAATTCTGGGTGATGTATTCTGTCTGATTTTTTGGAAGGGCATCACGATTAAATTTCCTACTTTTCTTTTCTCTTATTTCATCCTCTGTTTGATGTATTCTTCTTTTTATATTTTCAACTAATTGGTGAATACTGGCATGATCTTTCCAAGGTCTCAATCTCTCAAATGTTGCCATAATTAATTTATTCGTTCTATTCAATCTTTCTCCTCTTTTATTAATAATACATTTGATCGCATTACGGGAAAATCCATGAAACATACGTTCCTATTCGTTAGTTATGCTGTTCTCTCCATGTCTCCTAATAGTACTTTTTCAACCTTCAGTTCCTTTGTAATGATGTCCCATTCAAGGTATTTTTCAAGTGAGTTAATCTCCCACAAGTCCTTCATCTCTAGGATCAGGAGTTGTTCCAAGTCTCTCAATACATCCTTAATTTGTGTAAATTGTGTAAATCTTTATTGAACACTTCTGATTGTCTTTTGTATAAGCCAAAAAAGGTTTGTACCTATTGGATTCTTTCCTTCCTATCCCACCATAATTCTGACATCTTATTTTCCTTTTTACTTAATATATATATATTTTTAGGTTTTTATGTTTTATTTCGTATTTTATTTTTTGTTATTTATATTTAATATTACCTATGTGAAGCTGCCGTAGTGTATCGCGATCTAATTACCTAGTGAACCACTCCTTATTTTTGTTAAGGGGGTTAAATAAAGGAGGAGACATGGACCTACATAAGCAACACTTGGAGTCCAAACCAGTATCCCTGACGAAGAATAACGCTTTATTCGAAACGCGTTGGTTTAACTTTGGTCCTCCTAGCTATCCGTAGCTCTTACTGTGACGTCACACAGCGCTCTGTGCGAGCGAGCTGACTTTTTAAACTGAGCGGTGCCGTCGGCCGGGGCTGGCTCAGTATAACTAATAACAATAGGGTCCAGCCTCCCAAAATCCCCTTCACTTTGGACACTTACTATTATACTTTGACTTTCCATATTGCCTATATGCTTGTTTCCGGAGGTTACGACCACAGCCGCAGTGCAGATATGAGGTGAGAGGGACGGAAGTTGCTGTGCATGCATGCCTATGTGCGCTCCTATGGTCCTGGGCCTGGGCCTGGCCACCAGAGAGTCCTGGGATTTTTCCTATAGTGTGCAAACACGACCACCTCTGCTGGATTTCAGGGTGATCATAACCCCTGGAAATGAGCAGTGTATATTGTGATAGGAAAATGAATAAAGCCAGGAAAGGAGACAATCACAATACATTAGTAAGTGCCTTGTATTAACAAAGTGGGACCACCCCTTTAATAATTTCTTACCTCTCAACCATCCCGGATCTGGCGGGACAGTCCCGGATTTATTGGCTATCCTGTGGTCCCGGTAAAGGGTAGGTATATCCCGCTCTCAGGCAGCTGTCCCTGCTTCAGCAGAGGCAATTTACTGTAATAATGAAGCAGAGAGCCGTCTGTTGGCTCCCTGCTCCATCATTCCTCCCCCTACAAACCCTCCATACTGCTAGTCTGTGCAGGGCGTGGGGCTGGGTAGCAGTCAGCCTCTGCTCCTCCTCCTACACAGACCAGAGCAGCCGATGTGTATCCTGCTGCTGCTGTTGGGGAACGAGGTAAGTATGTAAATTTTTTTTTTTTTTTTACTTTCTGTAAAGGGGACACAACGCAGGTCATATTTCTGTGAGGGGGCACAATCCTGGCAATATTACTGTGAGATGGCACAATCCTGGTCATATTTATGTGAGGGGGCATAATCCTGGACATATTGCCATATTAATGTAAGGGGTACATTCCTAGGCATATAACCATATTACTGTGAGGAGGCACAATCCTGGGCATATTACTGTGGGGGAGGGGCAGAATCCTGGGCATACTACATAGAAACATAGAATGTGTCAGCAGATAAGAACCATTTGACCCATCTAGTCTGCCCAATATACTAAAGACTATGGATAGCCCCTGGCCCTATCTTATATGAAGGATGGCCTTATGCCTATCCCATGCATGCTTATACTCCTTCACTGTATTTGCAGCTACCACTTCTGCAGGAAGGCTATTCCATGCATCCACTACTCTCTCAGTAAAGTAATACTTCCTGATATTACTTTTAAACCTTTGCCCCTCTAACTTAAACTATGTCCTCTTGTAGCAGTTTTTCTTCTTTTAAATATTCTCTCCTCTTTTACCTTGTTGATTCCCTTTATGTATTTAAAAGTTTCTATCATATCCCCTCTGTCTCGTCTTTCTTCCAAGCTATACATGCTAAGGTCCTTTAATCTTTCCTGGTAAGTTTTATCCTGCAAACTATGTACTAGTTTAGTAGCTCTTTTCTGAATTCTCTCCAAAGTATCAATATCCTTCTGGAGATATGGTCTCCAGTACTGAGCACAATACTCTAAATAAAGTCTCACTAGTGCTCTGTAGAGCGGCATGAGCACCTCCCTCTTTCTACTGGTAGGTCCTCTCCTTATACAGCGAAGTATTCTGCTAGCATTTCCTGCTGCTCCATGACATTGTCTGCCTACCTTTAAGTCTTCTGAAATAATGACCCCTAAATCCCTTTCCTCAGATACTAAGGTTAGGACTGTATCACTGATTTTATATTCTGCTCATGGGTTTTTACGCCCCATGTGCATTATCTTGCACTTATCAACATTAAATTTTAGTTGCCAGATTTTTTACCATTCCTCTAGTTTTTCTAAATCCTTTTCCATTTGGTGTATCCCTCCAGGAACATCAACCCTGTTACAAATCTTTGTGTGATCAGCAAAAAGACACACCTTACCATCAAGGCCTTCTGCAATTTTTCTGATAAAGATATTAAACAATATGGGTCCCAGAACAGATCCCTTAGGTACCCCACCGGTAACAAGACCATGGTCTGAATATACTCCATTGACTACAACCCTCTGTTGTCTGTCCCTCAGCCACTGCCTAATCCATTCAAAAATATGGGAGTCCAAGCACAAAGACTGCTATTTATTGATAAGCCTTCTATGTGGGACAGTATTAAAAGCCTTACTAAAGTCTAGATAAGCAATGTCTACCGCACCTCCGCCATCTATTATTTTAGTCACCCAATCAAAGAAATCAATAAGATTAGTTTGACATGATCTCCCTGAAGTAAACCCATTCTGTTTTTCATCTTTCAATCCATGGGATTTTAGATGTTCCACAATCTCCTTAAGTATGGTTTCCATTAATTTCCCCACTATTGATGTCAGGCTTACTAGCCTATAGTTGCCTGATTCCTCCCTACTACCTATTTCCAATATTCTGGGACGACTCCTGTTACCAGTGATTGGTTAAATAAATCTGTTAATCGTTTTGCTAGTTCACCGCTAAGTTCTTTTAATAGCTTTGGGTGTATCCTATCAGGCCCCTGTGACTTATTTGTATTCATTTTAGACAGTTGACTTAGAACCTCTTCCTCTGTAAAGACACATACATCAAAAGATTCATTAGTCTTCCTTCCTAACTGAGGTCCCTTTCCATCATTTGCCTTTGTAAAATCTGAACAGAAGTATTCATTGAGGCAGTCAGCTAGTTCTTTATCTTCTTCCATATACATTCCTTCTTTTGTTTTTAATTTGTTAATTCCTTGTTTTAGTTTCCTTTTTTCATGTATGTAGCTGAAGAATGTCTAATCGCCTTTTTTCACTGACTGAGATAATTTCTCTTCTGCCTGTGCTTTAGAAGCTCTTATAACTTGTTTGGCCTCTTTCTGCCTAATCTTATAAA
The DNA here is from genome assembly GCF_014858855.1 of Bufo gargarizans. Classification (NCBI taxonomy): domain Eukaryota; kingdom Metazoa; phylum Chordata; class Amphibia; order Anura; family Bufonidae; genus Bufo; species Bufo gargarizans. Next base: position 45,121,293 of record NC_058084.1, read on the forward strand.
TTTCCCTGTCATCCTCGTTTTTTATTTTTTTATAATTACTAAATGCTATCTTTTTGTTTTTAATGATTTTGGCCACTTCTGCTGAGTACCACAGTGGTCTATTTCTTTTTTTGCTTTTACTGACAAGCCTAATGCAATTATCTGTTGCCTTCAATAGTGCCACTTTTAAGTAGTCCCATTTCTCCTGGACTCCATTGAAACTGTTCCAATCTGATAGCGACTCGTGTACCACTAATCTAATTTTAGAAAAGTCAGTTTTTCAAAAAATCTAAAACTTTTGTTTTTGTGTGGTGTGACTCAGTCACTGTACTTATAGTAAACCACACTGACTGGTGATCACTAGATCCAAAGCTTTCCCCTACAGTAATATCAGATATCAAATTCATATTTGTGAATACTAAATCTAAAATGGCCTCCTTCCAGGTTGGCTCCTCAACTACTTGCTGTAGAGATAATCCCAGTAGGAAATTTAGAATATATGTACTCCTGGCAGAACTAGCTATTTTGGTTTTCCAGTTTACATCAGGAAGATTAAAGTCCCCCATAATGATAACTTCCCCTTTTAATGTCATTTTAGCTATTTCCTCAACTAGTAGATCATCTGATTCTTTGACTTGGCTAGGTGGTCTATATATCACACCTACACGAGTTACCTTATGATTATTAAGCTTCAAGGTAACCCAAACTGACTCTAAATTGGTCTTGCTAACTTGTATTAAATTAGATTTTATGCTATCTTTCGCATACAGGGCCACCCCTCCCCTTTATTGCATTCTCTGTCTTTCCTATATAGAGAGAACACTGGTATTGTTACATCCCAGTCATTAGGCCCATTGAACCATGTCTCAGTAACAGCCACTAAATCTGTATCCTCAGATGCCATTATAGACTCAAGTTCATTGATCTTCTTCCCTAAACTATGAGCATTTGTAGACAAGACTCTGAGCTTGTAATTTCCTAACCTATGTGCTACTGGCATCTTCTGGCATTGTGCAGGGGGGCAGTCAAACTGCTGGATTATCACTCTTTTGCCCCCCTTTTTTCTAGTTTAAATGCTCCTTAGCAAATACTTGGAACTGTTTACTGAGGACATTCGTTCCCTTGAGAGAAAGATGCAAACCATCTTTCTTGTACTATTCTTTTCCATTCCAACGAGATCTAACATGAGACTCAAAGCCAAACCCTTGGTTCAGACACCATTCACCATGCCATACATTGAATTCCTTAATGTGCATCTTCCTGTCATGCTGAAGGTTAGGCATAGGCAAAACTGCAGAGAATGAAACAGTTGATGCAATCTCCCGCATATCATTTCCAAGTGTGTGAAAAGCTTCCTTCACCTTTGAAACCTTATTGCAATCAAGATCACTCGTCCCAAGATGGACAATATCATCCACCTCCCTTACTAGATGCACCTCTTTCTTCATTTCAAAAGTTGGGAGGTATGTGACTTCAAGTACCCTTATAGTGTTCCTTTTGTTGATAGTTTCCCTCTTTGTGAAGGGTGTAGGTGAATTGACTCTGGCAGCAAATTTTTGCTTGCCTGGTTTATACAGGGTCAGTGTAATCGGTATTACCAAGTGACTTGGCTTATGAACATCCCACAGCAGACACAAATGTGTCTGGCATTAGTTTGGACAGCAAGATCACAGTTTGCTGAGACAGAGATGCTGTCAGTGTAAACTGGTTCCCTCAGCAAACAGGTGGTCTTCCTTCTCAGTGATGCAGATCTATGTGATTTATTAGGTAGATCTACTTTCTTTTGTGTCCGAGAAAACTGATCCGTCATATATTGTGAGTTATACCAGATCCGTCTTGCTCCCGATATCAGGACGCACTCAAAAATGCTGCTTGCAGCGCTTTTGTGTCCGGTATGGGAACGCAATGAAACTGGACAGAATGCATTCTGATCCACTCCATTCCGTTCAGTTCAGTTTTGTCCCCATTAAATGGGGACAAAACTGAAGCATTTTCTTCCAGTATTTAGACTCTATGACGGATCTCAATAGTGAAACGGCAAAGTGCAGGTGTAAAAGTAGCCTTATACATTAGCTCTATTATTCAGATAACTTCCATGCCACTTTCATACATGCAAATGCTAAAGAGAATGCAAACAGCAACATATAAGAAAAAAAAGAATAATATTGGCCTCAGGAAAAAAATAATTGTCTCTGAGATGGACTACAAAGCCATTATTGTTTACATACACTGCTGAAGAGTCAAGAGCTATAATCTCCAGCAGTCCCAATGAGGCGAGTGGAGCAGCAGCGTGCAAGCTCAACTCCTATGCAAGGAGGGGGCACACAACACCCATTCTCAGTGTAGGTCACAGTGGTCAGATCCCCATCGATCAGACACATCCCTTATCCTGAGGATAAACAATAAAGAAATAACTCCTTTAATATGTAAAGCATAAAAACAGGAGTCATTGGTGACTCATACAGTACACCATGGTGACGCCTTCTCTGTCTTAAAGGGGTTATCCCATGATTGGTGTGGGAAAAAAAATGTGGCATCATACATTATATAACAATTCATTTCTAACAAAACTAGAACCAGCCCTGTACCTCACATGGATCCAGAGATTTCCCCATTTATTGTTCCAGTTGCTCTTCTAGAGTTATTTCAAGCTAGCAGCTCAAGGGGGCAGGTCCTTTCTGCTGCAGGTCTCTCCCCATCACAGCTCAGGGGGTGTGTCATGTCTGCTACAGCTCTCGCTCTGTAACTATTATTACAGCTTTGTGCAGTAGATATGGCTGGTAGCAGTTGAAGAATGGAATGAGCATGTGCGTCCACCATAATGAGATAGACAGGGAAATAAGAAAAAGAACAAACAGCAGGTGGCATTATACAAATGCATTTTATTGAATAGCTAAGTGGCTGTAGTAAATGCTTAATTACTAATATATTAATACACTAATATCCAGCTGCTGGTTTGAAAACTATAGAATATTTTTCATAGGATAACCTCTTTAATAATCATACTGTTTTTCATTTCCATCACCATCTCGGTATTATTACATTAATATTATGCCGTATGATTTACAATGCTGGAGTGTTGTTGGAAAAACATGGAAAAACTATCGAAAACAGTCGACAAGTAAGTGTCAGTAATGGTGACATGTAACTGCCTCGGACTCCATCCGTAATACACACTTGAAGAAAGATAAAGTATTTTGTAAGACTTCTCAGTCCAAGCACAAGAACAATAGCCCTGCAGGCACGGTAGGACTGGAGCCGGGGATTTTTAGAGCTGGGGTACTATCTTGTGAAATGTCACACAGGAGGAGAAACACAAGCTGTCTCTGCCACGTTTCCAGTGAACTCTAGTTTTAATAAATGTTTCCTGGCTAAAAGATAAGAACAGCCATTTCGGTGTTGTCAAGCAAGAAAACACCCAGACAGTGAGATTGCTTAAATCATTGCGCAAGGAAAAGTCCTGCAGCTTTCTGGTCCTGATAATGTGCAGCTCACACAGTGTATATGCATTAGAGCACCCATGATATGACTGCTGTCATTTGACTTTTACCCTGTGTGCACATGGGCTCATTGCCACCGTACAAGAATCTAGGAGCTTCCTAATGTCTATTAGATTGACTGCAAGGGGATGCACTATTTAAAGGATATTACCAGTCAAGTGACAATGGCACTCCTTTCCACCTCCTAGGGCCTCCTGCACACGACCATATCGATTTTGCAGTCCACAAATCACGGATACACAAAATACAGATGTGGATGGTGTGCATATGACGTCCGCAAAATGGACAAGAATAGGACATGTTCTACAATTCACGGCATCCGTGACATCCATGTGCTGTCTGCATTTTTTTTAATGGGTCCACATTCAAACCTGAAAAAAACGTGATTGGATGCAGACTGAAAATAGTGTTTTGTGCATAAGGCCTAAGGCTGATGAAATGGTTGGGTCTGATTGTGACTGGCATTTGTATGAGGATAGCATGACTTACTCATATGGTGGCAGTGTGCAGACCAATACTATTACTACTGGGCTCTGGGCAGAAAGACTACGTGAAATGTAATTTTGCAGAAAGTGCATTGATAGCTCAGTGACTGGCAAGTGTGCCTGCAGAGATTGTACATACATCTATGTGGTTCTCTACCAGATAAGTCAATAGCAGAGATGTATTGTGGGTGGTATGAAAAGCAACACAGTGACTTAGTGGTTATCAATATGCCCTACAACACTAGGGTCTGGGATATAAATCTGACTAAAAGCAAAATGTATATGTTGACTGGGCATTAGAGATGTGCAAACCTAGCAAGATTCAGTTCCAGTATACAAATGTATATTAATTATGGAGAGCCCCTAGTATGCCAAGTATGTGTATGCACTATTGTAGGCCAGGCAATGCCCCTCTGGGTTTTTGAGAAACATATTCAAATTAATTTTCCTAAACCTGATGTCAGCAGATGTTAAAAATGATAATTTGCATATATTTTCCCTAGAAATCAAGTGGAGCGTGTCTAGCTTACAATAGTTGTCAAATATATCAACTGGTCTTCAACCCTGAGGTTCCTTCTAAAGCCTTGCAACTTGAAAAACTTGTATCATCTGATTTTATATGATAAAGGGGTTTTGTGCTAAAAGAGCTAGTTGCAGATATGAGGTTGGCTTAGCTATTTTTCTAGCTTAGTTACATACACATGTTTGAAAGGCAGGAAGTCCTCTCTACCAATCCACTGTCTGAAAATAATGAAGTTCTCACATTGCTGCTGTGTTCTCTTTATCTACTTGCTGTGCAGCAGCATGTAGGTATAAGTATAGCTCCTGCTGTCTCAATTCAATGGGATGGCTCCTTAATATTCACCTGAGGATATATCACCAGTATAGTAAAAATAAAAGACATCTTAGCAATTTCAATTCACCATTTTGAATCAACTACAGATGAACCATAGAGACCTCGAAAGTAATATTGAACTGAAGGTGAGACAAAAAAAAATACAACATCCCCCAAAACTTACAACTCTTTAAATGAAACATGCAAGGTAGTTCTCTTCCAAGAAGGACAAGAGAACTAGAATGTCTCAAGAGATTTGTCTTACTTGGTTGACTTGCCTTGTGGTGTACTCTTTGGGGTGTTCTTTATCACTAGAGATAAAAAAATATGCATGAGTATTGTATACCAGGTGATAAAACTTTGTTTATAGGAAAAGTATATACAAATAGCATATCTAAATCCAGCCGGCATGAGGAAAAATTTGTATTCTTTTCTGTTTTGGAAGAAAAGCTAATTTGAATATCATTCCTAGAAAGCCAAAGGTATGCAAATTGGCTTGCCTAAAAAAAATAATAATAAAAGAAGCGATATGCTATCTAATGCCAGAAGAATTCATATATATTTGTATACTAGACTCTCTCTCAGCCAACACTGTGGAGTTCAAGAGCCTTAAACGAGTATTACCTCCACAGACTTGTGTCATGCACAATCCCTCTTTATGGCTGCTCTACCATCTAAGTGGATGCTGTGTGGTTTGTTTTCCTAAATTCCCCTTTTAGCCAGGTATTCTCCGCTCACAGAGCTGCTTCAGCAGTCTCATCTACATTCATACTGATTTGAACAACAGGACAGAACCAAGCCCAACAGGTTGGACCTGCCCTTTCCCTGGTTACTGTTGCTAGAAAGGGAATGTTAACCCTATATACTCAGCCTTCAAAACTAGTCAAGTCAAGAAATATTAACTTTTTTGTTATTGTGCTTGCAAATTGGGTTGTGCAGACTAACCCCCTTTTTTTCTTTGTAGTCTACATTGGAGGTGTGGCTGACTCCATTGGTCTTGCATTTAATGGAGGCCATTATGACACCAAAAGCAGTAAAATGTAGAGTGGACCGAGCATGCATTCCCTGTATTTTATGGTGGCCAGTATGTCTCCATAGCAGGTAGCATTTAGTGGTAGGTTCCTGTCCTGTGGAGATCGCATTGGCGCCGGCATATAGGCACAACTAATTTTGTGCAAGGTGTATTTGCCAACAGTCTCAAATTTATAAAATGAGCGTAGCATTAGCACCAGAATATTCTCTATAATTATGGCATTATTGTACTTTGTATTTGCAGAGTGCTGTTGCATTGTTTTTGTATCGGCGTTGAAATGCGTCATTTAGAAAGGGGACACAGACTTGGACTGGGGGTTCCATGGGTCCACCAGAGAAGATTATTCTTCTCTCTCATCAATAAAGTCTGATTGATGAGGACATCATACTGCAAAGTAGTGTGAACAGAAGGAGATGGTATTTTCAGAGAATAAGATCTTATGGAGAAAAAGAAAGTAACAGAAAGTGACCTACAGTAAAAGTAAAAAGTAAATAAAAAAAGTTACTCCCGCTCAACCTCAACTCCACTTTGCCTCTTGACTTCCTGAATTGCACTGCATGGACCTGACTTTTAGAGAACTGTTTGTTCACGTATGTGAATTTGAAATAGAAATGTTCATATCTGTTCTGTATATGTACCCATACCTCTGAATAGGGTTTTATATGTGAGGGAAAGATTTTCAATCATAGACTTTTTTATTTGTTGCAACAAATATGCCAGGCCCCATGTAAACATGAACTACTTGTGAAGTTACATCCATGAAAAAGTGGAGGGAGTATATGGGTCAACAACTAATTATTATTACTGGGATTTCTGTAAGAAAATCTTTTTTATACCACTTTAAATAAGATAGATTATGAAATGAAAGACAACAGAACAAACCGAAATGTAATTTTTTCCCCCTAAAATTTTATTCAGACTGTAATTGCTTATTTGTGCAGCAGATGGCAGCACAAGACAATGTATGGATAACAGTAAACTATACACGCAAAAAATCTATAGATAATTTAGCTCTATATCTAACAGGTTGGGAGTAATGTATAAATGCTTCAAGGTTTTTTACTTCAGTCTAAATAGAAAACCCAATTCCAGCAAAGTCAATAGACATTGATATAATGGGGTACAATTATATCAACAAGTCCAGCATAGGAAATTAACCCCTAAAAGTAACAATTTTATTGATATACCTTAAAAGGATCCTACTAGGGTCCGCTATACATAACAACAAATATATATAAAGACTTAAACACAACTGATGTTCACATCCAGCATCTGATAGTGAATAGCCTGGGGTAAGGGAATAGTTATCCCTACAAATACCCCTATCCTATAACCTCAGCCCAGGGAGGACTCTTGATGGTAGAGGCCCCCTGTCCACGTACATAGACTGCTGCCCCTTCCAATTCCCTACAGGAGTATAGAGAAGGGGTGGCACTAGATTACCCCAGGTTAGGGTGAGGATAATTAATACGTCAATAAATTTAAAGATCAGCTGGATGGAGTGAAAAAAAGACAATACAGACACAATACATAAAGTATAGACAGATACTAAACATATAGTTGGTCCGGGTTGACTGGATAGTCAAACACCTTGGCTACCAGGTGGTAATCAACCACCTTGGCCACCTCGCTACCTAGTGGTGGACAACCACTTTGGTTGCCTCACAACCACTTTGGTTACCTCAACGCGTTTCCCCCCTAGACCGTGCTAGGGGTTCATCAGGAGGTGTAGTCAAATTATTGGTCTATACAAATAGGATGCAACTAGATAAATACTAAATAGAAAACCCTGCTGAAGTATGATGCTCCAGAATTATTAAGAGGCCATAATTCCAGCACTTCATCTGGAGTTCTGTGTGCCAGAAAAAAGAAATCTACTCCAATTAGGGAGCTGATGTAGATTTCTGGTCTAATGTGCAAAAGTTTAAAAGCACACATATTGTTAAATGAGTTGAGCCATGGGGATCCTGACCATACCCCTCAAACTTTTTGCAAGAAGTTTTTGGTGTGAAGCTGCAACTTTTGTACACCAATTACCTATGATAGCTGTAGGATGGACAATCATTCATTGAATTGTCCTCTTTCCCCACTAATCCCTAGTGTTCCCATTTGTATAAGGAAACAATTGGTTTAAAAAAATTATATATTTTTTTTATTTTAAATCATAAATTGAATGAATCACCTCCATACATATAGTGCAATGACTAGTAGACACCTGCCTACTCTGACTACCCCTTGTCCCACTCGCGACAGGCTGAGACCACTTGCTTGGTTTCCTGCCCTAAAACAACTAGGTAAAAAATAAAGAACATTGTGTGGTCTCTTCTCTGCCTTGACAGACTTTGAGCTTGTTCATATGGTGGACTCAAAATATGTGTGAAAACACACAGACTTATTTAGAGCATTTGCAGTACCTCAGAATAGGGTACTTGCCCAAAAATGTTTTGTTATGTAATGTTATATGATGTTCTGATGCACTGCAAATTGCATAGTTATGTATGGATAGGTCAGGGTTAAAATTCTGAATGTTCTCGTAGAAGACTAGGAGATGGACTTAGGTATGACTCTAGATTATTCTAGTGTTGACTGAGGAAGAGAGAGGAAGTGCATATGCTCAGTTCTCTGAAGACTTGTCCTGAATCCCAGAGAATCACTATTTCTGAGATATTTTGCATTAAGAGAGCCATCACTACTGTACAGTACTCCAGAGAGCACTCCAATGCTTGGCCAGAATCTGCATAGCCAAACATTGGAGTCAGTCAGTAAGGTATTTGCTGTTTAAGGGTGATAGAGACTTTACTGCAGTTAGAAGGATGTTGGTAATATACCTTTTTTCACTCTTGGACATGGTCTTGGCCACTCTATCTTAACTCTGCACCCCTCAGCTAAGAATTGCAGCCAAGGTTTTCAAGAACCTTATTTCCAGCCCTTGATTCTGCAGATATATAATTTGGAAGATAGAAAGAAAGAGTACTACAATCACCATCATTGTTTCTACGTAAGAAGATTTGCATTCTGTTTGGGACTATATTGTAATATCAATGTCTGTACTACAACCCTCATTCTGCACTTTAGTAAAGACTTTTCTATTTTCTACATCTGGCCTGCTTACTGAGTCCAGCACCATTTTACAGCTACAGCAACGTGATCTCCTGCCTTGCACCTGTACTAAACACCAAGGGCACCACAGCTACCATCAGGCAGGAGCCTGATCAAGGAGTGCCCTAAAGGAAGAAAGGGGGCATCCTCTTGTCACTGCCCAGCCTAGGAAGCCTCTGTGTGAGGACTACCATTGTGACATATGTGAATAACTGTTGCAGCCAGAGCCACTACCACTCCCATCCTCCACTTAGAGACAGTGGTTATATATAAGTTGAGGCAACAGAACACAGTCCTGAAGAAATTCACTCACAAGAAAGCCTAAACACCTGATAATATGGAGAAAAAAAAGTGGGAAAAGCATTTCAGAGTTGCGAGGAGGCGAGTGTAAAAGCTCTGTGGAGATAAACTGCTTAAAAGAGAAGCTTATAGACTCCATACTAGACATTGTCCAGAAGGTGTAATGCTTAAGGACCTGGACAAGCTCTGGATATTCCCACCATACTACATCCTGCAGTGGAAACTTGTAGGTTTAAATGTGAGTAAGGCAACTTGCATGCTCATACAAAAAAAAGGTGCAGAACTTAGTCTGATGTTGGGGTGTGCCCTGTGGAGACATAGAGAAAATGAAATTGTAATGTTTCACCCAAATTTCTGGATGCTTATGCTAAATTTAGCTAGAGAAGTGCCGTGTGAGGAAAATTGAGCGACAACTTGACCTACCGTATTAATCATTACTGCAGCCAAGAACTGTGGAAATTGCACATTGTGTAGGAGCTGCCAGTCCATGCATACTGAGAACTGTGCTCTTGAGCTTGAGTCTTCAGTAAAGGACCATTCTGCTGTTAACTTGGCCTTATTATTTCATACACCACAAGAGTGTACCAACATCTGCAGCTTTCAAGGAACCCTGCCTTTCACTTCAGAATTCATTACCACCAAGGGCACCCTGAACCAACACCAGGCAAGACAATCCTAAAACCAGGTTGTGCCCTAAAGAAAATAAAAAGTGTGTTAGTAACTACAACCACCATTTTTTACTACTATCACTTATATCATCTATTCTCTTGGGCTCGCTGCAGTAGTCCTGTTGAATGGACATCCGCAGGTGGATCTATGGGGTTAAAGATGCAAAACTGTGGCAGGGTGTAAACATAGCTTCATTGTGATGAACCTTTGAGGCAATGTTCCCCAACCTGTAGCTCTCCAGCTGCTATAATCCTAAAAACTCCCATCATGCCCTGAAAGCCTTCAGTTATCAGGTATGATGGGAGTTGTAGTTTTGCAACAGTAATAATGTATCTCAAAGGACCACTGCATTTCTGGTTGACCCAGTGTCCCTTAGGGTTTCATTAGCACATCTGGGTGGTCTAGCATGGTTTAGGAATCCAGCATTATTAATAATTTTTTTAAGGGACTAATTAACATATATTTGGTGGTTTATAATTATTCTGGGAGGGTGATTTTCACATTTAAGTGAACACTGTTTGGGATCGGCCAACCAACAGCCATTGAGGAACTTCTTACTACATCCTTGATACTTGATGCATAAAATGGCCACAGGGAGAAAAAGGCGCTCATAGGGTGAGTATGTCAAATCAACAGTGTCCTCCAGAGAAAGGCGGGTTTTGTTAAACTCACCTGTTTTGGTTGCACCAATATTGGGCGCAACCACAATGAAGGCCAACTGGGAAAGGTAGATGGTTGGTGCTGCCGATTAAGTCCAGAATCTCCTTAGGCAGGTGCCAGACCGCCAGCCGAGTGAGCAATTGTACTGAATTGATCATGAAAGTCAAGTGGGCTTATGGACATGAGGCGCCGGATGACAACCAGGTGTGGAATGTCAAGTATTTATTAGAAGACAACACGTTTCGGGTTCAGCGGACCCCTTTTTCAAGTAAAAAAAAAAAAGGTTATAAACTAACGTAACATACTAATAGAATATGATGAATAATAATTATATAAAAATATATATAATGTAAAAGATATAATATAAAGATAGGTGCGAATATATAATATTAAATAATAAAATATATATATATATATATATAGTGTCAATAGAAAAATAATAATTTACCAATGCATGAACAATTCTTAGATAACTAGATCAATAAATAAATGGATTAATACATGATTAAGATGAACTTACAGATCCAAAAGAGATAAAATAAATAGGATTCAATTAATTCCTGCTATTGTAAGATAACGGATAAAACTAATACTTAAAGGGACACTGACAGGCCCAATTAGCATATTGAGTTATATATATCACAGTACAGGTCATATAAAGTGTATTAGAATCATGTAAGTATCCCCCCTGCCCACCTTATAAATACGGAAATATAAAGTTTTATAACCTGCTTGTCCGGTCTCCATTCTGCCCAAGGGGCGGCGTTTCATCTGAAAATGCGCCCAGCCAGCCGCTCCCAACTGCCGTTCTGAAGCCCCGCCCAGCTCATCAATATTCACGTGGCTGGGCGGCAGCTACAACTCTCCAGGTCTCGATCCTGCGCATGGGCAATCGAATCCTCCTGGCATCGTTCGTGTGTAATCTTCTGCACCTGCGCCCCGCCGTGGTTATATCGCACCTGCGTACACACCCTGCCTGCGTCTCCGAGCCTCTGCCTCATGCGCATGCGCCAGACACTGTTCATAGCAGCAGCGCTTCAGGCGCATGCGCATGAGGCAGAGGCTCGGGGACGCAGGCAGGGTGTGTACGCAGGCGCGATCTAACCACGGCGGGGCGCAGGCGCAGAAGATTACACACGAACGATGCCAGGAGGATTCGATTGCCCATGCGCAGGATCGAGACCTGGAGAGTTGTAGCGGCCGCCCAGCCACGTGAATATTGATGAGCTGGGCGGGGCTTCAGAACGGCAGTTGGGAGCGGCTGGCTGGGCGCATTTTCAGATGAAACGCCGCCCCTTGGGCAGAATGGAGACCGGACAAGCAGGTTATAAAACTTTATATTTCCGTATTTATAAGGTGGGCAGGGGGGATACTTACATGATTCTAATACACTTTATATGACCTGTACTGTGATATATATAACTCAATATGCTAATTGGGCCTGTCAGTGTCCCTTTAAATAAACAATTAAAATGCACTTTAGTTGAAAGTTATATATAATATTTTGTATAAATGCAGAAATAATACTGATATAATTGTATGCAAAATAAATTGATTCTAGCTATTAAAAAATAGCGGATAGAACTAATGGTGGAATGAGCTATAAGAGTGCACTTATGCTTATTACCATCACTGCTCTCCTAGTACTATATAGTTCTGCCGTTCAGTCACCCATTCATTCACAAAACCGTGCATCTGAACTTCTTCTCACCCTCCCAATAAATCTCTTCCTCAAGCCCAGACCCCCCCCCCCTATTTTTTACCTTATGCTTGATCTTTTGTTATTATTGTCATAATTTCATAATTTTTTATTCCATATTTATTATTATCGTCCATATGCATATGCTGTGAAGATACAAGATGTGCAGCACCTGAAACTACGGATACTGGAAGCCTGTGCTAGCATTTTTCCTGCGGTGTTGCTATCAGTGTGTGAAGAGTGGGAGAAGAGGGTTGCATTGACAATCCAACACAATGGGCAGCACATTGAACACATTTTATAAGTGGTCAGAAACTTGTAAATAACTCATGAAAGAATAAAGTTACGTAAATAAACCAAGCACACCATTGTTTTTCTTGTAAAATTCCCAATAAGTTTGATGTGTCACATGACCCTCTTCTTATTGAAAAAAACTAAAGTTGGATTCAAAATGGCCGACTTCAAAATGGCCACCATGGTCACCACCCATCTTGAAAAGTTTCCCCCCTCACATATACTAATGTGCCACAAACAGGAAGTTAATATCACCAACCATTCCCATTTTATTAAGGTGTATCCATATAAATGGCCCACCCTGTATATCCTCTTATGGTTCAAATATATACACATTCCCTCTGTCTCCCCTTTACTCAATGTCATATGTACTATGTTTATTTCATTTCACACATACAGACATCCACTAATTCCCCTTGAGTGAGGACTGTGTAGTATTTTATAGTTATTTTTTGCCCATCTATATATGCCATCATCTATGGGATTATTATATTGCAACCTCCATTCCCTGGTTCAATTATTAGCTGTACCGCTCCACTCAGCGAGCAGCTACAACCAGCTTCCGATTAACTCTACCGGGCCAGTGACGCTTCTCACTCAGCGTTCCTGGGTCCCGCCCCCTCTGCATCTTTAAACCTCCACCAACAGCGTGCGCTGTGAGCGCAGAGTGATTCAGACGCCCCACGTGCCGGCAGCGTACGGCCGTGATCGTGGTACTCTCTCTGCAGCTCCACAGGTAATCGGGTCAATCTTTGGCCTCCTCGCATGAATTTTCAATGGTCCTCTCCTTTTTATTCATGTATTTATCACATTCCCCTTTTATTCCAGTTAGCATTTTCCCCTGTACCCCGAAACATAGGTTCACACATAGATATATTATTTAGTATACATCATTTCCATTTTTTCTCTGCACTTATATAAAATATCTGTATATAATTTTTAACCAAAGTGCACTCTTATAGCTCATTCCACCATTAGTTCTATCCGCTATTTTTTTTATAGCAAGAATCAATTTATTTTGCATACAATTATATCAGTATTATTTCTGCATTTATACGAAATATTATATATAACTTTTAACTAAAGTGCATTTTCATTGTTTATTTAAGTATTAGTTTTATCCGTTATCTTACAATAGCAGGAATTAGTTATCTAAGGATTGTTCATGCATTGGTAAATTATTATTTTTCTATTGACATATAGAGATATGTATATATACAGTTGCAAGAAAAAGTATGTGAACCCTTTGGAATGATATGGATTTCTGCACAAACTGGTCATAAAATGTGATCTGATCTTCATCTAAGTCACAACAATAGACAATCACAGTCTGCTTAACCTAATAACACACAAAGAATTAAATGTTACCATGTTTTTATTGAACACACCATGTAAACATTCACAGTGCAGGTGGAAAAAGTATGTGAACCCCTAGACTAATGACATCTCCAAGAGCTAATTGGAGTGAGGTGTCAGCCAACTGGAGTCCAATCAATGAGATGAGATTGGAGGTGTTGGTTACAGCTGCCCTGCCCTATAAAAAACACACACCAGTTCTGGGTTTGCTTTTCACAAGAAGCATTGCCTGATGTGAATGATGCTTCGCACAAAAGAGCTCTCAGAAGACCTACGATTAAGAATTGTTGACTTGCATAAAGCTGGAAAGGGTTATAAAAGTATCTCCAAAAGCCTTGCTGTTCATCAGTCCACGGTAAGACAAATTGTCTATAAATGGAGAAAGTTCAGCACTGCTTCTACTCTCCCTAGGAGTGGCCGTCCTGTAAAGATGACTGCAAGAGCACAGCGCAGACTGCTCAATGAGGTGAAGAAGAATCCTAGAGTGTCAGCTAAAGACTTACAAAAGTCTCTGGCATATGCTAACATCCCTGTTAGCGAATCTACGATATGTAAAACACTAAACAAGAATGGATTTCATGGGAGGATACCACAGAGGAAGCCAATTCTGTCCAAAAAAAACATTGCTGCACGTTTACAGTTTGCACAAGAGCACCTGGATGTTCCACAGCAGTACTGGCAAAATATTCTGTGGACAGATGAAACCAAAGTTGAGTTGTTTGGAAGAAACACACAACACTATGTGTGGAGAAAAAGAGGCACAGCACACCAACATCAAAACCTCATCCCAACTGTGAAGTATGGTGGTGGGGGCATCATGGTTTGGGGCTGCTTTGCTGCAGTCAGGGCCTGGACGGATTGCTATCATCAAAGGAAAAATGAATTCCCAAGTTTATCAAGACATTTTGCAGGAGAACTTAAGGCCATCTGTCCACCAGCTGAAGCTCAACAGAAGATGGGTGTTGCAACAGGACAACGACCCAAAGCATAGAAGTAAATCAACAACAGAATGGCTTAAACAGAAGAAAATACGCCTTCTGGAGTGGCCCAGTCAGAGTCCTGACCTCAACCCGATTGAGATGCTGTGGCATGACCTCAAGAAAGCGATTCACACCAGACATCCCAAGAATATTGCTGAACTGAAACAGTTCTGTAAAGAGGAATGGTCAAGAATTACTCCTGACCGTTGTGCACGTCTGATCTGCAACTACAGGAAACGTTTGGTTGAAGTTATTGCTGCCAAAGGAGGTTCAACCAGTTATTAAATCCAAGGGTTCACATACTTTTTCCACCTGCACTGTGAATGTTTACATGGTGTGTTCAATAAAAACATGGTAACATTAATTCTTTGTGTGTTATTAGTTTAAGCAGACTGTGATTGTCTATTGTTGTGACTTAGATGAAGATCAGCTCACATTTTATGACCAATTTGTGCAGAAATCCATAAAGGGTTCTCATTCCAAAGGGTTCACATACTTTTTCTTGCAACTGTATATATCTATTTATTTATTATTTAATATTATATATTGCGCACCTATCTTTATATTATATCTTTTACATTATATATATTTTTATATAATTATTATTCATCATTTTCTATTAGTATGTTATGTTAGTTTATAACCTTTTTTTAGACTTGAAAAAGGAGTCCGCTGAACCCCGAAATGCGTTGTCTTCTAATAAATACTTGACATTCAGCACCTGGTTGTGATCCTGCGCCTCATGTCCATAAGCCCACTTGACTTTCATGGTCCAGTGGAGCTTCAGTACAATTGATACTTGCTAGGCATGAGGATGAGAAACCTGGGATTGCATGACAGGGACCTAAAATCCATACGTGGCATCTGAGCCACGTGGCTCTTTTATTTTGTAATGTATTTAGAAGTACTGTATTTATGTAGATGGAAGTTCATATTAATATTGGCTGCTGTTACTTTCCCAGCAAGGTCTCCAGCAATATTAGGCCATGCATGCTTCATTACTGTGTTAGACAGTCTCCATGGCAATCTTGCCGCCCTTGTAAAATGTCCATGTCTGATATAACACTGCAGATGTGATTCACGTACAGAAGGACATTTCAATTTATAATGATAATTCTGCATTCATTTTGTTAGAGGAGCATAAAATCTAAAGTCCACAGATAATAAAAGTGTCACTTCTGAGACATCTACAGAAATCTAGCAGACATACAGTAGTTAAGGGGCCAGTGTCCACTGTTAACCCTTTCCCTGTCACGGAAGGGTAATGAAATTCTTCTGTTCTTCATGTTTTACTTCTCGATCAGAATTTCAACAGAACTGGTTGGTCATTTTTAAACCTTTGGATTAAGGATGAGCAAATTTGTTAAAATTAATTTTGTTCTGATTTGCATGAATTAGCAAAGAATTTGGATCTCATTTACAGACAGCTGTGTTAGAGTGATTGCACCTTGTCTGGCTTAGCTAGGTGACAGACCTTGGTCAGGATTCAGGGGGTACTATTTATCCTTATCTATGTCTTTGTCTATAGGTCAGGCAACGCTCATCTGGGTTTCTGAGAAAAGGTATGCAACTTATATTTTATTCCAAAAAGAAAAGGAAGTTAAGCCTCTCATGCCACCAAATGTAAGGTATCTATCCTATAAGCCAATGCTCAACTTTTTTAAACAGTCTTTGAGGCATAACTTGGATAATAGCTAAGGTAGAACTTTTCTCTCAAAAAAAAATATATATGTGTGAAGGCAGTTTGCCTGGATTTGTGGGAGGGGCTGAGGTCCGCCTCCAGCCTATTTAGGGCACCCCCTTTACCTGGCTCCTGCACCGTCCGAGGTCTGAGCTTTGAAGGAGGAAGTCGCTGGTGGAGTTACTGGAGAGTTACCTGCGAGTTGCTGAGTCTTGGAAGTTTTGCGTTACTCGGTTCACTGTGGGTCACGTTTGCCCGGTATACTATGAGTCATCCATACGGTACAGCTGGGGCCTCACGGTTGCCCCCTGTACCGGCTCATTTCATTTCACCAAACTTTGCACTCATGTCACAAATTCTCGTTACAAGTCACTATCATTTCATGTCTGCGGTACAGCACAGGGCCTCACGGTTGCCCCCTGTACTAGCTCAATTCATTTCACTATTTTCATTTCAACCATGTCACAGTTTCACTCCAAGTCACGGTTTTCATGTCTGCCTCCATTTCCGGTCATGCATGCACGCGTACCACACCGCATCCCCACTCCTAGCACCACCAGCACGTGTACCAGGTTCCCATGGCGGCCACCAACGCCGTTTCACCTCCTCACCAACATCTCTCTCACACACATTCAGGTCACAATTTTCGTCACAAGTCACCATCATTTCATGTCTAGCAGGCTTGTTCACATGAAGATTGGTCACACCACACCACCACTCCGGTCTGTACCCCTGCAGCAAGCAGGCAGGTTGTCTCCTGGGCTCAACTCTCCCCCCCCCCCCCCCCATTCCTGCTCATTTCACATCATGCCTCCCCTCGTTCATCACAGCGGCATGTTCACAAACACTCACACTTGCCCACAGGTTGGATCGTTCCAGCAACACCACACATTCTCCCCCTCCACATTCAGCGCTGCTGCTACGGACTTCCCCGTTCTCCCCACCGCTGCACCGGCCCGTCCCGCTGCTTCTCCTGCCGCGCTGCCGATGGCGGCCGCCCGCGTCCCGGTCCCTGGTCTGCGCATGCGCGGCCGGGGTACTGCGCATGCGCGGCGGCGTCGGCGCGTGCGCGGTATCCCGACGGCCGTCCGCTGGTGCGGCTGGTGTGTGGGAGGGGGCCGCCACAGGTCTGCTCGGCCCCGGTCCAGCCACAATACTCTGCCCCAGGCTGCAGCCACTGCCCCCCTCCCACAGGCGGCGCAACCCAGGAGGGGCTCAGACTGTTCCCCATCACATTACACCCCCACCACACCAGGCCACAGCCCCCTTCATTATAAAACCCGCCACATCACCCGCGTACCCCGATAAAGGAAAAATAAAAATTATGTAATTAAAGCTCCATAGTATCATAGGGAGGAAACCTGCCATGTAGTCCCAAAAAAAAAAAAAAAAAAAAACATTTTCCCTCAGGGTCATAGAAGAGAAACCCGCCATATAGTCCTGGCAAAAAAAAAAAAAAAAAAAGTTCTGCGAATCACACCTTCCTCCACGTCACGGGGGCTCATTTCGCACCACAATAAAAATCCACACCATTCAAAACGCATCACACAATCACCAAAGAAACCCGCCATATGAAAAAAAAAAAAAAAAAACGCCATATGGAAAAAAAAAAAAAACGCCATATGGAAAGAAATAAAAAACAAAAAAAAAACAAAAAAAACAAACCCGCCATAGAAAAAATAAATAAAAATAAATAAATAAATAAACCCGCCATATGAAGGGGGGAAAAAAAAAAAAACCCCGCCACATCACCCTCGTGCTCCATGGTCCAAAAAAAATAAATAAATAAATAAATAATAAGAAATTAATAAATAAATAAACAAAAATAAATAAATAAATAAATAAACAAATCAATAAAAAAAAAAAAAATTTTATTTCTGCCATTAGTCGCCCACGCATGGCTTCTCCGTTTTAGTTTCACTCACAGCACTCTGCCATTTGGTCTCCCACGCGTGTCTTCTCCGGTTTAGCACGCACCCACGACTCCACCATTAGTCTCCCACGCATGGTTTCTCCGGTTCAGTTGCATACATACGACCCCGCTATTTGAGTCTCACGCCTGGCTCCGCCATCAGAGTCTCTCGCGCATGGCTTTCTCCATTTTAGTGTTTCACATACAAATCCGCCATTAGTCTCACACATGGCTTCTCCGTTTCAGTGTTTCACACATAACTCCGCCATTAGAGTCCCTCACGCATTACTTCGCCGTTTAGTTTCACACACATTTCTCCACCATTACAGACTCTCACGCATTTCTTCGCCGTTTTAGGTTACACACAATTCTCCGCCATTACAGACTCTCACGCATTACTTCGCCGGTTAGTTCACACACATTTCTCCGCCATCACAGACTCTCACGCATTACTTCGCCGTTTTAGGTTACACACAATTCTTTGCCATTACAGACTCTCACGCATTACTTTGCCGTTTTAGTTTACACACAATTCTCCACCATTACAGACTCACACGCATTACTTCGCCGTTTTAGTTACACACAATTCTCCGCCATTACAGACTCTCACGCATTACTTCGCCGTTTAGTTTCACACACATTTCTCCGCCATTACAGACTCTCACGCATTACTTCGCCGGTTAGTTCACACACATTTCTCCGCCATCACAGACTCTCACGCATTACTTCGCCGTTTTAGTTACACACAATTCTCCGCCATTACAGACTCTCACGCATTACTTCGCCGTTTAGTTTCACACACATTTCTCCGCCATTACAGACTCTCACGCATTACTTCGCCGTTTTAGTTACACACAATTCTCCGCCATTACAGACTCTCACGCATTACTTCGCCGTTTAGTTTCACACACATTTCTCCGCCATTACAGACTCTCACGCATTACTTCGCCGTTTTAGTCTACACACAATTCTCCGCCATTACAGACTCTCACGCATTACTTCGCCGTTTAGTCTACACACAATTCTCCGCCATTACAGACTCTCACGCATTACTTCGCCGTTTAGTTTCACACACATTTCTCCGCCATTATAGACTCTCATGCATTACTTCGTCGTTTAGGTCACACTTGTAACTCCGCCATTAGAGTCTCACGCATCACTTCGCCGTTGGTTTCACACAATAACTCCGCCATTAGAGACTCTCTCGCATCACTTCGCCGTTGGTTTCACACAATAACTCCGCCATTTAGAGTCTCTCACATATGACTCTGCCATTAGTCTCACGCATGGCTTCTCCGTTTGGTGTCACACATATGGCTTCGCCAGTAGAATCTCTCACGCACGGCCCTGCCATTAGAGTCTCTCACGCATGGCTTCTCCGCATTTTACACATATGGCTCCGCCATTAGTCTCTCACGCATGGCTCCGCCATAAAATCTCACGCATGGCTTCTCCGTATTAATTTCACACACATGACCCCGCCATTAGAGCCTCTCACGCATGGCTTCCCCGTATTATTTTTTACACGTATGGCTCCGCCATTAGCGTCTCTCACGCATGGCTTCTCCGCATCAATGGTCATACATATGGCTCCGCCATTAGAGTCTCACGCATGGCTTCTCCGCATATATCTCATACACATGACCCCG
This sequence comes from Bufo gargarizans, assembly GCF_014858855.1. NCBI lineage: Eukaryota > Metazoa > Chordata > Amphibia > Anura > Bufonidae > Bufo > Bufo gargarizans. Next base: position 45,141,424 of record NC_058084.1, read on the forward strand.
CCATTAGAGTCTCTCACGCATGGCTCCGCCATTAGAGTCTCTCACGCATGGCTTCTCCGTATTAATTTCACACACACGACCCCGCCATTAGAGTCTCTCACGCATGGCTTCGCCATTAGAGTCTCTCACGCATGGCTTCTCCATATTATTTTACACACACGACCCCGCCATTAGAGTCTCTCACGCATGGCTCCGCCATTAGAGTCTCTCACGCATGGCTTCTCCGTATTCAATTTCACACACACAACCCCGCCATTAGAGTCTCTCACGCATGGCTCCGCCATTAGAGTCTCTCACGCATGGCTTCTCTGTCAACTTTCACACATATGGCTCTGCCATCAGAGTCTCACGTATCGCTTCCCCATTCAAATTCCACACACACAACTCCGCCAGTCGAGGCCGGCTGCGTGGTCCCACAACCAGCAGGTTCCATGTCTTTTCTGCCTTCAGACCCGCTCGCATGGCTCGGTCATCTGTGGCTTGCAATACATTATCTTGTGGTGACTCGCACGCATGGCTTGCGCCATTAGAGTCTCTCTCACGTTATCATTTTCTCTGACTTTTAATTTCTAGGTTGTCAGATTCCTCCTGGGGCACAACATCACGCCCCCTTTTGTCATGTCTTCTCTTCTGGGGTTACTTCTTTTTGCCACCTTAAACTCAAATGTCATACAACGCCATCACACTCCATCTCACTGGCATTTTACACCACATGCAAATCTTACACCCTAATAACATCAGTTGCGTGGCCTCTCACCAGATCAAAACCATACTCAGAGGTATTCGGAAGCGGAACCCGCACGTCCTGCCCAGAGGCGACCCGTTAACAATCATATTTTCGAGGCATTATCTGAATTACTAGACGCCAAGCCTTCTGAAGCAGATACCAACTCCATCCTCAAAACAGAAATTCACTTGGCCTTTTACGGTTCCTGAGGCCCGGGGAATTCACTACAACCTACACGACCCAAGCCACACCTTGTCTTCTTGTCTCCCACTTGGCAAAACACATGGATCATTACGTCCTGACCTTACCTCACTCCAAGAGTAGTCAGCACTTACCCGTCAACATTTCATATCACCCCACGCACAACAGATGGTGTCCAGTCAGGGTTCTGGATGCTTACAGACAACGTCACAAGTTCTACCCTCTCAACCGCTACTTCACTACATGGTTCGGTACTCACCACCACCACCTTCATGACCCTTGTCAGGTCATCCCTCACACAACTGGGCCTCACGCAGCCAACTACTCAGGGCACTCCCTTCGCTTTGGAGCCGCATCCACGGCCTCCAGTGCCAACGCCCCTACTCATGTCATCGGGAATTGGGGCGCTGGAAGTCATCCGCTTACTTGCGATACATTCCCAATCCAACACAAGAGTTAAGAGATACTTTCCAAAACATGTCGGGTTGAGCTATTCATGTATATTTGACTACAATAACTGGTTATTTCATTTTTGCCCTCTTCTTTCTCAGGCCTACCTCATCCTCGGTTTCGGCACACCACAACCGACTACGCTTATTCCCTGATTTCCTAGGGTTCTTCACTGTACTACCGTAAGCGCCTCACACAAGTGTGAAGGCAGTTTGCCTGGATTTGTGGGAGGGGCTGAGGTCCGCCTCCAGCCTATTTAGGGCACCCCCTTTACCTGGCTCCTGCACCGTCCGAGGTCTGAGCTTTGACCCTCCCACCACTCCACTCATTTACAACTCATTTCTTCCATATCTCTATCCTTGGGTGGGCCCTCTTCTTTCTCAGGCCTACCTCATCCTCGGTTTCGGCACACCACAACCGACTACGCTTATTCCCTGATTTCCTAGGGTTCTTCACTGTACTACCGTAAGCGCCTCACACAAATATATATATATTCTACCCAAATGAATCTAAATAAATTCTGATTCCCACGAATCATATTTATTTTTTTGTCAGATTTTGATTCTAACAATTCACTCATCTCTACTTCGGATATCTACCTTTATCCTATTTCCGATTTATAATAAACTACTTTTTCCTCGCAGATTCTTTGAAAGTTCTTTTGCTTCCTCCATACTTCAGTATCCAGTAAATTTAGTGCAGTTTAGATGAGGCACACATGGGTTTCTCAAGAGCTAACAAGCTCATTGGGGAGATTTTAGTAAGACTGATGTTTCATACTGGCATCCATTCCAGTTTTCTGGCATGTAGAATTTTAAATCAGTCATCTCATCTAGGTCCTGTCCTGTCTCCTCCCACCCAAACATACACACCTAAATTATCGTATGGCGTTTTGCAAGAGCGCTCATATTTTCCAAAACTGCTACTCAAATTTTGCCTGAGGTATGTGAAGTGATGTACAAGTGCCTTACATAGAAGGAGCATGTAGGATCTTGGAGACTTCAAACTGCGCCTCATTCTCACCTTCTAAGAAGTCTAGGGGAAGGCTGCATGTAAAACTGCAAGGCGCCAGAAGGTTTTTTGATTGACTAACAATCCTCGTTGTGGAGGTGATGGACTTTTGTACCCAATCTAGCTCTTTTGACTAAGGAGATGCCAGACGCAGAGAGCATGTGAGAGCCTTCTTTATTGGTTACAGTGTGTTCTGCTTGTGGGAAAATAAATACAATGGAAACTGTTCAAGAGTCTCGAAAGAGGCTTGGAAAGAGGTGTCAAAGAGACAATAACATGCTCCTATGACCTGCTTCAATTTGCATAGTTATATAGTTACTCCGATTGAAAAAGTCCATCAAGTTCAACCTTTCTTAGATCAATTATACAACATTAATCGTTAGATTAAATATATCCCTCAATGTATTAGGTAAGCATCTAGCCTGTTTTTAAATGTGTTATACTATCTGCCATTATACCTCTTAGGATAGGGTGTTCCAGTTTGACTACTCTAACTGTAAAGAATTCTTTCCTCCACATATAATGAATTCCCCCTGGTCCTTTGTAAAATATTTGGAATTAAATAATCATTTAATAATCGGGTCACCTGTCTCTGAACCCTTCCTAGCTGCCCTATACCCTTTATGGCTGAATCCCGTATTCAAGATGTGTCTTAACAAGGATTTATAAAGGGATAATATTACAATGGGATCACAGGTTTTTATCTCTCTTTTTTTACACCATAAAATCTTATGCTTAGTTTACTTGCAGCCAAAATATTCCATTAATTCAATTTAATATGTATTCAGCCATACGATTACTGTGCCCTAGTTACATTATTTTACATTTATTGACATTAAACTTTATCCACCATGTTCTTGCCCATGTCACCAGGTTGTCTAGGTCTTGCTGTAACATTTAACAAAATCTCCTCTGCTGCCGGGGTCTTCATCATAAATTATGCACAACTTTGGCTGTCCGTACGTCAGTGTGAAATCTACGGAAGCTTTTTGTGGATAAGGGATTATTTTACAAAGCCGGAAAAAAATATTTTCTTGTAAAATTATTTATTTAAGTTTTCATAACGAACCAAAGTATACAACAACAAAAAAAATATGAATCCGTATCTGCAAAAGCTTACATTCCAGTGAAAATTGTAGCATCAAAGGCATTTCATAATGGTAACAACAAAATAGTTAAAAGCATAAATTCACAAGGTACAGTGGATATAAAAAGTCTACACACCTCTGTTAAAATGTCAGGCTTCTGTGATGTAAAAAAATTAGACAAAGAGAAATAATTTCAGAACTTTTTCCACCTTTAATGTGACCTATAAACTACAACTCAATTGAAAAACAAACTGTAATCTTTTAGGTAGAGGGAAGACAAAATATAAAAAATAAATAATAATATGGTTGCATATATGTGCACACCCTTAAACTAATACTTTGTTGAAGCACCTTTTGATTTTATTACAGCACTCAGTCTTTTTGGGTATGAGTCTATCAGCATGTGACATTTTGACTTGGCAATATTTGCCCACTCTTCTTTGCAAAAACACTTCAAATCTGTCAGAAATCTGTCTAGCTTAACTAAGGCCCCAGTTCCAGCTGAAGAAAAACAGCCCCTTGGCATGATGCTGCCACCACCATGCTTCACTGTGGGTATGGTGTTCTTTTGGTGATCTGCAGTGTTGTTTTTGCGCCAAACATATCTTTTGGAATTATGGCCAAAAAGTTCAACCTTGGTTTTCATCAGACCATAACACCTTTTCTCACATAACTTGTGGGAGACTTCAGATGTGTTTTTGCAAAATGTAGCCTGGCTTGGATGTTATTCTTCGTAAGAAAAGGCTTTTGTCTTGTCACTCTACCCCATAGCCCAGACATATGAAGAATACAGGAGATTGTTGTCACATGTACCACACAGCTAGTACTTGCCTGCAGATCCTTTCATTTTGCTGTAGGCCTCTTGGTAACTTCCCAGACCAGTTTTCTTCTCGTCTTTTCATCAATTGTGAAGGGACGTCCAGTTCTTGGTAATGTCACTGTTGTGCCATATTTTCTCCACTCGATGATGGCTGTCTTCACTGTGTTCCATGGTATATCTAATGCCTTGGAAATTCTTTTGTCCCCTTCTCCTGACTGATACCTTTTAACAATGAGATCCCTATGATGCTTTGGAAGCTCTCTGTGGACCATGGCTTTTGCTGTGGGATGCGACTAAGAAAATTTTAGGAAAGACCAACTAGAGCAGCTGAACTTTATTTGATGGCAGGTGTATGCTGACTCCTATTTAACATAATTTTCAATGTGATTGCTTAATTCTGAACACAGCTACTGCCCCAGGTATAAGAGGTTGTGCACACTTATGCAGCCACATTATTTTTATTTATTTTTTTAAAAATATTCCACCTAAAATATGTCAGTTTCTTTTTCAATTGAGTGGTACAGTTTATAGGTCCCATTAAAGGTGGAAAAAGTTCTGAAATGATTTATCTTTGTCTAATTTTTTTTACATCACAGAAACCTGACATTTTACCAGGGATGTGTAGACTTTTTATATCCACTGTATATAGTAAGATAGAGCAAAAAACAAGCATATGGAATTGCAAATACATATTTCGTTCATATATATGGAAGATTCTTATCAGCACAAGATGTAACTGAAATTTGAATAAGCATAAGAAGACCCAAAATAAAATAGTAAAAAGGATGACATGACTTCTTCTCCGTCAGATCACAAGGTAGTAAGGGTAAGTAACCCTTTATTTAGACTTTTATTTATTGGTCAAGGCCAGATTAAATGCAATAAAACAATAGCATTATAAGAGAGAATGATATAATATGGTCATAGAGCAAGGACTGAAAAAAGCACGTTATCAAAAAATATAAGTAACGGGATGCTCTTGAGCAAGTATTGTACTGCAATGTAGAAATATATTGCTCGAATTTATATTACAATTCCAACAGGAAATAATGGATATAAGAGAGGGGGGGGGGACAGATGAATGAATATAACAGAGAATCAGAGCAAGGAGGGGAATAGCTAACATTGGAGGCAAACCAAAGAGGCTTCAGCCAATGGTGTGTGTATGTAAAATGTATAGAATCGCTGTATGGACACAGAGGCAGTGTTTACGGGCGTTCAAATCCCCACTGATCCTCTATGTAGGAACAGCACATAATATGTTATAATGAGAGAATAAACATAAAAGCTTCTTTTCCAAAAGGTGAGGGAGAGAAAAGAGGAGTATAAAGAGACAAAATTAAAAGGATAGTGGAAATGGAAGGAGAAGGATGAAGATAACGTAGAGAAAGACTGCGGATATAGAAGCATAGCAACGAAAAAGTCTACTATTAACCTTGCACCAGAGAAACAACTTGGGCTCCTGTCTAAACGTTTGATATTATAGAATGATCAGTTAAATTAATAATAGACAGACATTTGTCAGAAGTTTCAAAACGTATCCATTCATCCCAGATCTTATCATATTGTTCAGGTTTTCTCATAATTGACCACTTTCACCTTTCGAATGCACTAATCGAATTGACAAGGCCAAATCAGTTCATTAGGGAAGGGGGGCTCCTCTCAAGCCAGTGCTTTGGAATTAATGATTTAGCCACCACAGGCAGGTGTGGGAAAAGCTTACCTTTTAGTATGGAGTCTCCCTTCCCGGAAGAGTGTAAGAGGACCATTTCCCTGCTTATATGAATTGTAGTCACAAAAATCTCATTGATAGCTTCATTGAAGCCAGCCCAGAATTTTAAAATAAAGGGACAATCACACCAAATGTGAGAAAGTCTGTAGATTTGTAGCTGTAGCGTAAAGACATGAGTATCTGAGAATATTTTCAGTCTCATATTCATTGAAAGATTTACCTAATTCTGTCACCCAGTTATCCAAAAATAGAGGTTTGGGAAGATTTTGTATCAATTCTCTATAGGAAAGAGAATTGATTCCCCTTATGGGCTGTCTACAGTGTAATTGTTTCAAGAATCTACTGTCAGGATTATAGGAGGTGTTGTGTCCCCCTGTCTGTGGAAATAGTGATGATAATTGCGCAAATTATTTTGTAGAGAATGATGTGGAAGTAGACAGGGTGTTCAGTTCAGATAGCGGGATAAATATATTATCTTTATAAAGCTGGCCACATCTAATCAGGCTTAAGTAAGGGTCCCTTTTAACCTTTTCCCGTAGGTTCCTGTACTTTCTAGGGAGGGTGGCAAGGAGTGAAATATCCCCCGTAGGAGGTTTAAGCCATTTAAGTTTTTTGCAAACTCTGCCCCATAGCTTGATAGAAGTTTTAGATATAGGGTTTTGAGCTTCTCTAAACATGTAGTGGTTTTTCCCAGTTTTCCAATTCAAGTGAAATAGTTGATGTCCCAGTCAATCTTCTATATCTATCCAAAGTTTCCTTAGAGGAAATGCAGACCACTCTAGGACTCTGGCTATATGAGTCGCTTTGTAAGCCCCCAGAGTGTCTAAGTCTGGTCAAAGTCTGATAGGCAACCCTGTTTTGGCATTTTTTCCAGATAAAGGACAATAACATTTTCTTGAACGATTTAAAAAAATTATGAGGAGGCATTGTAATATGTACAAAAATCTCAGGAGGACCATCATCTTAATTACACAACCCCAGAGTGTTACTAAACTCTTTAACCTCGCTACAATCTCTTGCTCTTAATGCATTGTAAACCTTGTTAATTGTATATTGCTGTAATTTACATGTTCACCAGCAGGTGGCAGCAATGTGTTAGCAAGGAGTCAGCTACAGTTTAGTGTTTCTAGACTGGAATAGTTCATTCCAGTTTACTCCCCTCTCTGTGAGCAAAAGTGGGCTTTGCCCATATCCTGCCTCATGGGGAGGGAAGGAAGTTAGAGTCCGTGTGCCAGCCACCCCAACTAGGGGAAGGCTGTGCGTGTAGGAGCTCCCAGATATAGGGATCCAAGCCAGGATCTTGTCTCGGCTGAGGCATTGATCATCATCCCCAGCCTGAGCCTTGCAGCCTCAGCTGGAAGAAACAAGCAGACAACTCCAGTTCTAGGAAGAAGCATACCCTGAGAAGATAACTGTGAGTAAAGTCCAGAGACCCAGGAGAAGCCATATTCCTCCTCAGCTAGTCAGTCCCCAGACAGCAGAAGATAGAAAGCGCAGAAGCCAAATTCCTGCCACAGTATAGAGCTAACAAGGAGACGTCCTTTCCTGCAAAGCTCCAGGTACATGATAGAGCAGAAGATAAATTCCTGCCACACATTGCCAATACCTGCTGGGACAAAAGACTAATGCTGTATCTTGCTTGGATGAAAGCTACAACCAGTAAAGACAAGTTTGAACTTTACCAATGGTCTGGATCTCAATTTCTGCTGCAAATTCCTCTATTACTCCTACTAGCACTACACTCATTTTATTACAAGTGAGCCAGGATCCAGGAGTCCAGCCGTACCCAGGTAGGAGACACCGTTGACACCATTGCTACTACCATACAGAGACATTACACCACTCTGGCATTCCTAACCTGGGGCGTAAGTTATAACATCCTTAAAGGGCCCTGTGATTGTACCCTGAGCACGCTGCAATTGGTGTCATGAACAAAACTATAGACAAACCCATATCCTGACCCACTGCACAATTTGGGGTCCATGTAACCGTACCACGGTCCAGCTCATCGCACATTCACTCTTCCCATCCAGGATAAGAAAAGGTTGTTCCACTCCTCTAACTCTGTGATAGAGAATAGAATGTCATCTGCATATGGTCATATTTTATGAACTTTTGTGCGAGTTTTGACACCAGATATATCTGCATTATGCCTAATCCTTGCCAAAAGATGTTTTAGAGACAGAATTAAAAGGAGTAGGGACAAGGGACAACCCTGTCTAGTGCCGTTGCTTATTGTAAAGGGAGGGGATATAAGGCCATTGATTTTCACTGATGCAGAGGGTGTCGTGTATAAGGCCATAATTTTCCTTACAAAATCTGCTGGGATGCCATACTCAAACAGGGAAGCCTCCAAAACCTTCCAGTAAGCGATCAAAAGTTTTCTCTGCATCGGTTGAAATCTTTTCTATCAAAGGACCTACACAAAAAATCTTAGAGGGTCATTTATTAATAAATAACTTCCACTTTTTGGCATATTTAAGGTGCAGATTTTGTCACAAAGGTGTTTTGTAGCAAAATCTGTGACTTTTCCCTGCTAATGCCACTTTTCTGAGGTGGCGGAAAAGGGGCATGGCAAGGGCAGGGAAGAGGGCGGACTGGCCTATCACTTACCAGCAAGGGAGAATGTTGCACGGCCGGTGCGGCAACCCCCCTCATGCCAAATTCCTAACCTAACCCCTTCATTCCAGCCAGAGGTGTAACTTGACCAGCATGCACTTTCAAGCATAGGCATTGTTACAATGAATCCGCAAAAAAAAGGATCCAACACTGATGTCACATGGACGCCATCCGTTTTTTTTGCGGATCAGTGTTTTGTGGATCGTAAAACACATACGGTCGTGTGAATGTAGCCTTAAGTACTAGCAACATTCTAGCAAACCACTCAAATACTGCAATTCACAACACAACCACTGGTGGCCACATATAGATACATATAGAATAGATATCTTGTGACACTGTATCACAAAATCATGTTGTTTTGCAAAGCTGGTTATCTCATGAAACATAGTTTTCCTATAGAATCTTGTACAATAATGTTCACAAGGTGAGTTTCCTTTAAGGAAATGCTCATTTCTATGGCTCTCTCCCAGAAAGCCACATGTTTCTCTGATTGGAAGTTGTGAAATGGCAGAATCATTATAATCAGAGGTCTCTTGAATAAAGGTGATCAATGTTCTTCTCCTCTGGGCAGAACGTTATCAGAGCAGAAATTACAGAAAGTTACAATTGCTTCCCGCAATCATCATTTTAGGGAAAACTCCTCCAGGAGAGTTATAGTGCCAAAAATACTCCTGGTAAAAGCATAGACAATGTCTAGAATATTGTGTTTCAAATGAATATGACTCATAGGGTCTGGCCTGATGCAGTCTTGAAAGCCAAAGCCAGGACTCAATTCAAAAAAGAGAAGTTGTATTTGTTCTTTATACTTTCTCCCCTTTTATGATCCACTGCTGACTTCCAAAACTGCATGCAGAACCCTGAACGCCTGGCCGTATCTTTAAGGTATGGCAATACATAGCAGTTGTTATGTGTCCAGAAACAGTGGTGTCATGCAGTTTTAGAACACGTTTTTCAAAATTATTTTCTAACCGCTTAGTGACCACCCATACGACTTTTTAAGGTGGTCAATATGGAGCCTTAAGCTGGGCCTCTGCCTTTTTAAAGAGGCCCAGTCTAGGCACTGCATGGGTCACCCATGTAGCGGCGAGCGGGGGCTCGTCTCTCACATGATACGGGCTGTTTAAACCTTTACATGCCACAAGTGTTGATCGAGCACCAAAGTGCTCAGGTGCTCGAGAAAAATACTTTTGGATGCTCGGGTGCTCTACAGAGCACCCGAGCACAATGGAAGTCAATGGGAGAACCCGAGCACTAAACCAGGCACCCCCTGCTTTGAAGAAGGGAGGGTGTCTGGTTCACAGGAAAAGGTCAGAAATTGATGGAAACACCACCGAAACGGTTCGGGAACAGCATGTGGAGGATGTCTGGATGCATCTTGGACTCCCATGTTGCTGCTGGGAACAATGTTGTCTGAGTAGTACGCCACTTTTACAGACTGACAATAATACGTGTACAAAACCGAAGATAAAATCGATGTTAGAGGAAAAATTGTTAAGAAACATTCTTTGATGTAAAGGGGTGAGGGTCTGCTGCTGAGCTGACCATCTTAAACATTATGGATAGAGGGCCTGTTGGTGACCCTCTAAAACATTAGGGGTAATGGTCTGCTGCTGAGCTGACCCTCTAAAACATTAGGGGCGAGGGCATGCTGCTGATTTGACCCTCTAAAACATTAGGGGTGAGGGTCTGCTGCTGAGCTGACCCTCCAAAACATTAGGGGCGAGGGCCTGCTGCAGATCTGACCATCTAAAACATTAGGTGTGAGGGTCTGCTGCAGAGCTGACACTCTAAAACATTAGGGGTGAGGGCCTGCTGCAGCGCTGACACTCTAAAACATTAGGGGTGAGGGCCTGCTGTTGATCTGACCATCTAAAACATTTTGGGCCAGTGCCTGCTGCTGATTTGACTATCTAAAACATTAAGGCTTAGAAGTTCAGGTTTGGGTTAGGTGTTGTGTAGATTTTATTATTTTCCCTTATAACATGGTTATAAGTGAAAATAATAGCATTCTTAATGCAGAGTGCTAAGTAAAATAGTGATGGAGGGGTTACAAAAAGTAATAAATAATTAAACTCACCTTAATCCACTTGTTTGCGCAGCCCGGCTTCTCTTCTTTCTTCTTCTTTGAGGAAAAGGACCTGTGGTGACATCACTGCGCTCATCACATGGTCCGTCACATGATCCATCACCATGAGTTAAATTATTTTTTATTTTTGTTTAACCCCTCCATCCCTATTTTACTAAGCGTTCTGTATTAAGAATGCTATTATTTTCCCTTATAACCATGTTATAAGGGAAAAAAATTATGATCGGGTCCACATCCCAATTATCTCCTAGCAACCATGCGTGAAAATCGCACCGCATCCAGAATTGCTTGCGGATGCTTTCGATTTCCACGCAGCCCCATTCACTTCTATGGGGCCTGCGTTGCGTGAAAAACACACAAAATAGAGCATGCTGCGATTTTCACGCAACGCACAATTGATGCGTGAAAATCACCACTCATGTGCACAGTCACATAGATATGAATGGGTCCGGATTCAGTGCGGGTGCAATGCGTTCACCTCGCGGAAATCTCGCCCGTGTGAAAGAGGCCTAATCTGACCATCTAAAATATTATGGGCGAGGGCCTGCTGGTGACCCTCTAAAACATTAAGGGTGAGGGTCTGCTACTGAGCTGAACCTTTCAATTATTAGGACCGAGGGCAGCCTAATAAGCATGTTGATATAATGGAGGAGGAGGATGAGAAAAGGAAGATTGAACCATATACCCTTTTTTGTGGTGGAAGGGTTGCATAGGAATACAGTGTATTCAATACACCATAAAAGCCACATTTAGAGTGCCTTTATGTACAGCCGCTTTCCCATGGTGGAATAGAGAAGTCAGAGTCAACCGGTCAGCATTTTCAGTTGACAGGCGGATGCGCTTATCAGTTATTATGCCCCAAGCAGCACTAAATACCCGGTCTGACAAAACGTTGGCAGCAGGGCAGGCCAGCACCTCCAAGGCGTAGAGCGCCAGTTCGTGCCACGTGTCCAGCTTAGACACCCAATAGTTGTAAGGCACAGAGGGATCACTGAGGATGCTGACACGGCCTGCTACATACTCCTTCACCATCTTCCAAAACTTTACCCTCCTTGTGACACTAGGCATCAGAGTGAGGGTTCTGGCGGGTTGTCGTTAAACTGTCCCAGGCCTTGGAGAGTATTGCCCTGCCTCTGTTGGAACTGCTGTGTGTTCCCTTCGTCAGTTGCCCAAGGAACTACGTACTCTGCCTCCAGCGTTGTCAGCTGGAAATTTTGAAGCAATTTTTCCACAAGGACTTTCTGGTACTGCACCATTTTGCTAGTCCTCTCCACCACAGGAATGAGAGATGAGAAGTTCTCTTTGTAGCGGGGGTCGAGAAGGGTTAACAACCAGTAATCGGTGTTGGCCAAAATGCGTATAACGTGAGGGTCATTGGAAAGGCAGCATAACATAAAGTCACCCATGTGTGCCAGAGTCCCAACAGACAAGACTTTGCTGTCCTCATCAGGAGGATGACTCTCAATCTCCTCATCCTCTTCCTCTGGCCCATCCACGCTGAACAGATGGAATAAACTTGCTATGGGTACTACCCTTTGTAGCGGAGGCAAGCATCTCCAGCTCCTCCTCCTCATCATCATCATCATCCAATTCGCGTTGAGAAGACGAACCATCTGTGTTGATTCCTCAAAGTTGCGTAAAACCTCACAGAGGTCAGACATCCATGCCCACTCGTCGCTTGTGAAGAGCGGAAGCTGACTGGAAAGGCGATGACCATGTTGCAGCTGGTATTTCACTACTGCCCTCTGCTGCTCACAAAGCCTGACCAACATGTGGAATGTGGAGTTCCAGCACGTGCTCACGTCGCACAAAAAGTCGGTGAGCTGGCAATTGTGAGCACTGCTGCACAAGAAATGGACACATGGCGCACCTTCACCAGTAGCTCAGGCAAATTGGGGTAGGTTTTGAGAAACCACTGAACCACTAAGTTGAACACGTGGGCTAGGTATGGTATGTGTGTGAGCTTGCTGAGCTCCAAAGCCGCCACCAAGTTATGGCCATTATCAGACACAACTATGCCTTGTTGTAGGTTGAGTGGCAAGAGCCACAGCTCAGTCTGGTCCCTTATACCCTGCCACAGCTCTGCGGTGGTGTACTATTTGTCAACTAAGCAAATTAGTTTCAGCGAGGCCTGTTGCCGCTTCCCCACTGCAGTGCTACACTGCTTCTAGCTACTGACAGATGGCTGACTGGTGGTGCAGGATAAGAATTCAGAGTTGCAAGTGGAGGAGGAGGTGGAGTAGGAGAAATGGGGGGTTGCAGCTACTAATGTAGGTGGTGGCGGTAATCCTGATGGAAGTAGGGCCCGCAATCCTTGGCGTCGGTAGCACCAGGGTATGACTCGCTCCTGGCCTCCACAACGTTCACCCAGTGTGCCGTCAGGGAAATGTAGTGTCCCTGGCCAAAAGCACTTATCCATGTGTCAGTCGTTAAGTGGACCTTCCCAATAACTACGTTGGTCAGGGCACGGGTGATGCTACGGGACACATGCTGATGTAAGGAGGGGATGGCACATCAGGAAAAATAGTGGCGGCTGGGGACTGAGTAACAAGGGACGGCCGCCGCCTTTAAGCTGCTGAAAGCCTGAGTGTCCGTAAGCCTAAATGGCAACATTTCCAGGGCCAGCAATTTGGAAAGGTGTGCATTTAGTGCTACGGCCTGTGGGTGGGTGGCTAGGTATTTGCACTTTGGTTCAAAGGCCTGGGGTATAGAAATCTGTACGCTGTGCTGGGACACAGAAGTGGTTTGCTAGCTGATGGTGCTTGCAAAGGTCCAGGTGCAGGGCGGGAGGCATCCGGGCCTGCGTCTTGGACAGGGGATTGGTCAGCAAGTAACACAGGGGAAGAAGAGGCAGTGGTGTGAACCGCAGACACTGATTGTGGACCCAGGTGTTTGGCCCACCTATTAGGGTGCTTTGATGCCATGTGGTGGATCATGCTGGTGGTGGTGAGGTTACTAGTGTCCATGCCCTTGCTCATTTTGGTACGGCACAGGTTGCAAATGACAATTCTTTTATCATCCGCACTTTTGAAACTAATTTGCTTAGGTGACAAACAGCACACCGCCGCAGAGCTGTGGCAGGGTATAAGGGACCAGACTGAGCTGTGGCTCTCTCCACTTAATCTACAACCAGGCATGGTTGTGTCTGATAATGGCTGTAACTTGGTGGCGGCTTTGGAGCTCAGCAAGCTCACACACATACCATGCCTAGCCCACGTGTTCAACTTAGTGGTTCAGCGGTTTCTCAAAACCTACCCCAATTTGTCTGAGCTACTGGTGAAGGTGCACCGCGTGTGTGCTCATTTCCAAAAGTCATCTACAGCTGCCGCTGGTCTGTTGACGCTGCAGCAGCGCTTGCAATTGCCAGCTCACCGACCATTGTGCGATGTGAGCACATGCTGGAACTCCACGTTCCACAGCTTGGCCAGGCTTTGTGAGCAGAAGAGGGCAGTTGTGGAATACCAACTGCAACATGGTTGTCGCCTTTCCAGTCAGCTTCTGCTCTTCACAAGCGACGAGTGGGCATGGATGTCTGACGTCTGTGAGGTTTTACACAACTTTGAGGAATCAACACAGAAGGTGAGCAGCGATGCATCTATTATCAGCGTAACCTTCCCACTTCTGTGTCTACTGAAATGCTCGCTGCTCACAATGAAGGAGGACGCTTTGCATGTGGAAGAGGTGAAAATGGGGGAAGCCAGTACACAGGGGGATAGCCAGACCACCCTCAGTTCATATTCTCAGCGCGAATTGGATGATGAGGAGGAGAAGGAGCAGGAGACGGTTGCCTCTGCTACAGAGGGTAGTACCCATAGCAGGTTTATTCCATCTGTTCAGCATGGATGGGCCGAAGAGGAGGACGAGGATGAGGAGATTGAGAGTCATCCTCCTGATGAGGACAGCAAAGTATTGTCTGTTGGAACTCTGGCACACATGGCTTACTTTATGTTAGGCTGCCTTTCTTGTGACCATCGCGGGATATCTTAGCCAACACCGATTACTGGTTGATCACCCTTCTAGATCGCCGCTACAAAGAGAACTTCTCATCTCTTATTCCTGTGGTGGAGAGGACTAGCAAAATGGTGCAATACCAGAAGGTCCTTGTGGAAAGATTGATCCAAAAATTTTCAGCTGACTATGCTGGCAGCAGAGTAAGTAGTTCCTTGGCAACCAAGGAGAGTAGATGAGGGGAAAAAACAGCAGTTCCAACAGAGGCAGGGCAACACTCTCCAAGGCCTGGGACAGTATCATGACACCCCGCCAGCACCCTCACCCTGATGCGCGGCCTACTGTCACAAGGAGGGAAAGTTTTGGAAGATGGTGAAGGAGTACGTAGCAGACTGTGTCAGCATTCTCAGTGATCCCTCTGTACCTTCCAACTATTGGGTGTCCAAGCTGGACACGTGGCACGAACTGGCGCTCTACGCCTTGGAGGTGCTGGCCTGCTCTGCCACCAGAGTTTTGTCAGAGCGGATATTTAGTGCTGCTGGGGGCATAATAACTGATAAGCGCATCCACCTGTCAACTGAAAATGCTGACAGGTTGACTCATATCAAAATGATCAAGGCCTGGATTTCCCCTGACTTCTCTACTCCATTAGTGGAAAGCGGCTGAACATAAAGGTACTTTAATGTGGCTTTTCTGGTATATTGAATATACTGTATTTCCATGCATCCCTTCCAGCACAAAAAAAGGGTATATGGTTCCAATCTTCCTTTTCTCGTCCTCCTCCTCCATCATATCAACATTCTTATTAGGCTGCCCTTGCTCCCAATGTTTTAGAGGGTCAGCTTAGCAGAAGAACCTCACCCCTAATGTTTGAGAGGGTCACCAGCAGGCCATCACCCATAATGTTTTAGAGGGTCAGCTCAGCAGCAGGCCCTCGCCCCCAATGTTTTAGATGGTCAGATCAACAGCAAGCCCTCGCCCCTATTGTTTTAGAGGGTAAGATCAGCAGCGGACCCTCACCTCTAATGTTTTAGATGGTAAGATCAGCAGCAGGCACTCGCCCCTAATGTTTTAGAGGGTTAGCTCCGCAGCATGTGTAACACCCCAGAGTTGTGTTACTACACGCCTCTACCCCGCTACTCTCTTCTAGGAGCCTTTACATTGTCATCAGATATAGTTTACTTTATGTCTTCACAAATGTATCTGTAAAGAATAAATTAAGGCAACTGGACTTACTGTAGATTTCTTGAAAACGTTTCACTCGTTCTTCCAACGAGCTTTCTCAATTCTGAGAAATTGAGAAAAAATTGAGATGGCTCGTTGGAAGAATGAGTGAAACGTTTTCAAGAAAGCTACAGTAAGTCCAGTTGCCTTGATTTATTCATCACAGATATACCATGACCTCGATAAATGAGAACCTTTACAGACATCTTCACAAATGTGCATGTAAAACCTATGTTAAATGTAAATTTTCTTGTAATTTTCTAGGTTGACCAGCAGGTAGCAGCAATGCATTAGTAAGGTACAAGGTCCTAGTTTAGTGTATCAAGGCTGGAATAGATTATTCCAGTTTAGCTCCCCCTCTGTGAAGGTGTGGACTGTTCCCACATCCTGCCACATGGGAGAAGAAGGAAGTAAGTTTCAGTGTGCCAGCCACTCCCGTTGGGGAAGGCTGTGTGATAGAGTTCAAGAGTCCCCCCTATATAGGGAAGAAAGCCAGGATCTTGTCTCGGCTGAGACATTGATCACATACCCAGACTGAGAACCTTCAGCCTCAGCTGGATGAAAAAAGCAGATAACCTCCAGAGTTCCAGGAAGAAAGCATCCCCTGAAAAGCTATCTGAGAGTAAGTCCAGTGACCTGGGAGAAGCCATATCCTCCTCAGCTAGTCTGTCCCCATACAGCAGAACTATTAATTTCTGCCATCACTACAGAGCTACCAAACAGACGAATTATCCTGCAAGCTCCAGATTTAAAGTACAGAAGTATTCATTCCTGCCAATGACTGTTAAAACCTGCTGGGACCATAGACCAAAGCTGTATACTGCTTAGATACAAGTTATCGTCAGGAAAGAAACATTTGGACTTCATATAAAGGTCTGGACATCATTTCTGCAGAAAAATTCCTCTATTACTCCTACTATCATTACACTTAAATCTATTGCAAGTGAGCCAGGAGTCCAGCTATACCCAGGTGGGAGATACCGTTGACACAATTATCACCACATATAGACCACTCTGGCATTCCTAACCTGGGACGTGCGTTATAACACCTTGGGAGGGCCCTGTGATAATACCCTGCGCCTGCTGCAATTGGCGTCACGAACAAACTATAGATTATTAACCACCCGTATCCTGACCCACTGCATAAGTGGTGTCAGTCTACCCGTTCCTGGTCACTGCACATGCCCTCGCCCCTAATGTTTTAGATGGTCAGATAAGCAGCAGGCCCTTGCCCCTATTGTTTTAGAGGGTCAGCTCAGCAGTAGACCCTCACCCCTAATGTTTTAGAGGGTCAACAGCAAGCCCTCGCCAATAATATTTTAGATGGTTAGATCAGCAGCAGACCCTCGCCCCTAAAGTTTTAGATGGTCAGATTAGCAGCAGGCCCTCGCCCCCAATGTTTTAGAGGGTCAGCTCCGCAGCAGACCCCCACCCCTAATGTTTTAGAGAGTCACCAGCAGGCCCTCGCCCATAGTGTTTAAGATGGTCAGATCAGCAGCAGGCTCACGCCCCTAATGTTTTGGAGGGTCAGCTCAGCAGTAGACTCTTACCCCTACTATTTTAGAGGGTCACCAACAGGCCCTCACCCCTAATGTTTTAGATGGTCGGATCAGCAGCAGGCCCTTACCCCCAATGTTTTAGAGGGTCAGCTCAGCAGCAGACCCTCACCCCTAATGTTTTAGATGGTCTGATCAGCAGCAGGCCCTCGCCCCTAATGTTTTAGAGGATCACCAGCACGCCCTTGCTCCTAATGTTTTAGAGGGTCACCAGCAGGCCATCAATCATCATTTTTCAAGGGTGTGTAGGATGCCCTCCTTTTTGTGTAATAAAGGGTATATTACAGGGCCAGTTTCTTGTAATTTTTTGCAGCCCTTTCACTTAGTGCATATGAGTGTAGGACTTCCACTACCTGAACAATTGTACCACAATGTGAATGAGGCCCTCCTTTATGTGATATACAGGTTGTATCGAAGTGCCTCTTCCTTATAATTTTTTGGCAGCACTTGCACTTTATATACAACTAAATATACAGGAAAGAATGTTTCCTAACAATTTTTCCTCAAAAATTGTTTTTATCTTCGGTTTTGTGCATATTATTCCCAGCAGTAACCTGGGAGTCCAAAATGCATCCATACATCCTCCCCATGCTGTTCCCCAACCATTTTACTGGTGTTTCCATCAATTTCTGACCTTTTCCTGTGAACCAGACACCCTCCCCTCTTCAGAGCAGGGGGTGCCTGGTTTAATGCTCGGGTTCTCCCATTGACTTCCATTGTGCTTGGGTGCTCTGTAGAGCACCCGAGCATCCCAAAGTGTTCTACTTGAGCACCAGAGCACCCGAGCACTTTGGTGCTCGATCAACATTAGTAATGACCATGTTATAACGGAGAATAATAAAATCCCCCGAACACCAAACCCGAACTTCAGCAAAAAAGTCTGGGTTTGGGTTCGGAACTTTGCAGTTCGAGTTCACTCAACTCTATTCAGTATGCCTTGCAACCTATCAATGGAATTCCCTGCTCTTTCTATGCTTAGGAGTCCACATGGGCTGTCCTACTCAGTAACAACTATGTCTGTATGCTTTACATTTTTCCGGTGTGGTTGGCTGTTGACTGACGGGATCAGAGACACTGGTGCATGTTCTAAAAGAACAGGCAGAGGTCTAGGGTTGGAAGCCTTCATGAGACTCTGTGAAACAAGCCAAAGGCCAGGCCAGGCGGCGCTTGATCAGTACAATGAACAAGAAAATCTCAGGTACACTGGCAAGACACAGGCAGACAATCAGATTAAAGCACTTTTCTGGGCTCTAGCTAACTAGATAGACCTAGCATATCTGTAGATATCAATTTCATAGGCAAGTAATGAAGAAAAGAGCCAGGTATATATATGAGTGGCTGGACAATTGGACACAGCCATGCAGCAGCTCACAGGGCAGGAAAAGATTAACCTAAGCATTGCTGAGGATAGAGGTACAATGAGTACAAGCGCTAATTCACTGACAGGAATCCTTTGGCTGTGTGCAGAGGAGAGCGGCAAGCATGAAGCCCCATTGTAACATTATTTATTCATCGTGTTTATTTCCATCCACTGTGCAATCTGCAATACCCTTGTATGTACATTTTTGTTTCTGTTACAAGCAATGGTGGTCTCTCTGTTGCTCCATGGTTTGGTTATCATCTAGCTTTGGTTGATTAGGGTGTAGTTGCACTTTTATATATCCAGGCCATACTTCATTCTAGTTGTCTAGGTGCATTCCTTTCCAGATATTTTGCGCTTTTTTCTGTATTTTGGGATCTGTAGTTTCACAATGCAGAGGGCACCTCCCCCAGGGCCCTTTAAGAGTTCTTAAGCTCCAATAGTTTTGTTGTGATGCCAGTTGCAATTAAGCAACAAGGGCACAGGCCCCCTTTTAGTGTTATGGTGGTACCCAGGTGTAGGAATGCCAGAGTGGTGTAGCCTAAATGTCACTTAATGGTGTTGCACATGTCACTGTGCTCTTACCTGGATACGCTGGACCTAGGCGTTGGCTCTACAGCAATGAAAAGGGGGTTGTTGATGAAGAGGATGATGAAATAAATTGAGTCCAGACCTTGTATTGAAGTTGAAACAGCTTTACTTTTGTAAACGTTCATCAGAAACAATCTTCTAACTTTGTCTTGGTTACCAGCAGGCTTTGGCATAAATTCTGGCAGGCAAACACACTTGCTCTGCTACATCTGTTGCTCTCTGGCTCTGCTGTGCTGACAGGCTGGCTGAGGAACTCAGATTCTTCTTTAGGCTGCACTTTACTTGGTAGTCTGGTCTATCTCTAAGTTATGCCAGGGAACTTTGTTACTGGCTGCAGTGGCTCCAAGTTTCGGCCTCCATGTCCAGCAGAGCTGAAGGAGGTCTGGCTGGCTTGGACACAGCCTTCCCCTAGCAGGGGGTACTCTGAACTCGACCTCTCCCATAGAACGGGTAGGCTAGACTGACTCTAACTACACTCCTCCCTACCTTAGAGAGAGCTAGAATGAAAAGAAGGGTTCCATTCTAGGTTAAATAGCTCTGCCGTGTATGCTGCCCTCTGCTGGTGAACCAGGCATTTTACACTTAAACAGATACATAATAAGAAATATGAATGCACATTTTGCAGGATCTGGAAATAAATACATCTAATGACATTATGTTAACCATAGGAGATAGTAGTGAGGCGCAAAGGTGGTAATGCCACTCTGGGACGTTACACACGATTGTATCTTGTTCTAGCCTAATGTGTGTTCTGTATATTATGGAATCTGTAGTTACATAGTCTTTCTTGTTGTGTTTGAGATTTGTTTGTTGCCATGCTGTTGTTTTCTCCAGGCTGATATGTTAACTTGAATTCAGATAGGGTCAGTTCTCTATTTTCTGTTTCTATTTACTGTCATTCATCCGCTATCTGCCAGTATACTTAGACTGAGTTTACACATTCAGTTTTTTTAATGTGGTTTTTAAAGCCAAAGCCAAGAGTTGAGTCAAAAAAGAGAATATGACACAGTTGTTCCTTTATGTGTGTCGTCTATTTATGATCCATAGTTGGTTTTGACTTCAAAGCCAGCATCAGAAAATGTAAAAATGTAAACCTTCCCTACTAGGTACGGGTCCCACCTCTGATAAAATTCTGGCTACCTGCAGCCACCACTAGAGGGAGCTTGGGTTCTTGTTGCATGCTGTGTCATTATTGTGTTCAATACATAAAAATACAGTGTGGGCCATGAAAAAGTAGCCCGCCTCCAGAGATAAGATGAATGAGCAATTGGATTTTTTATTTTTATTACATTTTAAGTCACAAAAGATGCTGTAAGTGGTCCCTGTTCACGTCTATGCATCTTTGGGCACACCGGATGATTATGTTGGCTGATACTGTTTGCAGCTCTTCAACAATAATGCTGAAGAAAAAATGTCCTGCTTTTTCCAACAAGATGGGGAAACATGCCACACCTCACAGGACTCACTGGCACAGGTTCATGAACTGTTCACAGAAGAGCGAACTGTGAGGGGTTATGGTCACCAGGTTCCCCAGACTTGCCAACATGCGATTTTTATCTGTGTACACCAACAATCCACATTCCCTGGAGGAACTCAAGGAAAACATCACAAACACTAGAGATGAGCGAATCGAAACCCACGGATTTCAGGATAAATTTGATTTGCCTAGAAGCCGAATTTCCTTCATGTCAGCTAATCGATTTAACCTGAAATAGTATAAAAAACAAAAAAAATTCAAACTTACCGTCTCCATTTGCAAGCAAGACGGGCCGCCAGCCTCCATCTTGCTTAAAGATATCGGACAAAATTGCGTGCCACACGAGATTACATCATCACGCCGGGCGGCGTGATGATGTCATACATCACCACGCCAGCCGGCATGATGATGTAATCTCGCACTGCACTGGATTTCGGCAGAGATTTCAAGCAAGATGGCAGCGGCTGGCCCGTCGCGAGCAAATGGAGGCGGTAAGTTTAATACAAAAAATATATATATTGTTAATTTTACACTCATGTATGAAAGTAGCATCTGAGGGGTACAATGATGAGGGCGGTGCTATCGCAGCTCCCTGTCATTGCACCTGCTACTTACCAAAAAATAGGCTTCATGACTAAGTAATTCTTCACAAAGCAAATTTGTTTGCAAAATTTGACGAATCAGCCAAATCGAATTTTGAAGAAATTTGCTCATCTCTAACACCATCCACAGCATCACTGCTGAAGAGCTGCAAGCAGTATCAGCCAACATAATCCGACCTGTCCAAAGAAGCATGGACATGAACGGGGGCCACTTTCAGCATCTTTTCTCACTTGTAAGTAATTAAAAAAACAAAACCCACTTGCTCGTTCATCTTGTCATACTATCACTGGTGGCGGGCTATTTTTACTTGCGTCACCCTGCATATAGTAAGCTCCTAATATCCCTTTAGTGGTGGCTGCAGGCCATGTTTTAAATCCATGTCTATTCATGGGTCTTGAGCTCTGAATCAGAAAAATCTAACTGTAAAAGCTTTACAGATAAATTAAATGATTCAGTGTAACATGAAATTTGATTTATTTGATTACATGAAATAAAACAAAAAAAACGTGATGGTAAATGGTAGAATTGACATCAAACGAATTGTTTGCTATGGACCATCCAATTTTGCAACAGGGTCTCCTTATGATCAGTAGAGATGTCGCGAACATAAAATTTTCAGTTCGCGAACGGCGAACGCGAAATTCCGCAAATGTTTGCGAACGGGCGAACCGGGCGAACCGCTATAGACTTCAATAGGCAGGCGAATTTTAAAACCCACAGGGACTCTTTCTAGCCACAGTAGTGATGGAAAAGTTGTTTCAAGGGGACTAACACCTGGACTGTGGCATGCCGGAGGGGGATCCATGGCAAAACTCCCATGGAAAATTACATAGTTGACGCAAAGTTGGGTTTTAATCCATAAAGGGCATAAATCACCTAACAATCCTAATTTTTTTTTGAACAACGTGGTTTAAAACATCCAGTGTGTGTATACGATCAGGTATGATGTTGTATTGATCAGGTAGTGTAAGGGTTACGCCTGCTTCACAGACATTGACAGACCAAACTCCCCTTTTAATGCACCGCAAACAACCGCAAACAGTCCATTTGCACAACCGCAAACTCCCCATTTGCACAAGGTTGGATACCAAGCTAGCCATGTCCCGTTGATGTCATTGAAGGTTTCTTCCTCCACCCAGCCACGTACAACACCAAGGGTCCCCGAAAGGTGAATTGAATTGATTTTTCGAACGGGGAGATAGGTTAAAAAAACGCTGGCTCCCTCCCCTTTGTTTGAATCCACAGTCACTGCGTCTGCGCCGTGCAATTTACTCTCACACCCGATATGAGTGTTATTTTCTGTAGTTCTCGTCTCATCAGTTTAATCCCTGTTACGTCCCATATCAGGGATTGCCTTTTGTGAAAAAATTAGGGCCGGGTACCTTCGACTGCCTTCACAGTGACAGACCAAACTCTGATACACCAAACTGAATTGATTTTAGGAACTGGGAGATGGAAAAAGCAGCTTGGTCGGTCCTCTTACTCCCAAGTTGGGGCACTGCGCGTGCACAGAGCAATGTGCTGTGACACCCTGTATGAGTGGTGTCTTAACTAGTACTATTCCTATCAGTTTAATCCCTGTTACATCCCCTATCCGGGGACGTGTGTCGAATGGAATAACCATTGTCGCATTAACAAACCATTGCAACATCCTGGAATAATTTAGTTCTGAGCTCTGTACTTGCTTTGTATTGGAATTGATGGGGATTTTTTAAATTGTCTGCATTATTTCTAATAAACTATTAAGAGACTTTATTATGATTTTTTTATTTTATGTATTAAAAACCCATACAACACAAAAAAATAAATAAACAAAAAAGGAAATTAATGTTTTTTCTATGAAAAATTATCCAGCCGATCGCTTTTGGTCTGATCATAATGAAGCAACGGCCTTATCATCTGGGGTGTGGCAACATTGCCAACACACTCATAGAGGTGATGATCGCTTCATTGTGATACGCAAGCCCCTTCACCACAACAAGGTAACGATCACGAAGGGGAATTGACACTTGCATGTGCCTTTTTTTGTTTTGTTTTGTTTTTGCATCCACAGTGCAGCACCAGAGGACAGAAAAATTAGGCATGTGCACATGCCTAAAAAATAATGATATTGTTGCAGCCGCTGTTGTAGCAGCGGCCAGAAAAATTGCTGTTTTCCAGGCAGAAAGGTGACTAAAACATTGCGGCTTGAACCCTAGTTGGTGGCGGAGAATTCACGAAAGTCATCCAGTATGCAGACATTAAATACAGCAGCGTGGGGACCATTTTGAGGCCAAGGCATGTCATCAGGCCTTTTGTTAGTCAAACGTATCCCCCACTGTCAGTCCCTTCGGGATCCATGCCTCATTCATCTTAATGAAGGTGAGGTAATCAACACTTTTTTGACCAAGGCGACTTCTTGTCAGTGACAATGCCTCCTGCTACACAGAAGGTCCTTTCTGACAGGACACTTGAAGCGGGGCAGGCCAGAAGTTCTATCGTAAACTGGGATAGCTCAGGCCACAGGTCAAGCCTGTACACCCAGTAGTCAAGGGGTTCATCGCTCCTTAGAGTGTCGATATCTGCAGTTAAGGCGAGGTAGTCTGCTACCTGTCGGTCGAGTCGTTCTCTAAGGTTGGATCCCGAAGGGATGTGGCGATGTGTAGGACTGAAAAAGCTCTGCATGTCCTCCATCAACAATACATCTGTAAAGCGTCCTGTCCTTGCCGCCGTGGTCGTGGTAGGAGGAGGATTACTTTCACCTCTTCCCCAGTTAGATTCCCGCTGTGCTGTGACATCCCCCTTATAAGCTGTGTAAAGCATATTTTTTAGTTTGGTTTTGAACTGCTGCATCCTTTCCAACTTTCAGTAATTTGGTAACATTTCCACCACTTTCTGCTTATACCAGGGGTCTAGTAGCGTGGCCACCCAGTACATTACGTTCTCCTTCATCCTTTTTATACGAGGGTCCCTCAACAGACATGACAGCATGAAAGACCCCATTTGCACAAGGTTGGATGCCGAGCTACTCATTTCCCGTTCCTCGTCCTCACTGATGTAATTGACGGCCTGTTCTTCCCCCCAGCCACGTACAACACCACGGGTCCCAGATAGGTGACAACAACGAGCACCCTGGGATGCCTGCTGTGGTGGGTCTTCCTCCTCCTCAAAGCCACATTCCTCCTCTGACTCCTCTTCCTCATACTCCTCTTCCAGCGTTGCCGCAGGTCCGGCAAGCGATGATGACAAGGCTATTTCTGGTGGTGATGGTGACCACAACTCTTCCTCTTCACGCTCATCTACAGCCTGATCCAGCACTCTTCGCAGGGCATGCTCCAGGAAGAAAACAAATGGGATGAGGTCGCTGATGGTGCCTTCGGTGCGACTGACTAGGTTTGTCACCTCCTCAAAAGGACACATGAGCCTACAGGCATTGCGCATGAGCGTCCAGTAACGTGGCCAAAAAATTCCCAGCTCTGCAGAGGCTGTCCTAGCACCCCGGTCATACAAATACTCATTGACGGCTTTTTCCTGTTGGAGCAGGCGGTCGAACATTAGGAGTGTTGAATCCCAAGTGTCAGGCTGTTGCAAATCAAGTGCCTCACTGGCATGTTGTTTCGCCGCTGAATATCGGAAAAGTGCGCCATGGCCGCGTAGGAACGCCTTAAATGGCCACACACCTTCCTGGCCTGCTTGAGGACGTCCTCTAAGCCTGGGTACTTAGACACAAAGCGTTGTACAATGAGATTCAACACATGTGCCATGCACGGCACGTGTCAACTTGCCCAAATTCAATGCCGCCAACAAATTGCTTCCATTGTCACACACCACTTTGCCAATCTCCAGTTGGTGCGGTGTCAGCCACTGATCCACCTGTGCGTTCAGGGCGGACAGGAGTGCTGGTCCGGTGTGGCTCTCTGCTTTCAGGCAAGTCAACCCCAAGACAGCGTGACACTGTCGTATCCGGGATGTGGAATAGCCCCTGGGGAGCTGGGGGGTTTCAGTTGATGTGCAGCCAGACGCCGCAGCAGAAGAGGACTCAGCCAAGGAGGTTATGGAAGAGGATGGAGTAGGAGGAGTAGAGTAGGTGGCAGTAGGCCTGCCTGCAAGTCGTGGCGGTGTCACCAACTCCGCTGCAGAGCCTCGCGTTCCATGCTTGTCAGCCGTCAGCAGGTTGACCCAATGCGCAGTGTACGTGATATACCTGCCCTGACCGGGCTTTGCAGACCAGGTATCAGTGGTCAGATGGACCCTTGCCCCAACACTGTATACCAGAGATGCAATGACTTCCTTTTCAATAACAGAGTAGAGGTTTGGGATTGCCTTTTTTGAAAATAAAAAATTAGTCCGGGTACCTTCCACTGTGGTGTCCCAATAGCGACACATTTTTTGAAGGCCTCAGATTCCACCAGCTGGTATGGTAAAAGCTGGCGGGCTAAGAGTTCTGTCAAGCCAGCTGTCAGACGCCGGGCAAGGGGGTGACTCTGTGACATTGGCTTCTTGCTCTCAAACATTTCCTTGACATACACCTGACTGTGGGCAGATGAGATGGAACTGCTGAAGGTGAGAGGCGGAGTGGCGGGTGGTTGAGAGCGGGCAAGGAGGACAGCAGTGGTTGACGTGGCTGAAGATGCTGGACCAGGAGGAGGATGGTGGCTTTGAGTTTGTGTGCTGCTTGTACTCATGCATTGATCCCATTGGCATTTGTGTTGTGAGATCATGTGCCTTCGCAAAGCAGTTGTACCAAGGTGGGTGTTGGACTTCCCACGACTCAGTTTCTTTTGGCACAGGTTGCAAATGGCATTGCTGTTATCAGAGGAAGACACACAAAAGAAATGCCACACTGCTGAGCTTTGCAATGACGGCATTCTGGTGGTGGCAACAGCATGCGTTGATTGGTGTGCTGTCTGGCTGACCCCGGGTGCCGATACATGCTGTCTGACTGTGCCACTAGCTCCTTGCGACGACCTCACACTGCTTCCAACTCGTCTCCTCCTTCTCTCTGTCTCCCCTTCTGAACTTTCCCCCTCTTCTTCTTCTCTTCGAGCAGGCACCCACGTGGCATCCACGGACACATCGTCATCACCAACCACTTCACTTGTATCTGACACCTCAGCAAAGGAAGCAGCAGCGGGTACAACATCATCATCATCATCACACTGTACGTCCATGTGTGTAATGCTGCCTGACTGAGACATATCCCTGTTATCTACATCCTCTGGCAATAATGGTTGTGCATCACTAATTTCATCTAACTGATGTGTAAATAACTCCTCTGACGGATCAAGTGAAGCGGCTGTGGTGGTAGTGATGGTGGTGGCGGCGGGCGGGAGAGTGGTAACTTGAGAGCAGGTGACCGAAGCTGAGCTGGAGGAGGATGGTGCGTCAAGGTTCTTAGCGGAAGCTGTTGAATATTGGGTGTCCTGTGTAAGCCAGTCATCTATGTCCTCAGAATTTTTTGGGTTCAGGGTATGTGGCCTCTGAACACTGGTCATCATTCCAGGGCCAGTGGAAATCACAGCACCACGACCACGACGGCCCCTGCGGGGTGGCCTGCCTCTGCCTGTCATTTTTTTTAGATAAGTGGTACTATGCGTGCAAGGTACTGTGCCACCCTATATAAGTGGTGGGCAGTGGACACAGTACAGTCTGTGGGCCAGACACTCACAGGCTTGCAACTGCGATTATATTTATTACAGAGAAAAAATAAATATACTTTTTTTTATCTGCAAGGTATTGTGACACCCTGTAACGGTATGAGTGGTGGCCTAGCCAGTGGCCACAGTACAGTCTGTGGGCCAGACACTCACTGGCTTGCAACTGCGATTATATTTATTACAGAGAAAAAAAAAATTGACTTTAGTTTTATCTGCAAGGTATTGTGACACCCTGTATGAATGGTGTGCACACAGTACAGTCTGTGAGCCTGCAGCCTCTCACTGTCTGGCAACTGCGATTATATTAAAAAAAATAATAATAAATTGACTTTTTTTATCTGCAAGGTATTGTGACACCCTGTATGAATGGTGTGCACACAGTACAGTCTGTGAGCCTGCAGCCTCTCACTGTCTGGCAACTGCGATTATATCACAGAGAAAAAATAAATTGACTTTTTTTATCTGCAAGGTATTGTGACACCCTGTATGAATGGTGTGCACACAGTACAGTCTGTGGGCCTGCAGCCTCTCACACACGGGCAGGCAACTGCAATATATATATATATATATATATATATATATATATATATTTAAAAAAAACAGACTGATGTGCCAGCCCTAAAAAGGGCTTTTTGGGGTGCTGTCAGGATGCTGTCCTTACAGTAGATAAGTCTGTGGACACAGAACACTGCCCTAGCTATCAATTTCCCTATTAAATCAGCAGCAGCTACACTGTCCCTACTCTCACTAAGAATGCAGCTTCCGAATGAATCTAAAATCGATGCTGTCCAGGAGGTGGGAGTGTCTGGGAGGGAGGGTCCGCTGCTGATTGGCTGGAATGTGTCTGCTGACTGTGAGGTACAGGGTCAAAGTTTGCTCAATGATGATGTATAGAGGGCGGACCGAACATCGCATATGTTCGCCTGCTGCGGCGAACGCAAACAAGCCATGTTTGCCGTGAACTGTTTACCGGCAAATAGTTCGAGACATCACTAATGATCAGTTGATCAGAGGGTGACTTTGGACGTCCAGCAATTAACTACAACCGTACAGCAAGACATACATCCCTCTGCAGTGCCATCTATTGGAAAATTGAGGATTACATAATTTTAAAACTGGTGAGCTTCTTTTATAATACATGTAGAAGTAGAGATGTTCTTTATATATGCCCTTCACTCTGACTAATAGATGAAGGCCTTCAATGAGATCCCCCCCCCCCCCCAATAATTCAGAATTCCTTAATAGAGTACTTGAAATTGTACAAATTAGCTACAATAAGACACATTAGAACAGTGTTTGATTGGAATTCAATGTGACAGATTTTTCCTTTTTTCGTTATCAAGCATAAGAACTGTACAAAGAACTCATTAACCTTGAAAAGCAAATTCTGTATTAATGGTAGCTCACAAACCTCCTCAGTGTGATGTGTGTAAATAGATTCCTGGTCCAGGGATACGGCATCATTTAAATAAATAATTGTCACCTATAACACTTAATGTGTTTAGAAAAATGTCTTGCGTACTGCATTAGAAATTTCGGCCTGAAATAATCAGCTTGAATTAAAATATAAAATATTACTATGTAAACATGTTTGGAAAGTTGCATGAATGTTCCACTGAGTTGTTTTAATCTTGGTGAGCCATGATAACTCATGGAAACCCAAAGGCAATGTATTGGGATCCTCACGGGTGGGCATATGGTCAGGGGGTGGGGATATAATATCTAGTGCTATTACCTGTCACCTCTCCTGACATTTCAGTTTTTGCAAAAAAAAAACCACTCGTATTTATTTTATTTTAACAATTCTGAATTATCTTTTCTTAGAACTTTAAGAATACATTGAGTACAGAGTGTTACCATTCCTCCTGTGAACATATTTGAAAAGCTAATCTGCTTTTAAGTAGAATTTGATAAAAATGGTTAGTAACTTTGCACACAAATTATTAAATTAATAGTACAGTATGTACCTGTGAATATG
The DNA here is from genome assembly GCF_014858855.1 of Bufo gargarizans. NCBI lineage: Eukaryota > Metazoa > Chordata > Amphibia > Anura > Bufonidae > Bufo > Bufo gargarizans. The sequence continues at coordinate 45,170,534 of NC_058084.1, forward strand.
AGAAACTTTGTAAGAAATCTTATCAGAGAAAAATGCCTCTCCCCCCCCCCCTTTTCCTCCAAGCTAACGTCATCCGTCTTGTGAGATCAAGACAAACTGTGTGCTCATTCCTCCTCCCCCTCCCCTCTACACAGTCTTCTATGAGTATTAGAAATGAGCGAAATTCTCCAAAATTCGATTTGGCCGGTTTGCTGAATTTCTTGAAAAAAATTGGTTTGATCCGAATTTATTCGTGGCGAATCGGGTTACGAAATTTATATTTCCTGGCTGCAGAGAGCCTTTATAGTGGTGTAGAACACTGTGCCTTGCAGTAACACGTATAGGGAGTCTGCTGTGGTAGTTAAACAATACTGTGAGTCAGTATGAAATGTAGATGACAGGAGTCACTCTTAGAATCACTGCACACTTCACTTATTTGGGCAGGTATGGGGCCAAAAACTGACCAAATAACTCAAGTGTGAACTTTTACACTGTCGGCAGCTGAATCCACATACTGAAGATGTCTACAGAACCTGTTCTATTAAACTTATACAAGTAGAGCCCCCTGACAGAGTGTAGAGGGTGTCAGCAGTAAGTTTGTGTTGACGTCACAGATTATTTTGCCCTTCCTCTGATCCGTCAGAATAATAACCCCCAAAAAACTGATCCTGTCTGTGGGGCATCCGCCTTCAGTCAGCATTTGGTCAGTAATCCATCAGTATTGCTACAGCCAAAAAAAACTGAAGTGGATCCAAAGCAGAGATGACACGTGAATGGAATATTTGCATGTCTTCTGTGTTTTGTACCTACTCCTGCTTTTGGCTAAAAAATCATAAGCCAATTCTGATGAAAAATAGGGACCATGTCATGAAGGACTTACAGCTGTTACATAGACAGGATCCGTTGTGCATCTCATTTTTCCTTTCTTCTGACGGATCAGAAGAAGGGTCAAATAATTGATGTCAACCTGGCCGAAAGGCAAAATAGTGGCCCAAACATGAAGGGTGGGAACAGCATGAGAAGTCCACAGTGTCCCTATGACATAGTGATGAGGTGGAAGCAGCATGAGGAGGCCACAGAGCGGCACGATGACAGTGTGAAGGTGGCAGCAGCATCAGGAGGCCACAGAGTGGCACAATGACAGTGTGGAGGTGGCAGCAGCATCAGGAGGAGGCCACAGGGTGGAACAATGACAGTGTGAAGGTGGCGGCAGCATCAGGAGGCCACAGAATGGAACAATAACAGAGTGTGGAGGTGGTGGCAGCAGCAGCATGAGGAGACCAGAGTGGCACAATGACAGTGTGGAGGTGGCAGCAGCATGAGGAGACCACAGAGCAGCACAATGACAGAGTGTGGAGGTGGCAGCAGCATAATCAGGAGGCCACAGAGTGGCACAATGACAGAGTGTGGAGGTGGCAGCAGCAGAATCAGGGGGAGGCCACAGGGTGGCACAATGACAGTGTGGAGGTGGCGGCAGCAGCATCAGGAGGAGGCCACAGAGTGGCACAATGACAGTGTGAAGTTGGCAGCAGCATGAGGAGAATAAAACATTATGAAGACCTCAGTGCACTATGGTCAAGGGTGCCAAGGTAAGGACCACACTTCCAAATAAACCACCAATATACCATGTGGACCAGGTATCCTTAACAACATAAATTATAACTTTTTACTAGATATGCCATAATATTATCAATAACAAACAAAAACCGTGAGTAAATCAACAAAAGACTGAATCTCTATCAACACACCCAAATGCTGTCTGATCTAAGTAATATTTCAAGGTTCAATCTTGCCACCTTCAGACGTGTGATTGGAATGTATCCTAAAATACAGTGGTCAAGAATACTGATGACTGGTGCTCTGCAGGTAAACAGCATGTATAATCATCTATGCCACCCTAATGCTAGTGCCCTCGTTAAGCAGAGTGGGGGGGGGGGGGCTATTTGAATGGCTGCCTAACAGACACAGAGCTCCATCCCCCCTTTTAAAGTGCGCGTTGCTTTACCGCCCCATCCCGCTTCCTTGAAGCACGCAGTGACGTGCTCCTGGAACGCACAGCGTGCGTTCCACAAACCGGAAGTCGAGGTCATGTGATCGCGGGGACGCCCGCCGCACAGTGAAGCCCGAACACTTCGTCCTCTGTTGCTAAGTGACCAGAAGGGTGCCGGATCCAGCCCACTTGCTGTCACAGATATTGGACAGCCGTTCTACAATAACTTGGAGTCAAGAACAGACTCATTGATGGATTTAAAGGGGCTGGCTCTTCAAACAGGAAAATGTAGATACAATTATTGGTATATACAATTTAACAAACTTAGCTAGAAGAACCAGAGGTAATTTGTACCTAAACTATAATATATTAACAGTGTTTAGTGTTTAAAGTATCATCTTGTCACTATTATAGTCAGTGGCGACTCTAGGAACAATATATGGGGGGGGCACATAAGACACCACAGTCAAAAATGGGGGGGGGGGGGGCAGTAATAATTTTCACCACTTAATCATACTACTGAAAAACATTCAAAATAAGTATATATCAATGAAGATTACAAAATACGAGAGTATTGCATTATGCAGGGATACATTTATAATAAAACAATTTACTTACAAAAGAAGCTATTCAGTCGTCTGCTGTGCCGTCCTCTGCTTGCTTCCGCGGATTCTTTCCCCTCCTTTCTGTCTCTCCTCAGTGCACAGGCGCATTGTTATGGGGTATCTGTGGATGACACAGTGTTATGGGGCATCTGTGGATGACACTGTTATTGGGAGATCTGTGGATGACACTGTTATTATGCCTCTCATTAGCCCCCATTATGCCTTTCATCACCCTAATATGAGCCCCCGTGCCCCTCATTAGCCCCCATATCAGTCATTATGCCTAATTAGCCCCATTATGAGCCCTTATGCCTTTCATTAGCCCCCATTATGCCTCTCATTAGCACCCATATAAGCCCTTATGCCTCATTAACCCCCATTATCAGCCCCTATGCCTCATTAGCCCCCATTATCATCCCTTATGCCTCATTAGCCCCCATATGCCTCTCATTAGCCCCCAATATATCTCTCATTAGCCCCCATTATGCCTCTCATTAGCGCCCATTATGCCCCCAGCAACCTAATTTTTTATAAAATAAAAAAACACTTACCTCTCTGCTCCTGGACGCTGCTGCTCCTCGCCGCCCCGTGATTTTCTTTCTCCTGATATTGGCTCTCAGCTGTGCGCTCTGAACTGGCGCACACAGCGTGAAGTCACAAAGCGACTCATGCTGTGTGCAGCCCTGCACAGCCGAGGACCAGGAAGCGGTCAGTACAGAGCGCTGACCGCTTCCTGGTCCTCCGGTACTAATAATCGCTTCCAAAATGGAAGTGCTTTATTAGTATTTGCCGGCCAGCGGGGCTCAGGAGGCAGCTGCCTTGGGTCCCCCAGGAGCAACTGGGCCCGAGGCAGCTGCCGCGCGTTAAAGACGGCATTGGTTTTAAAGGGGAATCAGCAGGGGGGGGGCACCCGGGGGGGCAGGGAATAACCTAGGTGGGGCAATTGCCCGCCCCCCCTGTAGCGACACCACTGATTATAGTGTACTTAAGACCACAACATACGTATAGAGTATATATAACCCACGGACATGATAGATATCCATGATAAGATGATAACTGATAGGATAATACAACACCCTACAAAAAGTAGAAGGGACATTAGTCCTCAGGGTCAATTTAACATAAAGACCCCTTTATATAAAGCAGCTAAAATTCTGCGGTTCATTTAATCCATTGGGATGTACTGTTTTTAGGTAATAGATCCACTTAGCCTCACACTGGAGAAATTTCTGAACCCAGTTACCTCCTCTTATCGGTCTTTTAATCAACTCAATGCCCATAAACGAGAGACATTCCATTTTGACCTCATGTTCATTTCTCACATGGGAGACGGAGGTATCTCTTGAATTTGCTATATCACCCAAATGTTCTCCATTCTCCGCCTGTATATGACACCTTTGGATTTACAGTTTATGAAATCCCTGATCTCATACATCCTCCTCGTGTTATTGCTTACAAACGTTTTCCCACATTTCATGTATTTACAGGCTACGCACCCGGAACATCTGTAATTGCCACACAGCCGTTTATCCAACCAGGTTCTTCGTGTTGGAGCAGCCATAAAGTCGCTTTTAACCAGTTGGTCCTGTACAGTCTGTCCTCTTCTATAGGTAATACTGGGATGTTCCTTAGTTACCTCACAGATATCAGGGTCCATTCTAAGGACATGCCAGTATTTGCGGATGACCTCCCTCACACTGGTCGAGGCCTCATCATAAGTGCTGATCAGGCGAATATCCTGTGTGTTGTTTTGAGCCCCCACAGTTATTGAATTACTGGGATTGAGTAGAGACGTACGGTCCCGAGCCGCCTGATACGCCGGTTTCAGTGTACCTAGGGGTAACCACGCTCTAGGAAATGAGTTCTCAAGTGAGCCGACTTTTCTAGAAAGTCGAAGTGCTGAGGGCAGTTCTGCCGCATCCTCAAGTATTGGCCGCGTGGAATCCCCTTCCGCAGTGGGAATGGATGGCTACTCTCCCACCGCAGGAGGGAATTCGTAGATGTTGGTTTCCGAAAAATGGGCGTGTCTAGTGTACCATCTAAGGTTGAGAAAACCCGAACTGTAAAGTTTGGGTTCGTACTGAACTTTAGGATTTTTTGCACCCCGAACCCAAACATTTCAGTAAAAGTTTGGGTTCGTTGTTCGGCTATTTTATGGCGCTTTTTGAAAGGCTGCAGAGCAGCCAATCAACAAGTGTTTAACTCTGTGCCCTTAGAAGCCATCACAGCCATGCCTACTAATGGCATGGCTGTGATTGGCCAGTGCAGCATGTGACCCAGCCTCTATATAAGCTGGAGTCATGTAGCGCTGCACGTCACTCTGCTGTGTTTAGTGTAGGGAGAGGATGCTGCTGCTGCGAGGGAGAGAATAGGAAAGAATCTTTAATAAGAAGTGCTTGTTAACTCAGCGATCTACATAGATTTAGTTTTGTGGGTGCAGTGCACAATCTTTTTACCCTGCACTGAGCCCAGTGACACAGAAAAATATCTTTTATCCGTCCGTTAGTTAGGTGGGCGTCGGCGGCCATTTTATGCAAGCTCAGTGCACCAGCACAGCATATGTGCATTTGTGACATTCAAATCCAAGCTTGAAATACTGCAATAATAATCTGGGTTTAAAAAAACAAATTTTGGCAATATCCTACATCTGGTGCCTTTGCAGCATTAGTGTGCAATTTAAGCTAGAAATACAGCAATAATTTTCTGGGTTTTAAAAAAAAACCTTTTTGGGCAAAATACTCTTGCTGCATCTGTCAGTGTAAAATTGAAGCGTTATATACGGCTGTCATATTCTGTTAGTAAAAAAACACCTACAGACGTGGACAAAATTGTTGGTACCCTTTGGTCAATGAAAGAAAAAGTCACAATGGTCACAGAAATAACTTTAATCTGACAAAAGTAATAATAAATTAAAATTCTATAAATGTTAACCAATGAAAGTCAGACATTGTTTTTCAACCATGCTTCAACAGAATTATGTAAAAAAATAAACTCATGAAACAGGCATGGACAAAAATGATGGTACCCCTAACTTAATATTTTGTTGCGCAACCTTTTGAGGCAATCACTGCAATCAAACGCTTCCTGTAACTGTCAATGAGACATCTGCACCTCTCAGCAGGTATTTTGGCCCACTCCTCATGAGCAAACTGCTCCAGTTGTGTCCGGTTTGAAGGGTGCCTTTTCCAGACTGCATGTTTCAGCTCCTTCCAAAGATGCTCAATAGGATTGAGGTCAGGGCTCATAGAAGGCCACTTTAGAATAGTCCAATTTTTTCCTCTTAGCCATTCTTGGGTGTTTTTAGCGGTGTGTTTTGGGTCATTGTCCTGTTGCAAGACCCATGACCTGCGACTGAGACCAAGCTTTCTGACACTGGCTAGTACATTTCTCTCTAGAATTCCTTGATAGTCTTGAGATTTCATTGTACCCTGCACAGATTCAAGACACCCTGTGCCAGACGCAGCAAAGCAGCCCCAGAACATAACAGAGCCTCCTCCATGTTTCACAGTAGGGACAGTGTTCTTTTCTTGATATGCTTCATTTTTTCGTCTGTGAACATACAGCTGATGTGCCTTGGCAAAAACTTCGATTTTTGTCTCATCTGTCCACAGGACATTCTCCCAGAAGCTTTGTGGCTTGTCAACATGTAGTTTGGCATATTCCAGTCTTGCTTTTTTATGATTCGTTTTCAACAATGGTGTCCTCCTTGGTCGTCTCCCATGTAGTCCACTTTGGCTCAAACAACGACGGATGGTGCGATCTGACACTGATGTTCCTTGAGCATGAAGTTCACCTTGAATCTCTTTAGAAGTCTTTCTAGGCTCTTTTGTTACCATTCGGATTATCCGTCTCTTAGATTTGTCATCAATTTTCCTCCTGCGGCCACGTCCAGGGAGGTTGGCTACAGTCCCATGGATCTTAAACTTATGAATAATATGTGCAACTGTACTCACAGGAACATCTAGTTGCTTGGAGATGGTCTTATAGCCTTTACCTTTAACATGCTTGTCTATAATTTTCTTTCTGATCTCTTGAGACAGCTCTTTCCTTTGCTTCCTCTGGTCCATGTCGAGTGTGGTACACACCATATCACCAAACAACACAGTGATTACCTGGAGCCATATATATAGGCCCAATGGCTGATTACAAGGTTGTAGACACCTGTGATGCTAATTAGTGGACACACCTTGAATTAACATGTCCCTTTGGTCACATTATGTTCTGTGTTTTCTAGGGGTACCATCATTTTTGTCCATGCCTGTTTCATGAGTTTATTTTTTTACATAATTCTGTTGAAGCATGGTTGAAAAACAATGTCTGACTTTCATTGGTTAACATTTATAGAATTTTAATTTATTATTACTTTTGTCAGATTAAAGTTATTTCTGTGACCATTGTGACTTTTTCTTTCATTGACCAAAGGGTACCAACAATTTTGTCCACGTCTGTATTTGGGCAAAGTACTTAATATTGCAGCCTTTGATGCATCTGTTATTGTTAAAAACAAGCTTGAAATAATTCAATAAATTTCTGGGTTTTAAAATACACCCATTTTTGGCAATACCCTCCATCTAGGGCCTCTGCCGCATTACTCAGTGTGCAATTTAAGCTAGAAATACAGCTATAATTTTCTGGGTTTTAAAAAACACAATTTTTGGGCAAAATACTTAATTTTACACCCCCTGCTGCATCTGTACGTGTGAAATTCAAGCGTTATATATACTCTTCTCATATTCTTTTATTAAAAAAAACACCCTTTTTGGCCAAAATACTCAATTTGCAGCATTGTCTGCATCTATCAGTGTGAGATACATGCTTTAGATACTGCTGTGCAATTCTGGTATAAAAAAAACACCCATTTTGGGCACAATACTTAATTTGCGGCCTTGTCTGCATCTGTACGTGTGAAATTCAAGCGTTATATACTGCTGTACTATTCTGTTATTCAAAAAACAACCTTTTTGGGCAAAATACTTTAATTTGCGGCCTTGTCTGCATCTGTCAGTGTGAGATACACGCTTTAGACACTGCTGTGCTATTCTGCATTATAAAAACACCTATTTTGGGCATAAAATAATAATTTTGCAGCCCTTGCTGCATCTGTCATTGTGAGATACACCCTTTAGATACTTTTGCTCTATTCTGCTATTACAAAAAACACCCATTTTGGGCAAGATCCTAAATTTGAGAAATATGAGGAGAGCATCAAATAAGGGACATGGCCCCGGTCGTGATGCTGCTGGTGGAGCTTCTGTTGCAGGGAGAGGACGTGGTGGATCTGTGCCAGCTACACGCACAAGTGAAACACCTTCCTCAGGTGCGAGTAGGCGACAGAACATTCAGCGGTATTTGGTTGGGACTAATGCGGCTCTACGAATGGTGAGGCCAGAACAAGTACAGATGATAGTAGATTGGGTTGCTGACAGTGCCTCCAGTTCCTTTACATTGTCTCCCATCCAGTCTCCGGTTGAAAGATCAGAGTTGGCACCTGCAGCCGATGTCCATCAGTCTTTCACCTCAGCCCCTTGCAAATCAGCGAAGCAGTCTGAGCCCCAAGTCATGCAGCAGTCTCTTCTGCTTTTTGATGACTCTGTTAGCAGGGTTTTCCAGGGCCATCCACCTAGCCATGCCCCAGAAGTGGAAGATATTGAGTGCACCAATGCCCAACCACCTATGTTTCAAGATGAGTACATGGGAGGACCACCGCAGCACGTCTCGGATGATGACGAAACACAGGTGCCAACTGCTGTGGCTTTCGAAAATGTGCAGACCAACAAGGAGGGCAGGGGTGAAGACTGGGTGGAAGATGATGTGGAGGACGATTAGGTCCTCGACCCCACATGGAATCAAGGTCATGCGAGTGACATGTGTAGTTCGGAGGAAGAGGCGGTGGTTGCACAGAGCCACCAGCACAGTAGAAGAGAGAGCAGGGTGCAAAAGTGGAGCGGCCGTCCCATAGACAGTACCGCTGCTACTGCCCACCGCAGCAAGGGACCGAGCACACCAAAGCCAGCTCCAAAGAGATCTCTGGCGTGGCAGTTCTTCAGACAATGTGTTGACGACAAGACACGAGTGGTTTGCACGCTGTGCAATCAGAGCCTGAAGCGAGGCATAAACGTTTTCAACTTGAGCACAACCTGCATGACCAGGCATCTAAGTGAAAAGCACGAGCTGCAGTGGAGTAGACACCTCAAAAACCAAGAAAGGTCTCTGGCTCCTCCTGCTTCCTCTTCTGCTGCAGTCTTGGCCTCTTCATCCACCTCCGGAGTGACAGTGCCACCTGCCACTCCGCAAACAGAGGATCTGCCAGCAACACCACCTCCTTGGTCTCCACAATGTCCCACGGAAGCGTTCAGCTCTCTATCTCCCAAACACTGGAGCGGAAGAGGAAGTACCCCCCTACACACCCGCGATCCCAGGCCCTGAATGCCAGCATTTCAAAATTACTGGCATTTGAAATGCTGTAATTGCGTCTGGTGGAGACGGACAGTTTTAAAAGCCTTATGGCGGTGGCTGTCCCACAGTACGTCGTGCCCAGCCGCCACAACTTTTCCAGGCGTTCCATTCCTTCCCTGCACAACCAAGTGTGGGACAAAATCAGGTGTGCACTGCGCAACGCCATGTTTGGCAAGGTCCACCTAACTACGGATATGTGGACCAGTAAGCACGGTCAGGGACGCTATATATACATATCAGCACACTAGGTAAATGCAGTGGCAGCTGGGCCTGAGGCGGATAGCAGTTTGGCGTATGTCCTTCCACCACCGAGGATTGCAGGGTGATTCAGTTTGCCTCCTGTTGCTTCCTCATCCTCTACCGGCTCCTCATCTGGTGGGCGTAACACCTTCACCACCAACTTCAGCACAGCCAGGGGTAAACGACAGAAGGCAGCTTTAAAACGTATCTGTTTGGGGGACAAACCCCACACCGTGCAAGAGTATTGGAGGGTTAGCATGGCCGAAATGTCGAAAAGCTTTGTCAGCACACCACAACATCCAGCACCACCAGCTGATATGGAACATCTTAGCAGGAGGCAGCATTTCAGCAACATGGTGGAGCAGTATGTGTGCACACGCCTACACGTACTGAATTACGGATCTGCCCCCTTTAACTTCTGGGTCTCCAAATTGGGCACATGGCCTGAGATTGCCCTTTATGCCTTGGAGGTGCTGGCCTGCCCTGCAGCCAGTGTATTGTCTGAACGTGTGTTTAGCACGGCAGGGGGCGTCATCACAGACAAGCACAGCCGCCTGTCCACAGCCAATGTGGACAAGCTCACATTCATTAAAATGAACCAGTCATGGATCCCACAGGACTTGTCCGTACCTTGTGCAGAATAGACATGTATGCCGGCCTTAACCAGCCATTGTTATACTACAGCGCAATTGCTCATTGTTGTATTTTGGATATTTCACACTCTTTTGGAGTGTACCCTAATTAAAAAAATTAAATAATTAAAACCAAATACCAGTGTTAGCTACCTCGTCCTCCTTCCTCGCCTCTTCCACCTACACCGCTACGTCCACCGCCTCCTCAAACTCCTACTCCATATGGACCTCCACCTCATAAATCAAGTTTTTTTTTTTTATTTGTGCGTATTTTATTTTATTTTATGTCATTTCACTAATTTGGGTGTGATATACCCCTGCTGTACCTAGTAGACAGGTAAAAATATTTCACTAATTTGGCTAATTTTTGGGTGAAATTCTCAAATTGTTGGCTGTGATATACCACTGCTATACCTAGTAGACAGGTAAAAAAAAAAAACATTAATTAGTCTGTTACATATTCGGGTGAAATTCACCAATTTTTGGGTGTGATATACCACTGCTATACCTAGTAGACAGGTAAAAAAAAAATCATTAATTTGTCTGTTACATATTCAGGTGAAATTCACCAATTTTTGGGTCTGATATACCCCGGCTGCACCTAGTAGACAGGTAAAAACATTTCACTAATTTGGCTGTTACATTTTTGGGTGAAATTCACAAATTTTTGGCTGTAATATACCACTGCTATACCTAGTAGACAGGTAAAAAAAAATCATTAATTTGTCTGTTACATATTCGGGTGAAATTCACCAATTTTTGGGTGTGATATACCCCTGCTCTACCTAGTAGACAGGTAACATTTCACTAAATTGTCTGTTACATATTCGGGTGTAACTCACCAATTTTTGAATGTGATATACCACTGCTATACCTAGTAGACGGGTAAAAAAAGTCACTAATTTGTCTGTTACATATTCGGTTGAAATTCATAAATTTTTGGGTGTGATATACCCCGGCTGTACCTAGTAGACAGGTAAAAACATTTCACTAATTTGTCTGTTACATTTTCGGGTGATATTCACAAATTTTTGGCTTTGGTATACCACTGCTATACCTAGCAGACAGGTACAAAAATGTCATAAATGTGTCTGTTACATATTCGGGTGAAATTCACAAATTTTTGGTTGTGATACACCACTGCTATACCTAGTAGACAGGTAAAAAAATTGTTAATTTGTCTTTTACATATTCGGTTGAAATTCACCAATTTTTGGGTGTGATATACTCCTGCTCTACCTAGTAGAGAGGTAACATTTCACTAATTTGTCTGTTACATTTTCGGGTGAAATTCACCAATTTTTGGGTGTGATATAACACTGCTATACCTAGTAGACAGGTAAAAAAAATTCACAAATTTTTCTGTTACCTTCTTGGGTGACATTTTACAATTTTTGCTGTGAATAAACCCCTGATCTGCATAGGGGACAGGGACCGAAATTTTGAAAAATGATCTGTTCCATTGGTGGGTGACATTAACCCATTTCTGGCGATGAAAAACCTTTGCTCTGCATAGGTCACAGGGAATTAAATGTCATTCACCTACTTAAGGTGCCCAAGGGGACGTCGCTTCATACAGTGTGCCCGGCTGCACCCATCTCCGTCTGGTGCCCAGCGCCGCCTTCCCAGTTGAAATCGCCGCCCTCCCTGTCTATAGTGCCGCCTTCCTCACCTCAGCGCCGCCTCCGCAATCGTCCGGTCCCTCAGGTTATGCCTAGTGCGCACGCACGGGATCTGGCAGAGGGACCGGACGATTGCGGAGGCGGCGCTGAGGTGAGAAAGGCGGCACTATAGACAGGGAGGGCGGAGATTTCAACTGGGAAGGCTGCGCTGGGCACCAGACGGAGATGGGTGCACCGGGGCACACTGTATGAAGCGACGTCCCTTTGGGCACCTTAGGTAGGTGAATGACAGGTTATAAAAACCTGTTTTATCTGCTAATAGAGACACAGGCAGATTTAATAAGGACAGTTTTGGATTCAGGTTATTAGTACGGACCTGGCCATATGTTTAGGTTATAGGCCTAAAATGTCATGACAGAATCCCTTTAATTGGCCCTTTAATTCCTTCTGCTTTAATAACTTGTCCCACATTTCAGCTCGATCACATTGCAGCCATTGACCTCCCTTGGATGTGGTATCCCTTTTCTCACGCTCCCTCTCCGGCATGGAACTCTGATTCGCCGATAACCGTGATCAACATGGTAGACTCAGAAAAGAACTTCGAAAGTTGATAGAGAAGATATCCATATGGATGGTGGACGTCGCGGGGACATGCGATCAGGCAGAAGTTATCTAGAGTCAACAGAGCGGCAGCAGGGCCTCTCCTGTCTAACGTTTACAAATCCAAAATACCCCAGTGACATTCCCTATAATTTTTTACTGATCATTCCAATAACAGGGCATCTTAAGAGTCCTGTATTGTTATTTATCGTCACTACCTCCCCGAGTCGGGAGTGGGTAATTGCCCAGTGCCCCCTCCTTTCCTTCAATTCTACCATTTTAATTGGATTGTGAACATCACTGGGACGTGCGACATGGTGGGGCAGTATGTGTGCACACGCCTACACAAACTGACTGATGGGTCTGCCCCCTGCAACTTTGGGGTCTCCAAATTGGGCACATGGTCTGAGTTTGCCCTTCACACCTTGGAGGTGCTGGCCTGCCCTGCAGCCAGTGTATTGTCTGAATGTGTGTTTAGCACGACTGGAGGGGGTTATCACAGGTTATACTTCCCAATGTTTTGGGGTGTACCCTAATTTAAAAAAAAAAAATTTAAACCAAAAAGCAGTGTAGGCTACCTCATCCTCCTCCACCGCCGCTTCCACCTACACCGCCACATCCACTGCCTCCTCAACCTCCTACTCCATATAGAGCTCGTCCTCCTAGATCAAGATGATAATTTTTTATTTTTACATATTTTATGTTATTTAAAGTCATTTCTCTATCCACAGTTCGGGTCCCCATTAACTTCAATAGGGTTCAGGTTAGGGGTCAAGTTCGGGTCAAGTTCAGGTCCCGAACTTGACATTTTTTGGTGAAGTTCGGCGGAACCCATCGAACCCGAACATCCAGGTGTCCGCTCAACTCTAGTACCATCCAATTTTTTTGTGATACAAATATCCAAAAAGGGCAGACTCCGGACTGCCCTTCCAGACAACAAAAACAATGTCGTCAATGAAGCGTGCCCACATCTGGATCTGGTGTGTTTCCATTATGGTGTCATCCCTGAAGACAGATGTGTTCTCCCACCAGCCCAGGAACACCCTTGCATATGATGGGGCACAGGGACTGCCCATCGCTGTGCCCTTCAGCTGGTGGTAGAACCTACCATTAAACAAGAAGTAATTAGGGCCTTGACATCTATGCTCCCCAATATACATCTCTCTTCCAATTTAATCCCCTCAATTTGTTTTAAAAGCTCACCCGTGTCTCTAACATAAGATGGAAGGGAAAGTACAAAGGGAGACAATATCTTGTGAATATAGATGCCTTAATTCTGGCCTAGGCTATCAACTCCTGAGACAATCGGGCACCCCTTCAGCGGTTTATACCCCTTATGCACTTTCGGGAGGAAATAAAAGGTAGCTATCCGGGGGTGCTGCGGAAAGAGAAAATCATATTCATCCTGATTGATGAGTTTATTCATTTTGGCTGTGTTTAGGAGATTTTTTAATTCCTGTTTATATTCCACTGTGGGATCTCTCGCTAATATTTTATAACTGTCCTGTGGGGCTAATAGTCAGGGCCGGCATCATAACCCGGCATCCCCAGGCAAGTGCCGGGGCCCAATGCTCCTGGGGGGGCCCACTGATCTGCTATGAGCACTTCCATCAATACAGATGGGAGCTCTCACTGCTGTCATTTCACTTACGCAGTACCCCTCTGGTGGGCCCTCTGAGCTGCAGAGACTCAGACACGCTCCCTCTACACAGGACATGCCCCCTCCACACAGAACACGCCCCCTCTACACAGAACACGCCCCCGCTACACAGAACACGCCCCCTCTACACAGGACACATGCTGCCTGAGGAGAGAGACCGGAGGGCTGGAGCAGAGAAGTGTGAAGACAGTCTGTGAGTGAGTCTGCACTGTGACTGTCTCTTGTCTGTGGGACAGAAGGGGGGGACTCTTCGATCGGCTGCTGCTTCTATTTAGTTGTGTTACTGTTTTATTAAGCAGTTTGTCTCCATGACACCTGCCCCCCCCTCACATATCCTGTCCTATCTCATCCTCATGGAGCCCCTGCTGTCTCCTTTCCTCCCTCATGTATCCAGAGCTCCTGTTTCACCCTCCGATCTCCTATTGCTGCCCTGCACAGACCTCCTGCCCCTACTTCTTGTATGAATCCCCCTCAGAGCCCCTTCCCCCTACTTGCTGTGTCCACTCCTCCCGTCCATCCAGGACTCCTGTCTCACTCCTCTGCCTCTCATTATGGTGGCATCTGAACAGCATTCACTATAAGGACCTTCTAACGTCACAGGGTCATGTGACTGTGCCCCCCCACCCCGTACTGTGCCCCTTTATACCCTGCATTGTGCCCTCTTACCACACCCTGTGCAGTGCCCATAGTCATTCCCTGTACTGTGCCCTCTTATACCCTTTTATCCGGTCACTGTATGGTGGTTTTATCATTGTATGGCGGTGTTATCACTATATGGCGGCGGTATCCAATAACTGCATGGCCATAACTGTATCCCCTTCCATGCCCACACCACTTTTTTTAGACCTGGCATGAGCGGGAAAAGATACAGATTGCGGTGCTAAGGACCTTTGCGCCACAATCTGTGTCAGAAATACGCCTAATATAGACGTATTTCTATATAATAAATGACCCCCTAATTGTATTATTATTCGGGGGTAGGGCTAATATCTTTATAGTATATAGATTCTAGTGTATTATACTGTCTGTATTTCCCAGTAGAAAATGATCCTTGGTAAACATAGTCCTCATCCCTGACCACCAGGACCAGGTAACCAGGTAGCGCTCTGTCAGTACATGGCGGCCTCCCCTCTCCGCCACGCTGCTCCGCTGTGTACTGGGGCTTATTCTGACACTAGGGCTGGGTTCACATCCCATTTGTGCCATCCATTTAATGTATACCAAAAATGTATGTGTTAACAGATGCCTCAGACTGATGCCGTACAGTGGCGTCCGGTCACCATACAATCCTCAGACTGATGCCGCACAGTGGCGTCCGGTCACCATACAATCCTCAGACTGATGCCGCACAGTGGCGTCCGGTCACCATACAATCCTCAGACTGATGCCGCACAGTGGCGTCCGGTCACCATACAATCCTCAGACTGATGCCGTACAGTGGCGTCCGTTCACCATACAGTCCCATGGTATAAAAAACATATACGTTAACGTATGCATTTTTTACTTGACTCTGCAGGATACAAAAACATGGAGTGCTGCACATTTGTATACATCAAACCAATAGGAAAAACGTGATGTGAACACACATTGGGGGGGAGGGGGGCATACAAAAATTTGCTGTGAAGCCCAGTCAGTTCTAGCTACATCACTGCACAGCTCCTTCTCTCCTCCAGGCCTGGCTCACTGCTGCAGCGGGCGCCGGAGAGAAGGAGCGCAGGGAGCTGCGGTTAGTGAATGACAGGACCACCAGCTCCCCTGCAATGATAGGTATGTGAGGGGGCCACTGGGGGGTCATTCATCACACTGTGAGGGCCCCTTACACAGTATAATGACTCCCAGTGCCCCCCATTTAGTATAATGATCCCCATTGACCCTCCATTTAGCATAATAACCACCAGAGCCCCCATTAAATATAATAACCCCTCGTGCCCCCTCCATACAGTATAACCCCCAGTGTGGGGGCGACGGGGGTCATTATTCTGAATGGAGGGTCACTGTGGGGTCATTATACTGTGAGGGCCCTTTACATAGTATAATGACCCCCAGTGTCCCCCATTTAGTATAATGATCACCAATGACCCTCCATTCAGTATAATGACCCCCAGAGCCCCCTCCATACAGTATTCCCCCAGTGTGGGGGCTACTGGGGGTCATTATTCTGAATGGGGGCTACTGGGGGTCATTATTCTGAATGGGGGCGACTGGGGGTTATTTTTCTGAATGCAGGGCCACAGGTGGTCATTATACAGTGGGGGGGGGGAATTGGGGGTTCATTATACTGTGTGAAGGGCCACTAGTAGTCATTATACTGTGTGAAGGGCCACTAGTAGTCATTATTCTGTATAGGGGCCACTGGGGGTCATTATACAGTGTGGGAGCCACAGGGGGACATGTCAATGTAAAAAAATGCCTCATGGGGGCCCACTGGGATTTATCGCCCAAGGGCCCACATGAACCTGGAGCCGGCCCTGCTAATAGTGTTTCAGATATCAGTTTTTATATTGAGATGTATCAAGAATAAGTGTTGCTCCCTTTATCTGAGGACTTAATAACAATATTACTATTGTTAGCTAGCTCTTTTAGGGCCTTTAGTTCATCCATAGTGCAGTTAGAGGGAGCATAGTGCAGATGTGATGTCTCAAGTTCAGAACTGACGAGGTTCAAGAATACGTCAATACAATTTGTATCTCCTATCGGCGGCGTTTTTGTACTTTTTAACATTAGTGGAGTGAACGGCTCTGTAACAGTTTAACATCCCCCACCCTTTCCCTGGGGGCCCCCATTTCTAGGTTCTGCTTCTTTTCAATGTTCCGAAAATGTTTATTCCACCTTAGTTTTCTAGCGAATATGTTAACATCCACTATGGTTTTGAACAAACAGAATTTTTTTGTTGGGACAAATGTGAGCCCTTTTTAAAAAAAATTTAAATCTCTGATTGGGTAAAGAGGTGGGATGAGAGATTAATTATTTTTGGGCCTGAGTTGTTGGTACTTGTTGTTGAGTATGATTGAGTAGGAGGTAGGACGAGCTTGCGTCAAAAAAATTCTGGTTACTTCTATTGTTGGCTTTGTAGTTTCTCCTACCCCGACCTTTACCCTTTCCTGAATACTTTTTATTAATATGACTTGTAGCGGCCAGAGGAAACGCGATCCCGCGCGCAAAATGGCCGTCGCTGCTTGCTACAGTGTGTCCGCCCCAGGATCCTCTATGCACAATCTTCCAAGGAAGTGTATCAATAAAGCAGCAACATTATTACTACTCCGGTGAGTGCCGCGATCTTTTTTACACTCTCTCTCCAAATCGTGAATTATTGATTCAACCTCTACTTCGCTGAGCACCACGCAGCAGAGTACACCTAACCACATCATCGGTTTCCCATTATCGAAGGCTATATCAGTGAAGGCAGTGCCGCCTTGTATCTTTTACCTCACACGCATCATGACTTGTACTTAGTTCTTTCTCCGAGTCCGAATGTTCTGTTTTTGTAGGGGATAACTCAGTATCCCTATTCTCTGTCCTCCCTCTTACACTAACGAGTGTGTAGGCTTTATTTTCCCTAAAGTCGGCCAAATCACATACAAACTGTTTGTGCTTTCTTTCTTTTAAGTGATATTGGAAACGTTTGAGTGCAGATTGAACTTTTGCTACAAATTCAGCTTTTTGAGAACAGGATTGGTTGATATTAATTTGTTCTTTCAACTTATTATCAAGATTCTCTAAGGTTAAACGTTCCTGTACAAGTAGGATTTTCATGAAGCGAAGAGAGCTGCTCAGCAGCATCAGGAGGCAACAGAGTGGCACAATGACAGAGAGTGGAGGTGGCAGCAGCAGCAGCATCAGGAGGAGGCCACAGGGTGGCACAATTACAGTGTGGGCGTGGCAACAGCAGCATCAGGAGGCCACAGAGTGGCAAGGTGACATAGTGTTGAGGTAGCAGCTGCATCAGGAGACCACAGAGTGGTAAGGTGACAGTGTTGAGGTAGCAGCTGCATCAGGAGACCACAGAGTGGCAAGGTGACATAGTGTGGAGGAGGCAGCAGCATCAGGAGACCACAGAGTGGCAAGGTGACAGTGTGGAGGTGGCAGCAGCATCAGAAGACCACAGAGTGACCCGGTGACAGAGTGGGGAGGTGGGTGGCAATACCAGTACCAGCTGAAGATGGTGGGTAAAAGAAGGAGCACTTGGCATCAAATGTGTGGCATCAGGCATGTGGCAGCATCAGAATAGTAGCTGAGGCAGGTAGCCAGTTTTGGTGTGTAGTGTTGAGCGCGAATATTCGAATAACTTTTTTTTTTTTAGCAAATATCGCAACTTCGAGAATTTGCGAATATTTCGAATATAGTGCTATATATTCGCTATATCGAATATTCGTGAATTTTAAACATCTGAAAACATGATCCCTCACTGCTTCTTGCTTGTGGGCCAATGAGTCATTGTCCCACAAGCAAATTAAGCTGGAAGGAATAATTTTTTCATATTGAAAAAAAATTGACGAATATTATCAATAACGAATATATTCGCTATATTGCTATATATATGTTGTTTTAGAATATTCGTCATATTCTAAAACATGAATATATAGCAATTTAGCGAATATTCGTAAAATATAATCTTTTTTTAAGAGTCTTAATTTTTTTTAAATCTGAAGTTCAGAAGAGAAAAAAAGTTACAACTTTTAGGCAAAGACGATTATACCACTATATTAGCTAAATTGATTGATTCTACAATCTACATTAGTTTTTTCGAATATTCGCTATATTGCATGAAGCAATCTTGTTATTCAAATTCCCGCTTTTTTTAGCCGAAAATCGGAAATGTTATTAATGATCGCATGAGGACGCGATCTTATGAGTGACGTAATCGTGTCATGTGTCCTGGTTTTGGTTTTGGTTTTGCTACCAGTGGACTTTGGCACTCTGCCTGTACTAAAATCGGCGATCGAAAATGGGGCGAATTAGATTTAAAAAAAAGTTATTCTCACTGTAAGTAATATAGTATTACAGCACTGTATTTTATTTCCTATAACATGCATGGCAGAACAATATTTAGCAACACTCGATCTACGTCTAAATTATTTATATGTAGATTGAGTGTTGCTAAATATTCGTGTAGGCGAATAAGAGCTACATTGATACAAAAAAAATATATAATTTTCCTTCGCCGCCGCACCCCCCCCCGTGCACTGAGTATTCTTGTTACTTTGCAGCACTATGTCAGTAGCATGTATGTATGTACAACAGATAAATATCTATCACATGCACATAGCACGTCCATTTTCTTGCCATGCAAAATATACCACACACTATAGACCATACACACAATATATATAGATTTATATTTATGTCCATAAGCTTATTTTGTCAGACCAAAAGTATTTCCTGTTTCATTTAGCGCTACCCAGGGTGCACCACGGGGAGGCGAACCAGCAGTACACCCAATACCCTACCGTCACTCAACTAGACAGGTACATCGCAGCTAAGTTTACATCAGCGTTCAGCCTTTCCGTTTTCCTACTCCGTTATAGGGGCAGGAAAAATGGAAAGGACGGATTCGGCACATAACTGAGCCGAACGGAGCCTACGGACCCCATAGACCCCCATAGACTATAATGGGGTCAGTTAGGTTTCGCCCAGAGGAAGATTTTTGAAGCGGAGATAAAAATCCTGCATGCACTACTTTTGTCTCCGCTCCAAAATCATCTTCTGAGCGTAAACCTAACGGACCCCATTATAGTCTATGGGGATCTATGGGGTCTGTAGGATCCATCCTTTCCATTTTTCCTGCCCCTATAACAGAGTAGGAGAACGGAAAGGCTGAACACTGATGTGAACGAAGCCTTTGCTGGCCAATATCTGATTGCTCCGACCTCACATACATATAATCACAATACAATCCGATCTTATATTGGTAACTTTAAATCTACTATTTCCTCTTTAAAGACGTAACTGCTTTTTGCTTTTTTGTAGTGGATATTTTTTTGAATATGTGTATAATATTTTTTTTTATTATATGCTTTCATCCTTATCCTTCAGCGCTTTCTGGAGATGGGATACCCTTGGACCCGGAAAAGGGTTGAAAAAGAGGCCATTGTACGGTCTGTCCAGGCGGAATTAAAATTAAAAAGCGGGATATGGCACGACCCCAAGGCCATTCAAAAAAATATTGCGACCTTAAACGCCTACACCCAGATCAGGTCGAAGATTATGGTCGGCGATTATGCCCACGTACAATGCTTACATGACTTTTGTATCTCTCTCTACAACACTCAGTAATGTATATATTCAGTTATGCTGCTAATCCGTACAGATGTAGTATGGTTAACACACAACCTCTTAACTCAAATTTCTTAACTCATCACCTAATCTTAAAACAAAAGCCATTTAATAAAATAACTTAACGTATTTAATTGCATTAAGTTTACATAACACGTCTCATAAAGCATGTGTGTTAACTCTACTACATCCGTATTTCATCCCTTTTCAAATGATTACTTAATACCTGGTGTGACATGTACAAAATCTTCCGGTTACATTATACATCTCTAGAGAGATGAGATTGTATATATATTACTATACACACAGCGCGGTACTGATGTATGATGTCACCGGATGATTTCATACGTTTCACACACACATAAATATATATATAGGTATTTTTGTTTATATCCACATAAACATCATTCAGCATTCAGGTCAAAGTCGCCGATCATTACATACATCCCCCACATAATTTGCATGGGATTCAAGATTATATATATATATATATATACATACAGTACAGACCAAAAGTTTGGACACACCTTCTCATTCAAAGAGTTTTCTTTATTTTCATGACTATGAAAATTGTAGATTCACACTGAAGGCATCAAAACTATGAATTAACACATGTGGAATTATATACATAACAAAAAAGTGTGAAACAACTGAAAATATGTCATATTTTAGGTTCTTCAAAGTATCCACCTTTTGCTTTGATTACTGCTTTCCACACTCTTGGCATTCTCTTGATGAGCTTCAAGAGGTAGTCCCCTGAAATAGTTTTCACTTCACAGGTGTGCCCTGTCAGGTTTAATAAGTGGGATTTCTTGCCTAATAGATGGGGTTGGGACCATCAGTGGCGTAGAGGAGAAGTCAGGTGGATACACAGCTGATAGTCCTACTGAATAGACTGTTAGAATTTGTATTATGGCAAGAAAAAAGCAGCTAAGTAAAGAAAAACGAGTGGCCATCATTACTTAAAGAAATGAAGGTCAGTCAGTCAGCTGAAAAATTGGGAAAACTTTGAAAGTAAGGGCTATTTGACCATGAAGGAGAGTGATGGGGTGCTGCGCCAGATGACCTAGCCTCCGCAGTCACCAGACCTGAGCCCAATCGAGATGGTTTGGGGTGAGCTGGACCGCAGAGTGAAGGCAAAAGGGCCGACAAGTGCTAAGCATTTTTGGAAACTCCTTCAAGACTGTTGGAAGACCATTTCAGGGGACTACTTCTTGAAGCTCATCAAGAGAATGCCAAGAGTGTGGAAAGCAGTAATCAAAGCAAAAGGTGGCTACTTTGAAGAACCTAGAATATGACATATTCTCAGTTGTTTCACACTTGTTTGTTATGTATATAATTCCACATGTGTTAATTCATAGTTTTGATGCCTTCATAGTCATGAAAATAAAGAAAACTCTTTGAATGAGAAGGTGTGTCCAAACTTTTGGTCTGTACTGTATATACAGAGCTTTTTTTCTGGCGGAACGCACCGGAACGGCGTTCCGCCACCTTTTGACATCGCAGCCTGCCATGCTCCAGCATCACAGGCTGCGATGTATCAGCGGAGAGGGACTGGGAGGAGGAGCTGGGGGCCGCTGCGTTCACTGTGCTCCGGCCCCGCCGCTCCAGTACAGTTATAAAATGTGTAATTCAATTAATAATGATTCATGCTGCCCCCTCTGTAGTATAACATTCAATATATCCTACTCACAGGGCTACTGTTATATCGTAATGCAGGCCAGCCGGGCAGACGAGTGGCAGCGTCACTGACTGATGTCACGTGCCTGCGCCGTCTACTTTATGAATTAAGCAAGCGGCGCAGGCACGTGACATCAGTCAGTCACGCTGCCGCTCGTCTGCCCGGCCGGCCTGCATTTACGATATAACAGTAGCCCTGTGAGTAGGATATATTGAATGTTATACTACAGAGGGGGCAGCATGAATCATTATTAATCAAATTACACATTTTATAACTGTACTGGAGCGGCAATGGGGGGGTCTGTGGATGACACTGTTAAGGGGTGGGGGGGGGGGGTCTGTGGATGGCACTGTTATGGTATAGGGGGGGTCTGTGGATGGCACTGTTATGGGGTGGGGGGGTCTGTGGATGGCACTGTTAAGGGGTGGGGGGGTCTGCGGATGGCACTGTTATGGGATGGAGGGGGTCTGTGGATGGCACTGTTATGGGGTGGGGGGGTGTGTGGATGGAACTGTTAAGGGGGGGGTCTGTGGATGGCACTGTTATGGGGTGCGGGGGTCTGTGGATGGCAATGTTATAGAATGGGGGGGTCTGTGGATGGCACTGTTATAGGATGGGGGATCTGTGGATGCCATCCACAGACCCCTCATAACAGTGCCATCCACAGATCCTCCACCCCATAACAGTGCCATCCCCAGATCCCCCATTAACAGTGCCATCCCCATCTGGGGGGTTTCTTTGCTGGGCTGGACTTTTATAGCCCGCCAAATTTTACTTGCATCCCTGTTCTCTAAAGGGGTGGTTTTAGGGGGCGGTCCTAGGGGTGGGACCAAAAGTTTGGACACACCTTCTCATTCAAAGAGTTTTCTTTATTTTCGTGACTATGAAAATTGTAGTTTCACACTGAAGGCATCAAAACTATGAATTAACACATGTGGAACTATATACATAACACAAAAGTGTGAAACAACTGAAAATATGTCATATTCTAGGTTCTTCAAAGTAGCCACCTTTTTCTTTGATTACTGCTTTGCACACTCTTGGCATTCTCTTGATGAGCTTCAAGAGGTAGTCACCTGAAATGGTCTTCCAACAGTTTTGAAGGAGTTCCCAGAGATGCTTAGCACTTGTTGGCCCTTTTGCCTTCACTCTGCGGTCCAGTTCACCCCAAACCATCTCGATTGGGTTCAGGTCCGGTGACTGTGGAGGCCAGGTCATCTGGCGCAGCACCCCATCACTCTCCTTCATGGTCAAATAGCCCTTACACAGCCTTGAGGTGTGTTTGGGGTCATTGTCCTGTTGAAAAATAAATGATGGTCCAACTAAACGCAAACCGGATGGAATAGCATGCCGCTGCAAGATGCTGTGGTAGCCTTGCTGGTTCAGTATGCCTTCAATTTTGAATAAATCCCCAACAGTGTCACCAGCAAAGCACCCCCACACCATCACACCTCCTCCTCCATGCTTCACGGTGGGAACCAGGCATGTAGAGTCCATCCGTTCACCTTTTCTGCGTCGCACAAAGACACGGTGGTTGGAACCAAAGATCTCAAATTTTGACTCATCAGACCAAAGCACAGATTTCCACTGGTCTAATGTCCATTTCTTGTGTTCTTTAGCCCAAACAAGTCTCTTCTGCTTGTTGCCTGTCCTTAGCAGTGGTTTCCTAGCAGATATTCTACCATGAAGGCCTGATTCACACAGTCTCCTCTTAACAGTTGTTCTAGAGATGTGTCTGCTGCTAGAACTCTGTATGGCATTGACCTGGTCTCTAATCTGAGCTGCTCTTAACCTGCGATTTCTGAGGCTGGTGACTCGGATGAACTTATTCTCCCAGTTTCTTTGTAGTGCGTGATGGTTTTTGTGACTGCACTTGGGGGACACTTTCAAAGTTTTCCCAATTTTTCGGACTGACTGACCTTCAAGTAATGATGGCCACTCGTTTTTCTTTACTTAGCTGCTTTTTTCTTGCCATAATACAAATTCTAACAGTCTATTCAGTAGGACTATCAGCTGTATATCCACCTGACTTCTCCACAATGCAACTGATGGTCCCAACCCCATTTATAAGGCAAGAAATCCCACTTATTAAACCTGACAGGGCACACCTGTGAAGTGAAAACCATTTCAGGTGACTACCTCTTGAAGCTCATCAAGAGAATGCTAACAGTGTGCAAAGCAGTAATCAAAGCAAAAGGTGGCTACTTTGAAGAACCTAGAATATGACATATTTTCAGTTGTTTAACACTTTTTTGTTATGTATATAATTCCACATGTGTTAATTCATAGTTTTGATGCCTTCAGTGTGAATCTACAATTTTCATAGTCACGAAAATAAAGAAAACTCTTTGAATGAGAAGGTGTGTCCAAACTTTTGGTCTGTACTGTATATGTATATTTATATACATATAAAAAAGGATGTATGTGTGTATGTATGTATGTATGTATGTACTCAAAAACGCAACCATCGATTTCAACAAAACTTGGTATACACATCCCTTGCTACCTGGTAAGAAATCTTGCGGGGGTCTCGGCTCTCTACGACGTACCGTTCTCGATATATTCCCCAAAAATGACCTGTATTATCCAATGCAAGCCTGCCAGCCTTTCACTTAAATCCTAACTGCCAACTGACGGGCACTGTGGAGTTCCCAGTTAAAGGGGCGGTTACTGTTAAAGGGCCGGTCACGGTGAAAGTCACAGTTAAAGGGGCGGTCACCATCAAAGTCACTGTTAAAGGGGCTGTCACCGTCAAAGTCACAGTTAAAGGGGAGACTTTAAGCCTCCTTCTAATTATAAAGTTACCATGACAACTAAATCAACAGGAAGGGAGGGTGGGTTGGCAGCAGATCTTAACGCTGGCAGCCACAAAAAATGATATACCCAACATAACACCATCCAATAGCCCCTTATCTAATTTTTTAACTGTTTGGTTTCCCTAAACGTCAATTACCCAGTCACAATACCCTATAAGGCACCTTCCTAACAAATCCCATGTTACCTCATCCTACCTTATAACTTAGACTAGTTCTACCCATCTATAACACTTTTTTTTTTATCAACAAAATGAAGCAAATTCACTATTGGTATAATTCATAATCCCATGCAGATTCCTCCATATAGGAATTTCTTGATCTTTACCTTTGTTAGGATTTAGTTGTTTGTGTAAATTCTTAACATTGTGTCATTATTACAGGTCAACCCGTTGCCTCGGTCCGCCACCACAATAAAAAAAAAACAGAGGAGGTGCCCATGGAGGAGTGTGAGGAGCAGGAGGAGGGAGAAAATGTGGAGGCCACTTTCCCCCAAGATGTTGGCAAGACAGAGGCAACAGAGGAGGAGGCTGGACCTTTCCAGCCACCAGATTCTGCCCCCCCAGCTCCAGAAGAGGAGGAAGAGGTTGTCTACACCCCCACTGGGAGGGTAAATATGTGCACACATTACTATAATTTGGTATACATAACATATTCACAAGCATTACACGATCCCCCCACCACCCTACATCTCCGGAGCTGTAATGCACATGTGTAATGAATCTAAAAAATAGCAGCCCTTAGTTAGCATGGCTGCCTGTATAGCTGAGCTGCATTTGCACCCCGGTTCACAAACGTTTATGCCTCGGAGCAGGGTGCCTGTTGGTCCGTAATAGACTGTCCCTCTGCGTCAAGTCACGTTCCGCTGATGCCTACTCTTAATGGCTGGCCGTGAAGTGGTTAAACGTGGCAAAAATGAGGGGACAACAGAAACTAGTGTAATAGGGAAAAAAAAAAGTGACATATTCTGTAAACTACCGAACTATCACTAAGAAAACCGAAATATAATTAACGTAAATATCTATATTTATTGTATTTAGATGTAAAAAATATTTTTTTTTATGTAATGTTACGGTGTAATTTTATAAGTTTGTTGTAAGGCCCCTTTATTCCAGGGTCAGGACAGACAGCAAAACAGACAGCATTAGGTACATGGTAACACTGTAGTATACGGCCCACACATAACTCAGCCGTGTCAGGACCTACAACAGCAAGTATCGGTATCGGTGGAGTATAAGGCCTATATAACTTAGCGGTGTCAGGGCCTACAACAGCAAGTATTGGTAACGGTGGAGTACAAGGCCCACACATAAGTCATCAGGGTCAGGACAGACCATCATCAGCAGCAGGTAGATGGTAAAGGTCCAGTATAAGGGCTACACATAGCTCGGCCTAACTCAGCACGACAGCCAGCAGGATTTTGTTCCCAGGAATGGGCCCCTACCAAACCAGGACAACACCAAAAATAACCTCTGACAGCATCATGTTGTAAGTGTGCAGCAGGAATTAGCTAACATGAAAAATATTTCACTATTTGACTTTCTAAAATTTTTGTTTCAATAAATAATTATTTTTTTAGACAAGAAAAAGAAGTACAAATTTAGCTACACACGACACGACGCGTTCCTTCTACTGCTAGAACTTTCAAGATCAGGCACATCGAGTCTGTGGCAAATAAATATTTTTAATAACATTTTAACAATAACTGTCCTTTCTGGCTTTTTTTTTATTTTTTCATGGAAAGCAACTATATCTTTCATTATTTCACGGTTCCTGTTATCCATCTTACGAACATTCTTTCGAAGAAAAATAAATAAATCAAAATCACGATTTCAATTATTGCACCCATATTTGAAAAAACTAATATATAGCAATATAGCGAATATATTCGTTATTTTGAATTTTGTATTTTTTTTCAAAGTCTACTGTTAATGTTAATAAACTTCGGCATACTCCTCCCCGACAGACGATGGATGAGTGCATCCATACTGTTGTCTCTTGGCAATCGCTTCAGTGATCGATGAATGGAATGACTGACTAGGAGGAGGAGCATCAGGACCAACAGATGATGGGAAGGACAGACACCCTTCGGCTGAGGTGGTGAAGCCTTGACTGGCTGAAATCGGTGCGTGCCACTGGGTGATGCAGTGGTTGCTGCGGCAGGCTGGACCACCACATCAGAGCCACGATTATTGCAAGGCGTGATGCCAACATTGGCACCCTGGACACACTTCACCTTCTGCCCACAGATTTTACAAATGGCCATGTTCACCTCCTCCGGCGGCTTAACAAAAAATTGCCACACCGCTGCTGCCATGAACCCCTGCACCACTACTTTCCGGGCCGGTAGGCTCCTGCGAAGCGGGTGGTCTACCCCAGGCATGTTTGGCTCCCGACCTCCCACTGCTGCCACCTTGCTGATTCCCGGCCACGATAGGAACTTTCTGGCTCTGCCGCTGCCTCACGGGCAACCTGCCTCCTTTTTTCTCCTGATGATGATGAAGCCCCTAATTCACCCGACTCCCAAGTGCTATCAACCACATCATCATCCTTGAGTACTGTCTGCACATCACTGATGTCCTCCTCATTGGTCTCTGGGTCAGGAGACTGACCGCTCGCAACACCAGCTCCCATGCCACTCTCCTCATTACTACTTACTAGTGATGAGCGGAAGGTGCCATATTCGATTTCGCGATATTCGTGTTATATTCATCGAAATCCAATATTCGTAATTATTCCAAAGATCGCGAATAATATGCGATTTAATTAATCGCGTATTGCGATTTTTCCTTTGATAGTATAAGGCAACGTTCCTATGACTAATTGACTATGGCTAGGCTAACATGTGTATTTTATGAAATTTCGTAATATTGCTCTAACTTCGTCTTTTAGAATATTACGAATATTCTAAAAGACGAAGTTAGAGCAATATTACGAAATTTCGTAAAATACACATATAGATTGTAATTTAGCTAATATAGTGCTATAATCCTTTTTTTTTTGCCTCTTCTGAACTTAAGTTTTGTAAAATATGTACACTATTAAAAAAATTACTATAGCAGTATATTAGCTAAATTACAATCTATATGTGTATTTTACGACTATTCTTAATATTGCTCTAACTTCGTCTTTTAGAATATTCGTAATATTGCTCTAACTTTGTCTTTTAGAATATTACGAATATTCTAAAAGACGAAGTTAGAGCAATATTAAGAATAAACGTAAAAAGTTGAAATCGCAATTCAATTATTATAACTTGAAATAATTGAATTGCGATTTCAACTTAACACTGCTATATTCCATATTCGTTTATTCTAGCCTAATATGGAATATAGCAGTGCTAAGTTGAAATCGCTATTCGATTATTATATAACTTGAATTAATCAGATTGCGATTTCAACTTAGCACTGCTATATTCCAAATTAGGCTAGAATTAACGAATATGGAATATAGCAGTGTTAAGTTGAAATCGCGATTCGATTATTATAACTTGAATTAATCGAATTGCGATTTCAATGTAATTCTCAAATCCGACAGTACATTCTAGTATATGGAGACGTTCCCATGGTGATGGGGACGCTCCATGAGCACGGAAGTCGGCAGAAGCGGCAACGGGCACTGACTGGAGCAGCCAGGAATCCAGGAATCCAAAGGACAGGTAAGAACAACTTTAGGGAAGTGGGAAAGAAAAAAATATAACAATAAAAAAAAAAAAAAGAATATTCAATTTCGCAAATATATAGAACTATATTCTAAATATTCGCGAAATCTCGAAGTTGCGATATTCAAGAAAAAAATTTGCAATTCGAATATTCGCACTCAACACTACTACTTACCTGCCTACCGGAGGAAGCAGCGGATGTTTCCTCCATATCTTGGCTGGCCAGTAGCTGCTGACTGTCCTCTAGTAGCTCGTCCTTACAGTATACTGGAGCTGAGCCCACAGCATATAATACTTCTCTGGCTGAGGGAATAGAAAAGGACAGAGACAGGTTGAGGACAGGCGAAGGCACAGGGCCTGCTTCCGGGCCATGCCAACTAAGGGTTGTGTCTGACAAACCCACAGACTCTTGGCTGGGGGTGTCTGATGTCAAGTGGGATAAAGTGGATGACCGAGTTAACCATTTAAGAACCGCTGGGTTGCTGGTGAAGACACAACCGCTAGATGACAACGAGAGCTCACTTACTCTGCTGCGACCTGTGCCTGCGCCTGAAACATTTAGGCCTCTGCCACTCTCTTTTGACATACTTTTGCATCAAATAAATAAATAAAAAGGAAATTAAAACAAATAGGTCAATACTTTTTTCCACTTATACATGCCACAAAAGGCTTTAGAACATATAACTGCACCTCTGAACGGCAAACAATATATATTTTTTTGCCACTAATACACGCCCAAAAGGGCTTTAGAACATATAACTGCACCGCTGAACTGCGAATAATATTTTTTTTTTTTGCCACTAATACACGCCAAAACAAGCTTTAGAACATATAACTGTCACAGCGCAATGTGGTAAATACACTCCACACTGAACACAGAAGGGAAGGGAAAAGGTATTAGGCCTGGAACCTAGGGAAAGGGAAATGGTCACACCTAGTGAGTCCCTACGCCGAGCCCTGACTGCTATCAGTATGAACAGACCTAGATGGTAGGAATGTTCATATGCAGGAACCTAAGCCCTATCTAACCCTAACAGGGCCCTGCAGATAGTGTCAGGATACGGATGGCCTATTCCTTCCCAGAAGAAGGAATAGGAGACCCCCTCAGGCCTAATATCAACAGGCAGGGGAAAGCAACAAAAAACAAAGACGATAAACTTAACTTCCAGAAGTACGTGGACGAGCAAGAACTCAGAGACAACCAACACCAAGACTTCCACAAACAAGGAGCTAGCAACTGAATACCATGATGGGTGAGGCCAGACTAAATAGAGGAAAAGCTACACCTGGGACAAGAGGTGTGGTCATCCCGAGCAACAACACAGAAAGATGAAATCAAAGAGGCTGTCAATCAGGTGCAGCCAGTCTCCTCGATCTTCTAACTAGAGTGTTATGGGCCCCAGTGCAAACTTTGGATCGCCTTTCCCCCCTACATATCTACAAAGAGGCGGCAGATTTTCTTTACACTAATGGCTCTTTGACAAGAGCGGTAATCCGCTGCGTGAAAAAGAGCCAAGCCCCGTTCCGGACAGGAGAGACATGGAGTATTAACATGATTGATAATGCTTTGTGCCTCTTTGTGATCTTTTTACTACAAAATCACAGTGAGATAAAGTTGTCACTGTGATTTTGTAGCAAAAAGATCACAGAGAGGCAGAGAGCATTATCAATCATGTTAATGCTCCGTGTTTCTGCTGTCTGGAATGTGGCTTGGCTCGCTTTCACACAGCGGATTATGTTCTCTTTGTGGCCCCTCACAGCAGTTATGCCCACCTTTGTTCCTGTCACAGTAGTTATGCCTACTTTTGTGCCCCCTCACTGTAGTTATGCCGAAAATGTGTCCCTCACAGTGGTTATGCCATATTATGTGCCCCTCATAGTAGTTACAGCCAGATATGTGCCCCTCACAGTAGTTATGCCAGATTATGTACCCCTCACAGTAGTTATGCCAGATATGTGCCCCTCATAGTGGTTATGCCGGATATGTGCCCCTCATAGTGGTTATGCCAGATATGTTCCCCCTCACAGTAGTTATGCCAGATATGTGTCCCCTCACAGTGGTTATGCCAGATATGTGCCCCCTCACAGTAGTTATACCCAGATATGTGCTCCTCACAGTGGTTATGCTCTTTTGTGCCCCCTCACTCTAGTTGCCCCTTTTTTGTAGCTTTATGGAAAACTAAAACATACTAACCCTTTTCCCTGATGATGCGCTCCCACACTCACATCGCACTGCTGGCTGTGCTGGAGGCTGATTCCCGGGTCTTCAGCGCTCCTCCCACAGCCAGCAGTGCTATGTGCGGCCAGCAGGGGGAGCACTTGAGCTCTGAAGAACAGTGAAGCAGGGAGCGGAGAGGGCTCATGGAAGTCCAAGCATGGCCTAAGGGTTCCGTCTTTCTTCTTCACAAAGAAAAACCCTGCTGTCACCGGTGACTTGGAAGGTCTAATATGTCCCTTAGCCAAACTCTCAGCAATATACTCTCGCATGGCCGCTCTTTAGGGTTCAGAAAGTTTATATAACCTAGATTTCGGCAACTTTGCTCTGGGAATAAGATTGATAGGACAATCATATTCCCGATGTGGGGTAAACCCTGGCAACCACTCTCAGAAAATACATCAGAAAAATCTGAAATAAGAGAGGAAACAGCGTTAGTGGTCAAGACATAAAGAGATGTATTAACACGTTCAGGACCTTGGACGAGAATGCGTTCTAACTTGCAGGTACTTAATGCACTAGGACTTACAATCTCATCCTGCAGTAAAACTGTCACTGTGAGTAAACACACAGTTGATAAGAACTGAGCTACTTGTAATTCTCCTTCTCTAGTCCTGAGGAGATCAAAGCTGTGGATTAGCCTGCCCTTCCTCCTCAGCTGCAGAGTTAACCCCTTCAGTACTCCTCACACATCCATAGCCCTTCCTTATTGCTATGTTTAGGGAGCTGTGTGACAAGTGAATGTCATTTTCAAAATGATCCAAACATGTAGTAGACATATGGGAAATGTAAAGTAAACTATTTTAGGAGGTATTACTATCTGTTTTATAAGCAGAGAAATTCAAATTTAGAAAATTATGAATTTTTCAAAATTTTGGGTAAATGTTGTATATTTTTATAAATAAAAATGAAATATTTTGACTCAAATTTACCACTGTCATGGAGTACAATGTGTGACGATAAAACAATCTCAGAATGACTTTGATAAGTAAAAAAGGGTCCAAAGTTATTACCATATAAAGTGACACATGTCAGATTTTCAAAAAATGGCCAGGTCCTTAAGGTGAAAAATGGCAGGGTCCTGAAGGAGTTAAGACAGTTGTCCATGCAATAATCATTCCAATCGAGAATCTGTCTCGCTTTTCAGTCAATGGTAGGATTATGTTTACTCAACCATGGTAAACCTAGAACCAATGGAGCAGGCAGACCTTCCAGCACAAAACACAAAATGGATTTCTGATTAAAATCACCCACTCCTGCACCATCTGTGACAAACATTTCTGAGTAAGTGGTGCGAAGTCTATTGTGAACACCGAAATATTTGTATCTAGTGCACTTGTTGTCAACCTATGCATACGGACCAACTGACCATCAACTAGGTTAACCCCTGCCCCACTCTGCTCTGAAAAATTAATCTACCGACCGGATGGACTGTGATCTGGTCGACAGAGAAAAAGCCCAAGACTGAGGGAAATAATAATGCCAACTCTTTGATTCTCATTCCCACATGAAAGCGGGCGTAACTTAAAGTACAACTTACACGACTCTCTGAACCGAATGACGTTGTCACCCCCCCGGGAAAAAAAAAAAACCTGTCCGGAAGTGCAACCTTAGGTTCAGGACAGGCCTGGTAAGTACTACTGACACCAGCAGCCTGTGATCCCTTGATCTGCGTGCAGAGGTTGGCAGACCTTTCAATAGTCCAGCCAGTGCAGCGATAGGATCCATAGCCTCACTGACACAGACAAAAAATTAAGGTTTGCAGCAGTTCATAATGGCATGGCGCAGTGTGGTAAATATGCTCCACACTGAACACAGAAGGGAAGGGAAAATGTATTAGGTCTGGAACCTAGGGAAAGGGTCACACCAAGTGAGTCCCTACGCTGAGCCCTGACTGTTATCAGTATGAACAGACCTAGATGGTAGGATTGGTCATACGCAGGAACCTAAGCCCTATCTAACCCTAACAGGGCCCTGTAGATAGTGTCAGGACACGGATGGCCTACTCCTTTCCAGATGAAGGAATAGGAGATCCCCTCAGGCCTAAAATCAGTAGGTAAGGGAAAACAACAAAGAAGATAAACTTAACTTCCAGAAGTATGTGGATGAGCAGGAACTGAGAGAGAACCAACACCAGGACTTCCACAAACAAGGAACTATCCATCGAATAGCATGATGGGTGAGGCCGGACTAAATAGAGGAGAAGGAATGACCACTTAAGCTACACCTGAAACAAGAGTTGTGGTCATCCCCAGCATGGCTAATAGGCCCTTATTGTTTTCCATATATACATGCCACAAAAAGCTTTAGAATATATAACAACCACTGAACGGCAAATAATATATATTGTTTTGCCACTAATACACGCCAAAAAGGGCTTTAGAAAATATAACTGCAACACTGAACGGCAAATAAGCCCTTATTTTTTACACTTATACACACCACAAAAGGCTTTAGAACATATAACTACACTGCTGAATGGCAAATAATATATATTTTTTGCTACTAATACACACCAATTAGGGCTTTAGAACCTGTAACTGTACTGCTAATGAGCAAATAATATATATTTTTGTGCAACTAATACACTCCAAATAGGGCTTTAGAGCATATAACTGCACCGCTGAATGGCAAATATTATATATTTTTTTTGCCACTAATACACGTCGAAAAGGGCTGTAATTTTCACACTTTACTACACAACGGCTAATAAGCCCTTATTTTTCCTCTAATACAAGCCAAAATATGCTTTAGAACATATTACCGCACAGCACAAGGACAAATAAGATGTAGAAATATTTCCTTGTAATAAACCCTGTTAATGGCTGTATCAAACAGCACTTGCACCCCAATAACAAAAACGGTTTGCTGGAATTACAGAGCTGTATAATGGCAATTTGGATCCACAGTCAGTGCAGCAAGGTGTAATAGGATTGTTCCTATTACCCAGCCTGTAAACTCCCCTATTGAACCCTGTTCTGCTTCAATGCTGTGGAATGATTCCTCCTTATCCTTTCCCTGAACTTCTGTTCAGCAAAATAAAAGTTTTAAAGTCTTTTCTACCACTGTCTCTAGCACCTGCTGACATCTCTCCCTGCACTAAGTACACTGGAAAATAGCTGAATCCAAGATGGCTGAGGCTATTTATAGGGCTGTGACATTGCAGGGCTGGCTGGCTGCTGATTGGCTGCATGCATGGCGTTGTGGATGATCCCTCGTTCCTAGAGTTCCTTGCTCCATGTCCTAACACGTGCAGCAGCCATTTTAGGAAAAAATGTGATTCATTACCACGAAGCGTGAGGAAATTCGGATTCGGTGCAAATCTAATTTTTCCGGAAATTCGGATCGAATTCCACTTCGTCCACTTCGATTCGCTCATCTCTAATGAGTACCATGTTATCTGATTGTTTAATGAGCTGGCAGTACAAAGAGTGGAGAAAGTGGCATGTTATCTAATAAGCTATATTACAAAGTTTGTTATATTCATAAGCATTATTGTTTTACATGACGTTTGCTGAAAGTACAGTGACCATGTAAATGTTCTTGAAAGTTTTATTATGCTGTGGAGGTGATAAAGCTTTTTCTGCTGGTCATAAGTAGTCTTTGGGGCACAATGTGCAGATTAAAATTGCCTGCGTTTCTTTCTAGTCTATTCATTACTTTTTGGAACTGTAGGAGATTGCATAAAAATGTTCAATGACAGCACATTGTGGAGAAGAACGCCAATATCAGTCATGTGAAAAAATAAGGCTTGTCTTTGTATCTTTTTACACATGCCATAAGTAGATGTTATAGATGATCTTCATTAAAACAATATATTATGGATAAAAAAGTTAACCAACTACAATTTTTACAGCTACATATCACAGATATGCCATTTTCCTCTGTGGGGAAAAGTAAGTGGCTTTAATACCTAGTATTACTTGCTTTGACACAACCAGACTTGGAATCAACTGGGAGAGGTTTTCCAGGATTTTTATTTCCAGAAGCGGTGACACTCTTGTTTATAGGCTGTGTCTGGTATGGCCGCTTTAAAATCATAGAAAAAGATGCAAAAAGTCCTGCACGATATGATAAATGAATATGTGGATGTTCATGGCTACATTTATAGAAGACAAATCATAGAAAATAATGCACTAACACAATGGATGCAAACATTATATATGGACAAAGCCCTCATTCTGGTATGATAAAATCTGAGACTATCAGCCAATATATTTTGATCAAAACACATCTGTGCCCGCCTACCTGCGCCAAGGTGGTCTCAGTTAGGCAGAACCTACTCTAAACCTATCTATGCCGTTGGGCATCTACATTCAGGAGAGCAGATAAATCCCTAAGCTGGCGGTGGTTTCACTGAAGTTATAAAGAGGCGCCGGCCTCTTCATAGCTTCGGCAGCTCCTCCGCTAATTCTAAATGTAAGAATGCTTCCTAGCTGTCTTACATTTAGACCCTTTTCTACGGCTGAAACAGGTGTGGAAAATGATAAATGAGACGGGCCTAATGGATTCCCCTCCCCTTCCCCGCCTACTCCTACTTTTTTAGACCTGGTGTAAGTGGGGAGAAGTCGCACAAGCTGTTGTGTCGCAATCTGCGCCTGAAATACGCCTAATATAGGCGTATTTCAGCTTAATAAAGGACCCCAATAATGTGCAGCTCCTTGTTACCTTTGTATGCACCAAGCAACCAAGGAGAGGAAGAGCCCGCACAGCTATAAGTACCACCTAATCAATGTCACCTGTGGGATAGGTGCATTATTTTCTTTGATTTTACTTCTATAAATGTAGCCATGCATATTCATTTATCATATGCAGGATGTTTTATATTTTTCTCAGTAATTTTTGTTTAGTCTGTTGTATACACTTGAAGGAGTGGCACATTCAAGCGCTCCTATTATCTGGGGAGTAGCATTCTTGTGCACTTTTGCCCTGCCCATCCCACAGGCCGCTTTGATTAGGTGGTACATATAGCTCTGCGGGCTCTTCCTCTCATTGGTTGCTTGATGCACACAGAGGTGACTAGGAGCAGCCCACTATATGTGCAGGGGCATCAATCCTGAATGTAGATGCCCAATGGCATAGGTAGGTTTAGAGTAGCTCCTGCCTGACTGTGACCGCCTTGGCGCTGTTAGGCGGGCACAGATGTGTTTTGATCAAAATATATTGGCTAAGAATTTCAGATTTTATCATATTGGAATGATAGCTTTGTCCATATATAATATTTGCATCAATTGTATGAGTGCATTATTTTCTGGTATGGCAGCTCGGCTTCATTCCGTCTCAGACACTGAAGAAATGGGCAGTAAAAGGATTTTAATGATCATACATCACAATTACGGTATATGACACAGGTAGAGTTATCATTTTTCTTTGTAGCTCAGAGTATTTTTCCTGTCAGCCTTTGATAAGCTCTATTCACGAACCACCCACATTGTCTATATCATTATTTCATCTGCCTCTCCACCTAGTTATAAATACAGTTAAAGTGCAAGCTTCAGCTAGTCAATGGAGGGAGACAATAAATTCAGAGCTGCCTGTGGAAGAGAGATCTTCCAGACTGATGGCAGGGTATAGAGGGAAGAGAAAGATTATAGTCTACACGAATTGGACAGAAGTGATGTTTTGCTTCATACATAAAGAATTTTATGCCTTTGATTTGCTCCTGGAATTTATTTTTTTAAGATACAAGAAGGAATATCCTAAGCATGGTCTACCCATACTGATCTACCATGGAATTTTTTTTGCCCCTGAGGAAGCCTGCGGTAGAGGTGATACGTGTTGGTCTTTGCTCCTACAACACCTCCTATTTATTCGATATTGTTATTGATTGTTTTTTCCACAGATACACTTTATCGTTTCTCTTGCTCTTTGTTGTCTCATTAGACATGTTTTTTGGTGTGAACGCACACATTGCACTTTAAGCCCTGGGCGCCTTGACTTTGGAGTATTTTCATAATGTCTTTGGGGTTGAAAATCTCATATTTGAATTTTGCCTTTACTGGGGCTGGTGTTATGGTATGGACGTTGGTGCATCGTAGACACTTCCTATGTACAAATGAAACTTGTTTTTAATTGGTTTTAATCATGATAATGTGATTGTGTATAGTAATGAAACTCATGTCATTGTGCTCCATTCTTTGTACATGTGTATTTTGGTCCGTTGTTCAGATTGTCATTAGCACATGGGTAGCACCTTCATAATTTGTATATGGTAGTGCCCGCTTAATTTTAATATTTTTTTTTTTGTGTGCCACAGTTTTGACACATGCGCGGTACACTTCTTCTCTCCTAAGAAACCAGAAGCAGTGCTGCACATGCGCTGAAATTGTGGCGCACAGCACAAGTGTGAGATTACAGGGCCGGATTAAAACACCTAGCCCTGTCAATCAACTAAGGAAAGGAGGAGCTTCATGGACACATGGAGGGACAGCGGGTGCACTTAGGGGGCTAGGGCCGCCCTTGGTGCTCTGATCGCCTTATTAGCTTACTAATTATCCTACTGAATGCAGCAATAGATTAACATAGCAAAGGTAATGTTTAAATAGACTATTTAAGCTCAACCACTATGCAGGGTCTGCTGATAGACTCCATTTAAAAATAGCTACAAGATATTCCCTGTAATGGAAGAGTAAATTATCTCTATAGTCACTGAGTGTTGAGGGCCTTATGGGAAATTTCAGGCACATTATCATGCCCTATGGTGGTTCAGCCAAATAACACTATTTATAAAGAATCCCTTATCTTTCCAGTCACACACTGCTTATAAATCTGTCCATGTT
Source organism: Bufo gargarizans (assembly GCF_014858855.1). NCBI lineage: Eukaryota > Metazoa > Chordata > Amphibia > Anura > Bufonidae > Bufo > Bufo gargarizans. The sequence continues at coordinate 45,207,740 of NC_058084.1, forward strand.
TCTAGGCCTCTAGGCGGTATAAATAACTCAAACCCAAAAAGTGCAACGGTATAAAAGTGTATAATAATGACCTGGTGACAAACTACCGTAGTCACAGGACAGTGATACAATGGAGCAGATTACCCTCATTCCAAAATGTAATGTAAATATAAATACATGTAAATTAAAAAATGCAATGATTTATAAATTGTATAGACAAATATTTTATTCACAATAGATCACAGAACACACAGCAGATGTTAAAAGTGAGACATTTTATCATTTCATGGAGAAAATAAAATCTGAACTTGAGGGCAGCAACACATCTCCAAAAGACATCTAGGGCCATGTCCACCATTGTGCCGCATCCCCTCTTCTTTTTCCAACAGTCTGTGAATGACTGGGAAGTGAGGAGACCAATTGCTGGACTTTCGGGAGAGAAATTTTGTCCCATTCTTATCTGAGGTAGGATTGTAGCCGCTCAATAGTCCTGTATCTTCTTTGCCAGATGTTTTCTGTTGATGAAAGGTCTGGACTATTGGTGGCCAGTTCAGTATGGCACCTGGACTTGCTTTTGTGATGGATTTTGACTCATCTGACAACAGAACAGTTTTATATTTTAAATGAGCTTTGGCCTAGAGAATACAGCGGCAGTTCTGGATTTCTTTTGGCATATGGCTTCTTTGCATTTGTGTGTTCATTCAGTAATTTCAAGACGATTAAAAATAAAACAAAAAACTCTTTATTGAAGTATTACAGTAAAAGCAGTGGGATATTCTCCCTCTTCACAGTAGTTTTTCACAGGCAGAATGGTGATCTGAATTATTCAATTGACAATCTGAGGGTCACCCTCATATGCACCCTCTACTATTATAGTAATATATGCAGTGCGGTGGGACGGTACTATCAACACCCCCCCCCCCCCCCATCCAATTCAGATCTCCAAATATAATCCAGATCCAAATATAATCCACATCTGTAAACGATAGTAATTTAGGACTTATTTTTCAAGTTCTCTTTTTGTTATTCTGTTGTTTTTGAAATGTCTATTTATTATACCATGGGAGAAATTTATCAATAATGGTGTAATTTGATCCCAAAAAATACTAACAACAAATCAAAAGTGCCGATTTGTTTCCCCTCATATATCAAATGTGACTTTTACAAATATAAACTTGATTATTCGCCTATTTCTCTTGATTTGCACCATTTTAATGCATATACCACTAAAATGTGACTTTTTTAAGCAGAAATAGGCCATTTCAGTTAACCCTGCCAGACCACACTTGTGACTTTTGAAGCATATTTGTGACTTTTCCACTGGTAAATTCCGACTTTTGTCTCAGACTAAGTACAGTTTTGTTTTGTTTTTGTGTGATGTCAGTTTAGCTCATTTATATTAGATAAAAATGAACACATCCTGTTTTAACACTTACCCATCACTTGTTCCCACCACGAGTTGGTTTTCTTTTTATAAATGCGACTGTTTGACAATAAGTTGCATCTTTATGCCATAGATGCGACTTTTTACACAAAACACCACCACATAAGCTGGTTTAACTGTGCACAACAATTTGAGCCATTTCTGCCCAAAAGAGGATGATAAATGAGGTGTAATATGCGACAATTTTACATTTATAATTTCTTACGGTGAAAATTCTGGAGAAATCAGTTGATATATTTGGTGCAAATCAAAATGCCATTCTTTTTGGCATATTTAATGCCATAATTCTGGTGCAGCATGCTTAGTAAATATCCCCCCATGCCCCCCTGCTGTTTCTATAGACACTTTACATTATTCCTGATGAAGAAAGCTTGCTATGTAACATCATTGCTTCTCATTCTTCCAATTCTTCTGTTAGCCATTAATAGACATCCTATATGTACCTGTAACACTTTTATTTGCTTTTCTTAATTAGCACAATTAACCTTTTTTTCTACAGGCTAACACGATACCAGATTTTTTTTTGGGGGGGGGGGGGGGAATATCCAGTCATTCAAAACACGTGACCATTCAAATACTAAGAACCACAAAACAATACAATGAGAATGTAAAGAAATCTGTTGCTAATCTCATTGAAGGTAAATGGCAGAGGTTAAAAGGGTTGTCCGGGTTCAGAGCTGAACCCGAACATATCCCCAGTTTCATCCAAGCAGCCCCTCTGATATAAGCATCGGAGCATGAATCTCATATGGCAAGGGCTTTTTTGTTTATGTTTTTATACTGCCGCCCAGCGTTGTGTTCGGTGACGTCACCGGCACTGATGGGCGGGCTTTAGTGCTGCCCTAGCCATTTTACAGGCTAGGGCAGCGCTAAAGCCCGCCCAGCAGTGCTGGTAACATCACCAGGTTCACTGCTGGGCGGAAGCCTCCACTTAGCAGTGTAAAAACATAAACAAAAAAGCCCTTTCCCTACGCGATTCAGTGCAGGGCAAGGGAGAGCATCGGAGCATGAAATGAAATGCTCATATCAGAGGGGCCTGCGTGAACCTTTGAACCCAGACAACCCCTTTAAAGGGTTGTCCACCTTTGTAATGCTTTTTTTCAGACAAAGAGATAATCACAGCTAGCTCCAATGCAGAGGTCTGGGGCACAGAAAAGTGTGGCACTCCAACACATGGTAATTGATGAAAAAAGTTATTTGCAGCATCCAGATAAAACAATGGAATAGTCATAAAATGCAGGTATGCCAAACATATAGTGCACAAAAAACACACCTCCCGTGACACATTTCAGATGTGTATAACACCCTCTGAGCTTTTACTACTATAAAAGAGTATTGATGAGAAGAGCCTTCTTGTGAGATCCTTTAAGAAAATCAGTGGTGTACATAGAAAAGTAAGGGCCCCATAGCAAGGAACAAACCAGGCCCCCCACACAGGACAGAAGGGTTTCTGCCTAAACCTGTAACAGGGTGTCAAAGGCGCACTCGGTCTCCCATCAGCCGCAGACCTGCTGCTTAGCTTTGGGAGCGAGGATCTGTGTTTGACCTCGTTCCCAGGGCAGCTTTGCTAGCTGGGAGGCTCCCTGCTCCTAGGTCTGCCTTGAGCGCCGAGCTGATCACTCGGTGCTCGACTGGTCGGTCTGTCGGTCATGTGACGCTGGCCACGTCACATGATCCTCACTCCCCACTATAAATACAGGCAGCCTGCTGGCCACAGGTTGCCTGTTAATTTAGGTTCCTGGCAGTTGTTGGATACCTGTGTACTTACCTGATCCTGTTCCCTGACGATCCTTTGCCTGCTCCTCCTGTACTGCGCATCCTTCCTGGTATATTGACCTCGGCTTCCACCTGACTATTCTTTGCGGACTCCTTTGGTACTTCTTGACTCTCCTGGTATTTATGAACCCGGCTTCTCCTGACCATTCTTTGCTTATCCCTCTGTACTGCGTTGTCCTCTTGGTTTTGACCCGTCCGTTCACTATCCGTTATTTGTCTCGTCTGTCCTTCCCGCACGTATTCTAAGTTTGGGACTGCCGTCCAGTTGTCCCCTGTCATCAGGACTCGTGAAGCAAGTAGGCAAGGCCAGGGGTGAGGGTGGAGCGCAGTGGTCTCTATCCTCCCCCCTGTGTGTGTGTGTGCGTGACCGTTACAGATTAACAGGCCCAATAACCACTGTATAATGAATCCTCTGGTGACCCTGACTGACCATGTCTCTAATTTGACGCAGATGGTACAGGAGCTAAGGGAAAAACTCAGTTCTTTTGAGTTAGGGCAAAGTTCTTCCACTCCTCAGGCCTCCAGTCCGCATTTTGAGCCCCAGATTAAGCTCCCAGAACCCTTTTCTGGAGACCGGAAGAAGTTTCTCTCTTTTAAGGAGAGTTGCAGACTTTACTTCCGTTTGCGCCCCGTGTCCTCTGGCCCCGAGAGTCAACGCGTGGACATTATAATTTCCTGACTACAGAGTGATCCCCAGGACTGGGCGTTCTCTTTACCTGCTGGCGCCAGTTGTTTAACTTCTGTGGAGGGGTTCTTTCAGGCCCTGGGTACCCTCTATGATGAACCAGACAGGGCTCTAGTAGCCGAGACGGCTCTAAAGGCACTGGTTCAGGGCAATCTACCTGCAGAGGATTATTGCACCCAATTCAGAAGGTGGTGTGTCCCCTCAGGATGGAATGGACCAGCCCTGAAGAGTCAGTTCAGGTCAGGTCTGTCTGATAATTTAAAGGATCTTCTGGTCAGTTATCAACTTCCAGAGACCTTAGAGGAGATAATGACCCTTGTTGTCCGACTTGACCAACGGATTAGAGAGAGACGACATTAACGACAGTTCTCTTCCCAGATGGTGGTCCAGCCAGAGGCCTATCCCAGAGACAATGCTGAGGTCTCCACCGAGGATCCCATGCAGGTTGGCATGACCCGAGGGAATTTTTGCCGCAGACGTGGAGAATGCTTTTACTGTGGAGATCCTGACCATTGGATCAACCAGTGACCTAAGAAGGTCCTTTCTGTCAAGTCTCCTAAGGCAAGGCAACCTAAAGACCAGTTACACCCTGATTTTTCTAAATGTAAGCTTTTGGTACCCATTACGATTTCTCTGGGGGTAGATAAATGGCCGGGTAAGGCCTTTATTGATTCTAGCTCAGCGGCAAGCTTTATTGACTCTGAGTACGCTGTAAGATTGAGTATTCCAAAGTTTGCTTTACCAACTCCTATCCATGTCATGGCTATTGATGCTACTCCTCTTATTGGTGGTACGGTGAGCTCATGTACCTCAGAGATTTCTCTAACCGTGGGTGTGTGCCACTCAGAGAGATGTTCCCTTTTTGTCCTGGAGAACCTACCGGTTGAGGTGGTACTAGGGTTGCCTTGGCTCCGACTACATAACCCCACTATAGATTGGTCCAAGGGGGAGTTGGTGAGATGGGGGCCTAAGTGTGACTCGTGCTTGTCCGTGGTACAGGCTGGGGTCTCAGTAAAGTCTGATACTTTACCCACTGTTATTAGAGAATATTCTGATGTATTCTCATCACCAACCCCGGAGGTTCTACCCCCCCATAGACCTTATGATTGTACTTATAGAGCTAGTAGAGGGGGCCAAGTTTCCCAAGGGGCGAATTTATAATCTTTCTAAGCCCAAACGCAAGTCCATGGAAGATTATATTAAGGAGAGCCTTGGTAAAGGGCATATTAGACCTTCTGTCTCTTCTATGGGGGCGGGGTTTTTCTTCGTTAAGAAAAAAAAAAGTGGTCTTAGGCCATGTATCGATTACCGGAGATTAAATAAAATCACTGTCCAGAATAGATACTCCCTCCCATTGATTCCGGATTTATTTAACCAGGTTCTGGGGGCAACCTGGTTTTCCAAGATTGACCTGAAAGGGGCATACAATCTAATCCGAATCAAGGAGGGAGACGAATGGAAGACGGCGTTCAATACTCCGGCAGGACACTTTGAATATCAGGTGATGCCTTTTGGACTCAGCAATGCCCCAGCTGTGTTCCAAAACTTCATGAATGACATTCTTAGGGAGTTCTTAGGCAAATTTGTATTAGAGGTGTTGAGGGAGAATCAGTTATCCGCTAAGCAAGAGAAATGTGTCTTTGGTGTACAGGGGATTCTGTTTCTAGGGCATGTTCTGACTCCTCACACCTTCAAGATGGAGCCTGGTAAGGTACTAGCAATTAAGGAATGGGTAAGACCTTCATCCTTAAAGGCCTTACAACGGTTCTTAGGTTTCGCCAATTACTATCGTAAATTTATTATGAATTTTTCCGTAACCGTTGACCGACCTTATTAAGAAAGGGGCCGATTTGGAGAATTGGTCTACTGAGGCCATTTCTTCATTTGAAAAATTAAAAAAGCCATTCAGTAGCGCTCCCATTCTGATCCAGCCTGATCAGGAGAGACCTTTTATTGTGGAGGTGGATGCGTCCGAGGACGGCGCAGGAGCAGTCCTTTCACAAGGTCCTGCTAGCCTCACTAACCTGAGACCATGTGCCTTCTTCTCCAGGAAATCAGGAAATTCTCTCCCACTGAGAGAAACTACGACATAGGGAATAGGGAGCTGCTGGCCATTAAATGGGCATTTGAGGCGTGGAGGCATTTTCTGGAGGGGGCAAGGCATTGTGTAACTGTTATCACTGACCATAAAAACCTTATGTTTCTCGAGTCTGCTAAGAGGTTGAATGCCCGTCAAGCCAGATGGGCTCTGTTTTTTACTCGTTTTGTTTTTTCCATTACGTTCAGGCCGGGAAGTAAAAATGTGAAGGTGGACGCATTATCTCGGAGCTTCCATGCTTTTCAACCTACTGAGGTACCACCTGAATCCATCCTACCAGCAAAAATCTTCATAGCAGCTCTAACCCAGGATATCTCGGCTCGCATTAGGTCTGAACAACATCTGGCACCGGTATCCACCCAAACAGATAAGTTGTTTGTTCCCGTACAATTTCGTCTCCAGCTGTTAAGTAAGTGTCACGATTCTGCCTTTTGTGGACATCCGGGTGTTGAGGGCACTAAGGATCTGGTTTCTAGATCTTATTGGTGGCCCACTCTAACTAGGGATGTCAAGTCCTACGTGTCAGCCTGTGAGGTTTGTGCCAGGTCCAAGACACCTAGGACTCGCCCTGCTGGTAACCTACGACCCTTACCCATTCCCAGTAGACCCTGGTCCCATATCTCGATGGACTTTATAACTGACCTACCACCGGCGGAGGGTAAGACTGTAGTTTGGGTAGTGGTCGATAGGTTTAGCAAGATGGTCCATTTCATTCCCCTGTCTAAACTCCCGAATGCCAAAACCCTGGCGTCTATTTTTGTGAAAGAAATTGTTCGATTGCATGGTATCCCGGAAAATATTGTTTCTGACAGGGGTGTGCAGTTTGTGTCCAAATTCTGGAGGGCCTTCTGTCAAAAATGTCAAATTTCATTGTCTTTTTCCTCTGCCTACCACCCTGAGAGTAATGGGCAGACTAAACGCCTTAATCAGTCTGTGGAACAATTCTTGAGGTTGTATGTTGCTGATGACCAGCAATTATGGGTGAAATTTCTTCCATTGGCTGAATTTGCTTTAAATAACCGTGTCAATTCTTCTGCTGGGGTTTCACCTTTCTTTTGTAACCATGGTTTCCATCCCCGTTTTCATTCTGGGTCATCCGTCTCCTCCTCTAACCATGAGGCGGATAGGCTCTCCTCTGAACTGTGCACAGTTTGGGCCCGGGTTCAATCGAATTTAGAAAAGGCCCAAAGATCTCAAACTCAAGGCCGATAGGAGACGTTCAAGGGGGGTGAATTTTCAGGTTGGGGAAAAGGTATGCTTGTCCTCCAAAAATTTCTCTCTTAAGGTAGATTCTAAAAAGTTTGCTCCTCGTTTTATTGGACCATATAAGATCACGGAGGTGATTAACCCGGTATTATTTAGGTTGGAGCTGCCCGAGTCATTCCACATTCATAATGTGTTCCATAAATCTGTACTTAAAAATATTTTGAACCGGTAGTACAATCGAAAGCCTCGCCTCTGCCGGTTCTTGTTAATGATGCTGTTGAGTATGTGGTGTCTAAAATAGTGGATGTCAGGAAGGTGCGTAATTCCTTGCAGTACCTGATTCACTGGAAGGGGTATGGACCTGAAGAGAGATCTTGGGTACCTGCCAGGGAGGTTCATGCTCCTAGACTTGTTCAAAAATTTCATTTAGAACACCCTGAAAGGCCATCGCCTGAAGTCTTGGGTCCAGTGGCCCCTCGTAAAAGGGGGGGGTACTGTAACGGGGTGCCGAAGGCGCACTCGGTCTCCCATCAGCCGCAGACCTGCTGCTTAGCTTCAGGAGCAAGGATCTGTGTTTGACCTTGTTCCCAGGGCAGCTTTGCTAGCTGGGAGGCTCCTTGCTCCTAGGTCTGCCTTGATTGCCGAGCTGATCACTCGGTGCTCGACTGGTTGGTCTGTCGGTCGTGACGCTGGCCACGTCACATGATCCTCACTCCCCACTATAAATACAGGCAGAAACCAAAAAACAAAAAAAATATAGTGGCAATTCTGGAGGAGCTGCCAAACCCCTGATACTGTGGCGTGTCTTCTATTGGGGGAGCAGCCCGACCGCATGTGGACCGCAGTAATCGACTAACCCCAGCAAAATATGCATACAATGGAGGATGTCGGCACGGTCCACATGCACCACAAGAGCAAACTACACAGAATGTAGCAATCATATGAAACACAGAGAGAGAAAATGCACCAAACAGATATAACACTGACTATGCTGGCAAGACATGAATAAAGGTATTAAAAGCTGAGACTTTTGCCAATATATTCCAGTCATGGAGATATCGGAGCCCATCATGCACCATGTCACGGTTCTCAGCATGGCAAGGGGTCCTAACCGCTGCTCTAACTGTGGTGTGAACACGGTCTGAAGGTGATGTAATTCAGCTCGCAGCCAAGCTCCCCACAAGTGCCCAGCATGAATACTGCGGTTGTACACTGTGAATGAAGCCAGGCCGCGAGCCACACCCACACCAAACCATGTGATGGAGGTTACCAGGTGCAAAAGAGTGTTAGAATGCCAAGTAAAGGCAAACGCACTCAAATCTAACAAGGCAGAAACCAAAAAACAAAAAAATATATAGTGGCAATTCTGGAGGAGCTGCCAAACCCCTGGCACTGTGGCGTGTCTTCTATTGGGGGAGCAGCCCGACCGCATGTGGACCGCAGTAATCGACTAACCCCAGCAAATTATGCATACAATGGAGGATGTCGGCGCGGTCCACATGCACCACAAGAGCAAACTACACAGAATGTAGCAATCATATGAAACACAGAGAGAGAAAATGCACCAAACAGATATAACACTGACTATGCTGGCAAGACATGAATAAAGGTATTAAAAGCTGAGACTTTTGCCAATATATTCCAGTCATGGAGATATCGGAGCCCATCATGCACCACGTCACGGTTCTCAGCATGGCAAGGGGTCCTAACCGCTGCTCTAACTGTGGTGTGAACACGGTCTGAAGGTGATGTAATTCAGCTCGCAGCCAAGCTCCCCACAAGTGCCCAGCATGAATACTGCGGGCCCTTTACTTGGCATTCTAACACTCTTTTGCACCTGGTAACCTCCATCACATGGTCTGGTGTGGGTGTGGCTCGCGGCCTGGCTTCATTCACAGTGTACAACCGCAGTATTCATGCTGGGCACTTGTGGGGAGCTTGGCTGCGAGCTGAATTACATCACCTTCAGACCGTGTTCACACCACAGTTAGAGCAGCGGTTAGGACCCCTTGCCATGCTGAGAACCGTGACGTGGTGCATGATGGGCTCCGATATCTCCATGACTGGAATATATTGGCAAAAGTCTAAGCTTTTAATACCTTTATTCATGTCTTGCCAGCATAGTCAGTTTTATATAAATACAGGCAGCCTGCTGGCCACAGGTTGCCTGTTAATTTAGGTATCTGGCAGTTGTTGGATACCTGTGTACTTACCTGATCCTGTTCCCTGACGATCCTTTGCCTGCTCCTCCTGTACTGCACATCCTTCCTGGTATATTGACCTCGGCTTCCACCTGACTATTCTTTGCGGACTCCTTTGGTACTTCTCGACTCTCCTGGTATTAATGACCCTGGCTTCACCTGACCTTTCTTTGCTTATCCCTCTGTACTGCGTTGTCCTCTTGGTTTTGACCCGTCCGTTCACTATCCGTTATTTGTCTTGTCTGTCCTTCCCGCACGTATTCTAAGTTAGGGACTGCCGTCCAGTTGTCCCCTGTCATCAGGACTCGTGAGGCAAGTAGGCAGGGCCAGGGGTGAAGGTAAAGCGCAGTGGTCACTATCCTCCCCCCTGTGTGTGTGTGTGTGTGTGTGCGTGACCGTTACAAAACCCTTTTCAATGACCCTTGGGCCATTATTCCACTGCCCCATTTGCTAAAAGTTGTTCTGACCAAGTTTTCACCTCCAGTAGAAGAGGGGATGATCCCAAGTAAGACTGGGCCCCTCTCGCCCTGGGCCCCATAGCAGTCGCATGGTCTGCCGCTATGGTAGTTATGCCCCTGAAGAAAATCATCTCTATTAAACATCTACAAGCGACCTTGGCGGGCAGGGGTGGGATTCACATTTTTAACAGTTTCCCTATTCAATGCTGGACGGTGTTATACAGAGTTAATCTATGGAATCTCAGAGATATCACAGACCAGCATAAAATGCTGGTATAGGATAAATTCCCTCTACAATTTTTTATTTGCCAGATCTATATGCTGCATGTGTCATGTTTGGCACCACCCACTGGTTGTGATGTGAACTGCAGCCTGCTGTGGTCTACTAAGAGCCAGCAACTCATGCAGTCCCAACCCCCAGAGATCACATGATCCCAGGAATGCTACTCATTGAGCGCCGTGTAAACAGAAGGCAGGGATGGTAAAAAAAAAATCTCTGACTTTTCTATGGGGAGTAAATTAAGCAGGGAGGAATCAAGACTTCAGATGGAAAAAAATGTTGAATATTCTAAAAAAGGAATATATAGCCCTGCTGTCACTGTCAGATCTACAGGCTGCATGTGTCTATATGTGGCCACCCAGTGGTTGTGATGTGCATTACAGCCTGTTGAGATCTGCTAAGACCCAGCAGCTTGTGCCGTTACCCAACCCACAGTGATTACACGATTGCTAGGAAAGACGCTTTCTGGTCTGTCTATACAGTGCACACTGAAAGTTGTGTATATACTGAAGGAGAAGGCAGGGACGGTAAAAAAAACATCTCTGCCTTCTCTATGGGGAGCCCTGCTGTCACGGCCAGTTGGCCTTCCTCTCGTGCAGCTGGATGATCTCCGTGCAGCTGCTCTCTCTGAAAGGAGGTTCAGAAATGCCTTTGCAGAGTTGAATGTGGTCCACCACTGGTTAAACCAATGCAGCTGTATGTATATTCATAAAATGCACCCTTACAGGCGCGACCTGAACCTGGACCTGGATTATTATTACACATCATAACCGCTCTGTTACACAAATATTAATCTCATTTCAATAAGCTGATTAGTAAACAAGACGACGCGTTCTCCAGACAGGGAGCAGCAGGTGAGAACCTTCGCCATCTCTCTGGATATTGAATTTCATTAGCGAATCTCTGGCTTGCCATGGAGACTTCTCGATGAATAGATCTGAATGATAATCTTGGTTACATAAGAATGACTGCAGTTCACCAATTATGTCGGACCCCTGGCGTTCTGCAGATTGAATTAACTGTAACACATTGAAATGAAAAAGACATCTGGGAAACTTCTCTAATAATATATCTATAGTATGATATATAGAACTCCTACCAGCCAAACCGGAGACACCTGGCCGACATGAGTTCATTTGCATACATTTGCCTGAAAACTAGGTCTCTTCAATGAAAACAGTATCCCCTTGAGTTACGTATAAACTGCGAAGCATAAAGCTGTGCTGTGGGACAAGTGGTGACAATCATGACTTCTGAATAAAGGAGCGAACCCTAAAAGTTCACACAATTATCGCACACAGATGTGTCCACCATTACCTTCCCACACATTTTATTAAAGTCTCATTTCTGACAATGCAGATTCAATGCATTATCATAACCTGCTAGCAAAGCCCTCGATAGGCTGCAATTCACATCACAACCACTGGGTGGCAACACATAAACACGTATAGCAAATAGAGCTGGCAGAGTATTGTGAAATATAGTATGGTGAAGCTGGTGAAGCCGGTCATCTTGTGCTAGATACCTCTGTACTTACAGTATACTGTATGTTGTATTCGTAGCCAAGAGGAAAGGTAAGGAACGCATATCTGTAGACGTACAATGCTGGGATGGTGACATCAGCACAGCTTATGCGGTGACATCAGCAGTCCTAGCTGATATTTAGTGTTGAGCGCGAATATTCAAATTACGAATATTTATCGTGAATATCGCAACTTTGAGAATTCGCGAATATTTCAAATATAGTGCTATATATTCATTTTTCAAATATTTGTCAATTTATTTTTTTAATCGAAAAATCGGCAATGTAATGATCACGTAATATGCGAATATTACGCGATCAGTACAGGCGTGGGTCAAAAAGCAATATATAGCAATATAGAATATAGTAACATAGTAACATAGTAACATAGTACATAAGGCCGAAAAAAGACATTTGTCCATCCAGTTCGGCCTGTTATCCTGCAAGTTGATCCAGAGGAAGGCAAAAAAATAACTGAGGTAGAAGCCAATTTTCCCCACTTTAGGGGAATAAGAAATTCCTTCCCGACTCCAATCAGGCAATCAGACTAACTCCCTGGATCAACGATCCCCCTCTAGTAGCTATAGCCTGTAATATTATTACACTCCAGAAATACATCCAGGCCCCTCTTGAATTCCTTTATTGTACTCACCATCACCACCTCCTCAGGCAGAGAGTTCCATAGTCTCACTGCTCTTACCATAAAGAATCCTTTTCTATGTTTGTGCTATATATTAGTTTTTTTAGAATATTCATAATTTTTTTTTCCATCTGAAGTGCTATATATTAGTTTTTTTTTATATATTTATCATTTTTTTTCCATCTGAAGTTATGATTCCTGTCAAGTAAAAGTAACTTAAGCAGGGAGGAATCAAGACTTCAGATGGAAAAAAATGACGAATATTCAAAAAAATGAATATATAGCTCTATATTCAATATAGTGCTATATATTGTTTTTTTTAGAATATTCGTCAATGGCTCCATGTAAATACGGTGATAATGAACAGGATATATATCACAACATATATATATATATATATATATATATATATATATATATATATATATATATAAAATGCAGTTACACAGTATTAAACAGTGCAAGTTAACCCTTTTAGGGTAATAAAGTACTTTTTAACTTTGCATAGGGGAAATTTAATTGAGGGGCATTTTTGGACACAGCAATGCCTATGATGTTAGCTTTTTTAATTGTTTATTTATTTTTATTTTCATTTTGGGGAAGGGGTGATTTGAACATTTATATTTTTTTATGTTTTCATTTTTTAAAACTTTTTTTTTATTTACTTTTTAAGTCATCCTAGCTAACTATAACATGCAATTATTGGATTGCTATTTATCTTATACAATGAATTTATATTTATTACAGGCGACAGATTTTAGTATTTTCCAATATAGTGCTGCAACCTGCAGGCCTATATTGGAAGATACCAGTAATAGTCATTGGAGTGTCGAGCAGGCTCCAGCCTATTACTGCAGTGTAACAGCTTCCCCGATCTCAGCGAGGGGAGGTTGTTGTAAGCAAGAAAGCACAGGGATCTGCCATCTTCTTCCGTCAGATGCCATGGTCATATTTGACCATGGCATCTGAGGGGTTAAATTTCCTCGATCAGCATTACTGATGATTGCAGACATTAGGCTCAGTTGTCTGTTGTGGGAAACAGGCACCCGGCAGCTATATCGCTCGTTCCGCTCTGGCAGGGGCGTCATCTTTAAGGACTTGACATTTGACGTTTTAATATATCACATCTCGGGAAAGGGTTAAAGAAAAAAATGAAAATCAGACATCATACGGTATTTTCTCCTGTTTTTGTGTTGTTTTCTCCAATAATTTCTGTTTCTTCATACACTTGAAAATAAATAAAAAACAACATACTGATTAATTTGGAATTCAGCATGTAAGCCCCAGAGGAGACAGGAACCTCAGGTCTGTACACTGGTTAAAGTAATACAACGGGTTCAGTGTTCATAGAATGAATTACATAGGTTTTCACAGCACAATCATTGAACATGTCTCATGCAGTGTATTGTAAGCCTGGGAGGTCATGCAGCAGCCACTTCAAGAAAAACGGAGCATTACACGCGGTCATTAAAGTGAATGGTCACAATATCCAGCAATACAAGCACTGGCCTCATCCGCCTTTGTTTCTTTGAAGGTTTTGCTCTGGCTCCTACAGGGGAGGGTTGCCATATAATAACCATATGGCAAAACGGGTTAGAAAGGGATTGTCAGGATATCAACTCTTTCCTGTTTTGATTGTATCATAACAATATTACGTTCTTCTACCTGTCCACTGTCCGCGGTTTGGTAGTCAGCTGGTGGTCTGGACTGTGTCTCATCTCACCTTAGAAACGGCAAGATGGGAAAACTCCTTTAATGTCTATTTATCTCATGTCCACCTAATATCCATCTATCTATATCTATAGCTCTCATATTTACCTTTCTAAAATCTATCTCTCTATTCCATAGAAACATAGAATGTGTCGGCAGATAAGAACCATTTGGCCCATCTAGTCTGCCCAATACACTGAATACTATGGATAGCCCCTGGCCCTATCTTATATGAAGGATGGCCTTATGCCTATCCCATGCATGCTTAAACTCCTCCACTGTATTTGCAGCTGCCACTTCTGCAGGAAGGCTATTCCATGCATCCACTACCCTCTCAGTAAAGTAATACTTCCTGATATTACTTTTAAACCTTTGCCCCTCTAATTTAAAACTATGTCCTCTTGTAGCAGTTTTTCTTCTTTTAAATATTCTTTCCTCTTTTACCGAGTTGATTCCCTTTATGTATTTAAACGTTTCTATCATATCCCCTCTGTCTCGTCTTTTTTCCAAGCTGTACATGTTAAGGTCCTTTAATCTTTCCTGGTAAGTTTGATCCTGCAATCCATGTACCAGTTTAGTAGCTCTTCTCTGAACTCTCTCAATATCTCTCTATTATTTATCTTTATAAAATGTATATATCTCTCACCTATCCATCTGTGTATCTGAAATGTATATCTATCTCGTATTTATCTTTCTAAAATATATCTATCTGTCTATCCCATATCTACCTAATACCCCAAAAAAAAAAAACAATGTAAATGAAGTTTCTGTTTAGTCTACTAGAATCAATCCTGTCACTCGCTTAGTTAAAGCCTGATTTATAACCCATGTTTTCTAAACTTCAGGAAACTATTTCCCTTCTTACAGCTTTCTTTCTTTTTAACCATTTCTTCTACAAGGTTATCAGCAGGTATGTACATGATGTCTTATGACATGTTTCATTGCAGAGGCTGACAGCCTGGGACGGTGCATCCAACTGATTTGAACATGGCTTTGAAATGTGCATCGACTTTTCTGGAAGGTGTGAGGATGGACTTTTTCCAGATGTGCACAAATGTCAACTCTGGAGGTGATAAAAGCAGAGAGCGCCGTCCACCCCGAGGATGCTGTACACGACCCCCCTGCTAATGGTGCTGAAAGCTCAGATTGCTGGCCATGAAAATGGGGCTTCAAGCACAGAAACCCTGTCCGGGCTGAAAGCAGAGAAACCTTTACCATTCTGAAGGTGATGAAAGCAGAGAAACTGTCTGCTCTGATGCTCTGGTGCTGAATGCACAGAGGGCTGTCCATGAAGATGGAGCTGAAAGAAGAGAAACCCTGCCCAGTCAAAGGGTGCTGAAAGCAGAGAATAATTTTCCACTCCAGGGGTGCTGAAATCTGAGGGTGCTCAAAGCCAAGAAACCTTGTTCACCCTGAGGATATGTTTACGTTATCATAACGTTTATTTGATGTATATTTTGTCTTGCCCGTGCTCAAAAATTCCTCTCCATTAAATTTAATAGAGTAGCCACTTGCTAATTCATATGGTTATTTTGTTCTCAACTTGCTATTTTAAAAACCACGCCGTGGAAAAAAGAACAGTAATCCAAATCAACAGCTCAGGTTCCTGTTACGGCTGCACGGGAAAAGGGGAAGGATCCCCGCACGAAATCCAATTTAAGAAATTCCCAGCTGCCTTGTTTGCTTGCTTACATTAATCTTTATTTGTCAAATAGCAAAAGTCCTCAAATGGGACGAGTTTCGGCACATGTTGCCTTCCTCAGCCACTGAGGCTGTGCCGAAACGCGTCCCATTTCAGGACTTTTGTTATTTGACAAATAAAGATTGAAGTAAGCAAGCAAACAAGGCAGCTGGGAATTTCCTAAATTAAAGTGGAAAAAGAAGTGACACTTAAAGGGAACCAGTCACCGGGATTTTGTGCATTGAGCTGAGGACATGGGTCTCTAGATGGCCGCTAGCACATCCGCAATACCCAGTCCCCATAGCTCTGTGTGCTTTTATTGTGTAAAAAAAACGATTTGATACATATGCAAAGTAACCTGAGATGAGTCCTGTATGTGAGATGAGTCAGGGACAGGACTCATCTCAGGTTAATTTGCATATGGATCAAATCTTTTTTTTTACACAATAAAAGCACACAGAGCTATGGGGACTGGGTATTGCGGATGTGCTAGCGGCCATCTAGCAACCCATGTCCTCAGCTCTATACACAAAATCCCGGTGACAGGTTCCCTTTAAGATCTTGATGCGGATTCCGCGCAGAATCTGCATCCAGAGTTCCTATTAAAATGGGCCAAATGAAAAAAACATGTGAAAACCGCATTAAAAAAAATAAATAAAAGAATTGTGCCAAAAAAATGAAAAAAAGAGGAACCCTGAAGCGGATGCCTAGGTTTTTTTTTTTAGCAGAGAAAAAAACTGTGTGAAGATACCCGGAGGAGACAGAAAGCAGTGAACCCTTGTCCACTCTCTAAGGGTGCTGAAAGAAGGGAAACCTTGTCCACCCTGAGGGTGCTAAAAGCAGACACCCTGCCCAGTCTGAGTGCTGAAAGTGAAAGCAGAGACACCCTGCCCAATCTGAGGGTGCTAAAAGCAGAGACACCCTGCCCAGTCTGAGGGTGCTAAAAGCAGAGACACCCTGCCCAATCTGAGTGCTGAAAGTGAAAGCAGAGACACCCTGCCCAATCTAAAAGCACAGAACCCCTGTCCACTCTGAGGGTGCTGAAAACAGAAACCTTGTTCATTCTGATGGTGCTACTAAAACACACAGTTGTCTATGAAAATTGGGATACCATCACTAATCTCTGCCCTCTGTAAGACAGCTGAAAACAGAAAAACCTTGACATCTCAGAGGGTGCTGAAAGCAGACAACCTGCCCAGTCCGAGAGTGCTAAAGCCAGATAACCCCTGTCTACTCTGAAAGTACTGAAAGCAGAGACACCCAGCCCATTCTGAAGCTGCTGAAAATTAAATCAGAGACACCCTGTCCACTCTGAGAGTGCTAAAAGCAGAGAACCCCTGCCCAATCTGAGGGTGCTAAAAACAGAGAAACCTTGTACACCCTGAGGGTGCTGAAAGCCGACAACCTACCCAATTTGAGGGTGCTAAAAGCAGAGAACCCTTTTCCAGTCTGAGGTTGCTGAAAGCAGAGACACCCTGTCCACTTTGAGGGTACTGAAAATGGTGCTGCTAACAACATAGACTGCTTTCTATGGAAATGAGGCTAAAATCCCATAAACCATGCCCACTGTAAGACAGCTGAAAATAGAGAAACCTTGACCCCTCACAGAGTGCTGAAAGCAAGAAGAACAGTCACCCGAGCCCAGAGGATGTCCAGTCTGCAGAAGACAATCACACAGAAGGCTGCCACCTCTGCAGGTGCTGAAAGCCCCCACAATCTTCCAGCCATATGAACAGGAGCCGGTGCTAGAGGAGTCTGATGTTCACTTCGGTCTAGAGAACTTTTCAACAGCAAAGGGAGGAGGCGGCCAAGACAGAAGAGGCGATCCCCATGCCTTCATGAGCAGCGGTAGGCAGCAGACTCTGTGAGGAACAGGCAGTCAAGACTGGAGAGCAGCAGGCAGGCAGGAGAACATTTGCTCAGCACCTCGGGTGTCCAGGACCGATGCTCCCGCATTTATTCTGCCCCGATGTCCCCCCTCAATCTGATGATGATGAGGGTCTCAGGAAGCCCCCACGTCCTCACATCAGAAACCTGAAGCAGAAGATGTCTTTCTCTGCCATGGGAGATTCGGATTCTGCTCTGTCCCTGGACTCCAGCGTCTTCTGCAGCGATTGTTCTGCAGCCCCCCGAGATCATTTCACCATCAATGTGGGGGGCAGCAGATTCGTCCTTTCTCTGCAAACCCTATCCAGTCACCCACAGACACGACTGGGGAAGCTGGCAACTTCAGGGAGGGATGAGGTGTATGACCTGTGTGATGACGCTAACCTGGTGGACAATGAGTATTTCTTTGACCGGAGCTCCCAGATGTTTGAGTACATCATTAACTACTACAAGACTGGACGTCTGCACATCATGGAGCAGCTGTGTGCAGTGTCCTTTCTCCAGGAGATTGAGTACTGGGGGATAGATGAGTTGAGCATTGACCACTGCTGCAGGGACAGGTACTTCAGGAAGAAACTACAGACTGAGACCTTGGACATTAAGAAGGACCAGGAGGAGCTTGAGTCAGAAGAAGATGACTTCACAGGAGTTCCATTTGAAAACTTGAGACAGAAGCTCTGGGATGTCCTGGAGAAGCCTGGATCTTCAGTAGCAGCTAAGACCTTTGGCACGGTTTCTATGACTTTTGTGGTGGTCTCCGTAGCTAACATGGTGCTGATCTCCTCTGAGGTCAACACGATAGACCAACCTCTCTTAAATATTTTGGAATATGTCTGTGTCACCTGGTTTACAGTGGAGTTAGTTCTCAGGTTTCTATGTGTGAGGGACAAATGCCATTTCATGATGAGTGTGGTTAACATGATAGACCTGATTGCTATCCTGCCCTTCTACATCACACTGGTGGTGGAAACCTGTCTTGGGGAGAGCACCGACCTTGAGAATGTGGGGAGGATAGTGCAGGTTCTGAGACTCATGAGATCACTGAGGATGCTGAAGCTGGGAAGGCATTCAACAGGTAAGGACATGGATTAAGTATTCATGGGCATCAGAGGGAGATGTTAATTATGAATGGGCTTCTTCTAGGTCAGGTGCAATTACACACCTGGACATCTGTAAGCACACACCACCATTAACATTAAGGAACACAATGGAGTGAACTTATGAAAAGACAAATATTCTTCTTTTGTGTAGATAGATACTTAGAACATATTCAATTTATGTACAGTATAGATATTTCTAGATATATATTAGATAATATATGTTAAATGGATAGATAAGTATAAGATTGATAAATATTAGATGGGCATTAGATAAATAGATAATTAAAGAGGCTCTGTCACCTGGTTCAAGCCTACCCTTTTAAAAATATCCAAATGAGAAATTTGAGCACTCGGAGGCGGGCTTATGCCTTCCGAGCACTGTTTCTGCGACGCTACCGTTCCTTGCAAATGCTTTCTACACCTAATCATACCTCCATGTACTTTGATTGACAGCGCTAGGCTCGCCGGACTAGTGCTGATATCCCGCACCTGCGCACTCGTTTCTATGATGGCGCGTGCGCATTGGACATACACACAAGCCAGGAAGGAAGAAAAAGATCCACTGCGCATGCACCGGTACGCATGCAAGTGCACAGGGTCAGGATATCAGCGTTAAACTGGTGTGATTAGGTGCAGAAGGCCGGCATTTGCAAGGAACGGGTTTGTCACAGAAGCAGTTCTCGGAAGGCATAAGCCCGCCTCTGAGTGCTCAAATTCCTCATTTGCATATTTTTAAAAGGGAACTTTAGCACAGGCCCGAGGTTCCAGAGGCTGGGGGTCGCCCTTCTCAGGGTGGGTGCTCCGATCATAGCCATTGAGGGATTCCCTGCCCATAGACTAGTTGGCACAGGGAAAGTGTTTAGGGAGAGAGTTACCCGCCTCATCATCTACCATTAGGCTACCCCCCTCTATATAAGGAACAACATCAGGCCATATATGTGACCATATACCTTGCGTACCCTCTAAATAGTGCAGTAATTCACTTCATTTAGTGTCTCATTAATTTTATTAGATATAAATAAAAGTTACATTTTAACTTTCAACAATAAAGGCATACTCAGTCCATTATATACAGTATTTTAAAAAGTAGCTTTTTCGGCCATACCGGACCTACCAACTGGTGAGTGCTGCAGTTTTTTTTTTATTCTGGATGATTTGGAGATGATACAGACTGGTATCCAACACTGCGGGCACCACTACAATAGAGACTTTTTGCAATATATTCGTAATTGATGCTACCTTTTTTCTATTTTGAGCATACCAGACCTACTACATGAGAAATAAAGGCATGGTTTTTGTCTGTGTCATCAGGGCTACCATGCTATATGCCTGGTAGGGTAGGCTTGAAACGGGTGACAGAGCCTCTTTAAATGGATAGATCAGTGTAAGATAGATAATTATTGGATGAGAAACAGACAGATAGATATTAGATGGACATGAGTTAGTTAGATAAATAAATAAATAGATAATTAGATATAATATGGACATTAGATATATAGACAGTAGTGTTAGTCGAGCACCAAAGTGTTCGGTACTCGAGTAGAACAGTTTGGGATGCTCAGGTGCTCTACAGAGCACCTGAGCACAATGGAAGTCAATAGGAGAGCCAGAGCATTTAACCAGCCACCCCTGCTGTGAAGAGGGGAGGGTGTCTGGCTCATAGTAAAAGGTCAGAAATTGATGGAAACACCACTGAAATGGTTCGGGAACAGCATGGGGAAGATGTCTGGATGCATCTTGGACTCCCAGGTCGCTGCTGGGAATGATGTTGTCCGAGTAGTACGCCACTTTTACAGACTGACAATCATACGCACAAAACCAAAGATACAATCGATTTTAGAGGAAATATTGTTAGAAAACATTATTTCCTGCATATTTACTTGTATATAAAGTGCAAGTGCTGCCAAAAATTACAAGGAAGAGGCACTCCGGTACAGCCTGTATATCACATAAAGGAGGGCCTCATCCACATTGTGGTACAATTGTTCAGGTAGTGGGACTCCTACACTTATAAAGCCTATGCACTAAGTGAAAGGGCTGCCAAAAATTACAAGGAATTGACACTACAATACACCCTTTATAACACATTACACATAAGGGGGGCATCATACACAGCCTTGAAAAATGATGATTGATGGCCTGCTGGTGACCCTCAAAAACTATTGGAGCAAGGGCCTGCTGGTGACCCTCTAAAGCATTAGGGGTGAGGGCCTGCTGCTGATCTGACCATCTAAAACATTAGGGGCGAGGGCTTGCTGCTGAGCTGACCCTCTAAAACATTAGGGGTGAGGGCCTGCTGGTGACCCTCAAATACATTATGGACAAGGGCATGCTGGTGACCCACTAAAACATTATGGGTGAGGGCCTGCTGGTGACCCTCAAAAACATTTTAGGCGAGGGCCTGCTGGTGACCCTCTAAAACAGGGGTGTCAAACTCAAATTCATCGGGGGCCGCATCAGCAGTTTGGTCACCGTCAAAGGGCCGGTTGTATCGGACTTATGGGGGATCTGTGGGTGACACTTATGGGGGATCTGTGGGTGACACTTATGGGGGATCTGTGGGTGACACTTATGGGGGATCTGTGGGTGACACTTATGGGGGATCTGTGGGTGACACTTATGGGGGATCTGTGGGTGACACTTATGGGGGATCTGTGGGTGACACTTATGGGGGATCTGTGGGTGACACTTATGGGGGATCTGTGGGTGACACTTATGGGGGATCTGGGGTGACACTTATGGGGGATCTGGGGTGACACTTATGGGGGATCTGGGGTGACACTTATGGGGGACCTGGGGTGACACTTATGGGGGATCTGTGGGTACTTACAACTACAAGCGCTCGCCGCTCGGTAGGCAGGAGGGAGGAGGCAGGAGGCAGGCCGGGAGGACAGGCGCTGGCAGTGTGAGTCTTACGTCATGCGCCCAAGCCGCCTGCTTCATTCATAAAGTGGGCGGCGCAGGCGCGTGACATATGACTCACACTGCCAGCGCCCAGCCTGCCTCCTCCCTCCTCTCAGTCTCGGCGAGCGCTTGTAGTTTTATTATCACTTCCTGCAGGGGCCGCCTGCAGGAAGTGATAATAAAAGGTGAAGGCTGGCGGCCGGCGGCGGGCCACATGACAAGGTCTGGCGGGCCGGATTCGGCCCGCGGGCCTTGTGTTTGACACCCGTGCTCTAAAACATTATGGACGAGTGCCTGCTGGTGACCCTCAAGAAAATTATAGGCGAGGGCCTGCTGGTGACCCTCTAAAACTATGGGTGAGGGCCTGCTGCTGAGCTGACCCTCTAAAACATTAGGAGCAAAGGCAGCCTAATAAGCATGCTGATATGATGGAGGAGGAGGACGAGAAAAGGGAGATTGAACCATATACCCTTTTTAGTGGTGGAAGGGGTGCATGGGAATACAGTATATTCAATACACCATAAAAGCCACATTTAAAGTGCGTTTATGTTCAGCCGCTTTCCTCTGGTGGAGTCAAGAAGTCAGGGGTAATCCAGACCTTGTTCATTTTGTTAAGAGTCAACCGGTCAGCATTTTCAGTTGACAGGCGGATGCGCTTATTAGTTATTATGCCCCCAGCAGCACTAAATACCCGCTCTGACAAAATGCTGGCGGCGGTGCAGGCCAGGACCTCCAAGGCGTAGAGCACCAGTTCGTGCTACGTTTCCAGCTTGGACACCCAATAGTTGTAAGGCACAGAGGGATCACTGAGGATGCCCACACGGTCTGCTATGTACTGCTTCACCATCTTCCAAGATTTTTCCCTTCTTGTGACACTAGGCCGCGCATCAGGTTGAGGGTGCTGGCGGGGTGTCATAAAACTGTCCCAGGCCTTGGAAAGTGTTTTCCTGCCTCTGTTGGCACTGCTGTGTGTTACACTCGTATCCCCTCCTCGGTTGCCCAAGGAAATACGTACTCTGCCGCCAGCATTGTCAGCTGGAAATTTTTGTAGCAATTTTTCCACAAGGACCTTCTGGTATTGCGCCATTTTGCTTGTCCTCTCCACCACATGAATAAGAGATGAGAAGATTTCTTTGTAGCGAGGGTTGAGAAGGGTGAACAACCAGTAATCGGTGTTGGCCAAAATGCGTACAACGCGAGGGTCATCGGAAAGTGAGCCTAACATAAAGTCAGCCATGTGTACCAGAGTCCCAACAGACAATACTTTGCTATCCTCATCAGGAGGATGACTCTCAATCTCCTCATTCTCTTCCTCCTCTTCTATCCATCCACGCTGAACAGATGGAATAAAACTTCAATGGGTACTACCCTCTGTAGCGGAGGCAACCTTCTCCTGCTCCTGCTCCTCCTCATCATCATCCAATTTGCACTGAGAAAACGAACTGAGGGTGGTCTGGCTATCACTCTGTGTACTGTCTTCCCCCATTTCCACCTCTTCCACATGCAAAGCGTCTGCATTAATTGTGAGCAGCAAGCGTTTGAGTAGACACAGAAGTGGATGGTTACGCTGATAATAGCGTTATTGCCGCTCACCATCTGTGTTGATTCCTCAAATTTGCTTAAAACCTGACACAGGTCAGACATCAATGCCCACTCGTTGCTTGTGAAGAGCGGAAGCTGACTGGAAAGGCGACGACCATGTTGCAGCTGGTATTCCACTACTGCCCTCTGCTGCTCACAAAGCCTGGCCAACATGTGGAACATGCAGTTTCAGCATGTGCTCACGATGCACAACAGTCGGTGAGCTGGCAATTGCAAGCGCTTCTGCAGCAATGCCAGACTGGTGGAAGCTGTCAATGACTTTTGGAAATGGGCACACATGCGGCGCACCTTCACCAGTAGCTCAGGCAAATTGGGGAAGGTTTTGAAAAACCGCTGAACCACTAGGTTGAACACGTGGGCTAGGCATGGTATGTGTGTGAGCTTGCCGAGCTCTAAAGCCGCCACCAAGTTACGGCCATTATCAGACACAACCATGCCTGGTTCTCGGTTGAGTGGCGAGAGCCACAGCTCAGTATGGTCCCTGTTTTTCACCTAAGCAGATCAGTTTAAGCACGGCCTATTCCAGCTTCCCTACTGCGGTTCTACACTGCTTCCTGCTACTGACTGATGTCTGACTGGTGCTGCAAGATGATAATTTAGAGGAGGAAGTGGAGGAGGAGGCAGAGGAGGAGAAGGGGGGTTGCAGCCACTAATGTAGGTGATCTCGGAAGCCCTGATGTGAGTAGCATCTGTGCCATCCCAGGGTATGACTCGCTCTCGGCCTCTACAAATTTCACCTAGTGTGTCGTCAGGAAAATGTAGTGTCCCTGGCCAAAACATTTCTATGGCCAGCAATTTGGAAAGGTGCACATTTAGTGCTATGGCATGTGGGTGGGTGAGTATTTGCGCTTTCATTCAAAGGCCTGGGGTATAGACATCTGTTCGCTGCTCTGGGACACAGAAGTGGATGTGCTAGCTGATGGTGCTTGCGAAGGTCCAGGCGCATGGCGGGAGGCTTCCGGGCCTGCGTCTTGGACAGGGGATTTGCCAGCACATAACACAGTGGAACCCAGGCGTTCGGCCCACCTATTAGGGTGCTTTAAAGCCATGTGGCAGATCATGCTGGTGGTGGTGAGGTTGCTAGTGTTCACGCCCCTGCTCATTTTGGTATTGCACAGGTTGCAAATGAAAATTATTTTCTCTCCCGCACTTTCCTCAAAAAAGGCCAGACTGCGGAACACGTACCCCTTGGCAAGGGATATTGCCGCATGAGGGTACTCCGGGGAACATTTGCGGGCCTGTTTGGTGTGGCCCACCTTCTGCCTTTTGCCACCCCACTTCCTCTTCCAGCCTGTTGCGGTGCTGCGGATCCCTCCCTCCTCGCTCGACTTGCCACCTTTCCAGGTTGGGTCAGTGACTTAATCATCCACCACCTCCTCTTCCACTTCCTCACTTTAGTTATCCCCCTGACTTGTTGACCTAACAACAACCTCAGTTATTGACAACTGTGTCTCATCCTCATCATGAACCTCTTGAGACACTAATTGCGGTTGACTTATTGGTAATTGGGTCTTATCATCATTATCCACCTCATGAAACACTAATTGCCGTTTCCCACCGTTATCTTCTTGTGACTGTGGATGCTCAAGAGTTTGGGAATCAGGGCACAATATCTCCTCATGTCCCTCTTCAAGCGGGCTTGTTGAGAGGCCCAAATCAAGGAACGGCGATGAAAAGAGCACCTTGGAATATCCAAGTGTGGGATCACTTGTTTGCCAAGACTCTCCATGGTTGGAGGAAGGAGTATCAGGTTGAGGATTGTACTGACCAGACTCTTGGATACTGAGACTGGACTTAGTGGAAGACAGGGTGGTGCTTAACTGACAGGATGCATTTTCTGCTGCAATCCATCCGACCACCTGGTCGCACTGGTCTGACTTCGAGAGTGGTGTCCTGCGCCGCCCTGCAAACTGGGACATGAAGCTAGGTATCGTGGATAAGTGTGTTTCATGTGCTCTGGCAGCAAGCACAGTTTCACTGCGCCCAAGGCCTCTGCGTGCACCATCAGCAGCACGTCCACTTCCCCGTCCCTTACTGTTCGCCTTGCACATATTAAATGGTATATATGCTTGCAAGTATGTCACACGTACAGTAGCGCAGGTTTTGTAAGTAAAATAAAGCGCAAATAAAGTACACAGAATGCCACAGATAATTTTAGGATGTGCACATATTAAGCAGGAGATGTAGCACAGATAATGTCGCTGTCCGCAGCGTTTATGAAAAAAGTACACTGAATGTGACAGATAATTTTAGAATGCGCAAAAGCTATACAGGAGGTATAGAGCAAGTAATGTCACTGTCACCAGCAGCTAATAAAAATTACACTGAATGAATGTCACTGATATTTAGGGTGTGCAAACGTTATACAGGAGGTATAGCGCAAGTAATGTCGATGTCATCAGCGGCTAATAAAAAATAACACTGAATTAATGTCACTGATATTTAGGATGCACAAACTTTATATAGGAGATGTAGCTCTGGAAATGTCGCTGTCACCAGCGGCAAAACAATTGCACTAAATGTCACAGATATTTAGGCTGCGCAAATGTGAAATAAAAGATGTAGCAGAGGTTGTGTCACTATCAGAAGCGGCACTAACAATTGCATGCAATTTAGCGCGGGTTGCGCTTATAATATATATTGCAGCCAGATACAACTATAGTCCTTAAAAGGACTTTTGGGTCTCTCTAACAATTCCATGCAATTTAGCGCAGTTTGGCTAATAATTATATGGCTGTCAGATACAACAATAGTCCTTAAAAGTACTTTTGGGTCTCTAACAAGTTTTTTCGCTAAAATATTACTATTTCACACCCTACACTATCTGTCCCTTCTTCAGCACAGCTCTCCCTGACTAAGACCGATCCGAAAACGTGTCATCGGGTGCTATATAGCACCCGATGAAGCGTTCCGGCCAGCCAATCACTGTAATGCCAGTAGCCAACATGGCTACAGCATTACAGTGAGTGCCAGTACCTTTGCGCATGTTTATTGGCTGCATAGCATCCAACAAACGTGCAGGGAGGAGACTCCAGTATTGCGCTCGAGCACACGCGGTGTTCGGCTCGAGTAAAATTAGCGTTTGGCAGAGCATGCTCGCCCAACACTAAGAGACAGACATAGATAAAGAGTAGTGTTGGTCAAGCACCAAAGTACCCGTGTGCTCTTGTGCTCGAGTAGAACACTTCCCAGAGCACCCGAGCACAATGGAAGTTATTGGGAGAACCCGAGCATTAAACCAGGCACCCCCTGCTCTGAAGAGGAGAGGGTGTAGGGACCCTAGTTTGGCTTAGGAGTCCCTGTTCTCACTCCATATATAGCTATGTCCTTATATGGAGTCAGTACTTGGGGAAATCCAGTGTATTTAAATCTAATTTAGCCTCTATTTCTGAAAAGTTTCTGGTGGGATTTGAACTCACAACCTTCTACATTACAGCCAAGAAAGTTAACCACTACACTATAGAGCTGAATGGCCAGTTACTGAATAAAATTTAAATAAATAAATATGGGACTTCTGCTTTATAGGAATACTTACTTACTAGTTTTAAGTATTCCTTTACAGCAGAAATCTCATTTTTTTTATATAGTAGCTGACCATGCAGCTCTAGAGTGCAGTGGTTAACATTCTTGGCTGTTATGTAGAAGGTTGTGAGTTCAAATCCCTTCAGAAATAGAGGCTAAATTAAATTTATATATTTTTTTTAGTAATTGTAAAAAATTGGAAATTACAAAAAAATATATATATATGTATATATATATATATATGTATATATATATAAAATCATACTTCTGATATATATTAATTCATAATATGCATAATATACTACTGATGTTTTAGCCATAATATATTTACATATATTATAATATATTATATATTCAAAATATATAGTAATATATGTAAATATATTATGGCTAAAAACTTATATATATATATATATATATATATTTAAATTAAATTTAGCCTCTATTTCTGACAGGATTTGAACTCACAAGCTTTTACATTACAACCCAGAATGTTAACCACTGCACTATAGAGCTGCATGGATGGTTACTCAAAAACAAAAAGAAAGTGGTTAACATTATAAGATTGTGAGTTTGAATCCCGCCAGAAACTTTTCAGAAATAGAGGCTAAATTAGATTTAAATACACTCAAGCATCGCCCTCGAGCACAGGCGATATTTGGCCGAGCATGCTCGCCCAATACTAATGTAGAGACAGATATTTCTACATATATATTAGAAGGACATGAGATAAATATATAGCTATAATACATTGGAAGTAGAGATGAGGGAAATGATTGTACATAATGGATTTGTCCAATCAGCAGATATCATTTGTATAAGCCCTGCTGATTGGACTAATTGATTCTGTAGAATCATTTCGCTCATTCCTAATTGGAAGAATCAATTACAGTAGTTCAATTCACTTTAACCCCTTAAGGACTCAGCCCTATTTCTGTCACGGCCATGCCCATGACCGTGACTCCTTGACCGCATGCGGTTGCCTGCGGTCTTTTATGGGTATTCAACCATGGGTGAGGGCCGCTGGTGTGTGGCCTCACTTGTGGTTGCCGCAGGCAACTAGCGTGGTATTTTGCAGCAGAGCAGCCTGAGCGTCGCTAGGCAGCTTGCTGCCCTGGCATGCGGTCTCACCTGACTCCCTTTTTGTTAGGTGTGTGTGTTGTGTGCACGGTGTATTATGTTTTGTGTGCACTTCCCCTTATATGTGTGTTTTCCCTTCTGTGTGCTGGAAGGGTTAACTTCCTTCCCAGTGTGTGTAATGTCACTGGGTGTGGTTGACCCGTGGGTGTGGCTTTTTGGCCTATATAGCCTGAGTCTCTTGCAGGCTTCAGTAGGTTGCTTCAGCCCTGTTAGCTGGAGCAGCCTCCTGTGTATTTGATCTGCCTGTGAGAGCCACCACTGTGGTCATAAGTTTAAGTTTATGTTTAAGTTCAGTTTGTCTTTATCTGTGTGATGTTCGGTCTATGCTTTCTTGTATAGTTGTGTGCTGCCATGTATCTGGGTTCCGGTGTGTGGATGTATTTGTGGACTTCAGATTTCCTGCACACTGGTCCAGTCAGCAGGGCTGTGGCAGATGGCTGGAACTAGTGCAGCACCTGCCATAGACATTGGTTTGCATTTGTGTTCCCCTTTTCTCTACTGCTTGGCCTTTGGGACTCCTGATCCTCCCTGTCTTGGAGGAGTGGGTTGTCCTACTCTGTCAGCTAGGTCAGGGCCGACTTGAGGGCTTGTAGGGACTTTAGGTTCCGGCGTATGAGCCCTCCTACCATCAAGGTCGGCTCATACAGGGTCAGGGTCAGCGTTAGGGACGCAATAGGAGGTGACCTGCTCCCTAATGCTGTGGTCCTGGCCAAGCAGCGACCGGACATCCTCTTACAACACACGGCTGAGGGTTTCCCCCATCCTCAGCCGTGACAATTTCACCTTACGGACTTTGCCATTTTTTGCTAATCTGACCAGTGTCACTTTAAGTGCTGATAACTTTAAAACGCTTTTACTTATCCAGGCCATTCTGAGATAAATTCAAAGTAAAAAAATTGCAAATTTCCAAGTTTTAATTTCTCTACTTCTATAATACATAGTAATACCTGCAAAAATAGTTATTACTTTACATTCCCCATATGTCTACTTCATGTTTGGATCATTTTGGGAATTATATTTTATTTTTTAGGGATGTTACAAGGCTTAGAAGTTTAGAAGCAAATCTTGAAATTTTTCTGAAATTTTCAAAAATCAAATTTTTAGGGACAAGTTCAGGTCTGAAGTCACTTAGCGAGGCTTACATAATAGAAACCACCAAAAAATTACCCCATTCTATAAACTACACCCCTCAAGGTATTCAAAACTGATTTTACAAACTTTGTTAACCCTTTAGGTGTTCCACAAGAATTAATGGAAAATAGAGATACAATTTCAAAATTTCACTTTTTTGGCAGATTTTCCATTTTAATAATTTTTTTCCAGTTACAAAGCAATTGTTAACAGCCAAACCAAACTCAATATTTATGGCCCTGATTCTGTAGTTTACAGAAACACCCCATATGTGGTCGTAAACTACTGTAAGGGCACACGGCAGGGCGCAGATGGAAAGGAATGCCATACGGTTTTTGGAAGGCTAATTTTGCTGGACTGTTTTTTTTACACCATGTCCCATTTGAAGCCCCTCTGATGCACCCCTAGAATAGAAACTCAAAGAAAGTGACCCCATCTAAGAAACTACACCCCTCAAGGTATTCAAAACTGATTTTACAAACGTCGTTAACCCTTTAGGTGTTCCACAAGAGTTATTGGCAAATAGAGATAAAATTTCAGAATTTCAATTTTTGGGCAAATATTCCATTTTAATAAATTTTTCCCAGTAACAAAGCAAGGGTTAACAGCCAAACAAAACTCAATATTTATGGCCCTGATTCTGTAGTCGTAAACAGCGTCGTAAACAGCGTCTGTGATCGTAAACCACTGTACCGGCACACGGCAGGGCGCAGAAGGAAAGGAATGCCATACGGTTTTTGGAAGGCAGATTTTGCTGGACAGTTTTTTTTGACACCATGTCCCATTTGAAGCCCCCCTGATGTACCCCTAGAGTAGAAACTCCAAAAAAAGGCCCCATTTTAGAAACTACGGGATAGGGTGGCAGTATTGTTTGTACTAGTTTAGGGTAAATATGATTTTTGGTTGCTCTATATTACACTTTTTGTGAGGCAAGATAACAAGCTGTTTTGGCACAGTTTTTATTTTTTGTTATTTACAACATTCATCTGACAGGTTAGATCATGTAATATTTTTATAGGCCAGGTTGTCACGGATGCGGCGATACCTAATATGTATGCTTTTTTATGTACGTTTTACACAATGATTTCTTTTTTGAAGCAAAAAAAATCATGCTTTAGTGTTTCCATAGTCTAAGAGCCATAATTTTTTCAGTTTTTTAGCGAAATGGTTTATTTAGCACAGTTTATTTTACGGTGTTCATCTGAGGGGTTAGGTCATGTGATATTTTTTATAGAGCTGGTCGATACGGACACGGCGATACCTAATATGTATACTCCCCCCCCCCCCCAATTTTTTACCATTTTTTTTTTTAACTTTATTTGGGGAAAATGATGTTTTTGTTTATTTTTACTTGAAACTTTTAAATTTTGGGGGGAAAACTTAATTTTTTCAACTTTTTTTCACTTCATTTTTTGTCCCACTTTGGGACTTGGGGGTCTAATCCATTACAATGCATTCCAATGCTTCTGTTTTGGAATGCATTGGCTGTATGAGTAATACTGTGTGTATTACTCATACAGCTTCCGGCCTGTGAGATCCAGGGGGCTGGATCTCACAGGCGCTTCACCGGAAGGCAGCGCGATGCCTTCCTTAGGCATGGCGCTGCCTTCCATGCCATCGGGTCCCCCCCCCACAGCCCCACGGGGAACCGCCGACTACCGCCGCCCGCACAATGAAAAGCCGCAATTGAATTGACCTTCGGTTTGCGGCGATCGCCAACACAGGGGGGTCACGGGACCCCCCCGCAAATTTAGCCGTGGTGCCTGCTCAATGATTCCGATCACCCGCTGGGCGGCGGTGATCGGAACTATAGATGACGTACCGGTACTTTATGGGTCCTTAAGGACTCGGGATCCATGCCGTACCGGTACGTCATGGGTCCCTAGGGGGTTAATGTTGATGACCTATCGTACGCTTTAAGAGTTGACAAAAAAATCACATTCAGGAGGCGGACAGCTTTAAAGGGGTTGTCCAAATTATTTTTATTGATGAACTATGATCAGGTTAGGTCATCAATATCAGATCGTTGGGGGTCCGACACCTGGCACCACTTCGATCAGCTGGTTGAAGAGAAGGCGCGCACCGTGCCAGTGCAGCCTTCCCTTCATTGTTTACCTGCTCGCCGTTGCAACTGCAGAAGTGGGCAGGTGTAACGACAAGAAGTCGTCCAATTCACTTCTATGGGACGGCTCTGTAGTATACACTTGTATAGGAACGAGCCATCCCAATAAAATGAATGGGACGGTTTCTTGTAATCACACTTGCTAACCGCTGCAGTTGCGACGTTGAGCAGGTAAACAATGAAGGGAAAGCAGTGCGGGAACAGCGTGCACATTCTCTTCATCCAGCTGATCAGTGGGGGTGCCAGATGTCAGACTGCCGCTGATCTGCTACTTGATGACCTATCCTGAGGATAGGTCATCAATAAAAATAACTTGGACAACCCTTTAAAATTCTTCTGTCACCAATAGTAGGGTTAAGATGGAAGCTTGTAGAGCCCAATACAAAATCTGTAGTAGAACCCACAATGTGAAAACATAATACTGATGACTTCTTGTGTGGCAGAGGACTTAGAGCCCCACACACCAAACCCAGGTGCAACTGCCACAGCACTCCAATGAAGGTCACTTTGCTATTGCCCCTTTCACACGTTCTTTTGGAGATCTGGCAGGCTGTTCTGGCACAGAGCAGCCTGACAGATCTCCCAGATCTGTGGGTGCTAGATCCTCTGCTTTGCTACTGATCCGTCCAAAAATGGGGGATTTTTTGCCGGAAATCAGTCGGATCACCGCCGGACCCCCATTGCAGACAATCGGGATCCAACAGTGAAGTAGAGGAACCGGCAGACTGCACAGTGCCGGAAGAGCCTGCCAGATCTGAAGATGTGAACGGGCCCTAACCATTCTTTATGAAGGTCACAGCACTCAGTAAGTAACAATATAGTAACATAGTTTGTTAGGCCAAAAAAGACATCTATCCAGGGGCGTTGCTAGAGTCTGAAAACATCCGGGGCACAAGCCCACTGTGTTGAAAATGCACATTAAAGGTATGCTTAAAGGGGTGTTCTGGTTTACCCAATTGAAGTGCAGTACTGCAGACTGCAGTCATTATATAATACAACATTTGGTAACTTTCCAATATCTGTTATGTATCCTCACCACTGCAGAAATCTTTGTTTGGGCCCTTTAATATTAATGGGAGTGGACCCTGGGCAACCCCACAGATCATCCCCCCAACCCCCTTGTACTTGTAATTTTCCTCATTTAAGGGGAAAAAATATCAGAATAACTCCCTGGATCAATGATCCTTCTCCAGAAATCTAATAACTGTAACCTGTAATATTATTACATTCTAGAAATACACCTAGACCATGAATATTGGCACCACATTTGCTAAGCGCCAATCCTATAGAACAGGGGTCAGCAACCTCCAGCCTTCCTGGTGTTGTGAAACTACATCTCCTATCATTCACACTTGCTTGGCTGTTCTCTAAACTCCCACACAAGTGAAAGGAACATGCTGGGAGTTGTAGTTTTATAACAGTTGGAGTGCCGAAGTTTGCTGCTGTAGAAAATCCCTATCAATATAGAGTCCTTAAATATCAGAAATAAGGGTCTGGCTATGACATTACTTAATTATCTTAGGATATGGGGGCGTATGCCATCTGGTCCCGACGATTTCTCTATTTCAATCTTTTTAAGACTCCGCTGAACTTCTTCCTGGGTGAGACAGTCTCACAGTGCAGTTCACTGTGACACTTGTTACCACTGAGGCTGGCTGCATGTGTGCTTACTGGCTGTGGGCCATCACTCATGTATGCTGGTTGCTTGGGTGCTGCGTGTTGGCTGCGGCCTTATAGTGTGTGAACTGTGTCCTGTGAATTTGTGTACTCCCCATGTCATGTGTGTATCACGTTGCAGTTTACTGTGACACTGTGTTGCCGTGTAGGCTGACTGCCTGACTTGTGTGGTCAGCCTGCTATATTAGCAATGTCTTCATGTCTTACGCTGTCTGGGAATTTCTACCATGTTACTTTGTCTCAGTATTTTGTATAAACACCAAACCTATATCCCCACCTATAATCAACCCATATACACAATATACCAATAGAAGTAAGTGTGTATGTATGTATGTCCGCTAAAGGAATCTGCACCATCGCATTTACAATTACAAAATTTGGCACACAGGTGCATCAGGTGTCCAGGAAGGTTTTAGACTGGATCGCAGCTCTCTAGCACGTACCATTCCTGAGATATTCCCAACAAAAATGCTTTAGCCAATAGAAGCCTGGTCACATGACCCATATCAGCAAATAGAATCTTGGAGGCCCTTAGTCTCCACACACACAGTTTTATTCCATGTTTCCATAACAACCCAGCCATTTTTCTTCACTGCTGTAGGTCAGCTTTAAAGGGGCAGGGCGCTGTGGATGACACTGTTAAGGGAGCGGAGTTCTGTTGAGGTCACAGTTCAGGGGATAGGTAGTGTGGCCATTCAGGCCACCCTCAAAAGATGGACTTAAAAACCTCGCCC
The DNA here is from genome assembly GCF_014858855.1 of Bufo gargarizans. Taxonomy (NCBI): domain Eukaryota; kingdom Metazoa; phylum Chordata; class Amphibia; order Anura; family Bufonidae; genus Bufo; species Bufo gargarizans. The sequence goes on from NC_058084.1 coordinate 45,241,239, forward strand.
CCAGGTCCCGCTAAGCCCCGGTTAGGCCACGCCCCCCCACTCTACAGCTGATGGGGATTAAAAAAATAAAGGCAAAAATCAACTTCTGCAGGGGTGGGAGGGAGGGTGACTTTCTCCCTGCAGCTCATGCTCAGACAGCAGTGTGCTGCTGTCTGAGAGTGAGCTGTTCAAAAGGACATCCCTGTGTCCGTCCAGGCCCTGTGCCGGATGAGGAAAGGGAGTCTGAAAGCCGTACTGTCTGGCCTAAAACCAGACCTCTGGCCACCCTAGGGTCAGGCTGCTCTGGAAATCACAGTTAAGGGGACAGTCCGCAGTGAAGGTCAGTGTTAAGTGGCAGATTGCTGTAGAGGCCACTGTTAAGGGGACAGGGTGTTGTGAAAATCACTGTTAAGGAGATGGGGTACTGTGGAGGTCACTAATAAAGGGGCGGCCACTGTGGAGGTCACTGTTAAAGGGGTGGGCTGCTGGGAGGTCACTGTTAAGGGGGGAGGATGCTGTGGAGGTCACTGTTAACAGGGCGGGCACTGTGGAGGTCTCTGTTGAGGGGGAAGGGAACGGTGGAGGTCACAGTTAAGGGGCAGTCCGCTATAGAGGTCAGTGTTAAGGGACGGGGTGCTGTAGAGGTCACTGTTAAGGGGGCGGGGTATTGTGGAGGTCACATTTTAAGGGAACGGAGCTCTGTGGAGGTTACTGTTAAGGAAGCAGATAATTGTGGAAATCACTGTTAACGAGAGGAGGTACTGTGGAGGTCACTAATAAAGAGGCAACCACTGTGGATGTCACTGTTAAAGGGGCGGGGTAATGTAGACGGTACTGCTATAGTGAATACTGTTGATATCTTTTAACGACATACAAACATTAAATGAAATAAAAGAAATATACCACACAGCAGGATAAACGCAATAAAGTGCAAGTGCAAAAAGTATTTTTAGGGAGGTACTATAAAGTGCAGATTCAAGAGTAGATAAATAAGTATTATACACACAGCCTAATGGTATGGCTATAAATAGTACAGATCAAATAACATGTACAAAAATAAGTGATGCAGTATAATACAAAGTATCTAGGCAGATATCTATATAGCATCAACCAAATAATTGTGTCCAGCCTCTGGTTAAACCACCGCAACACTCTAATGTGCGTTTCGCCATCAGCTTTCTCAAGGGATAGTCACAAGATAGCTTCCTAGATAACGCGGCTGTATACGCATCACCTAGCAGTTCAGACTTTAGTATTTTGTTTAGAGCCCAATTTTAATTACTAATTTAAGAGGTAAAAGATTAGAATAATCTCATGAGGAATAAATGCATTTAAATTATGCAATGTTCCCAAGTCCCCGGCGTACCTAGAGGAGATAAAATAAGCTGATTGCAGCTGTCTGTATAGTAATCTATTTTGGAAATGGTGTATTCTCTACACCTGCCTAGGGTAACAGTCTGCAGCTTAGGCTGGGATCACATCTGCCTGCCAGTACAGGAACAGAAAAGTCAAACTAACGACAGTCCAAATCCCTCATATGCTGGGCACCAATAGAACCTGACAGACCCCACTGATTATAATACAGTCTGGTTTCTGTTAAAGCAGTTATCCCATGATTATTGTAAAAAATGAAAATCCAATATTATATAGTACCTGACAGTCTCTTTCTAACAAAGATAGAACAACCCCTGTTCCCCAAAAGTGTGGCTGGACCTTCAGTGGGGAGCATACTTACTTGGTCCCTGCTTCTGGGTTCTGGCTTAATTTTCCCCCCGAATGCATCTCTGGTCCCAGCTGTACCCGAGTCAAATGATTGGCCACAGTGGTTATGTGACCTGCGTCAAACATGATATTGATGTGGGTACATCCTGGACAAGCAGTTCAAAGGGGTGATTGATTAGAGCCTGATCCCAGCACCAGGGACCAGGTAAATATGCTTACCACCACGGTTCCGGCCACGCTGAGAGTAGGTCTAAAAAAAACAAGCCAAAGATGGACTATACTTATAAAGAAGAAAGTATCCATGTTTCTCTAATCTTAGAGAACCCCTTTAAGGAGTTGGATGAATTAAAGGGAGTCTGTCGTGTTATTTTCACCTATATAACTAACAGCATTGCCCCACAGAAGATTGCAAACACATTCCAAATATGCCTGTGTCTACTTTGTGTCTTTATTACATATCCATAATAAGTGCTTTTAGTCTACTGGAAAACAGCTTCCAAATGCTCGAATGTTGGAGGTTTGCTGTTCTGGAAGCCAAAACCAGGAGTGAATTCACAAAAGAGGAAACGTCATATGATCCACTCCTAATTCTGATTTCCAAAACTGGCCAGTACTTATCAGTAATGTCCTCAATGATCTTGCAACTGCTTCTGAGTAAGGGTGAGAAAGTTATGAAGCACATTCTCCTCTACTTTCTGTGTCAATTAATGCAAAGTTTGTTAAAATATTTAGTATGCTTTAAAGTGCCTGAAAGCTGATAAAAAAAGCTGTACTCACCTGTTCAATCCCTCACTGCTTCAATATTACTGCTTTGGTGGTTCATGCCAGTATCTGTTCGCTTGTGGCCACATGTTGTACATGCTAGCACCACTGCTGACGCCAGTGCATACAGTTAAGTTGCAGTGCTTCTGTCTCTTTCTAGTAGTAATCTTATACAACCGATGGAAAGGTCTGTCAATAGTTTACCTACCAAGCACTCTGGTTTTATTGTCACACTCTCAGATCTAGAGCAGAGAATGATGAGCTGATGATGGCAGGGTAAGCTCCTGCTGTGCAGACTGTTTGGGTGGACTGACAAGGAGGAAGTTACATGTCCATCTATAGGTTACCATCTAGCTTTTTGCTGGTTCTAATAATCGGGAGAGTAGAAGGTAAATATCATAAGGTGGATGGGTCTTGTATGGAGGAACTATGGATTTTATTATTGGGCCATTGTGCCTGTGGGTGTTTTGGTTGCCATTGGCTATTCCAAATGGGTAAGGTAGACCAGCCCTGCTATTAAATGGGTTGGTCCTTCTCAGACAATGAGGGCATATCACTAGGATATGCCATTGATATGTCAGTTCCAGTGGCATGATCGGCCACCCTCAGGTTAACGGTAACCACTCTGCGAATATATCCTAGCGATATACCATAAATGTCTAATATGGGGGTACCCATTTAACCTCCTCACAGTCACATTAAAATTGGAAAAACCCTACCAAAAATTAATAAACTTTTTTATTATAGATTTTCAATATGTGTCTGAAGTAAATCTTGTTGGTGCAAAACTTAGATTAATGTACCCCAAAGCAAACGTGATCCTTAAAAAAACATGACTTTATTGAAGATATTTTAAAATTAATAATTATGTGCACAAAACACACTCTAGAAAAAATGTCCAAAATGGTAAAATTGCTCACAAATATAAGGTGTAGGAAAGGAGAAGAGGCATAAATATTAGGGATGGGAATATCTTTCCCTAATTAACCCTAAATAGGCCCTCAGCCCAGAGTTGCCCCCAGAAGGTAGAGGCTCCCTGTCCTCGTTCCTATCCTAGAACCACCCTAGAAAGACCATACATGATATAAATGATAATCATGAATAAAAAACATATAATAATCCCTGCACCCCAACGCATTTCCCCAAAGCAAGGGTTCATAAGGGGGTAAATACTGGGAAAGAGAGGTTTATATAGCGAAATGTAGGGAATAGATAAAAGAGGAGCTATACGCTCGATAAAGTCGGTATTGGTGGCAAGTACCTGATATCATTTACAACATTATAAAACTATCTAATTGTTGGAGCAATAGCTCCTCTTTTTTTTTTTCTGTAACTTACATTTTTATTGAGAATAGTTGTTACAATTGCAAAATACATAGACAATAGTTTGAGGTATTTTGTAGTAATAAAGTAGAACAAAAAAATAGGAAAGTAAAAAAAGTATGGTAGTTCATGCTACCTAAAGATACAAACAAGAAATGCAACATTTGTTGGTCCAGGTAATCAAATTAAATGCTACAAAGGAGATATTGCAATACAGGACAGTCTAACCATAGGTATCACAAACTTCTTGTTGATGGATTGGAGTATACAGTTGCAAGAAAAAGTATGTGAACCCTTTGGAATGATATGGATTTCTGCACAAATTGGTCATAAAATGTGATCTGATCTTCATCTAAGTCACAACAATAGACAATCACAGTCTGCTTAAACTAAGAACACACAAAGAATTAAATGTTACCATGTTTTTATTGAACACACCATGTAAACATTCACAGTGCAGGTGGAAAAAGTATGTGAACCCTTGGATTTAATAACTGGTTGAACCTCCCTTGGCAGCAATAACTTCAACCAAACGTTTCCTGTGGTTGCAGATCAGACATGCACAAAGGTCAGGAGTAATTCTTGACCATTCCTCTTTACAGAACTGTTTCAGTTTAGCAATATTCTTGGGATGTCTGGTGTGAATCGCTTTCTTGAGGTCATGCCACAGCATCTCAATCAGGTTGAGGTCAGGACGACTGGGCCACTCCAGAAGGCATATTTTCTTCTGTTTAAGCCATTCTGTTGTTGATTTACTTCTATGATTTGGGTCATTGTCCTGTTGCAACAACCATCTTCTGTTGAGCTTCAGCTGGTGGACAGATGGCCTTAAGTTCTCCTGCAAAATGTCTTGATAAAATTGGGAATTCATTTTTCCTTTGATAGCAATCTGTCCAGGCCCTGACACAGCAAAGCAGCCCCAAACCATGATGCCCCCACCACCATACTTCACAGTTGGGATGAGGTTTGGATGTTGGTGTGCTGTACCTCTTTTTCTCCACACAAAGTGTTGTGTGTTTCTTCCAAACAACTCAACTTTTGTTTCATCTGTCCACAGAATATATTGCCAGTACTGCTGTGGAATATCCAGGTGCTCTTGTGCAAACTGTAAACGTGCAGCAATGTTTTTTTTGGGACAGCAGTGGCTTCCTCTGTGGTGTCCTCCCATGAAATCCATTCTTGTTTAGTGTTTTACGTATCGTTGATTTGCTAACAGGGATGTTAGCATATGCCAGAGACTTTTGTAAGTCTTTAGCTGACACTCATTGAGCAGTCTGCACTGTGCTCTTGCAGTCATCTTTACAGGACGGCCACTTCTAGGGAGAGTAGCAGCAGTGCTGAACTTTCTCCATTTATAGACAATTTGTTTTACCGTTTACTGATAAACAGCAAGGCTTTTGGAGATACTTTTATAACCCTTTCCAGCTATATGCAAGTCAACAATTCTTAATCGTAGGTCTTCTGAGAGCTCTTTTGTGTGAGGCATCATTCACATCAGGCAATGTTTCTTGTGAAAAGCAAACCCAGAACTGGTGTGTTTTTTATAGGGCAGGGCAGCTGTAACCAACACCAACAATCTCAAATAATTGATTGGACTCCAGTTGGCTGACACCTCACTCCAATTAGCTCTTGGAGATGTCATTAGTCTAGGGGTTAACATACTTTTTCCACCTGCACTGTGAATGTTTACATGGTGTGTTCAATAAAAACATGGTAACATTTAATTATTTGTGTATTATTAGTTTAAGCAGACTGTGCTTGTCTATTGTTGTGACTTAGATGAAGATCAGATCACATTTTATGACCAATTTGTGCAGAAATCCATATCATTCCAAAGGGTTCACATACTTTTTCTTGTAACTGTACATTAATTCTTCTCAAAAGGAGATTGTGTTATATTTACATGATAGCTAGAGATGAGCGAATCGAAGTTGACAAAGTTGAATTTAATCAGAATTTAAGGAAACATTCAATTTGCACCGAATCCGAATTTCCTCACGCTTCGTGGTAACGAATCCCATTTATTCCCAAAATGGCTGCTGCACATGTGAGGACATAGAGCAAGGAACTGTGGGAAGGCAGGATCACCCATAATGCCATGCATGCAGCCAATCAGCAGCCAGCCCTGTGATGTCACAGCCCTATAATAAGCCTCAGTCATTCTAGATTCTGACATTTTCCAGTGTACTTAGTGCAGGGAGAGATGTCAGTAGGTGCTAGGGACAGTGCTATAAAAAACTTAATTGTGCTAAAAAAAAATGATTTACAAGTGCAGGGAAAGATTATTCAAGGGAAAGGATAGGGAGGAATCATTTCACAGCATTTATGTTTAACAGCGTTCAGTAGGGGAGGTTACAACCTGGGTAATAGGAACAATCCTATTACACCTTGCTGCACTGACTGGGGATCCAAATTGCCATTATACAGCTCTGTAATTCCAGTAAACCATTTTTGTTATTGGGGTGCAAGATACAGCCATTAACAGGGTTTATTACAAGGAGATATGTTTATGTCTTATTTGCCCTTGTGCTGTGCAGTTATATATTCTAAAGCATTTTTCAGCTTGTATTAGTGGGAAAAAAGAGCTTATTAGTCGTTGTGTGGTTAAGTGCGAAAATTACAGCCCTTTTTGTTGTGTATTAGTGGCAAAAGAAAAATATGTTTGCTGTTCAGCGGTGCAGTTATATGTTCTAACTTCTAAAGCCTTCTGTGGCGTGTATAATTGGAAAAAATAAGGGCCCATTTGCCGTTCAGAGGTGCAGTTATATGTTCTAAAGCCCTTTTTTGCATGTATTAGTGGCACAAAAAAAGTATTTGCCGTTGTGTGGTGAAGTGAAAAAATTACAGACTTTTTTGGGGTGTTTTAATTTCCTTTTTATTTATTTATCTGATCTAACATGTCAGACAGAGAAGTGCCAGGCACTGTACAGGGCAGTGGCAGAGGACTAAATGTTTCTGGCGCAGGCACAGGTCACAGCAGATTAAGGGGGCATGTCAGCAGTAGTCGCAGAGAGAGGCCTGAGCTCCTGCTGTCATCTAGCTGTCGTGTCTTGACCAGCAACCCAGCGGTTCTTGAATGGTTGACTCGGTCATCTCAGTTTTGGATCCACTCTTGTTTTTTTGGGCAATAGCAATACTGATGGATTACTGACCAAATGCTGACCGAGTGAAGGCAGATGCTCAACAGACAGTATCCGTTTTTGGGGGTTATTGTCCTGATGGATCAGAGGAAGGGCAAAATAATCAGTGACATCAATACAAACTTACTGCGGACACCCTCTAAGAGCTGTCATCTGCATGTCATACTGAGTCACAGTATTATTTCACTACCATAGCAGACTCCCTATGCGTGTTACTACAAGGAACAGTGTTCTACACCACTATAAAGGCTCTCTGCATCCAGGAAATAGCCGGTTTTTAACGTGATTCGCTGCGGATGAATTCAGATCTAACCAACTTATTTTTTTTTTTATTAGGCGAACCGGCCGAATCTAATTTTGGAAAAATTCACTTATCTCTAATGATAACCATATATTCCATTTATTTTTGAAATCCACAATGTTATCCAGTGAAGAGGCAATCATGGATTTATACCAACAGCTATTGATCACCCCTTGTATTACCCTGGCCATTGATGGTATAGCTGGAGATCTTTAGTTATGGGCAATTTGTTCTCTCACTACAGTAAGCACATGGAAAATGATAGTTTTGTGGAAAAAATAAAATTGGCCAGCATTGATATTCAGTAATGCCTAGAATTATCGGAAAACCACATATAAATGATAGAAGTCTCCCAATCCTTTTCCAGAACCTCTGAATATATGGGCACTCCCACCATATATGTAAAAAGGATCCTGTTTCCCGACATCTCCAGCATGAACTGGGAACATCGCTAAACAGGGACATCCTTGCAGGCGCCATAAACCATTGATATAACAGTTTCCTAGATAGTTCAATATGATTTCAGCATCTAGAGATCTTAGTGTATGCTTCCTGCCATTCATTTTCTGAAAAGGTAGTTTTGAGAGCAGTCTCACATTTTGTTTTATATTTCGCAAGGGGATCATGGCCTTAATTTATAAGGATCCTATAGCAATAAGATATTCCCTTCCTTGTGGTTGAAGGAGCGGCCAGATTATCTTAGCTAAAGCATGTCTGACTTGTAAATATGTAAAAGTATCTGGGGGTAGTAATGAAAAATTGTTTTAAACTTTCAAAGCTGGTAGGTCGGTTGTCTGAGATTAGATCTTATAATTTACTTATGCCTTTTGATCTCTAATTAGACAAATCGGAGTTCAGTATGATGGATTCAAGCAAATCAGTACCTGCATCCAGAAAGTTCATGGAAAACAGTTTACGTTTAATAACTGCTGTCCACCAAGAATCCATGATTGCTCCTATTGTCGGATGAGAGCTAATAAGTGGAGAATGAAATAATGTGGCAGCCTCTAATTTCGCATATATACGGTACCTAGTCTACCTGAAATGTATGTTTCAATGTATGCCCAGTGTTTAGATGTATCTCGAAGCCAGAGAGGTTTTAATTGGTCTAATATGACAGCTCGATAATAGTAGCTAATTGAAGGACATCCCATACCCCCCATCTTAACCTCCTTATAAAGTATGTCCACTCTAACCCTTGGGGTTTTATTGCTCCAAACAAATCTCATTAACAAAGATTGGGTCTTTGTTAGAAAGGTGTTAGATAAGCGAATCGGGACATTTCTAAACAAATATAGTATTTTGGGAATTTTGACAGATGCTATCTTTTCAAACCAAGAGACTCCACCAGATCTAAAACTTATCAGTTCCTTCTTAATTTCAATAAGAAGGGGTAAGTAGTTGGTCTCGAATAGCTTAGAGACAGGGTATGTGAGTTTTATGCCTAAATATGAAAGAGCAGGAGTTTCCCATCCAAAAGAGTACCCAGATTTTAATTGTGATACTGTCTTAGCTGGAAGACCCATATTCAGGATAGATGATTTGGATTGATTTACTTTATTATATGAACCCTTACTAAAGTTGGTGAGTACCTTGATAATAACTGGGAGAGACTCTGCAGGGTTTTTGCATATAACAATAATGTCATCCGCAAACAAATACCATGTATGGAAGGATCAGCTCTTATTATTTCAGCTAGGGGTTCAATCATAAGGGCAAAGATCATGGGGGATAAGGGAAAACCCTGTATTGTACCGTTTGTAATTGTGAAGCTTTGAGATAACAAACCTGATGAAAAGACAGATGCAGATGGGCTGGAATAGAGTGCCATCACAGCAGAAAGAAAGGGGCCATTAATTCCAAATTTACAAAGCACCTATTTAAAATAACCCCAGCGGATTCTGTCGAACACCTTCTCCGCATCCAAAGATAGAAGCAGAGAAGCCGTTCTAGTCTGCTCCACATAGTGAATCAGGTCTACAAATCTTCTGGTGCCATCAATTGTTTGTCTATGTTTTATAAAGCCCACCTGATCTTTTTTTTATTAATTTTGGTGAGGATGTTAAGTAGTCTATCAGCCAGTATTTTGGAATAGATTTTCAGATCTCCATTTAGGAGGGATATTGGACGGAAATTTTCCGCTTTATCTGGTGTTTTCCCTGATTTGGGGAGGGTGACAATTAAGGGATGAAGCATTTTTTTCAGTATGTTGCCCATGTCTATTAGATTGTTAAACACTAATAGTAAATGAGGAATAAGGAGGTGATTCATTTTTTTATAGAACTCGTTTGAGAGTCCGTCTGGGCCAGGAGATTTATTTATTTTAAGTTTCCGAATAACTAATCCAATTTCTAATGCCGAGATAGGGGCATTAAGGTACCATATTTTTCGTCCCATTAGACGCACTTAAGACGTCTTATGGGGCGAATACTAATGAGCGCTTCCATTATGGAAGCGCTCATTAGTGCCAGAGAACCGGGAAGCTTGAAGGCTCTGTACTCACCGCTTCCTGGTCTTTGACTGTTGGTTGTTCTGTGGCTGCGCACAACATGAGGGCGCTCTGTGAACTCACACTGTGCGTTTCGGGTCACAACACAGCTGTAGCAGGAAGAAGACAGAGCGCACTAGAGGTGAGGAGCGGCAGTGTCCAGAGCAGGAGAGGCAAGTTTATTTTATTTTTTTTATTTGCTCTGAGGATGGGGCTGACATGAGGCTGATGGCTTGGGACTGACATGAGGCTGATGGCTTGGGACTGACATGAGGCTGATGGCTGGGGGCTGACATGAGGCTGATAGCTGGGGGCTGACATGAGGCTGATGGCTGGGGGCTGACATGAGGCTGATGGCTGGGGCTGATCTGAGGCATGGGGGGCTGATATAAGGCATAGGAGATCTTATTTATATTGGGGCTATTAGAGGTCTGATTGTGGGTCTGGTCTTAGGTTGTATTGGGGTCTTATTAACATTGGGGGTCTGATCTGAGGTCTAATTGAGGGCCTTATTAATATTGGGGTCTCATCGGGGCTGTAAGCTGAGGTCTGATTAACATTGGGGGTCTGATTGCTGGTCTGATCTGAGGTCTAATGGAAAATATTTTTTCTTATTGTCCTCTTCTAAAACCTAGGTGTGTCTTATAGGTCGTGCGTCTTATAGGGTGAAAAATACAGTACATTTCTTCTTTTATTAAGAGAGATGGTAAACCTAAAGCACTCAGTAAAGCTTGTTTAGCTTTTTCATCTGGTCTGGTGGTGACATTGGGGGGTTAATCAGGTAGTGAGAAAAAAATATTAAACATTATGTGGTGCACAGAAAGAGAGCAAAAGCTGTGTTAGAAAACTTAGCTGGCAGTCCAAATACAGATATGTGTTAATATCTTTAATGACATTTCCTTCAAGTGAATCCTGGATTTCCAATTTCTCCCATCTTGAGCTTTAAGTCTTCAATCAGGTGAATGTTTCGGTGACTTAGAGAATCCAATAACTGTCCACTCTTGTGTTAGAGTTGGTGCTTTCCTGCTTGGCAGTAGCGACTTTTCCATCTTTGAGGGAAATTGGAACCAATTGGCCAACAATTTGGAAGCTGCTTGAGTGGAGATGTAAAGTAGGATGTTTGGCAAGCTAAGTATGAGCCAAATAGCTAAGTTAGCCGCCTTCTTTCTCTGCTTTGAGACGCTTTTAAAGTAGGCTAGTGGCGGGAAAGAATCTCACACAGCCGTCTTACTCGGCATCTGGCCACGCCCCCTATAGCTTCTCTTTTATCTATTCCCTACATTTCGCTATATAAACCTCTCTTTCCCAGTATTGCCCCCTGATGAACCCTTGCTTTGGGAAAAACACGTTGGGGTGCAGGGATTATAATATGTTTTTTGTTCATGATTATCATTTATATACTACCTGTACCACGGGCCACACAAGAAAGGCAACGGGAGATTAGGGAGATTAACAAGTGGGTCAAGAACTGGTGTAGGAAGGAGGGGTTTGGGTTCCTGGAGAACTGGGCCGATTTTTCTATCGGCTACAGGCTCTATCGTAGGGACGGGCTGCACCTCAATGGGGAAGGGGCAGCTGTGCTGGGGAGAAAGATGGCTAGAAGGTTGGAGGAGTGTTTAAACTAGGGACTGGGGGGAGGGAAATTACATTATAGGAGGGGAAGATAGTGCAGATAGAGACCGGGGGCAAGGTAGTGGGACCGGGGGAGGAATGGAAGGAGGGACTAGAACAGTTCAGAAGGAAAGGTGTAGAGTAAAAAATATACATAAACCTCTCAAATGTATGTATACTAATGCCAGAAGCCTGACTAATAAAACTGGGGAGCTGGAATTAGTGATGTGTGAGGAGAACTATGACATAGTGGGAATAACTGAGACATGGCTGGATGATAGCTATGACTGGGCAGTTAATGTACAAGGTTACAGTCTGTTTAGAAAGGATCGTCAAAACCGGAGAGGGGGATGGGTTTACCTTTATGTAAAGTCTTGTCTAAAGCGCACACTCCGTGAAGAAATAAGTGAGGGACATGAACATGTGGAGTCACTGTGGGTAGAGATACATGGAGCTAAAAAGAACAATAAATTACTAATAGGAGTTTACTATAAACCACCTAATATACCAGAGTCCACAGAAAATCTACTACTAAACGAGATAGACGAGGCGGCAAATCATAAAGTGGTTATTATGGGGGACTTCAACTACCCAGATATAGACTGGGAAACTGAAACTTGTATATCTCATAAGGGAAACAGGTTCTTGCCAATAACCAAAGATAATTACCTCTCCCAACTGGTTCAGGAACCGACTAGAGGGACGGCCATACTGGACTTAGTATTACCAATAGCCCTGACAGAACAACAGATGTGCAGGTTGGGGGACACCTGGGAAATAGTGACCATAAAGTAATAACCTTCCAATTATCATTCAAAAGAGCGTTTCTACAGGAAGGAACAAAAATACCAAACTTCAAAAAAGCTAAATTTAGCCAACTAAGAGAGGCCATAGGCCGAACTAACTGGGACAAGGTCCTCAAAAATAAAAATACAGCCACAAAATGGGATATCTTTAAAAACATCCTAAAATCTCATTGTGAGAGGTATATACCGTATGGTAATAAAAGGTTAAGGAACAAAAAGAAACCAATGTGGATAAACAGAACTGTAAAGAAAGCAATAAATGACAAAAAGAAAGCATATAATTCACTGAAACAGGAGGGTAGCAAGGAAGCACTAAAAAACTATAAGGAAAAAAATAGAACATGTAAAAAACAAATAAAAGCGGCCAAACTAGAGACCGAGAGATTAATTGCCAAAGAGAGTAAAACTAACCCTAAAATGTTCTTCAATTATATAAATGTTAAAAAGTATAAATCTGAAGGTGTCGGCCCTTTAAAGAGTAATGAGGGGGGAGTCGCAGAGAGCGACGAGGAGAAAGCAAAGCTGTTAAATATTTTTTTCTCCAATGTATTCACTGAGGAAAATAAACTGTCAGATGACATGCAGAATGCAAAAATAAATTCCCCATTAAAAGTATCCTATCTGACCCAGGAAGAAGTACATCAGCGACTTAAAAAGATTAAAATAGACAAATCGCCAGGACCGGATGGCATACACCCCCGTATCCTAAAGGAATTAAGTAATGTCATAGCCAGACCCTTATTTCTGATATTTGCAGACTCTATACTGACAGGGAATGTCCCACAGGATTGGCGCATGGCAAATGTGGTGCCAATATTCAAAAAGGGGCCAAAAACAGAGCCTGGAATCTATAGGCCGGTAAGTTTAACATCTGTTGTGGGTAAACTGTTTGAAGGTTTTCTGAGAGATGCTATATTAGAGCATCTCAACGGAAATAAGCAAATAACGCCATATCAGCATGGCTTCGTGAGGGATCGGTCATGTCAAACTAATTTAATCAGTTTCTATGAGGAGGTAAGTTCTAGACTTGACAGCGGCGAATCAATGGATGTCGTATATCTGGACTTCTCCAAAGCATTTGACACTGTGCCACATAAAAGGTTAGTATATAAAATGAGAATGCTCGGACTGGGAGAAAACGTCTGTAAGTGGGTAAGTAACTGGCTCAATGATAGAAAACAGAGGGTGGTTATTAACGGTACACACTCAGATTGCGTCACTGTCACTAGTGGAGTACCTCAGGGGTCAGTATTGGGCCCTATTCTCTTCAATATATTTATTAATGATCTTGTAGAAGGCTTGCATAGTAAAGTATCAATTTTCGCAGATGACACTAAACTGTGTAAAGTAATTAACACTGATGAGGACATTATACTACTACAGAGGGATCTGGATAGATTGGAGGCTTGGGCAGATAAGTGGCAGATGAGGTTTAACACTGATAAATGTAAAGTTATGCACATGGGAAGGAAAAATGCAAGTCACCAGTACATACTAAATGGTAAAACACTCGGTAACACTGACATGGAAAAGGATCTAGGAATTTTAATAAACAGCAAACTAAGCTGCAAAAACCAGTGTCAGGCAGCTGCTGCCAAGGCCAATAAGATAATGGGTTGCATCAGAAGGGGCATAGATTCCCGTGATAAGAACATAGTCCTACCACTTTACAAATCGCTAGTCAGACTACACATGGAGTACTGTGTACAGTTCTGGGCTCCTGTAAACAAGGCAGACATAGCAGAGCTGGAGAAGGTCCAGAGGAGGGCATCTAAAGTAATAACTGGAAAGGGGCAACTACAGTACCCTGAAAGATTATTAAAATTAGGGCTATTCACTTTAGAAAAAAGACGACTGAGGGGAGAGCTAATTAATATGTATAAATATATCAGGGGTCAGTACAGAGATCTCTCCCATCAGCTATTTATCCCCAGGACTGTGACTGTGACGAGGGGACATCCTCTGCGTCTGGAGGAAAGAAGGTTTGTACACAAACATAGAAAAGGATTCTTTACGGTAAGAGCAGTGAGACTATGGAACTCTCTGCCTGAGGAGGTGGTGATGGTGAGTACAATAAAGGAATTCAAGAGGGGCCTGGATGTATTTCTGGAGCTTAATAATATTACAGGCTATAGCTACTAGAGAGGGGTCGTTGATCCAGGGAGTTATTCTGATTGCCTGATTGGAGTCGGGAAGGAATTTTGTATTCCCCTAAAGTGGGGAATTATATCATGTATAATCTTTCTAGGGTAGTTCAAAGATAGGAACGAGGACAGGGAGCTTCTTCCTTCTGTAAGCGACCCTGGGCTGAGGGCGTATTTAGGGTTAATTAGGGAAAGATATTCCCATCCCTAATATTTATGCCTCTTCTCCTTTCCTACACCTTATATTTGTAATCAATTTTACAATTTTTGACAGTTTACATTTTTTTTCTAGAGTGTGTTTTGTGCACATAATTAATCATTTTAAAATATCTTAAATGAAGTAATGTTTTTAAGGATCATGTTTGCTTTGGGTTACATTAATCTAAGTTTTGCACCACCAAGATTTACTTCAGACACATATTCAAAATCTATAATAAAAAAGTATAATTTTTGGTAGGGTTTTTAAAATTTTAATGTGACTATGAGGAGGTTAAAGGGGTACCCCCGTATCAGACATTTATGGTATATCGCTGGGTTACATTATTAATTTAGCATGATATATTTTTTTATGTCCGAGTACATCTTTATTTTTTTGCTTTGATCAAAACTTAGATTAGTTGTAGGTCTTTTAGGAACCATTTTGGGGTATATATAGTGTATTAAAGAGCTTTTATTACTTATTTTACGGGGAAAGATAAAAAACTGCCATTTTTACATATAAAAAGCATAACTTTATTATGTGGGTAACTACATAATATTTTTTTTTTTTTACTATTTTTCCTTTCCTCCTGTAGCCTGTCAGCTCTGCAGTTGCTCCCCCTCCTCCCAGACTGACAAGGAGGGGAGCGGCTGCTTTAGCTGCTCATATCTCTGGATTGGTAGCAGCTAGAGATATGGGGTTTGCCTTTCAAAGCTTTCAAACAATACAAGAATGACAGCATGTATCACTGCATGAGAAGATATCACTGTTAGAAATGAGGATACAGTGAATGTAGCTGAAAGTGAAAGTAAAAGCAGTTTTTGCCGCAATTTTTCAAACTCAATTTATAACAGCGATATCTCCTGCTGATGTTCTGCTAATGCTAGTAAGAAGCAGGGCGGCACTACCTTTTTTAAATTCGCGGTGCACGTGTCCGTGGAATGGCGTCCAAACAAACGTTTCAAAGGAAAAGACCGGCGAAGTGCCGGTCTTTTCCTTTGAAACGTTCTGCTAATGCTGTCATGGAATGCCAGCTTTCAAACAAGAACAGCCCCATATCTCTACCTGCTACCAATCTAGAGATATGATCAGCTAAAGTAGCCTCCCCCCTTCCCCTCTTCTCGTTTCCTTCCAAGCTGGACTCGTGCAAAACAGTTAAAGGGTTTGTCCATGTTATTTTTATTGCGACCTATTCTTAGGAATAGGTCATCAATATCAGGTCGATGGGGGTCCGAACCTAGGCACCCGCCGATCAGCTGATTGAAGAGAAGGCACGCACCGTGCCAGCACACTCTTCTCTTTATTGTTTACCTGCTCACCATCAGAACATCAGCAGTGAACAGGTGTAATTACAAGAAGCTGTCCCATTCACTTCAATGGGATGATTCATTGCTATTCAAGTGTATACTACAGAGCTATCCCATGGGACGACGTCTTGTAATTACACCTGCTTAACACTGAGATGTCGACGGCGAGCAGATAAACAATGAAGAAAAGACTGCGCTGGCACGGCGTGCACCTTGTTTTCAACCAGTTGATTGGCAGGGGTGTCGCTGATCTGATATTGATGACCTATCCATAAGTCATCAGTAATAATTACTTGGACAACCCCATTAAGTGCTTTTCCCACAGCCCGAGCAGAAGGGAAAACAGTTAGGTGGTTAAGGCTGTTTGCTCAGATTGTGACAACTCCTTCTAAGGTGACATTATTACTACCATAGGACAATCTATTGACAATGCCCTGTATATACCTGTCCATTTTTTCCTTTACCACAAAGAGCCAAGTTGCACTGCAATACGCCATCCACTCTATAGCAGGGATGCCCAACCTGCAAAACTACAACTCCCAGCATGCCCAGACAGCCTACAGCTATCAGCCTACAGCAGGGCATGGTGGGAGTTGTAGTTTTACAACAGCTGGAGGGCTGCAGGTTTAGCATCCCTGCTCTATAGCATTGCAATATAAGCTACTTCTAAACTGTAATATGTAGAGTATCATAGGAGGATTTCTTAGGTACTCTAAACATGAAGGATTCATAGGTCTTAAGTAATATTTAATTCACAAGGCAATGACACTTTTATGAGCCTCATCTGTGTCTTTATCTATTTCATACAAAATGGACTGAAAGGGTCAAATGTATGAGCGGGTGAAGAGCGGCATTATAATTTACACCAATGTCAGGTGTAAGTTATGGTAAATCTGTTTGCTGAAGGCCACAACTTTTTGAAACCGAACATCAAGAAGTATGTAAGTATAGTGGGTGACCTCTATTTAATACATCACTTTTAATAATAACATATAATTAAAAAATATTAGCCTATTAAACAGTAATATGTGATGCACACTGTGCAACGATAATTTGTGCAGAAAAAAGGAACGTTCTTACCACTTTGAAGAATCGTAGTCCAACCATAGGTTGTGTTATCTTCTTGCAAACAGCAAGAAGTCACACAATTGTGCAGAAACATATGACATTTACACACTAAAAAACTTGCAGAAGTGGTCATGTAATTGATCATGGTTCTCAACAATTACATCATGTATGGACGACTTGTCACAATTGCAAGAATTTCAACCATGTTTTTTTACCGCATCAGGGTTCATTAGTGCCATAGACAGAATGGAGCAGTAAGGCATATGCTCGACCACCATTCCATTCAATTTCCTCCTAGCTATCGTCTTTCAGCTGGGGAAAATGGGGGACTGGCATTCTAGGGATCGGTCGGGATCAGGAGCGTCGTTAGGTCAAAACATTCGGGGCTTGAGCCCCGGATGTTTTGTCCAATGCCCCGAATGTTATGCTCGCCCCACCCACCTTGTACTTATTCCGCTACTTGCGTGCTGCGCAGGCATGAGTTCAGTCACTTCCGTGCGCAATCCCATGCTGAAGCGCGTGATCCTGCGAGACCCACCGCTGTAGGTCATGGGACTCGCGGGATCACGCGCCGCAGGACGGGATTGCGCACCAAAGTGACTTAAGTTGAACTCATGTCCATGCAGCCAGCAGAACAAGTACAAGGGGGATGAAGGGATGATCTGTGGGGTTGCCCAGATGGCTAGGCCCTTTACAGTAGTTATTAACCCCTTACAGCAGTCCCCCATTCACTGAAGGGGGGAATACTGAAAGGAGTTAATAACTACTGTGAAGGCGGGACTGCTGAAAGGAGTTAAAGTACAAGGGGGTGAGGGGATGATCTGTGGGGTTTCCCAGATGGTTAGACCCTTTTCAGTAGTTTTTTTTTTGTTAAATTTTTTTTTTCAATTGAGTAGTTATTAACTCTTTTTAGCAGTCCCCCATTCACTGAAGGGGGGACTGCTGAAAGGGGTTAATAACTACTGTGAAGGCCCCCCCCCCCCCCCCGGTGATGGGGGCATGGCTTTGTTGGATGGAGGCATGGCTTCACAGGGGCGTGATACAGCGGGCTTGTGCCCTGGATGTTTTCAGACCCTAGCAACGCCCCTGGGTGGGATCCTACTGGTCAAAACCCCACCAATTTATCATTTACAATTATCCAGTGGTTAGGCAATTAGTGCTTCAGGCTGGATTACCCATGTAATGATCTTGAAAAACCAAGTCAGAGGAAACTATGACACTTTTAAAGAATGCAAATAAGTAAGCAGGGATCTGTGTTCATCCCTTCCTCAAGGTTGGTTAAAGACTCAGATTTTTATGAAATAAATTCAGTTCAGTAGTGTGATATGCTAGTAAAACCCTTGATAGTCGGCCATTTGGTGGCCAAATGCAGTTACAGGTAGAGATAGATGAGATGCGGGACGGATCTCGTTTGTATCTATCTATGGCCATCATAGTGCAGATATTGCACAGATCTTGAGACATGAATGGCACATTTTACACAGTGGCCTCCCTACAGTAAGTGAATTTGACAAGCCGCCATTGATGGCATACAAACGTGGTGTTAACTTACATGACAAGCTGATCAAGACTGACATAGTGATGCCAAAAGAGGGGGCCAGACGTATCTGAAGCCCAGAAAGACAGGCAATTTCCCATGTTTGGGTTGTTGCAATTGTGGGAACATGTTGAAAGGGAATACCTTTGTTCACCCATATAGTGGTAAGAAATTCAAGATTAGGGAGTATTACACGTGTCGATTTAAGTTTGTCATCTACATGATCGTCTGTCCCTGTAGTTTAATCTATGTGGGAGAAAAGACCATGGAGGTGAGGGAACATATTAACAAACACAAAAGCACTATAAGGAAAAAAATGCTAGACAAGCCAAACATTTTGCTGATTGCGGACACTCTGTCAGCCAACTGAGATTCCGGGTCATCGATTCTGTCCAGGTTCCCAAGAGAGGAGGAGACAGGGAGCGCATGTTAAAGAAAAAAGAGTTGAAATGGATTTTTACATTACAATCCTTACAACCCCAGGGATTGAATATTGAATTTAATGCAAACAATGTAGAAAGGTAGAATACTCTTATAGGATGTTGTCCGATTCAGTATATCATGTTTTTACTTGGTATTTTTTTTATACACCCCTTCATTCACATGAATTTTTCTCTTCTGAAGCACATCCTTTTTATGATCATCTGCTCTATAATATACACGGATACTCATTGTTTCATGTATAGCCTCCTTTTCCCTTTATGGTGATATTTGTAGATAATTATAGTGTCATCTGTCCTTTATAAGACAATTAGGGACATAGCAATTGTTTATGTCGGCGCTCTGTTAAATAATCTACTTTAAATTATGAATTGACACAAGAGGGACACAGTGTTGGTCCTTTTCTTTTTGTTAAATATAATATATGTGATTTATAAAGTGGATTTAGTATTACTTTCTATATACCTAGGTTGCTCTAGGACCTTTTGCGGGTCACGTGACGATCATGTGGTTGATGCCGCACTTTGCATGTGACCGACAATAGCAGTGTCTATTGGGCATATGCAGCGTATCCATAGAGAGAGGTGTGGCCTTGCCATTGATGCTTACGACGGCGGCCCGCCCATGTGCAGTGTCCCAGGGGGTCAGTAGTGTATGCTGGGCTTTGTAGTGCAGATTGACCACTAACCTGGGATCCACTGTCGTCTTCAATTGGGGCAAATACTGGAACAGGCAGGTATTTAACAGTTCGTGACGCCAGTGTCAATTAAACGGTGACACGCCGTGTAAAGTATGGTGGAAGAATGAAGCAAGCACAGGATAGCCAACAAAAACTGGAACTTTTACTGAATATCAGTCAGGATAATACACGGACACTGGTAGTGCACAGTTCCATAAAAGACGGTTGGTTTTAGAAGAATACAGATGGTTCTTGACATTACAGAAAGGCCGGTCTTAGCGATGAATTATACAGAGTGTTAATTACAGGAGATGCAGTACAGGCGGCTTGCACACTATTCCTGACTGGTCCCGCTATATGTGAATTTCTCTCCAAGGTCTAATGCCCTTTATCTGGCGTACCCTTGAAGCTGTCCTTATCTAGTACCTCCTCTGTTATCTTGAGTACTTCTCGCTTTATCTGATCGGCCTCTGTGGTATTCTGTGTCTTGGCTTGTGGCTCACTTATGCTGCTTCAGCTGAACGGATGGTGACTCAGGAGGGGAACCTTTTCCTTGGATCCGGAACCCGGTTACAGGGCCTTTACTACCCTCTCCTAGCCGGCAGGCTTCAGGCCTGCTATACTCTCACAGGCCCATAGCCTGGCCTTCTCTCAGACACAGGATCATTGCTGACCTCTGCTCCCACAGTCTGTCTCCTGCTATTACTTCCTGACTGGGCCTTATATATCCTAGGGTTCCCTAGCTCCCTCTAGTGACTCAGAGCTGGAACTACACCCTAGCCGGCCTGCAAATGCACGTTTCACAGTAACAGGAAAATACATAGCATGACATTATAAGATATTCTACACCAACCTCCCCAAAAACACAGGGGGAACGACAGTACCCAAGTGACCCTTCAGTAGTGACGGGGTATTACTCTCCCGTACACTACATACCCCGCTGCTTTAAGCTGAGTACGACCTCGTACTCCATCAGGGCCCGCCCAACTGGAATCATGACCTGAAATAGAGGAAGACACATGCATGCATACAGATATGTCATTTACACTCTTATCAGACCCAATTGGCAATGGTGAAGTCCGGTGACAAGGGGCGTCGTTCTCTCTTTCACAGGATAGTGAGTGGAACGGGGGCGCTGACCTGGCGCAGCGGATGTTGAAAGAACCAGGATAGTCCATGATAATAAATAAGTCCATAATAAATTAACCTCTCAGGGGCTTGCACATAGGAAGTCCATCTCTGGGCACATAGACGTGAATAAAAACAACCGGTTATTGAACACTGTCAGCAGCACATATATAAAATGACAATACAGGACTCTGACAATACCAGGGCCATGTTATCCTGGCAAGTCCTGCTTACCCTTTAAAATAGTGCTGACATAAAAATGTCTTTTCAACCTGAAATGGGGGTAAAAAAGGGAAAAATAGTGCAAAATAAGGCACAACTGGGATTGTAGCAGCGAACCGGATGTCCCAAACAAAACAAAGGCAACTGGAAGCATTGATACACAGTGGCACATTCTTTAACTAGGATGCCACCGGCCGTGGGTAACTGGCAGCGAGCTTCACCAGCTCTGCCAAATGGAGGGACAAACGGCCATTAAGGAGATGGACAAGAGGGCAGAAGTACTCACAGACGAGTGTCCTGTTCTTCCTCAGATGACGAGTCGACATAGGGAACCTGCAGCAGTTGTTCTGGCAAGGACGGCCACATTTGAAACCCGTCTCCCCTGACAATTTTTAGAGGGGGAGGTTTATCTTTCACGGCCTCCATTTCAGCCTCTGTCCTCGGGAATGGAAACCACTGCACTCCTCCAGCGCAGCCAAGGTCCGCCACCCAGTACACCCGCTTGCGCAGGGCCTCTAGTTCCGCTTTAGTGCAGGTGGTCGGATCTACCGGAGGTCCAGGGGGTCCGGCCGCTGGGGTAACAATGGCAGCTGCGGTTTGGCGCCGGGCCTCAGCCCATTCCTCTGCTCTCCGGCAGCTGTCCTGTCGCTCCTTCTCCTCCTCTCGTCTCACTGCATCCGGAGGGGGATACCGCTCCTCCAGCCCCTGCAGCACGATGGGCTCCCAGAAAACGTCGGGGCTGAGGTAGGTCTGATTCTGTAGATGGGTGGTCCGGGCCTTTTCCACATGCGCTCTCCCTGTCGCAACTGGCTCTGACCTCTCTTTCTCCGAGTCCCAGTTCTCAGCCGG
This sequence comes from Bufo gargarizans, assembly GCF_014858855.1. Taxonomy (NCBI): domain Eukaryota; kingdom Metazoa; phylum Chordata; class Amphibia; order Anura; family Bufonidae; genus Bufo; species Bufo gargarizans. The sequence goes on from NC_058084.1 coordinate 45,262,945, forward strand.
CGCCTTCGGGCGAGTCACTGCGGTGGCGTAGGGGCCCCCTAGACTTTCAGCAGGGGTGTATTCTATGATCTCCCCCATAGTTAGATTGTGGAGATGCTCTGGGAGGTAGTGCCGTTTTACCGATCGCCGGTTGACATAGAAGTCCCGGCCAGTCCCCAACTCCTGGATAAACCCATAGCCTTTCTCTTTATCAAAGGACACCACGATCCCGCGGCGCCTTTCTAGCTGGGGCTTACCCGGAAAGGAGTCTCCCTGTATGGACTTAGCCATCTCCTCGAACCGCTTCTTCCGGCTGGTGTTCTTTTTCGCCACCGCGGCTCTCAACTCCTCCATAATAGCCGGCCATTCTGCGTGCCGGCGACGGATCGGTGGGGACTCAGGTCGGGTGATGCTCAGATCCATGGCCTGGGCCCAGGGGGTGGCCGTCCAGGCTAGAGGATCCCACGGCCCCAACTCCGGAAAGTCCGGTGGAGTGGCGCCCCACTCGCACGTGGTCTCAGTCTCTCTCTCTGCAGCGCACGCCATCTCTTCTCTTCCTGATTGCTGCATCGACTCTGACTCCTCCCACGCACTGGGCCAGTCTATCTCCATCCGAGCCCCGCCTCCCAGGCGTAACTCTTCAAAGTAGTCAGCCGCGTCGTCACTCCTCAAGGTGGGTGGCGCTCCAGGGCAATCGTCTCCTCCTTCTTCTGGGAAGGTTTCGGCGCCAAATTTTCGCGCCTCTGCACATCCTGATGGCGCAGTAAAAAGCCTCATGGCGCCGGCGGCCATTTTAGATGTCCTGATGCTGCAATTCACTGACAGCAAGCAGGATGATGAAAAGTCCAGTAAAACACAGTCCACAAATGCGATTTTCTCTCTGGGGGTAGCGCAACACAGTATAGCGTCTTTGATTCCTCCCAGGCGCAATTGTAATCCACAAGTTAGAAATAAAGGTTGCAGTCTTTGTAATACGGTGGTGGAGTATTTAAAGCACACAGTTCACACTTCTCTGCACTGTAGAAGTATGCGAATCCTGTTCGTGACGCCAAAAAGAGCGATGCAGTGTCCCAGGGGGTCAGTAGTGTATGCTGGGCTTTGTAGTGCAGATTGACCACTAACCTGGGATCCACTGTCGTCTTCAATTGGGGCAAATACTGGAACAGGCAGGTATTTAACAGTTCGTGACGCCAGTGTCAATTAAACGGTGACACGCCGTGTAAAGTATGGTGGAAGAATGAAGCAAGCACAGGATAGCCAACAAAAACTGGAACTTTTACTGAATATCAGTCAGGATAATACACGGACACTGGTAGTGCACAGTTCCATAAAAGACGGTTGGTTTTAGGAGAATACAGATGGTTCTTGACATTACAGAAAGGCCGGTCTTAGCGATGAATTATACAGAGTGTTAATTACAGGAGATGCAGTACAGGCGGCTTGCACACTATTCCTGACTGGTCCCGCTATATGTGAATTTCTCTCCAAGGTCTAATGCCCTTTATCTGGCGTACCCTTGAAGCTGTCCTTATCTAGTACCTCCTCTGTTATCTTGAGTACTTCTCGCTTTATCTGATCGGCCTCTGTGGTATTCTGTGTCTTGGCTTGTGGCTCACTTATGCTGCTTCAGCTGAACGGATGGTGACTCAGGAGGGGAACCTTTTCCTTGGATCCGGAACCCGGTTACAGGGCCTTTACTACCCTCTCCTAGCCGGCAGGCTTCAGGCCTGCTATACTCTCACAGGCCCATAGCCTGGCCTTCTCTCAGACACAGGATCATTGCTGACCTCTGCTCCCACAGTCTGTCTCCTGCTATTACTTCCTGACTGGGCCTTATATATCCTAGGGTTCCCTAGCTCCCTCTAGTGACTCAGAGCTGGAACTACACCCTAGCCGGCCTGCAAATGCACGTTTCACAGTAACAGGAAAATACATAGCATGACATTATAAGATATTCTACACCAACCTCCCCAAAAACACAGGGGGAACGACAGTACCCAAGTGACCCTTCAGTAGTGACGGGGTATTACTCTCCCGTACACTACACATGTGCCAACGTGATGACGTCACTGACATGCACAATGGATTTGTGGAGACGCCGATATGTGAAATTAATAGGATGGAGACATGTGGAGTTTTCCCTAATGAGTATCAGGTATATTTAACTATTTATTAGCATTTCTATTGGAGCAGAGGTCATTTTAATTGGCACACAGGTGGAATTAAGATTTTGTCTCTGTTTATTAGTTTTACCATGTCACATGGGGGGCCATTTGGGTATTTATATGATTGATCACCTTTTGTATCAGTATACTTGAGAAAGGCTACTGTGTAGCCGAAACGTCGTATTGCTTTGTGTGTGCACTCTTGGTTCCCAATAAAAAGTCACACTAGATATGCTGCTGTGAACTCTTCTGTAATCTACTACTATACGTGGGACGGCGGTGGATCGGTGGTCCCATCACGGCTGATGCATTCCGGATTGGTCAGAAGGTCCATTTTGTGCTGCCCTACAACCATTTTTTATCACTGATTCGGATCCGAGGAGAGGGCACTGGGGACAATGCTACTACGTACCGATGGATGTACCCCTGGAACCGGTAAGACATCTGAGAGGGCCAGTATGAGTGCATACCTATATACTGAAGAGGACATTCACAGGTTAATTAATGAGGATGCCAGTGATGTGACATTCCTCAGCACTCCATCTATGGACCTGTTGAAAAGAAAATTTGAAAATAAGTCAAAGAGACTAACTACTATTAAATTGCATCTCAGTACGCTGAGGGAATACTATAAAGCACAACGTGTACCCAGAGGTTTAAGATCACACCTCCGTCCCAACCTCTTTCCCAACAATGAGGAATTTTGCACAAATTTTGAATCTGTCAACAATAAGTATTCTTTTGAGTTGATGCTACTTAATATAGAGTATCTGCAAAAAGAGGCTGAGAGTATTAAGAAAATCCTTGTGTCTCTGGAAGTGCAGATTCAGGGTCTAATGTCTGCGGATGATTTTGTGGTTCACAAGGAAAAGCTCACTCAACATGTACAGCGACATAAAGTTGAAGTTGAAAAAACAAAAAGGGATAAGTGGCACCATGACCTGGAGGACTATCAGTCTGGACGGATATACAATTGGCAAAACCAACAAACTCGCACTAGACCCCCCAGGAGAAGGGACAGAGGGAGGAGATTTGATCAGGGCCATTTTGGATTCACTACAGGCGAATCAGAATCTACTGATGAATCTACTAAACTGGCTTTTTTAGGAAGAGCAGGGCACGCAGTAGGAGGAAACTATGACGCGGTGGCAGAAAGCACCATAGAGTCCAGAAAAGACCAGCCTCCACCGATGTACCCGGGATACAATCAGGGAGCACGAGAGAGAGTGACGAGACGCATGCACAAGAAATAAATAATCTGGTGGTGAATATATCATCTATAGCAGGCATGCTCAACCTGTGGCCCTCCAGCTGTTGTAAAACTACAACTGCCACAATGCCCTGCTGTAGACCGATAGCTGTAGGCTGTCTGGGAATGCTGGGAGTTGTAGCTTTGCAACAGCTGGAGGGCCGCAGGTTGAGCATGCCTGATCTATAGAGTTGAGTAATGATCAGATCAATGTTTTAGCACATGGACTTTCATTTCGTCTTGTGGCAGATACTGATTGGTTTGAGATGGAACTTGATTTACAGCGTTTTTTTAGGAGTCTTAGATTAAAAGCATTTTTTGATAATAATGTCAGTAATAGGGGTATGACCAGCAAGGAAACTGCTGAATTGTCCTTGGCCAAATTTGAGCTAAGCAACAAGAGCAGCTTCATGCCTCCACATAATATTTATATTGTGGAATCTTATATCCAAATTGTTACTAAACACATTAGAAGTTTGCAGGAATGTAGTCGGCAGCGACATTATAGTCCTAATTTGTCACATAAAGAGAGACAAGCCCTTAAGGCACTAACATCTAACAGAGACATCACTATCGAACCAGCCAACAAGGGGGAGCTGTGGTGGTCACGGACACGGACAGTTATGTTCGGGAGATACATAGACAGTTGGGTGATGGAGAGGTTTATGAAAAACTTAAACAGGACCCCGAATGGGAGATCGCCAGGGAGGTGACGAATATTGTTGATACAGCATTTGCACAAGGTATCATTGATTTAGATCTATGCCAGTTTCTTAAGGTACCTTTTCCCATCACCCCGCTGATCTATGTTCTCCCCAAAATACACAAGCGGTTGGTAGATCCCCGGGGCAGACCTATTGTGTCTGGCAGGGGATCTATCTTCAGCAATATTGCCATATTTTTGGATAAACTGCTCCGTGTCCATGCAACCTCAGCTCCCTCCTAAGTCAGGGATACGGGACATTTTTTTACTAAATTGAGTGGGATTATTTTACCTACCCATTTCTATCTGGTGAGCTTTGATGTAGTGTCTTTGTACACGTCCATTATGCATGACTATGGAGTAAATGTCGTCGATGTGGCCAGCACGGGACTCACTCCTGATGCGTGCCGCTTTGTCCTCGACCTCCTAGAGTTGGTCCTCAAGAGGAATTATTTTCTCTTTGGCAACACCTTTTACCAACAGTCACGCAGTGTGGCCATGGGGTCCGACGTGGCACCAACTTATGCCAATATTTTTATGGCGGAGGTCGAGGACAGACTGGTATACGCATCTCAATTCTATCAGTGGGTCCTGTGCTGGTGGCGCTACATCGACGACATTTTCATGATTTGGAGTGGCTCGATGGACGCCTTGAATGAGTTCCATCAACATCTTAATAATGGGGTACCCGGACTTCAAAGTGGTGTCGGATGATGATATGTTTGTAAACCACATTGACAAGATGTGTAATAAATTTGCTAAGAGAAAATATCCAGGCAGGCTGCTACACAGATCGAGGGCCAGGATCTCCTTGGCTGACAGGGTGTCCACCTTTCAAGCTTCCCCCAGGAATATGAATGCGGGACGGATCCCGTTTGTATCTATCTATGGCCATCAAAGTGCAGATATTGCACAGATCTTGAGAAAGGAATGGCACATTTTACACAGTGGCCTCCCTACAGTAAGTGAATTTGACAAGCCGCCATTGATGGCATACAAACGTGGTACCAACTTACATGACAAGCTGATCAAGACTGACATAGTGATGCTAATAGAGGGGGTCAGACGTATCTGAAGCCCAGAAAGACAGGCAATTTCCCATGTTTGGGTTGTTGCAATTGTGGGAACATGTTGAAAGGGAAATGTCACGGATGGTGTAACAGAAAACAAGAAGTTACAAATAAGGATCCGACTGGCTTGATCAAAAACTAAGGAACAAAAGGGTGACCCCTATTTAAGCCCTGAAACTCTCCCTGTCTTCTCAGCCCATGCAAAGATCTCTATGATAGAAAATTGCATGCGCTCGTGCCTCGACTGTATGACACCTGAACACCCTATAATAGTGAGGGGACACGACCACCGGCTCCCTACACTTAATACGGAGGGAGTCAGGGTCACCTAGGATCAAGCCAACAGGAAAACACAAATAAATGAACAGACATCTGTAGAAGGATCAGTTGTAGAATCCAGCATGTACACACTCCAGGAAGTTGTATAAACCGCAAAGTGATGCAGTATGGGAAGGGATTTAAAGGGATGCAATCTGTGCAACTACATGACAGCTGAGAGAGGCTAACGAGATGACAAAACTAAAGCAAAACAAAAGAACCTCAAGCAGGAGGTTCTGAAGAACGTCTGTCAGAGCTTCTCAGATGTCTGGTGGTGACAAAAATACCCTTGTTCACCCATATAGTGGTAAGAAATTCAAGATTAGGGAATATTACACATGTCGATTTAAGTTTGTCATCTACATGATCGTCTGTCCCTGTAGTTTAATCTATGTGGGAGAAAAGACCATGGAGGTGAGGGAACATATTAACAAACACAAAAGCACTATAAGGAAAAAAATGCTAGACAAGCCGGTGGCCAAACATTTTACTGATTGTGGACACTCTGTCAGCCAACTGAGATTCCGGGTCATCGATTCTGTCCAGGTTCCCAAGAGAGGAGGAGACAGGGAGCGCATGTTAAAGAAAAAAGAGTTGAAATGGATTTTTACATTACAATCCTTACAACCCCAGGGATTAAATATTGAATTTAATGCAATGTAGAAAGGTAGAATACTCTTATAGGATGTTGTCCGATTCAGTATATCATTTTTTTACTTGGCATTTTAAGGTATATATTTTTTATACACCCCTTCATTCACATGAATTTTTCTCTTCTGAAGCATATCCTTTTTATGATCATCTGCTCCATAATATACACGGATACTCATTGTTTCATGTATAGCCTCCTTTTCCCTTTATGGTGATATTTGTAGATAATAATAGTGTCATCTGTCCTTTATAAGACAATTAGGGACATAGCAATTGTTTATGTCGGCGCTCTGTTAAATAATCTACTTTATCCTTTAAATTATGAATTGACACAAGCGGGACCCAGTGTTGGTCCTTTTCTGTGTGTTAAATATAATATACAGTATAACAGTGATTTATAAAGTGGATTTAGTATTACTTTCTTTATACCTAGGTTGCTCTAGGACCTTTTGCGGGTCACGTGACGATCATGTGGTTGATGACGCACTTTGCATGTGACCGACGATAGCAGTGTCTATTGGGCATATGCAGCGTATCCATAGAGAGAGGTGTGGCCTTGCCATTGATGCTTACGACGGCGGCACGCCCATGTGCCAACGTGATGACATCACTGACACGCACAATGGATTTGTGGAGACGCCGATATGTGAAATTAATAGGATGGAGACATGTGGAGTTTTCCCTAATGAGTATCAGGTATATTTAACTATTTATTAGCATTTCTATTGGAGCAGAGGTCATTTTAATTGGCACACAGGTGGAATTAAGATTTTGTCTCTGTTTATTGGTTTTACCATGTCACATGGGGGGCCATTTGGGTATTTATATGATTGATCACCTTTTGTATCAGTATACGTATTGCATTGTGTGTGCACTCTTGGTTCCCAATAAAAAGTCACACTAGATATGCTGCTGTGAACTCTTCTGTAATCTACTACTATACGTGGGACGGTGGTGGATCGGTCAGAAGGTCCATTTTGTGCTGCTCTACAACCATTTTTTATCACTATCAAGAGGATAGGTCATCAGTTAAACTATCTTGGAAAACCCCTTTAATGCACTATAATTGTCAAGTTATAGGTTGTTATGTCTGTATATATTTGCATAGAATTGTTGTTTAGGCAACTGTATGGAAATGTTAGTTGGCCAGTAGATCAGGCACATTAATGTGCCTCCTGTTTCAGGTGTCAAGGTCCTCATACTTGATAAACCTGGGTGCACTGATCTCAAACAGAAGTCATATGTGCTCAGTGTCAGTAGCACAATGGAATCAGCCCCGTGCATTGTATGGTCCCAGCATTGTCTGCATGTCCTTCTTATCATACACAGCTGTTAGTCATGTAGAAGTCGGTCCCATTTACATCAGTGTTATTTGTAACTCTCCATTTACCTTCGGTGTCTTATATAGTGGAAGGCAGACACTGCATAATGCAGGAAGGGAGCCTTTTATGTTCTATGCATTTGCAGTAGCTGTTAGCCATGATATATGGATCAGAAAAAAATATCTGTTTCAGAGAAATTGGAATACAGTTCATAAAATGTTCACATGGAAACCAGAGAGCACTAAATGCTCTTCTCATTATTTCATCTTTGAATTCTTGTGAATTATTTGTGATGCATTGCCAAAGGGAGGCTTTACAAAGGTTGAAGTAGAAGGTTAGCATAACAATCACAAGAGGGCGCTCAAGAGCAGATTAAATACCGAGGTAGATAGAGGTAGTAGATAGGAGGCGAGGAAAGAAGAAATAAAATAGGTGGAACAGAGGGATTCTTTATGCAGTAAGCCGGACCCGCAGGGTATTGCGATTGTGAGGTCACGGTTAACGGGCAAGCGAGGGTTACTCACAGTATTGTAGGAAAACCCTGGGCAGGCATACGGCAGTGAAGGAGAGGCTGGCACAGGAGACCTCTGGGGCACAGTCTGTATTTTGGGACCAGGCCTGATGGTGGATGAGGTGCCCTAGATGTTGTAGGTGTTTAATGTGCCTGGGGCAAAGTCCTTTTAAGAAACGTGACGCCAGTGCCTGTAACGGTGGCACACCGATTTATAGTTGTAGTAAATGAGGAACACGATGATATGGTGACCCAAACTTTGCTTTACTGAGAAACAGTTCAACTTTGTACAGTTGGGTGTCAATACAGTTCCATATATCAGGTTCACTTCACAAGCAGGCTTTCACAATAATGGCAGGTATACTGTTCCTTGCAAGATACTCAGAAGTCAACAACAACACACTCAGATCAGGCTGTACCTTCTCCTCAGAAATAGTGTTCACTGTTCCTTAGAACTCCTGTCTGCTCTTATCCCAAGGTCCGGATGCCCTAATACTGGCTTTATCCTTGGTAGAAATCTTCCTCCCATATTTATCCTTGCTTTACACTTATTATCCTTCTGACCTTCAGCTTACTTGGTTAGCTGGTACACTGGCTCTGCTTGGCTTGTGGGAACTGCAGGTTTCTCCCAGGAGGCAAACTCTTCTCATGGGGTGACTCTTCTGAACTAATATAGGCTCAGGAAAACTTCAGGCACCACACTCCTTCACTAGCCTCCTGGTGGCAACTAGAAGCCTGGGCTGTCTAGCTGCATGTCAGGAGGAGGCCCTCAGCTTCTCTCTGGCTGGTGCCCTCTCACTTCTGTCTCCACAGACTCCTGACTACAGACTAACCCCTCCCTGTCTGGGCCTGAACATTTATACTAGGGGCTCTCCATCTCCCTCTAGAGTCTAGGATGCTACACTACACCCCAATAGGCCTGCTGCACATATCACAGGGGGACAATACACATAGAAAATACATTAAAATGGACGGTTAAATATACTGCCACTGTCCCTTTGGAGTAGGAGGACAACATGGCCCAATTGACCCTTGTGTAGTGCCCACTTTTACCTAGTGGGACACTACATTTGGGCCCCCTTAGATTACAGGGCCCGGGTGCAACTACATGGCTTGTGCAAGCATTGCTTGTAGTGTGTTAAAAAACTTTTTGACTTTCTTAAAGCAACAGAATAATTAATCTGAAGGTCCCAGGGTCTCCAACACTAAGGCAGGGGTGACCACCAAGTTTTAGTGTCATCAGCACTGACGAGTTCAAAATTCTATTCCTGGCTGCAGAGAGCCTTTATAGGGGTGTAGAACATGCTGCCTTGCTTAAACACACATAGGGAGTCTGCTGTGGTAGTGAAACAATACTGTGAGTCAGTATGACATGCAGATGACAGGCGTCGCTCTTAGTATTGCTGCACACTTCACTTATTAGGACAGTCATGGGGCCAAAACTGACCAAATAACTGAAGTATCAACTCAGCCTTACAGGTCGATGTTAGTGTCAAGAAGAAGTGCACTCCTTTTACACCATCGCCAGCTGATTCCACATAGATGTCTACAGCACCTGTTCTATTAATTGCTTATACAAGTAGAGCCCCCTGACAGAGTGGAGAGGGTGTCAGCAGTAAGTTTGTATTGATGTCACTGATTAATTTTCCCTTCCTCTGATCCATCAGACCAATAACCCACAAAACACGGATACTGTCTGTGGAACATCTGCCTTCACTCTGTCAGCATTTGCTCAGTAATCCATCAGTATTGCTATTGCAAAAAAAAAAAAACAGGAGTGGATCTAAAACAGAGATGAATGGAATATTTGCATGTCTTCTGTGTTTTGTACCCACTGCTTTTGGCTACCAAATTATAAGCCAATGCTGATGGGACTATACAGGCCTTATAGCTGCTACACAGACAGGATCCATTGTGCATCAAATTTTTCCTACCTTCTGACTGATCAGAATAAAGGTCAAATAAATGATGATGTCAGCCAGGCCTAAAGGCAAAATAGTGGCCCAGTCATGAAGTGGGGAGGGTGGGAGCAGCATGAGAAGTCCACAGAGTGGCCCTATGACATAGTGGTGAGGTGGAAGCAGCATGAAGAGACCACAGAGTGGCCTAATGACAGGGTCTGGAGGTGGCGACAGCATCAAAAGGCCACATAGTGGCACAATTACAGTCAGGAGGTGGTGGCAGCATGAGGAAACCACAGAGCCGGACAATGACAGAGTCAGGAGGTGGTGGCAGCATGAGAAGGCCACAGAGTGGCACAATGACATAGTCAGGAGGTGGTGGCAGCATAAGGAGACCAAAGAGTGGTACAATTACAGAATCAGGAGGTGGTGGCAGCATGAGGAGGCCACAGAGCGGCACAATGACAGAGTCAGGAGGTGGCGGCAGCAGCATCATCAGGAGGAGGCCACAGAGTAGCACAATGACAGAGTCAGGAGGTGGTGGCAGCATGAGAAGGCCACAGAGCGGCACAATGACATAGTCAGGAGGTGGTGGCAGCATAAGGAGACCACAGAGTAGTACAATTACAGAGTCAGGAGGTGGTGGCAGCATGAGGAGGCCACAGAGCGGCACAATGACAGAGGTAGGAGGCGGTGGCAGCATGAGGAGGCAACAAAGCGGCACAATGACAGAGTCAGGAGTTGGTGGCAGCAGAATCATCAGGAGGAGGCCACAGAATGGCACAATGACAGAGTCAGGAGGTGGCAGCAGCATGAGGAGGCCACCAAGTGGTACAATGACAGAGTCTGGAGGTGGCGGCAGTATGAGGAGGCCACCAAGTGGTACAATGACAGAGTCTGGAGGTGGCGGCAGTATGAGGAGGCCACCGAGAGGCATAATGACCGAGTCTGGAGATGGCAGCAGCAGCAGCATCAGGAGGAGGCCACAGAGTGGCACAATGACCGAGTCTGCAGGTGGTGACAGCAGCAGCATCAGGAGGATACCAGAGAGTGGCAATGTGACATAGTGTGGAGATGGCAGAAGCAGCATCAGGATACCACAGAGTGGCAAGGTGACAGTGTGAATATAGCAGCAGTAGCAGCATCAGGATACCACAGAGTGGCAAGGTGACATAGTGTGGAGATGGCAGCAGCATCAGGAGACCACAAAGTGACCCGGTGACAGAGTGGGGAGATGGGTGGCACAACCAGTACCTTCTAATGAAGGTGGGTGAAAGAAGGAGCACTTGGCATCAGATGTGTGGCATTAGGCAGATGGCTGCATCAAATTAATAGAAACCGGTCTCTTTTTTTCAAGGTTTGGGTGAGGTAGCATGGTGGGTGGAAACCCTGGCTGATCCCCGCCTAATTCATCTTGACAAAGGTCAGTATCTCCACATTTTGTGGCGAGTTCTCCTTGGGGTAGCTATGGCCCCCGCCACACTAAACACCCACTCTGATGCCACACTACTGGTCGGGCAGGACAGCTTTTCCAGGGCAAACTCTGCTAGTTGCAGCCACAAAATCCAGTTTGGCTGCCCAGTAGTCTAGAATATTTTCAATGTGGGTTGGCAGGGTGCTGCCCAAGTATGCCATCACCTGCTGGTTCAGGTCCTGCTCCAGATCTACCTGCTGCTGCTGGTGAGTAGTTTCTTCACTATGCGGGTGAAGAAAGCTACTCATCAGACTTGCGAGAGGATGGACGATGGCACAGATAGGCAGCGGCCAACTGACTACATAGGATGTCTCTGTAGTAGTTCAGTTTGTCCTGCCTCTCAGTGGCTGTAAAAAAGGCCCCCATTTTGGACCAGTCCAATAAGGTGGAGAGCCAGAAATCATCCCTCTGCTAAATGGTGACAATTCAGCTGTCACTACGCAAGCAAGTGAGCATGCATTGGGCCATTTGTGCAAGTGACTCAGAGGGACTCCCTGCCTCCATCTCCACTGCATATTGCCACGGTGTGTCTGGGTCCTCTGTCTCGGCTTCCTCGTCGCCCTGTAGCTCCTCTGGCTGTTCCTGCTCCTCCTCTCCTGTCAGCTGAGTAGAAAAACCACCCATTTCGCTACACATTGCCTGTGCTCCAATGTCCTCTCCCCCTCCTCCTCCTCCTCCACTTCCAGTTTAGCCCTCACAGGGCTCATGTGGCCCTGAGATCTAGGTGCCACGTCTCCTGTCCCCTGACCAGCCATTGTTACCACCATCTGTTCCAGGACATGAAGCAGTGGTATGACGTAATTTATCCCGTACTCCTGGCTACTGACAAATAACGTGGCTTCCTCTAAGGGCCTGAGCAAACGGTAGGAATCAAGCATGAGCTGCCACTGGCTGACATCAAAGTTACACAGGGGAGTACTCCTATCCGCTTGGATCATCAAGAAATGGTTGATGGCCTCTCTCTGTTCGTATAGTCGGTCCAACATATTGAGGGTGGAATTCCAACAGGTGTAAATATCACATATCAGCCTATGTTGGGGGATGCCGTTCTGCCTCTGCAGCTCAAGGAGGGTGTGCTTTGCGGTGTACGAGTGTCTTGCAGATGGGTGGAAGACTTCAGGAACCACTTGCAACCATATTGAACACGTGTGCCATGCAGGGCACATGGCTGGGCCCTCCTTAATGCGGCGCCGACACAATGTTCTTCCCATTGTCGGTCGCCATGGTTCAAATTTTCAGTTGTCTGAGAGAAAGCCAGGAATCGTTTCTTGCTGAAGGACATGGAGCAGTTCTTCCCCTGTGTGACTAAATTATCCCAGGCTAACGAGGTGCAGAACAGCATGACACTGCCATGCCATACACATGTGGTATGCTGGAGGGGCACTGTGACTTGTCCCTGCAGTGGAGGCTGAGGATACGGTGGAGGATGAGGAGGCAGAGGCAGACATTGTCGCAGGACCAACGGCGTGACAATGTAGAGGCAGAAGTGGCGTGACCTGGCCAAGTTGATGGTGTGGCTGTGCAGGAACCACATTCATCCAGTGGGCTATAAAGGACATGTATTTTCCCTGACCGTAGTTAGAGCTCCACACATTGCCGCTGCCGTGCACTTTGGCAAACACCGACAGGGTCAAGAACTGGCCTACCTTCTGTTCTACATATTTGTGCAGGGCTGGTACTGCCTTTTTCGCAAATAAATGGCGGCTTGGGACTCTCCACCTCGGCTCGGCACAAGCCATCAGTTCTCTGAATGGTGCAGAGTCCACCACTTCGAAAGGGAGGGACTGCAGCACCAGCAACTTGACCAGAAGCACATTCAGCTTCTGCGCCGTTGGATGAGTGCACGCATACTGTTGTCTCTTGGCAATCGCTTTGGTGATCGATTGCTGACGTAATGACTGACGAGGAGGAGGAGGAGGAGCAGGAGCATCTGGACAGTTCCATTCAGCTAAGGTGAATGACTGACTGCCTGAAACTGTGCATGCCACCGGGTAATGCAGCAGTTGCTACGGCAGGCTGGACCACCACATCAGAGCCACAGTTCTCTCAGGCCACTTTATGGTGACGCTGCATATGTTGATGCACGGCCGTGGTGCCAACATTAGCACCCTGGCCACGCTTCACTTTTTGCCCACATATTCTACATATGGCCATGTTGACCTCCTCCAGCGGCTTAACAAAAAACTGCCAAACACCACAGAGTAGGTGATTTTCCCCAAAACAGACTGCACTGAGTGACTGCTACCACCGCTGCCTTCGTGAACCCCTGCACCGCTACTTCCCAGGCAGGTAGGCTGATAAGAAGCAGGTGGTCTACCCCGGGCACATTTGGCTCCCGACCTCCCACTGCTGCCATCCTGCTGACACCCAGCCATGCTACCACCTTGCTGGCTCAGCCGCTGCCTCACGGGCAAGCTGCCACCCTCTTCTCCTGATGATGATGAAGCCCCTTCTACACCCAGCTCCCAAGTGCGATCAGCTTCATCATCATCGAGTAGTGTCTGAACGTCACTGATGTCCTTCTCAACGGTCTCTGGGTCAGGAGCCTGACCGCTTGCAACATCCCCTCCCACGCCACTCTCCTCATCACTACTTTCTCGCCTAGGGGAGAAAGAGGTGGATGTCTCCTCCAGATCTTGGCTGTTCAGTAGCTGCTGACCGCCCTCTAGTAGCTCTTCCTTGCTGAAAAGTGGAGCTGAGCCTGCAGCATATAATTACTTCTCATGGTGAGGGAACAGAAAAGGACAGTGGCAGGTTGAGGACAGGTGAGGGCACAGGGACTGCTCCCGGTCCATGCCAACTAAGGGTTGTGTCTGGCGAACCCACCGACTGTTGGCTGGGGTGTCTGATGTCACTTGAGATGAAGTGGATGACCGAGTTAACCAATCAAGAAGCGCTGGGTTGCTGGTCAAGACACGACCGCTACATGACACTGGGAGCTCAGGCCTCTCGCTGCGACTCCTGCTGCCACGCCCCTTTACTCTGCTATGACCTCTGCCTGCGCCAGAAACATTTATCCTTCTGCCACTACTCTGTGCATGGCCTGGCGCTTCTCTGTCTGACATACTTTTAGCTGAACTAAGTAAATTAAAAGCAAATTAAAACACCCCTAAAAGCGACAAATATATTTTTCTTTCTGTACTGAAATAGGCCACTAAACGCTTTCACCACAAATGACTGCAAAAGTGAAGTGCGTATATATTTTTCTTTTTGTACTGAAATAGGCCACTAAACGCTCTTAACACATATAACTGCAGAAGTGAACTGAGAATATATTTTTAGTTCTGTACTGAAATAGGCCACTAAACGCTTTCACCACATATAAATGCAGAAGTGAAATGTGTATATATTTTTCTTTCTGTACTGAAATAGGCCACTAAACGCTTTTACCACATATAAATGCAGAAGTGAACAAAGAATATATTTTTTCTTTTTGTACTAAAATAGGCCACTAAACGCTTTTACCGCAAATAACTGCAACAGTGAACTGCGAATATATTTTTCTTTTTCTACTGAAAGACTCCACTAAACACTTTCACCACATATAGCTACAGAAGTAAACTGAGAATATATCTTTCTTTTAGTAATGAAATACGCCACTAAACGCTTTCACCATATATAGCTGCAGAAGCGAACTGCATATATATTTTTATTTTTGTAATGAAATACGGTATGCCACTAAATGCTTTCAACACATATAGCTGCAGAAGTGAACTGCGTATATATTTTTCTTTATCCACAGATATAAGCCACTTAAAACTTTTCAACATAGCACTTGCACCGCAAGAACAAATTGCTGGAATGACAGAGCTGTATAATGGCTATTTAAATCCCCAAATAATCTTTTCCTGCACTTTTAAATCACTTTTCTAGCACTGTCCCTAGAGCCTTTTGACGTCTCTCCCTGCACTAAGATGCTGTGAAATGACTCCTCCCTATCCTTTCCCTGCACTTATAAATCGTTTTTAAATTTTTTGGGGTCACAAGGTTTTTCCTGTTGCTGTCCCTACCGACTTCTCACATCTGTCCCTGAACGCTGGAAAATGTCTGAATCCAAGATGGCCACCGTATTTATAGGGCTGGCTGGCTGCTGATTGGCTGCATGCAGGCATGTCAATCTCGGTTATCCCGCCTTCCCAGAGTCCCTTACCCCATGTCCTCATTTGTGTAGCTGTTATTTTAGGAAAAATTGTGTTTCGTTACCACGAAGCGCGAGGAAATTCACATTTGTTGCAAATCAAATTTTTTCTGAAATTCTGATTGAATTCCACTTTGATTCGCTCATCTCTACCAGTAAGCATGACCCGTGATCGCTGAGGATACTGGTCTACTGCTGCTGGCACATGGTGGTATGGTACTTCATCACTGGTTACTTAGTAACAAAGGGCACTGAGGAACTTCTAGAGCATCTACGCTGGTTCCATGGGGGAGGGGCAATTGACACCGGGAGAAGTGAGGGTTTGTTTTTTTGTTTTTTGTTACATTTGCGGCTTGAGTATAAATAAATCTAAACATTTGCACAACTTAGGGACTCTTGGCGACCCTGTGTACTGCCATATAATACTCCATATGCAGAGAGACTCTAAAGAACCGGTGCAGTGTATGTGAGTGGTAGTGGCCCTGATGAGATGTTGTGTTATGGTGTACTCCAGGCAATTGCCCCTGGGGATCGGTGCAGTGGAAAGGTAGTTTGAAGAATCAGGCCAGAAGTAAAAGTATAACAATCTGTTTTTACTTCATGTAAAATATAACTTGTGGCACATTCACCAGTATTAAGTACAAAGTACAATTTCTGGCACCAGAAATATATATATATATAGGTATGGTGGCTGGTTGTGTGACAATTAAATGGCACTAGTGGATATAGGTGTCCACTGTGCGATACAGGCTTTATGTTTGTCTGGCCTGCTGGTTTTGGTGATGGGTGTCTGAGCCATGGTCCCTCACCTGCAGTAGTGTCTGTAAAGCTGTGATTTTGCTGATGACTCTGTTGTCTTGTCACACTGAAGATTCTTGGAAGCAGCATTCTTGATTCTGATGATCTCTCTGGGGTGATGATCTCTCAGGAGAATGAAGTAACAAGCTCTAGGAGTAGGAGCTCTAGCATGTACGTACTTCCTCTCCCTTTGCTGTCAGACCCCCAATGTTAATCAGACCTCAGCTAACAGCGCCAATCAGACCCCAATGTTAATAAGATCCCAACAAGACCTCAGATCAGACCCTAATGTAAATGACCCCCAATAAGACCTCAGATAAGAGCCCCATGCCTCTTATAAGCCCCCAGCAGTCTCATATTAGCCCCTGCTGCCTCATATCAGCCCCCATGAGCCCCCATTGCCCTTCATATTAGCCCCAGCAGTTCCCATTGCCTCATATCAGACCCCAGTAGCCCCCATTGCCCCTCATATTACAGTAGCCCACAGCAGCCCCCATTGGCTCATATCAGCCCCCAGCAGCGCCATATTGCCTCAAATCATCCGCCAGCAGCCCCATATTGCCTCAGATCACCCCCAGCAGCCCCATATTGCATCAGATTACCGCCCCAGCAGCCCCATATTGCCTCAGATTACCCCCCCCAAACAGCCCCATATTGCCTCAGATCCCCCCTCCAACAGCCCCATATTGCCTCAGATCCCCCCTCCAACAGCCCCATATTGCCTTATGTTTTATAAAAAATAAAGAACACTTAGGGTACTTTCACACCAGCGTTTTTCTTTTCCGGCATAGAGTTCCGTCCTAGGGGCTCTATACCGGAAAAAAACTGATAAGTTTTATCCCCATGCATTCTTAATGGAGAGCAATCCATTCAGGATGCATCAGGATGTCTTCAGTTCAGTCTTTTTTACTGATCAGGACAGAGATAAAACCGCAGCACGCTATGGTTTTATTTCCGGCCAAAAGAACACTTGCCTGAATGCCGGATCCAGCATTTTTTTTATATAGGAATGTATTAGTGCCGGATCCGGCATTCAAAATACTGGAATGCGCAGACCGAACAAAAAAGTGAAAAAAATAAATGCCGGATCCATTTTTCCGGATGACACCGGAAAGTCTGATCCGGCATTTCAATGCATTTGTAAGATGGATCAGAATCTTGATCCATCTGACAAATGCCATCAGTTGGCATACGTTTTGACAGAGCCAGCAGGCAGTTCCGGCGACGGAACTGTTTGCCGGATCACTCTGCCGCAAGTGTGAAAGTACCCTTATCTCTCCTGCTCTCGGACGCTGCTGCTCCTCTTATCCAGCGCTCTTCTTCCTTCTGCTGTCAGCTGTGCTGTGATCTGACGCACACAGTGTGAGGTCACAGAGCGCCCTCACGCTGTGCGCAGCCACTGCACAGCCGACAGCCGATGATCAGGAAGCGGTGAGTACAGAGCCTTCACCACTTCCTGGTCCTCAGGTACTAATTAGCGCTTCCATAATGGAAGCGCTCATTAGTATTCGCCCCATAAGACACAGGGGCATTCCCCCTCCCCCTCCTTTTTGGGGGAAAAAATGTGTCTTATAGGACGAAAAATATAGTACATAATAAATATTTTCAGATACTTCAGGTCTGCAGTACTGTACCATAATATAAAGATTTCCTCTATAAGGATGTTGCAATCCCCAGTATGATATTAGCATTAAAGTGTATTGGCCCTGTTTATAGATATTGTGGAAGCACTGTGCCTCAAACTGGAAAACGCCTCAAAAATGGAATCCAGAATGAAGGCAGCTGGATCAAAACTCCTGGAACCCTAGGCATATAAAGACCAGGCCAAGCAGTAACAACAACAGGGATCTGTGCGAACTTGACAGTAACTTCTGGAACCAAAAAATACCAACAATAACATGCAGACGTGCCAATGACTTCTGGAACCCAGACATACGTGGCAGGAGCAGGCAGACAAAAGAATAAGGCTTCAGGAATAGGCTTTAGTCCTCAGGCCACAGGACGGAAGACAGGTGCAGATTCAGACACAGACTTTAGAAGTAACCCCTATGGAACCAGATTGGAGAGACAAATGTCACACTAGAGTAATTCACATCCACAAGTAATCCGCAGCCAGTATGCAAACAACAGAGACGAATGTGAATTGCCACACAGACCCATGGCCCTAGATATACATATAACAGCCCCTTACTGTATTACATCTCCAGGTTGTTTGGAGAAATGATAAGCTGGTGTGCATAAGACCTAATATAGTAAATGGATAGATTATCCAGGCTTCATTGGTGCATTTATGTAACACCCCAGAATGGTGTTACCACTACTGCACCCTAGTACTATCTCTAATGGGCTAATATAATGTCATCTTATGTATTTCTTTCCAGGTCCTCTACAATTTGCATTCATAATCTTGTTATTTAACTGTTTATTACATGTAATGTGCCTGGTTCACCAGCAGGTGGCAGCGTAAATGGCAGAGCTACCCTTAAAGAGAATGGAACTTACTATTCCATTCTCCCCCCTTGTTGCAGAAGCGGGCCAATCCTGCTTGCTACCAGAAGGAAGTGGGGTAATTCTAGTATGTTCTTGTTGAGAATCCATGTTGGAGCTGCCCGGATTCTAACCTACTTTTTGACTGAACATAAGTCAGACTACAAGAGTGAAGTGCAGCATAATGAGGAAACAAAGACATCAAGTTAGCTTGTCAGTACAGCAGAGTGAGAGAAAGATATAGCAGAGTTGAGTTTGCCTGCAAGTTTAATGCTAAAGCCTACTAGAAAAGGGTTCCTCAACTCCAGTCCTCAGGGCCTACCTGCCAGTCATGTTTTCAGGATATCCTTAGTATTGAGCAGGTGATCAGTACATCAGGACTCAGATGTCAGTGCATCAGGACTTACCACAGGTATTTATTCTGAGGGATATTCTTAAATCGTGACCGGTAGGCAGGCCTTGAGGACTGGAGTTGAGGTACACTGTGCTAGAACCAAGACAAAGCCTGAAACTGTTTGGAGAAACATTTATTCAAGTAAAGCTGCTATTGAACTTCATCTTAAGGTCTGGACTCAATTTATTTCTTCAAATCCCTCAATTATTCCCTCTATTTATTGCTTCAGAGCCAAAGTCTGGAGTCCAGCCATATCCAGGTAGGAGTACCGTGACACACATAAAGAGACATTTTGGCCGCACTACACCACTCGGCATTCCTACCAAACCTGGGATGCGATATAGAGGGCCCTGGTAGGAGGCTGCCCATTGCAATTTTTGTGTCAAGAAACAGGATCTACTTTTGCGCCTGGAAAGCCCCCTTTATCTGTAACACCCCATACAAGAGACTTTATAGCATATACTTACTGCTGGAGAGTGTGAATCTGCATCAGTTGCAGCACTGTGGCAAAACAGGGGTTAATCGGCCATCTTGAATTTGGGCATCCTGTGTTGAGAGAAAGACATCCACCCAGCAGAGGGGAGGAAAAAAAACAGCCTGCCTCCACAAAGGAACCATTCTTACAGCAGAAGTAACTAAAGTGCTCAGTACAAGTTCCCAGGAGGACAGAGAAACCAACTATACCCCTAACAGGAAGTAGAAGCGGTGGCCATTTTGGAAAAGGGAAAATACAGTTCCTTCTTCCCTGGATCCTGAGAAGCAATGTCCAGAGGTCTGAGTGAGTACTGCTAGGGGCTATAATCTGCCTGCCAGATCATCATACTCCCCAAAATTGAGCAGTTGCAGCGACTCTTAAAGGAGCCACTCACCAATTCTGCTGGTGTTACCCATAGCAACGTGCACTTAAATCGCATTTTAGCTTACACTGATCCCTCTAGTCTGGTACAGGGTATCAAAAGTCATGTCTGACAGCGAAGATAGCGCCCACTTGGACTGCATAGATCCATCATCATCAGCTGCAACTTTGAGATTGAGAAACCGTTCCTAACGTTTGAATACTGCTTGTGGGGACTAAGTTAACAAGACAGTTATTTTGCTGTTTGGCCACAAGACCACTGTTTCCCCACACAGCCAATAGACTGCACAGATTACAATATGCATGAGAGGAGGGGCTATCAAGCTACAGAGAGACAGGAAATCACCATCTTGAAAGGAGAGGAACTCAGACAGTGTTGATCCGTCCCCATCCAAGTGTTTGGAAGTATTCTTTGGCATCCAGAATTGCAGCCCAGGGGGGCTGACCATGTCCAGGACCCAGATCTCGTCCAGAAAGAGGAGTACCGCTGCCCAGGAGACAGAGGACGTCTGTCAGGAGTGCTGATGAGAGCTGAGGAACAGATTACCCATTCTGTGGTACCGCATGTTCGTTTGGAAGACAGCTTGTTCGGTTCGAAATCATCAGTAGAGACAGAGCAGACCTGGGTCGGTAAGACAAATCGTGCACGCAACTCAATATAGAATTGGCGTAAAAAATACAAGAGACTGTGAATAAACCTGCCAGTAGTTAATTAGTTAGTGTTGCTGTGTGGCAGGCTACAAAGAATTGCTACTTATTTATCACAAGGACTTAACAGTTAAAGTTGTGGTTCTCTCCGGAGAACAGAGAGGTCTTCACCATAATCTCCAGTTATCCCAGTGTGTTTATCGGGAGTGATATATTAGGCACGTGCCACATTACCAGTTTGGGGAAAAGGGAGGGGGAAATTACTGTATAGTCTGGTAAGATTTTAAGCTGCTGTGTTGCACCACGGGCTAGCCTGTATCTTATACCCCAAACAATCTTTCCTGTTCTTTAGGGTAATAACAGGTATGGCGAGGCAGTGCTAACTCTGCTCGCAGTAGGTAAATTTGCTCAAGTGCATTCCAGCTACCATCAGAGGGCGCCGTGCTGTGCAACACAGGGGTCTCAGCTTCCGGGCTGAGTGTATGTAATCTCATGTTATGTCCTTGCATTTGGAATTGTGTTTAATAACCTGTGATAGTATTTTAAAAAAAGCCTGTTTTACAAAAGCTGGTGTCAGAGTTGTGTCACGGCTGAGGATGGGGAAAACCCTCAGCCGTGCGATGCCAGAAGATGTTAGGCTGCTCAGCCAGGACGACAGGATTAGGGAGCAGGTCACCTCCTAAAGCGTCCCTAACCTGACCCTAACTCCTAGCTGCATGGGCCGACCTTTAAGGTAGGAGGACCCATGCTCAGGAACCGTGGATCCCTAACTCACCCTCCGACCGGTCCCTGGACTAGGAGTCAGGGTAAGACGGCCTGTTCCTTCTGGACACTGAGGAACAGGGGTCTCACTGGCCAAGCTTCAGGGAAAAGGGGAACACTAACAGTCTTACGGATATGGCAGGTGAACTGAACTAGTTCCATCTACCTGCCACAGCCTTGCTGACTGGATCCCTGTGCTGGCAAGCTGATGTCCACAGAACATGAAATGAACCCAGCAAACACATATACACACAGGGGAATCCAGATCCATAAGCTGCACCAAACAACAAAAGGAAAATCCCAACTTAACATCACATAGACATCACACATAAACATGACATAAACTTAATGTGACATAAATCTTATGACCACAAGGGTGGCCCCCCACTGGCAGGTGGAAAACACAAGAGGCTGCTCCAGCTAAGCATGGCTGAAGCAACCCTCAGACATGTGCTAAACACTGAGGCTTTATAGGCCCAAGTAGCCACACCCAACAAACACACCCAGAGCACACACATACTGGGAAGGGAGTTAACCCTTCTACCACCAGGGAAGGGAAAACACCACTTAAAGGGGAAGTGCACACAATACATAAAACACAGTGCACACCATACACACACACCTAACATAGAGGTAGCTAGGTGTAACCGCATGAAGATGTCGCAAGCTGCCTAGCACCAGCTCAGGCTGCAATCTGCGACAATCTCCAACCACTTGTTGCCCACGGCAACCACAAGTGAGGCAACACACTAGCAGCCCTCACCTGTGGTTGAACAACCAAAAACAAACCGCAGGCAACAGCATGCGGTTAAGGAGTCACGACCATAATCATGGCCGTGACAAGTTGCTTTCCTCGTTTCTGACTTCGCTGTATCCTGGGGAGCCCACTCCGGTACACGGCTTACATAGCCACATACATCATGCCTCTTGCTATGCCATACTACTTTAGGACGCCTTGGCTCCCACGTTATTCAGGAGAACCTCATTCACTCAGGAAATACCGTGATAAAATGTTGGCTACGTTTAAGCTATATCCAGTATCTCAGGACCAGAGAGTGGAAATCTTGATTGGCCAGTTACAGGGAGCTGCACTCTGGGAGGTTAAGTCCTGGCCTCGGCCAGAGCGAAAAACAGCTGAGCAGATTCTAGACCGACTCAGTACCACCTTTAAAACTAGGACCGCCTCTGAGCTTAAGATGCGCTTCTTTGGGAAGTGACAGCAGTCAAAGGAGACTTTGCCCTGTCCCTGCAAGAAGCCCTGAGGGCTGTTATCCACATAGATCCCTGTGAAGCTTAGGTACAAGATCAAACCCTCAGAGAGCAGTTTATTGATCATGCCTCAAACGTCAGCTGAAGATGCTGTCATCTCAGCACCTTTTTTGGATTTTAAGGACCTTGCTATCGGCATCCTGGAGGAAATTCACCAATCTGAACCTCCCGAAGACAAGATGGCATGGTCCGTGCTACGGCCTGCTGCCCACGGCCAGATAGCTGAGCATGGGGCTCAGGCACCATTCCCAGATGGCGTTGCAGCCCTGACTGCTCGTCTTCCTGCTAGCTAAAAATATGGAGAGGATAAGGAATCAGCTAGAGCGACTGGAACAGCAGTCTAAGGCTAAGAAAGGGACTTTTGCACCAAGAGACCGTCCTACACCCGATCCACAAAAAGATCAGCACCAGTTGCCAGACCCCGGGTATAGAGACACCAGGAAACGCATATGCCTGCATTGTCAGAAGCATGGACACACCGAAAAGAACTGCTGGCAGTTAAACGGGTATCCCCTGAGGTCAAGGATCACCCCTTAGGAGGGAGAATATTAGGTCCCAAATATCCAGCCTTTATGCCTAGGTATGTGGGCACCCACCCCGTGGTTGAAGTAAGCATCAACAGAGAAATCTTTTCTGCTTTGATTAATACTGGCACTCAAGTGACTACCATCAGTCAATTCACATTTGAAAGATGAGGAGCGGAGCCCAGCTGACACAACCCCCGGAATCCTGGATCCACATCATAGCTACCAATGGCCAACTAGTGCATATATTAGGCTATTGGGAACCTACCATACAGATTGAAGATACCAAATTCCCACACCAAGGGGTAGTCATGATCCAGGTCCGGAGGCCTTGTGGTCCTGGGGATGAATGTACTCGGCAACTGTTACACTGAAGTGCTGGAAGCCTTGAAGAAAACCCTACTGACCATACCCCGTGTAACACAACGTGTCATAAACCAGACCATCCAGGTGCAAGCTGCCCAACAAAAATTTAGCAACCGACAGGGTGAAATCTGCCATGTTCGCATCAAGGATGCTCAACCTATTAGACTCCAGCCTGGAGCAGAGACCCTGATATGGTGAAAGGCTTGCATCAGTGTCCGAGGTCAGGATTACCCGGCCCTCGTGAAACCCCTGCATCTACAAGATCATCCCCTTGTACTAGCCGCTAGGAGCTTGGTCACTGTGTCGTATGGAAATGTACCCATTTGTTTGGTTAATCTAAGTGGAGAAGCTGTAGAATTAAATAAGTACTATCCAGTGACGAGTCTATATAACGTCCATCAGCAGGATATCCTGGATCCCCCTACTGCTTTGGCCCAACAATCCAAACAGCGGATGCAGCCAAAGACACGCCTGAGCAGCCCTGGTAGACCAAACTACATATTGGAGATGCCACAACCTCTGCCAAACAGATCAATGGTGTGCTGGACATAGCCAAGGAACACTACCAAGTCTTCAGCAGACACCCCATGGACTAGGGTCAAACTAGCCTGATAAAGCACACTATTCCATTCGGCACTCATCCTCCAATCAAAGAGAGATATAGGCCAGTGCCTCCAGCCCTATACCAGCAGATGAAGATGGTTCCGAATATGAAGACAGCTAATGTCATCCAGGATAGTCACAGCACCTGGGCTGCCCCTCTGGTCCTGGTAAAAAAGAAGAATGGAACCATCTGTTTCTGTGTGGATTACTGCAAGATCAACAACAATACGCACAAGGATGCGTACACTTTGCCACGAACTGAGGAGTCTCTAGCAGCCCTGGGATCTGCTGCTTATTTCTCAACCCTGGATCTAACCAGTGGCTATTGGCAAGTCCCCATGACACCGGAAGATAAAGAGAAAACAGTTTTCACCACTCCAATGGGTCTGTTCGAATTCAGCTACATGCCATTTGCGCTGAGCAATGCACCTGGGACATTTCAGAGACTCATGGAGAGATGTCTTGGACACAAAAACTTTGAAACCGTATTGCTGTACTTGGATGATGTGATGATTTACTCCAAGACCTTGGGGGAGGTGTTCCAGACTCTGGTCCAATATGGATTGAAAGTAAAGCCTACAAAGTGCTACTTACTAAAGCCCCAAGTGAAATATCTGGGACATGTCAGTACGGAGGGTGTGATAAGATAGAAGTAGTACAAAGCTGGCCAGACAGTTAAAGAAGTCAAGAGCTTTCTTGGATCTGAAAGTTACTACCGGAGATTTATTCCGCACTTTTACTAAAATTGCGGAGCCCATCCAGGAGGTTTTAAAAGGTCATCCTAAAGGCTGTCAGATACCAGTAGAGTGGAATGAAGAGAGAGAAGCCGCTTTCCAACTGTTAAAAGAAAAACTTACAGAGCCACCAGTCCTGGGCTACCCTGACTATGGCCTGCCATTCTGCCTCTATACTGACGCCAGTAAGAAAGGTTTAGGAGCCGTACTATCTCACACACAAGGCGGAACTGAAAGTCATCGTCTATGCCAGCAGGTCGTTACGAGAGACGGAGCGGAATGACCAGAATTATAGCTCTTTCAAACTGGAATTCCTAACCTTGGTATGGGCTGTAACTGAGAAGTTTAAGGATTATCTAGCGGCCACGACTTTTACTGTCTACACTGGCTCATTTGAACACTGCGTGTCTGGGAGTTCTGGAGCAAAGATGGGCCTCTAGACTGGCGAACTTCGACTTCACCATTAGGTACCAGACTGGCAAAACTTATGACAATTCCGATGCCTTGTCCAGGCTAGCTGCCCAAAAGGAACTAATTTCTAAAGATGTACAGTGGGAAGATGTGGAAATGACAATGTTCTACTGCTAATTTTCCCAGCAGGAAGCTCTACACACTAGGCATCAGGCCTCCAAAGCCACTAGTTATCCAAAGACCTGTGGTCCCTCACCACCAGCTGAGAAAGAGCTCTGGCTCAAACTAAAATCAGAGAGTAGAGTCATCGGAGAACTGTTTGATTATTTTTCCAATGGGCGTGTACCGGAGAGAATCCGGAAGCGGAGAGCTGACTCGGAGCTGGTTTGCCTCTGGCGACAACGGAAACTGCTCTTCCAACAAAGAGATATACTCCTCAGAAGAACGCTTAGTCCAGTCACCTATGAGCGCCTCCATCAGATGGTAGTGCCCCAAAGAGATGCTAAGATGGTAATGGACATGTACCATAACAGGTCTGGTCATTTTGGAACTGTAAAAACAGAAGCCACCATTAGGCAGCGTTTCCACTAGATTGGCATGAGAAGTGATATTGAAACCTGGTGCCGGGAGTGTCCCACCTGTGCTGTGGCTAGAGGAGAAAGACATGACCAGCAAGCCCCCCTTCATCCAATAGTTAGTAGGAGTCCTCTGGAAATGGTGGCTATCGATCACGTGAAAATGGAACCTAGCAGATCTGGATACACCTATGACAATCATAGACCACTACACCAAGTTCATCGTGGCTTTACCTGTAAAGGACATGACTGCTAAAACTACACCAGCTGCTATGTGGAAGAGCTTCATTCTGCTGTATGGGTGTCCTGACAAGATACTCACTGATCAAGGATTCGCATTCGATTCTGAGTTGTTCTATGAACTTTGTGCCCTGTACAACTGCAAAAACTGAGGACCACCACATATCACCCTCAGGGGAATGGGCTGTGCGAGAAGATGAACCATACCCTGATCAATATGCTCAAGGCTGTGCCACCTCACAAGAGGGCCGAGTGGCCTTTGCTTCTCTCTGAAGTATTGTACCTATATAATAACACAACTCATTGCTCAACCGGGTACAACCCATACTACCTTATATTCAGAAGACAGGGCCGTCTACCTGCAGATCTTGCCCTCGACGTCCCTGTGCCGGACTCTGAACCACTCCTTCCCCAATCTGAGTGGGTCAAAGAGCATCAGAGGCGCCTAGAGGATGCCAGAGAAATAGTGGATTCCAAAATAGTCCCAGCAAAAACAAGAAATGCCTGCAGGAACCTGTTCAGGAGCAGCCAAGAAAAGTGCATAAGTCACCCGAACTGCCATTGTCTTCAGAAAGTGAGACTCCAACAGAGTTTCCTTCCATGCTTGACCCCCGTTAGTGGTTCTTTCAGCCTCTAATCCGAGTCCTGATGCCAGTTGCTAAGACCACTGCGTCTACAGAACCAAATTTGATGGCTGATTTAGCTGAAGAAACTATAGGAGCCAAGCCATGGACACATTTTGACTGGTGAGAAACATTGCCCCTGTTTTGTGGTTATATTTTTGCCTTTTTCATCCACCCCTTTTGTGCCTGGACTTCATAGACTCCAACCATCAGCCAATAACTATCTCCAGGTGGCGCACGTTATGGGTTCCAGTTTTGCAACGTTACAAGCCAGTACCCAAAGAATGAACTCACATGTTTACCTGAGCTCTTTGTGACCTCTAATATGACATTTTTTGCAACGTTCAAGCATTTTGCCCATTGTATGGAGTCTTTTATGGGTACTACAATGTGACCTCTTTTGCACCTTGAATAAACTTTGGACTTTATGCTGTTAGTCAGATAGTTAGTATACTTACTCTATTGCTCATATAGACTGCCTCTAAGGACTCAAAAGTATTAATGGTCCCACTTTGCTTTGTGTTAGTTTAGAAAGCCTAGGTATTATATTGCCTGATTTGCATATGCCCTTAACCTTTTTCTATCCACAGACTTGGGAGGGGAAGGAATCAGTATGTCCTGTGTCTTTGGGTTCATGTGCTGTTGCTACACAGTGAGGACCAAGTGGTAGAATCGCAAGCAGTCTCAACCTCTTTAAAGGGTAACCCCGCTGCAAAAAAAATATAATATATATATATATATATATATAAAGTATATATATATATATATATTTGTGTGAGGCGCTTACGGTAGTACAGTGAAGAACCCTAGGAAATCAGGGAATAAGCGTAGTCGGTTGTGGTGTGCCGAAACCGAGGATGAGGTAGGCCTGAGAAAGAAGAGGGCCCACCCAAGGATAGAGATATGGAAGAAATGAGTTGTAAATGAGTGGAGTGGTGGGAGGGTCAAAGCTCAGACCTCGGACGGTGCAGGAGCCAGGTAAAGGGGGTGCCCTAAATAGGCTGGAGGCGGACCTCAGCCCCTCCCACAAATCCAGGCAAACTGCCTTCACACTTGTGTGAGGCGCTTACGGTAGTACAGTGAAGAACCCTAGGAAATCAGGGAATAAGCGTAGTCGGTTGTGGTGTGCCGAAACCGAGGATGAGGTAGGCCTGAGAAAGAAGAGGGCAAAAATGAAATAACCAGTTATTGTAGTCAAATATACATGAATAGCTCAACCCGACATGTTTTGGAAAGTATCTCTTAACTCTTGTGTTGGATTGGGAATGTATCGCAAGTAAGCGGATGACTTCCAGCGCCCCAATTCCTGATGACATGAGTAGGGGCGTTGGCACTGGAGGCCGTGGACGCGGCTCCAAAGCGAAAGGAGTGCCCTGAGTAGTTGGCTGCGTTGAGGCCCAGTTGTGTGAGGGATGACCTGACATGGGTCATGAAGGTGGTGGTGGTGAGTACCGAACCATGTAGTGAAGTAGCGGTTGAGAGGGTAGAAACTTGTGACGTTGTCTGTAAGCATCCAGAACCCTGACTGGACACCATCTGTTGTGCGTGGGGTGATATGAAATGTTGACGGGTAAGTGCTGACTACTCTTGGAGTGAGGTAAGGTCAGGACGTAATGATCCATGTGTTTTGCCAAGTGGGAGACAAGAAGACAAGGTGTGGCTTGGGTCGTGTAGGTTGTAGTGAATTTCCCAGGCTTCAGGAACCGTAGAAGGCCAAGTAAATTGCTGTTTTGAGGATGGAGTTGGTATCTGCTTCAGAAGGCTTGGCGTCTAGTAATTCGGATAATGCCTTGAAAATATGATTGTTAACGGGTAGCCTCTGGGCTGGACGTGCGGGTTCCGCTTTCTAAATACCTCTGAGTATGGTTTTGATTTGGTGAGAGGCCATGAACTGATGTTATTAGGGTGTAAGATTAGCATGTGGTGTAGAATGTCAGTGAGATAGAGTATGATGGCGTTGTATGACATTTGAGTTTAAGGTGGCAAAAGAAGCAAACCCCAGAAGAGAAGCCATGACAAAAGGGGGGCGTGATGTTATGTTCCAGGAGGAATCTGACGACCTAAAAATAAAAATCAGAGAAAATGATAACGTGAGAGACTCTAATGGCGCAAGCCACGCGTGCGAGTCACCACAAGATAATTGTATTGCAAGCCACAGATGACCGAGCCATGCGAGCGGGTCTGAAGGCAGAAAAGACATGGAACCTACTGGTTGCGGGACCACGCAGCTGGCCTCGACTGGCGGAGTTGTGTGTGTAGAATTTGAATGGGGAAGCGATACGTGAGAGACTCTAATGGCGGAGCCATGCGTGAGAGACTCTAATGGCGGAACCATATGTGTAAAAATGGCACGGAGAAGCCATGCATGAGAGACTTTGAGGCGGAGCCATGCGTGAGACTCTAAAGGCGGAGCCATATGTGTAAAAATCCACCCGGAGAAGCCATGCGTGAGAGACTCTAATGCGGAGCCATGCGTGAGAGACTCTAATGGCGGAGCCATGCGTGAGAGACTCTAATGGCGGGGTCATGTGTGTGAAATTAGTACGGAGAAGCCATGCGTGAGAGACTCTAATGGCGGAGCCATGCGTGAGAGACTCTAATGGCGGGGTCATGTGTGTGAACTTAGTACGGAGAAGCCATGCGTGAGAGACTCTAATGGCGGAGCCATGCGTGAGAGACTCTAATGGCGGGGTCATGTGTGTGAACTTAGTACGGAGAAGCCATGCGTGAGAGACTCTAATGGCGGAGCCATGCGTGAGAGACTCTAATGGCGGGGTCATGTGTGTGAACTTAGTACGGAGAAGCCATGCGTGAGAGACTCTAATGGCGGGGTCATGTGTGTGAACTTAGTACGGAGAAGCCATGCGTGAGAGACTCTAATGGCGGAGCCATGCGTGAGAGACTCTAATGGCGGGGTCATGTGTGTGAACTTAGTACGGAGAAGCCATGCGTGAGAGACTCTAATGGCGGAGCCATGCATGAGAGACTCTAATGGCGGGGTCATGTGTGTGAACTTAGTACGGAGAAGCCATGCGTGAGAGACTCTAATGGCGGAGCCATGCATGAGAGACTCTAATGGCGGGGTCGAGTGTGTGAAATTAATACGGAGAAGCCATGCGTGAGAGACTCTAATGGCGGAGCCATGCATGAGAGACTCTAATGGCGGGGTCATGTGTGTGAACTTAGTACGGAGAAGCCATGCGTGAGAGACTCTAATGGCGGAGCCATGCATGAGAGACTCTAATGGCGGGGTCATGTGTGTGAACTTAGTACGGAGAAGCCATGCGTGAGAGACTCTAATGGCGGAGCCATGCATGAGAGACTCTAATGGCGGGGTCGAGTGTGTGAAATTAATACGGAGAAGCCATGCGTGAGAGACTCTAATGGCGGGGCCATATGTGTAACCCTAGAACGGAGAAGCCATGCGTGAGAGGCTCTAATGGCAGGGCCGTGCGTGAGAGATTCTACTGGCGAAGTCATGTGTGTGACACTGAAACGGAGAAGCCATGTGTGAGAGATTCTACTGGCAAAGTCATATGCGTGACACTAACGGAGAAGCCATGCGTGAGACTAATGGCGGAGTCCTGTGTGTAGCACTAAAACGGGGAAGCCATGCGTGAGCGACTCTAATGGCGGAGTCATATGTGAGAGTCTCTAATGGCGGAGTTATGTGTGTGAAAGTAAAATGGCGAAGTAACGCGTGAGAGACTCTAATGGCGGAGTTATGAGTGTAAACTAACCGGCGAAGTAATGCGTGAGAGTCTGTAATGACGGAGTAATGTGTGTGAACTAAACGGCGAAGTAATGCGTGAGGGACTCTAATGGCGGAGTTATGTGAAACACTAAAACGGAGAAGCCATGTGTAAGAGACTCTAATGGCGGAGTTGTATGTGAAACACTAAAAAGGAGAAAGCCATGTGTGAGAGACTCTAAAGGCGGAGCCATGCGTGAGAGACTCAAATAGCGGAGTCGTATGCCTACAACTGAAACGGAGCAACCATGCGTGCGAGACTAATAGTGGGGTCGTGGGTGCGTACTAACCGGAGAAGACACGCGTGGGAGACCAATGGCGGAGTTCGGTGTGTAAAACTAAAACGGAGAAGCCCTTCGTGGGAGATTAATGGCAGATGAAATTGTTATTACATTCCTTTTTTTTTTTTTTTTCCCCTTATGCGGCCCCAATAGGACTCGCATAACCATGACCATCTCCGACAATGAACTTGAGACACTTCCCCCCTACAACCGCATGGTACCCCTAATGGACAACACGAAGAACGGTCACCGGGCCCCCGAAGCCAAGGGACTGAACGGGATGACCACACGGTGATGATGAGTAGTTAAACATGAGCCAGACCTGATGGAAAAATGCATGGACAGTAGTGATACGAACCACGTGCACAACCGAAACATTAATCAACCGCGAACCGTGAAATTGAAACTGATGGAGAAAACAAGAGCCAGAGGCATTGCAGCTCGCTAAGAGAAGACCCTTGTCGTGACCAACGAATAACCAACTTGTGAACATAGTAGGAACACACTCTCATAGGCCTAGAAATGAAAAGAAATGCAGCTTTAGTGTAGTGGAGCAGGGTAAAACGCATGATGTAAGAACAAGTGGGTGAATGCAGCACTGGATGTGAGTGGTGCCTCACTTCTATAGGCCTAGAAATGAAAAGAAATGCAAATCGTAAGAGCAGGTGTGCGTACCTGGTGGTAGGAAAATTCTCAGAACACGTGTAGAGAAAATATGTCTATGCTAGACCGCCTACAAGGGGTTAAAAGAAAGTGGTAAGACGAGTGTGGACTGTGGTGCGAACGGACACATGACCTTGATGGGGATCATGAAACGTGAGTGTGAAAACAAGTACCTGCTTGCGCGTGTGACTGGTTGGATCGAGACGTGAGAATGAGGCTTGGCATGTGGGCTGAAATGACCGTCATGAACGTGTGACCGCCTGGTCTACGTAGGCGCCATACCTATTTTTTTTATTTTTTTTTATTCCCCTTTCCCTTATTGGAACGTGCGGCCATGGGACTATCTGGCGGGGTTTTTTTTTTTTTTTTTTTTAATTATATTTTATTATTTTTTCCGGGGTGGGCCTATATGGCGGGGGTTTATCCCTTTTTTTTTGGACCATGGAGCACGAGGGTGATGTGGCGGGTTTCAGACTAGGTTACCGTACCTGGTAGCAAGAAAAAATTCACTGGACACACGTGCAGCGCAAATATGTTTAAGCTTGACCGCCTAAAAAAGGGGGGGTAGACAGAAAGTAGTATGCCGAGAGTGGACTGTGGTACGAACGTCAGCATGACCTGTGAGGATCATGACGTGAGCAGCAGTGGTGCCACGGCTGCACGGATGGCGTGCGAAATGAGGCCCGTGACGTGGCGGATTTGTTGCGGAACGTGTGATCAGCAGACCGTATGGCGGTGTTTTTTGTTTTTTTTTACTATATGGCGGGTTTCTTCTTGTGATATTGGCGGACCCCTTGAAAAAGTTTTTTTTTTTTTTTTCGTTTTTAACTATATGGCGGGTTTTCTCTGATATTAATGCACCCCTTTTTTTTTTTGTGTTTTCTCTGACAAGCAGAATGGAAAAACACCACACTATTAATGACCCTTCAGATTTGCAGAGTGGGCTCATATGTCCTGAACATGCCACCATTCGTAACGGAACCTCCTGTGTATGGCCCCCTGGCAATTTAAATGCAATTCTAACATTGTGCCGAGCATGCTGGCGCTGGTCATGTTGCCCATGGGCTGCACTGTGGAGATAAAGGATTTTTGGGGCCATTTTTTTTTTTTTTTTCCATATGGCGTTTTTTTTTTTTTTTTTTCCCTTTATGGCGGGTTTCTTTGGTGGTTGTATGATGCGTTTTGAATGGTGTGGATTTTTGTGGTGGATTTTATTGGTGCATGGATGTTTTTATCCCATGTGGCGGGTTTATTATTTTTTTTTTTTCCATGGTTTACCTTGTTTTTTTTCCATATGGCTTTTTTTTTTTTTTTTTTTTTTCCCATGGCGGGTTTTTTTTTTTTTTTTTTTTTTTATATGTGGCGTTTTTTTTTTTTTTTCCATATGGCGGGGTTTTTTTTTTTTTTTCATATGGCGGATTTCCTTTTTTATGTGGCGTTTTTTTTTTTTTTTTCCCATATGGCGGGTTTTCTTTATTTTTTTTATTTTTTCGTACATGGTTTTCTATTTTCCCATGCGGGTCGTACAGGTGGTTTGTGTGAAGCGTTTTTGAAGGCTTTTATTGCGGTGGATTTTTGGTACATGGATGTGGCGTGGCGGGTGTGTTCCCTGCCGCAGGCTTGGGATGATTGACTTGCGCCCCCCTCCTGAATGTGCTGGCTGATGGAGGGGAGCGGTGCTGGAACATGTGGTGTTTGGTGCAGGGGTGTGTATGCGGCACCCCTCGGTCCCCCCCCCCCCCCCCCCGCACAGCGCACGCGCGCGGCACCCGGCCGGCCGCCGGTCACCGCGCTTGCGCCGCGGCCGCGCACGCGCCGCGCCCCCGCCGCGCATGCGCAAACCGGGCGTCGGGACGCGACGGACGCCATTGGCAGCGTGGCAGGAGGACGGAGACGCGGGGAAGAGGGGGACCGTGGCACTGGTGTAGTATGTGGAGGGGGAGCGTGGAGCGGCCGGGTTGCGGCGAGCAACTGGTGACAGTGAGAGGGCGGGCGTGCCGCTGAGCTGGGCGAGGGGTGTGAGGGGAAGGAAAGTGTGGGATGATGGTGAGGAGGGGAACGGCGTTGGTGGCTGCCATGGGAACCTGGTACAAACGTGTTTTGGCAGCGCTGGGAGTGGGGATGTGATGTGGTGACCGTGTGCATGCATGATCGGAAAAAGTAGCAAACATGAAAACTGTGACTTGGAGTGAAACTGTGACATGGTTGACAAGAAAAAGGTGAAATGAACGAGCTGGTACAGGGGCAGCCGTGAGGCCCTGTGCTGTACCGTATGACAAGACCAGGTGAAGTCGGACGTATGGAACCGGAAAGCTCCAAATCCTGGACCCGCAAGCAACGAACCTCAGAAAAAAACAGCAACTCGTAAGTAACCTCTCAGTTAACTCCACAAGTGACTCTCTCTCTCTCTCTCAAAGCTCAGACCTCGGACGGTGCAGGAGCCAGGTAAAGGGGGTGCCCTAAATAGGCTGGAGGCGGACCTCAGCCCCTCCCACAAATCCAGGCAAACTGCCTTCACACATATATATATATACAGTTGCAAGAAAAAGTATGTGAACCCTTTGGAATGATATGAATTTCTGCACAAATTGGTCATAAAATGTGATCTGATCTTCATCTAAGTCACAACAATAGACAATCACAGTCTGCTTAAACTAATAACACACAAAGAATTAAATGTTACCATGTTTTTATGGAACACACCATGTAAACATTCACAGTGCAGGTGGAAAAAGTATGTGAACCCCTGGATTTAATAGCTGGTTGAACCTCCTTTGGCAGCAATAACTTCTACCAAATGTTTCCAATAGTTGCAGATCAGACCTGCACAACGGTCAGGAGTAATTCTTGACCATTCCTCTTTACAGAACTGTTTCAGTTCAGCAATATTCTTGAGATGTCTGGTGTGACTCGCTTTCTTGAGGTCATGCCACAGCATCTGAATCGGGTTGAGGTCAGGACTCTGGCTGGGCCACTCCAGAAGGCGTATTTTCTTCTGTTTGAGCCATTCTGTTGTTGATTTACTTCTATGCTTTGGGTCGTTGTCCTGTTGCAACATCCATCTTCTGTTGAGCTTCAGCTGGTGGACAGATAGCCTTAAGTTCTCCTGCAAAATGTCTTGATAAACTTGAGAATTAATTTTTCCTTCGATGATAGCAATCCGTCAAGGCCCTGAGACAGAAAAGCAGCCCCAAACCATGATGCCCCCACTGCCATACTTCACAGTTGGGATGAGGTTTTGATGTTGGTGTGCTGTGCCTCTTTTTCTCCACACATAGTGTTGTGTATTTCTTCCAAACAACTCAACTTTGGTTTCATCGCTCCATAGAATATTTTGCCAGTACTGCTGTGGAACCTCCAGGTGCTCTTGTGCAAACTGTAAACGTGCAGCAATGTGTTTTTTTTGGACAGCAGTGGCTTCCTCTGTGGTATCCTCCCATGAAATCCATTCTTGTTTAGTGGAACCTCCAGGTGCTCTTGTGCAAACTGTAAACGTGCAGCAATGTGTTTTTTTTGGACAGCAGTGGCTTCCTCTGTGGTATCCTCCCATGAAATCCATTCTTGTTTAGTGTTTTACGCTAACAGGGATGTTAGCATATGCCAGATACTTTTTGTAAGTCTTTAGCTGACACTCTAGGATTCTTCTTCACCTCATTGAGCAGTCTGCGCTGTGCTCTTGCAGTCATCTTTACAGGACGGCCACTCCTAGGGAGAGTAGCAGCAGTGCTGAACTTTCTCCATTTATAGACAATTTGTCTAACCGTGGACTGATGAACAGCAAGGCTTTTGGAGATACTTTTATAACCCTTTCCAGCTTTATCTAAGCCAACAATTCTTAATCGTAGGTCTTCTGAGAGCTCTTTTGTGCGAGGCATCATTCACATCAGGCAATGCTTCTTGTGAAAAGCAAACCTTGAACTGGTGTGTGTTTTTTATAGGGCAGGGCATCTGTAACCAACACCTCCAATCTCATCTCATTGATTGGACTTTAGTTGGCTGACACCTCACTCCAATTAGCCCTTCGGAGATGTCATTAGTCTAGGAGTTCACATACTTTTTCCACCTGCACTATGAATGTTTACATGGTGTGCTCAATAAAAACATGGTAACATTTAATTCTTTGTGTGTTATTAGGTTAAGCAGACTGTGATTGTCTATTATTGTGACTTAGATGAAGATCAGATCACATTTTATGACCATTTTGTGCAGAAATCCATATCATTCCAAAGGGTTCACATACTTCTTCTTGCAACTGTATATATATATGTTCCTAAGTGTCTTAGGAAAAATGAATGAAGACACCCCTGCACTTTCTTTGGTACTAAGATCCAGTACACACAAAAGAAAGTCAGAAATGATCTCTTGGTGCAGACTATTTGGTTCTCTGGTTTATACCGAGAGGGAAACAGTAAAAAGACACCCTACTCATACTGGCAGAGACCTAGTGTTAGCCGTTGCTATATCAGTCAGTTATAGTAAATAGTCTAAAGCAGCACTCTGACTTTCCTTGGGTACCCTTACAGCAAACCCTAAGCACAAGCTGAGGGCAGATTGGCTTTAAGTAAGGGGATATGTAACACCAATCAAGATAAAAACTACTCAGGTACGTTGCTGCGTTTTCGCGCTGCAGGTCCTTACTGTGATTTGGGAAAAAATTGAACCAAAGTACTTATCAAAGGACCGCGCTGCTATTCACTGGTAACGAGCCTACTTAGCTCCAGCACAGAACCATTCCCCCTCTGGACATGGAAAAAGGACATTCAAGCTGCACAAGTTGGCGTCTCTCCTTCACAGTAGTTTCCTATTGGATATCAAGGGATCGCAACCATAGTGAAGGTCCGACTTCCTCTGTATATTAAAATAATTTATTATACTTACAGACGAACACTTGTTTCAAAGCATATAAAATCACAAACTACATGCACAGTACCGCCTGACCCCGGTTTTGCTTTCGCGCTTCTTCAGGAGAGAATATCTTTACTATAGTCAAGACCTTTAAAACACTCCCCTAAACCCACCCATTCCCTCATTTTCCAATTACATACAACCCACCACTAAAAATGTCACATATACAAAAATGTATAATAATAATAATAATAATAATAAATAGGTCACTCTAATCTATTATCACCCATAAGAACCGCTAAACCTATATAATTTAAGTAACTTCCTCATTTGATCCTATTCCTTTCAGCCCGTAAAGTTTGTACACGGCGCAGATCTCCATTCACTAAAGGTATCTTGTCACGTGACCCATCATGTGATGAGGGGCACATGACAAAATACACCCTATCAGCACTTAGACACACCTCTTACAACCAAAGGTCCTTTACCACATTTGAAGATGCGGTTGCACATGTGTCCTAACTAGCTCCACCCCTAAAAAACGCAGACCCCTCAGATCTTTCTGAAGATGTTTCTTAAAATGCAAAGGGACGCTTTGAGTATCAATTCCCTTCTTAATGTTGCGGACATGTTCTTGTATTCTTATTTTACGTTTTCTGGTAGTTCTTCCCACATACTGGAGGCCACATGTGGGAACTCAAGTACGTAGATTACTCCTATGCTTTTACAAGTAATATTAAAGGGCTATTCTTTTTTATTGGAGAGTACGGTTTGTGTTGTCCTCACCCTATTAGCCCTCCCTCTATTTTTACAAGGCAGACAAAATCCACACCAAGTGAACCAGGTGCTGTCAAAGGTTAGGCGCGATTTTAAAGATAATATCGGGCCGTTTGGGAATAATGTCCCCCAACACAGGATCGTTCATCAGAATTTCCCAGTTTTTCTTAAATGCATTTTTTAGTCTTCCTACATTCGTGTTGTATTGGGTCCAAATGGAAAATCTGAAATACTTCTATTTTTAGTTACCTCTTTACCTTTATCACCGCTAGTTTCTATCTCCTTATTGAAGTCATCCAGCTATTTCTCCACAAACCCTTTCTCTAGAAAACATGAGATTTCACCAGAGCACAGGGCTGGCAGACAGATAGATGTGATGATGATCAATTCACTTTTTTCTGTTTCTTTATTCAACGTCCCTTTCCCAGGAGGAATGAACAAGTTAGCGTAACTGCGGGATAATTTACCACTACTGCACCCTGCTACTATCACTAATGGGCTAATATAATGTCATCCTATGTATGTCTTTCCAGGTCCTCCACAATGTGTATTCATAATCTTGTTATGTAACTGTTTATTACATGTAATGTGCCTGGTTCACCAGCAGGTGGCAGCGTAAATGGCAGAGCTATTCTTAGAGAGAATGGAACTTACCAATCCATTCTCCCCCTTTTGGGCAGAAGTGGACCAGTCCTGTTTGCTACCAGAAGGAAGTGGGGAAATTCTGATTTGTTTTGGTTGAGACTCCATGTTTCAGCTGCCAGGATTCTAACCTACTTTTTGGCTGAACATAAGTACAACTACAAGAGTGAAGTGCAGCATAAAGAAGAAACAAAGTCAGCTTGTCAGTACAGCAGAGTGAGAGAAAGATATAGTAGAGTTGAGTTTGCCTGCCAGTTTAATGCTAAAGCCTGCTGGAACCAAGACAAAGCCTAAAAACTGTTTGGAGAAACATTTATTCAAGTAAAGCTGCCATTGAACTTCATCTCAAGGTCTGGACTCAAGTTATTTCTTCAAATCCCTCAATTATTCCCCCTATTTATTGCTTCGGAGCCAAAGCAGGGGTCCAGCCATATCCAGGTAGGAGCATCGTCACACACATACAGGTCCTTCTAAAAAAATTTGCATATTGTGATAAAGTTCATTATTTTCTGTAATGTACTGATAAACATTAGACTTTCATATATTTTAGATTCATTACACACAACTGATGTAGTTCAAGCCTTTTATTGTTTAAATACTGATGATTTTGGCATACAGCTCATGAAAACCCAAAATTCCTATATCAAAAAATTACCATATCATGAAAAGGTTCTCTAAACGAGCTATTAACCTAATCATCTGAATCAACTAATTAACTCTAAACACCTGCAAAAGATTCCTGAGGCTTTTAAAAACTCCCAGCCTGGTTCATTACTCAAAACCGCAATCATGGGTAAGACTGCCGACCTGACTGCTGTCCAGAAGGCCATCATTGACACCCTCAAGCAAGAGGGTAAGACACAGAAAGAAATTTCTGAACGAATAGGCTGTTCCCAGAGTGCTGTATCAAGGCACCTCAGTGGGAAGTCTGTGGGAAGGAAAAAGTGTGGCAGAAAACGCTGCACAACGAGAAGAGGTGACCGGACCCTGAGGAAGATTGTGGAGAAGGACCGATTCCAGACCTTGGGGGACCTGCGGAAGCAGTGGACTGAGTCTGGAGTAGAAACATCCAGAGCCACCGTGTACAGGCGTGTGCAGGAAATGGGCTACAGGTGCCGCATTCCCCAGGTCAAGCCACTTTTGAACCAGAAACAGCGGCAGAAGCGCCTGACCTTGGCTACAGAGAAGCAGCACTGGACTGTTGCTCAGTGGTCCAAAGTTTCGGATGAAAGCTAATTTTGCATGTCATTCGGAAATCAAGGTGCCAGAGTCTGGAGGAAGACTGGGGAGAGGGAAATGCCAAAATGCCTGAAGTCCAGTGTCAAGTACCCACAGTCAGTGATGGTTTGGGGTGCCATGTCAGCTGCTGGTGTTGGTCCACTGTGTTTTATCAAGGGCAGGGTCAATGCAGCTAGCTATCAGGAGATTTTGGAGCACTTCATGCTTCCATCTGCTGAAAAGCTTTATGGAGATGAAGATTTCATTTTTCAGCACAACCTTCTCACAGTGCCAAAACCACTGGTAAATGGTTTACTGACCATGGTATTACTGTGCTCAGTTGGCCTGCCAACTCTCCTGACCTGAACCCCATAGAGAATCTGTGGGATATTGGGAAGAGAAAGTTGAGAGACGCAAGACCCAACACTCTGGATGAGCTTAAGGCCGCTATCGAAGCATCCTGGGCCTCCATAACACCTCAGCAGTGCCACAGGCTGATTGCCTCCATGCCACGCCGCATTGAAGCAGTCATTCCTGCAAAAGGATTCCCGATCAAGTATTGAGTGCATAACTGAACATAATTATTTGAAGGTTGACTTTTTTTGTATTAAAAACACTTTTCTTTTATTGGTCGGATGAAATATGCTAATTTTTGGAGATAGGAATTTTGGGTTTTCATGAGCTGTATGCCAAAATCATCAATATTTTAGCAATAAAAGGCTTGAACTACTTCAGTTGTGTGTAATGAATCTAAAATATATGAAAGTCTAATGTTTATCAGTACATTACAGAAAATAATGAACTTTATCACAATATAGGACCTGTAAAGAGACATTTAGGCTGCACTACACCACTTGGCATTCCTACAAAACCTGGGATACGATATAGAGG
The DNA here is from genome assembly GCF_014858855.1 of Bufo gargarizans. Classification (NCBI taxonomy): domain Eukaryota; kingdom Metazoa; phylum Chordata; class Amphibia; order Anura; family Bufonidae; genus Bufo; species Bufo gargarizans. The sequence goes on from NC_058084.1 coordinate 45,302,784, forward strand.
GCCCTGGGGGTAGGCGCCCGTTGCTTTTACAATACACATTTTTTCCTATACAACTTCTGTTTTTTAGTGTCTGTATTGTCATACAACAGCCGCAGTAAAGCAAGTAGCATTTTAATAATTCTCTGCTCTGCAGTCTTAAAAATACTGCATGCTTGTTTTATGGGGGTAAAGTGTAAAGTCTTCTGTGTGCACATACAGGGAAACAGATTTATATCTTTATAATAAAACTGCTATATTAGAGAGGAAGAAAAAGTCACTCCTTAGTGTACACGAGGTGTGAATCTGAAAGCCTAGGAAACAGAGCAGAAGGAAATCTGTTCAGAAAGCCGCACAGTGCCACGCCTGAGATGTGTTCATTAATTTAGCAAGAAAATGAACCGCACTTTAGGAAAAACAATACTATATGCTTACACATCATTTAAGGTGAGAATAGGAATTGGTAATCAGAAGACGTTAAACTGTGGCTTAATTGTGTCCCCTAAGCAAGAAACTTCAAGGGGTTTAAAGGGATTTTAATATTGATGATCAGGGGCGTAGCTGAAGGCTCATGGGCCCAGGTGCAAAAGTTCAGCTTGGGCCCCCCTTTCCCTCAGTGCTTTGTGGCCAGGAGCAGGGAAGCACTTGGCCTTCATGCTGCCGGAGGCAAAAATTAAAACGGCAAACCCCCCCAATGCCAAATTTTTGACCTAACCCCTTCCCTCCAGCCAGAGGTGTAACTCGACCAGCATGCACTTTCTATAATACCAGTGTCTCCTTATGCGGCACAAGGGTCTTTAGGCCCCCTCAGGCTCCTGGGCCCGGTAGAGACTGCTACCTTTGCACCCCCCTATAGCTACATTCATGTTGATGACCTATCTTTAGGATAGGTCATCAATAGATCGGCGAGGGTTCGACCCCAGGCACCACCGCTGATCAGCTGGTTGAAGAGAAGGCAATGCTTGACATCGCAAGAGCGAACAGCCGTCCCATTCACTTCCTTCCTATTGAAGTGTATACTACAGAGCTGTCCTATAGAAGTGAATTGGACGTCTTCCTGTAATTGCACCTGCTCACTGCTGCAATGTCGGCCACGAGCAGGTAAACAATGAAGGGAAGGCTTCTCTTCAATTAGCTGATCGTCAGAGATGCCGGGTTTTGGACACCCGCTTATCTGATCTAGTGATGAGCGGCAATGGCAATATTCGAATTTGCGATATTTCACGAATTTTAAGTCGAATATGCGCCATAAATTAGCAAATTCGAGAATTCGTGATCTCCAGTCATTGTTTACGTGATTGCAAAAATCGGCAATGTAATATATTCGCGATAAATTTGCGAATAGAACATTCAACACTATTCGCAAATACAAATATATAGCACTATATTCTAAATATTAGTGAATTCTAGAAGTGGCGATATTCACGATTAAAATTTGCGATTCGAATATTCGCGCTCAACACTAATCTGATCCTGAGGATAGTTCATCAATATTAAAATCCCAGAAAACCCCTTTCAGCTCCTAAATGTATAATCAGTCAAAGTTTTAAACAGAATGGCTCCATTACACTTTACTAAGGCTATTATCTCCGGGCTGCTTCCATTAGGACCTGATGCCACTGCCTTCATTCACATTTGTCTGGGGGTATTGGGGTACGGCCATTTACTTTAAATAGCTAGCCATGTGCTTTACAGACAATATCATCACTTGCTGTACCCAGTGGTGCTCCCATGTATATTTCCTATCACTACAGATGTAGCAGGCGTTAAAGTAATTCCTGGCGTATTAACACACAAGCTTATTGCGCTGGCTTTTCTTAAGGGTCCATTCACACGTCCGCAAGTGTTTTGTCGACAAATTGCAGATCCGCAAAACACGCACACTGGCCCTGTGATAGAAATGCCTATTGTTTTCCGTGGCTGCGGACAAGAATAGGACATGTTCTATCTTTTTTTGTGGGGCCACGGAACGGAACTAAGGATGCGGCCAGCATACAGTGTGCTGTCCGCATCTTTTGCGGCCCCATTGAAATGAATACGGACATGTGAATGGACTTTAACAGTGTGCAAAGCTTCTAAAGTAAGGATAAAGTTACACTGTTGGGATAATGCAATAACCTACTGATGTTGGTGCTTGCTACATCTGTATGTCTTTGGAGTATGAACCCCGGGAAAACACAGGGAAAACATACAACCTCCAAGCAGATGTTGTCCTTGGTCAGATTCAAACCTAGGACCCCAGCGCTGCAAGACACCAGTGCTAACCACCATGCTGCATCAAAGCCATTTGCAAAGGATGGCACTTTAAACTAAGACTATTTTAAAAAGTGCTTTTACATTTAGGATGATTGAAGCAAAACTAATTTCTTGCAAAATTGCACATAGCCCTCAAAAAAGTATTCTAGGGTATTATTACTATTAAAGGGGTATTCCAGTCTTCTAATACAGACGACCGATCCTCAGAATAGGTCATTAAAATCCAATCGATGAGGGTTAAATACCTGGCACTCATCTGTTCCGAGCAGCCGCTGGCATTGAAGCTAGCACTATGAATGGAACAGGAAGCAGACAGCTCCGCTCAAAGTTTAGTGGCCGTGACAGGTTACTGCAACTCAGGTCTCATTTACTTTACTGGGAGATGAGCTGCATTAACCCAGAAGGGCTACTAACCTTTGAACGGAGCTGTGCTTTCTGCTCTGGAGGCTACAGGGAACAGCTTATCTGTGGGAGTGCTGGGTGTCCGACCCTCACTGACTGGATATTACCGACCTATTCTGAGGATAGGTCATCAATATCAGGAGCCTGGGAAACCCTTTTAATAGCCTATCCTCAGGAAGATCCATTAATATCTGATCGATGAGGGTCCAACACCCTGCACCCCCACCAATAAGCTGTTTCATAGTAGCCTCAGTGCCAGAAGTCGGTGCCAGAAATATACTGATCCATCCATTGTGTATTGGATGGCGCTGATTACTGCAGCGCTTCTCCCAGTCACTGCAGAATAACTGGTCAGCAGGGTGCAGGGTGCTGGTCTCCCAACCATCAAATATTGATGGCCTATCTTTAGGATAGGACGTCATCAGTAAAATCCTGTAATACTCTTTCAAAGGGGTTGTATTCTGAAACATATTCTACATTTTTCAAACCAGCGCTTGGATCTGAATACTTTTATAATTGCATCTAATTAAATATTGAGTATAGCCAGTGGGCTATTTTATAAAATGAATCTGTATAGCGCCACTGTGCTCACCGGACGCGCTCAGTTTAAATCTTCAACTGGCACCAGCCGTATGTTCTGTTAGAAGTTGTGACAGTTAGGCTTCATCGACACTAACGTGTGCCAGCCAGGCCCATGCTGCGGACTGCAAATTGCGGTCTGAAATGCACGGGCACCAACCATAGGGCTGCCGTACGCGGACGCAGGACCCAATAATTTCATGGTGCGAAGGCACGGACAGAAAACCCACTGAAACACTCTGTGGTGCTTCCATGGTCTTCCAATCCGGCCTCTGTTCAAGTGAATGGGTCCGCATTCGTGATACGGTGTGCACACGGCCGGTGCCCGTATATTGCTCACCCGGTGTTTGCAGGCCGCAATGCATGTACTGCCGAGCAATGGCCGTGTGCATGAGCCCTTACAGAGAGAGAGCTGCAGCAGAAGGGATACTCCTCCTGAGCTGCTGGCTGAAGATACTTTAGCAGAGCAATTGGAGCAGTGAATGTGGAGATCTCTGGATCCATGCGAGGTACAGGGCTGGTTCTCGCTGTGTTAGAGAGATAAAGTCATGCACTTTTGTGCATTCATTATGGCATAACCCCTTTAAGTGTTGTAATGTGAGAACCAACAAATACAATGGGAAAAAAACAGAAACACCATACAGATCTTGTCTTGGTTTGGATGCAAGCCCAAGACCCCAATGCTACAAGGCAACATTAAAAAGTTAGAAAAATCTGCTTCTGACATTCTTTCAGCCCCTTGATCATACAGATTTGTATTCCTGATTTGACATAGACAAATTAATCGCTGGACCTTTTTCTTGGATTGTTCAATGTAACTATGGAAACTGTTATAAAAAGGTAGGTCTCTCCCGGGTCTGGTTCTTACAGGCTGTGATCTGTGATGAACTATAGCAATAAAATGCTCACAAGAGCTGAATACTGAAGTTCACAAAAACAGCACTGTAATGCCAGACACAGCCTATGGACAAGAGTGCGGCTGCCCCTAGAAGAAAAATCAGACCTGTAGGGTCATAATGTGTCAGATAATCCATCTAACAGGAATATAAGATAAAGACAACAAGTGTAAACACAAATTGTGGCTTTTAAAGAAGCACCCCCAAAAAATGTTATTCTCTTACCTGTTAGAAAGGTGCATGATGAAATCTGTAGTGAAAGTAATCTTCCTACTAGTGACTGTGTTTTTCAGTTATCCCCTCCCTTCTGATGCCTGGCCGTGTCATGTGACCAGGACTCTCCAACTGATACGGGACAGGAGGTCACTTACTTCACTCTTCATTCCTATCAGACTGACATTGCAGCTCCCATAGAAATACATAGAGAAGCCTTCCTGTCCACACATAAGATGCTGTGTTATTTGAAAAGTCTGATTGCTGGTCACATGACACAGCTGAGGATCAGAAGGGAGGTTATAGCTCATAAACACAGTCATTGGTAAGAAAATGACCATCAATACAGTTTACATCATGTACCTTTCTAATAGGTCAGAGAATATACATTTTTGTGTTAGTGCTTCTTTAAGTGATCTTTACATTTATTGTAGATAAAAATGTATGCATGTGAAACATGAATTACCCCCCCTAAACTAATAACAGTGGAAGCTGGCAGCAACCCGAACAGATCACGACCACACCATTGGCTGTACCCTTAAGTTCAGGCACGTCAGTTACAGTTCTCAGCATGCAATGGACTGGCAGGTGTTACACAAATGTACTTTTCACAGATGTCACTAGCTTCACGGTTGCATAGGCCAAAGTGTTTGGAGCATGTTTCCTTACACTGCACTTTTCTAGCTGACTTGTACATAATCATCCAGGCATGGGGTCTAACACTTTAAATCAATGCATCTGGCCTGCTTTTCCAAGTAAAGATCTTTTTTGGCCTGGCCCTAAGAGCACCTAATCCAGAGATGGATCTTCCCTCAGCTATCCCATTTTGCATCTGATCTTCGGGCAGCAGAAAGGAGGAGACGAAAGGACCTGGCCACCTGAAGATCAGGGAATGGGTGAGCAGAGTGGCAGTAGATGAAAGGAGAAGGCCACCTGAAGACCAGGGAGTAGGCGAGCAGAGTGGAGGAGTGAACTGCCCACCATTGAAACAAAATTTTTTACAGTCATTTGTGGATGATGTCAGTCCACAGAGCCTTAGGGCTGTTTCACACGAGCGGATGCCGTGCGTGGCATCAGCTCCGTGAAAGAGTGCCAAGACCCGATGCAGACTGCAGAGGCATGGAGCATTAACATGACTGATAATGCTCCGTGGCTCTATGTGATCTCTTTACTACAAAATCACAGTCAGATAAAGTTGTTACTGTGATTTCGTAGTAAAGAGGTCACAGAGAGGCACGGAGCATTATCAGTCATGTTACTGCTCCGTGCCTCTGCAGTCTTCATCGGGTCTTGGCTGTCATTCACGGAGCGGATGCCACGCACGGCATCCGCTCGTGTGAAACAGCCCTAAGGCTCTGTGGACTGACATCATCCACAAATGACTGTAAAAAATTTTGTTTCAATGGTGGGCAGTTCACTCCTCCACTCTGCTCGCCTACTCCCTGGTCTTCAGGTGGCCTTCTCCTTTCATCTACTGCCACTCTGCTCGTACCCCTATCTAGACCGTTAGATTTCAACGATTTTGTTTGGCATTTGTAGTTGAATCTCTTTAGAGCTTGGCATCATGTCCTGCTTCTTGAGTCCTTCTAATCCACTTCATGTTGCTAGGCAAGTTCCATTTAAGTGAGGTTTAGATTCCACTGGTCTGGCAGTAATCATGACCAAACAATATTTTTCCTCCAATAAAATATCTCATAAGTTAATAATCATTGTATGCTTATTAGGGTTATCTTATTCTAATAAAAGTAGTTTGATGATCCAAAAACCTTCAAGTGTGACAAATATGCAAAAACAGGAGAAATCCAGAAGGGCCAAATGCTTTTGCATAGCACGGTAACACCACCCCTCCCTTTTTTTTTTATGATTTGTTCTAAATAATTTGATCACCTCATATACTTTAAGGCTTCATTTACACGTCAGCTTAAAATTCAATATGTGCAGAAGTCTGAGGATGAAATTTCCTGTTGCAGGTAACCGGAGTTGGTTCACTGGCCGCAATGGTTGACTGCACAATTCAGATTTTTTTTGGGGGGAAATATATTATCTTAACTGCAAATAAGAACAGTCAGTCCACGCAGTGGTAATATCTATGGAGACCCCCTAAGTGATCTCTACAATACAGAAAGTCATAGCAGATTGACTATTGTGAAAAATAATATTTTAGGAAATTTTCCAAACATAGGAATATGAAAACATTGAAAAAAATAATTCAAAATATGTTTAGCAAAGCAAACCTTGAAACAATAGGCCATTTTCTGTTGCTAGAGTCCCTATAGTCTCATATTCCTACAGCCGTTTGTTGTGTTCTGAATATAAATGTGGTTTAAAAAGATTTTATACTCAGAAACCTGTCTCATTTACTGAGAGACATGATTATAATGGCAGTTATTCCGTGCGCTGAATGCTTGAAAAATATGCAACCTATTCCACCGAGAACATAAAAACAGAATCCAGCGTACAGGCCTCTCTAGTGAATACAATCTAAAAGCGTGTTCTCTTCAGATCCCCCGGCAGCAACACTGATAATATAGAAAGATTGTAAGAATATACATTCATCCTTCAAATAAGCTCTGCTTGTTCAGCCATAACCCAGTCATGTGTAAGTCCTCCAACTCAAACCTCCAATAAAAAGAAAGGCCCTAAGAACCCTTACAGTTTGGGTAGGTTACTTTAAATTCCAACTGATTGGTAGCTACAGTAGTGACCCATTCATTCTAATTATACAGATGTAGCAGAGCTAGTTAGAACATCGGAACTGACTTTGTCTTTATCACAGTGAGACTTGTTACAGAGATGGCTCACCGCTCCTTCACTCTCGGGTCCTAAGTTTCTGTATCTTGGAGGCACAAAACTGCTCTGTCCCTCCTCCTCTGCCCATAGGGCTTAAGGGCCAGTGGGCACAACCTCTTTATAACAAAGTTAAAACCAGCCCTGGACCTCACATGTGTCTAGAGATCTCCACATTCATTGCTCTGCTAGATTTATATCAAATTGACAGCTCAAGGGGAGTATCTCTTCTATTACAGCTCAAGGGGAGTATCTCTTCTATTACAGCTCAAGGGGAGTATATCTTCTATTACAGCTCAAGGGGAGTATCTCTTCTACTGCAGCTCAAGGGGAGTATATCTTCTACGGCAGCTCAAGGGGAGTATATCTTCTACAGCAGCTCAAGGGGAGTATATCTTCTATTACATCTCAAGGGGAGTATCTCTTCTACTGCAGCTCAAGGGGAGTATCTCTTCTACTGCAGCTCAAGAGGAGTATCTCTTCTACTGCAGCTCAAGGGGAGTATATCTTCTACGGCAGCTCAAGGGGAGTATATCTTCTACGGCAGCTCAAGGGGAGTATATCTTCTATTACAGCTCAAGGGGAGTATCTCTTCTACTGCAGCTCAAGGGGAGTATCTCTTCTACTGCAGCTCAAGGGGAGTATCTCTTCTACTGCAGCTCAAGGGGAGTATCTCTTCTACTGCATCTCAGGAGGCGTGCCTCAGCTCTTTCTATAAACAGCTCGGGAGGCAGTTGAAGGATTTAACTGAGCAAGTGCGGCCTTCTCAGTGAGCAGGTCAAAGAAATGAGAAAAATAACAAACAGCAGGTGGCGCTATACAGATACATTTTATTGAATAACTCTGTGGCTATGCTATATTTTTAATTACTTGAAATTACAAAAGTATTGAGATCCAGGTGCTGGTTTGAAAACTATAGAATATTGTTCGTGGGACAGCCCCTTTAAGGCACATTCCCCTATTGGGAAGGTGCCTAAGCAATAGGTTTTCTAGCGTACTAGTATCCTGCAAAGGTTTTTGTTTGGTTAACTGCCAGTGTACTGACTTTACTGTACCTGTTTACTGGATTCTGACCCTCTGCTGCTTGACCTGACTTGTGCCTGACCTCGGTATTAACCCTTCACTGCCTTCTTGACCTCATACTGTTTATTCTATGGTTGATAAAAAAAATTGCTGCACAACTTTACACATACAAACAATAGAGCTGAGAAATGGGGATCGTTCATAAATTAAAGTGGTATTATACCTACTATAAATCGAAAAATGGAAGCTCTTAGTGCACATTTTTGATCAAACGTGTGTCAGGCCCATCTACCAGGCGTCAAGGTGACTTCCGCAGACGGGTACCTAACACTAATATACCGCCTCTCTTGGACTTACCTAAGCCTACATTTTCAGGGCAGTGTAGGAACCAGCTACATTTGTACTCTTCTCAGAAGCCCCAGGCAGATGGGCTTTGCTCAGTCTAAAAGAGGTGCTACCCTCAATATATACTAGAAGAAAATTTAGACTAGCACATTCATATACATAGTCACAGGTGCATATCCATCAAGCAAACATGGTTGATAAAATAATGGCTGCACGGGGGGGCGTGGCTTGGCCGCTGAGTGGAATGGCCGCCTGATCTTAGAGCTCCTGCACCAGAGCGACTGTAATAGCGCTTCCCAGAGCTTCCATCGCACTCTCCACTGCCCGATTGCCCTGGAAAGAAGCTGGAAGTCCTACCAGACGACATGGGAAGGACCAAGAGACAATTACCTAAAATGCAGAGCGGGAATCTGGATGGCTTCTTTGAGAGGGGCCCGTCCAAAGATGGTGCCGGATCGCACAGCGACACTTACCCGCCGTCGCCCTGCAGCAGTACCTCGCCGAAACACGGCTCACCGTTATACTCACCTCCTCCGGAGCCCGAGGCCTTCTCTATGAGCGAAGCAGAGTTCCCAGCGCTCCCTCCGACGCCAGGCGAATTTAAGTCCTCGGCGACAGCAAGCCCAGAAAATGGCGCCGCAGCATACCGGAGCCGCTCACCCTCGGCTAGCCCTCAAAAGCAGAGACCGAGACTGGATTCATCCACTTGTCCAGAGGTCAGTACTGCATTACTGGGGGTATCAACAGAGACTTTCCATATAGCCCCTATTCTTACATATCAAACTTCTGATAAGCCGCTCTGTGAAGACTCCATAAAAAATATGCTCCTTGCCCTGCACCAGTCACTCCGTGCGGACATGGCAGAGATGATTAACCCCTTAGCTGCCAAAGTTAAGGAAAATGAAAGCAAAGTAGCCCATGTGGAGAGTAAAATGGCCGAATTTGCGACCTCACAGAATAACATCATAGATGCACATAATGATCTAGCAGATGAACTTGAATCTCTAAAATACAAAATCGCAGATATGGAAGATCGTTCCAGGAGGAACAATGTGAAATTCCGGGGTATACCAGAAGATGTGGCTCCAAGAGACCTGCAAACATATCTCAAAAGCCTGTTTAAATCACTTTTGCCGAAAATACCAGTTCCGGATATGATCATAGACAGAGCTCACAGAATTCCTAAGCCGGCTCATTTAAGCGCGGATATCCCAAGAGATACCTTAGCCCGCATCCATTTTTTTCACACAAAAGAGGCCTTGATGTTAGCAGCCAGAAACTGTGAACAGTTGCCAGCTCCTTTTCAATCGGTCAGGTTGTTTGCTGATTTATCTATGGCGACGCTGCGGCAAAGAAGAGAGCTGCAACCGGTTACACTAGCTCTCAGGGAAAATGACATCCAATACAAATGGGGTTACCCACAGAAACTCCTAATACGAAAGGATGGCAAAACTCATGTGGTAAAATCAGTTGAAGAAGGACAAAATCTCCTCCAATTGTGGGACATTCGTTTTTCTGTGGGAAAGCGAGGAAATTATCGGCGCAATGATCCCCTTTCTTCCCCTAATGTAAAGGACACCTGATTTCTCAAGTCAAAATTGATGGGACTTATATATATCCCATAAAGTGTCTTTCTATTTGTTTGGAAGGGTTAAGGAATGGTGGTGAATAATTGCACCGACTTGGAGGGGTTTTATATATTTTCCTTTATTATCTAGGTGCAGTATACCTGAGTGAATAACTACACCGGTTGAGCCTTCCCTTGGCCTTTCTTGTGGACTTACGCCTCTTGAACCACACAGTCAGGCGTCACTGCCTGGTATTGTAGTATCATCCTTTATTTCCCTGTTGTGTTATCCCTCTGTTCCTTTTTCTTTCTTTATTGTTATTTTACCATTTATTGCATCAGTCTTACCTAGCAAAGTTACCTCTGGTAAGAATAGTGTCACTGAGCACAAGGCTGTCTAGCTAATTGTTTAATATCTATTTTGCACATATAGTGGCTACGGCCCCTCCTCACTCATATGGACCTTAAAATCTTATCACTCAATGCTAAAGGACTTAATTGTCCTCAGAAGAGGTCATATGTTTGGAGAGAGGCGAACAAAGCAGCAGCTGATCTTGTATGTATTCAGGAGACCCATTTGTTGCAAGAGGATGCAAAGCGCATTCATCATCAATCTTTTCCTCACATTTTTCATTCTCATTTCAGCAAGAAATCTAGGGGGGGTTTTATAGCCGTTAAGAACTCAGTCGCATTTAAAGTGCTTTCTTCTAAGGCGGATCCCAATGGCAGGTACATCACCTTGGTATGTTCGGTTAATAACGTTACTTATACATTAGTCAATATCTACGCTCCCAATGCTCATCAAATAACCTTTTTACGTAAATTACTTAAGAAGGTTAATGCCATGAAAATAGGTAAAACCATTATGTGCGGGGACTTCAACATGATAATGGATAGATCACTGGATTCTACCTGCTCTACAAGACGGCTGGAGGGAGGAATCGCATCTCTCTTGCAGTCTGAGGGTCTTATTGATGTTTGGAGAGCCCAGCACAGTGCGGAGAGGGACTATACCTTCTTCTCACCGCCCCATCTTTCATACTCCCGTATAGACATGTTTTTAATTGATCATACCACCTTGATGCATACAAAATCCTCAAGTATAAGACTCATTCAATGGTCTGACCACGCCCCAATTACTTTGACCCTGGAAAATCTTTACCAATCCTCAAGAGCTCCCATTTGGCGAAATTATGTCTTTCTTTATCATAACCGAGAAGCGGTGGAGGAGTTGTCTAAAGAAATGCAGGAGTTTTTCTCTTTTAATGAGGGGTCTGTCTCAGATAGTTATATGTTGTGGCAAACCCATAAAGCATTTATAAGAGGCTCCTTGATTAGATTAAAACACAAATTGAGAAAGGTTAGAGAAAAAGAATCTTCACAACTGTTGCAATCTATTGCAGATCTTGAGAAAGTTAATAAGGCAGCTCCTACGGTCTACGTTTCTAACTTACTGAGGGTAGAGAGGGATAAATTGAGATGTCTGCTCTCCCATAACTACTCCAGGAACTTGCTCAGAATGAAGTCGAGATACTACGCTCAGGGCAACAGAGCAGGTAAACTTCTGGCTAATCAAATCAAAATTCGCCAATCTAAATCAAAAATTCCATATCTCTTGCATCCATCTTCTAATGCTAAGTTGTTGGATCCTAGAGAGATCGCAGAACAATTTCGTTCTTATTATCACACTTTATATAATCTTAAAGATGACATTCCCACACCAGATAATTACCCCAGTCTTGTGGAGGACTTTCTAGCCAAATCTGACCTTCCTACTGTCTCCTCAACACAACTGCAGTTGTTAAATTCCCCCGTCACTCCAGCAGAACTTCACAGGATGATCATGTCTCTTCCGCAGGGTAAATCCCCAGGTCCGGATGGATTGGCAAACGAATATTATAAGAAATTTCTCCCTACCTTGGCACCCTATATGTTAGAAATTTTTAATAAAGCCTTAGAGGGAACTCCTTTCCCTTCGGAAATGCTCACAGCTTTAATTGTTACTCTGCCCAAGCCTGGGAAATCTCCAGATAGTCCCAAAAACTTTAGGCCCATCTCTTTACTTAATTCGGACATAAAGATATTCGCCAAATTGATTGCCACTAGATTATCTCCTATACTGCCATCTCTAGTCAAGGATGACCAAACAGGTTTTGTCAAAGGCCGGATCTTATCAGATAATACCAGAAGACTGGTAGATCTGTTTAATTATGTAGAACAGAAAAATACTCCTCTGCTAGCTGTGACACTTGATGCTGAGAAAGCGTTTGACCGCTTGCACTGGTCATTCGCTTTCTCAGTTCTCCAGAAGATGGGGTTCAGTGGAAAAATAATGAATGCTTTTCATAGCCTATACCATTCTCCTACGGCCAAAGTATGGGTCAATGGGGTAATATCGAATCCCTTTCACATTACTAATGGATCACGCCAAGGGTGTCCTTTGTCGCCCCTTTTGTTTATTTTAGCCTTGGAGCCCCTCGCTCAACACATACGAAATTCTCCCCTCATACAGGGGGCAGTAATAGGTGGGAGAGATCACAGGATTTCACTTTACGCAGATGACATTATTCTCACCCTGTCGAACCCCCTCACATCCTTAAGCCACGCCTTAGATATTATAAAGCACTTTGGCTCGCTATCATATTATAAAATCAATAATTCCAAATCACAAGTCTTACCGATAAATATCCCTCAAGATGAAGTTACGCTTCTAAAAGGTATGCACTTATTAGATTGGCAGGAAACTGAGCTCCCATACTTAGGAATAAAACTCACATCCCCGTGTTCGCTTTTATATAAACGCAATTATGAGCCCCTCCTTACGACGATGACCTCCGACTTTACTCAGTTCTCAATGAGAGAAATTTCATGGATAGGAAGAGTAGCGGCATTCCAAATGATGACATTACCTAAATTGATATATGTCCTGCGTGCTCTCCCGATCCCGGTCCCACAAGTATTTTTTAAAAAGGCGCAAATGTGTTTATCTAAATATATTTGGAGGACATCCAAACCTAGGATTGCGCAAAAACAACTTTTCTTGAAGAAAAGTGCTGGAGGAATTGGACTGCCCTGCATCCAGGACTACTACAAAGCAATAGGTCTTTCGTTAGCTAGGGAATGGTGGATGTTAGATTGCACTAAAGCCTGGCACCAAATTGAGTCACACTCGGTTGGCGGAGGATCTCTGAGGGATCTTCCGATTAGAATTATATGGAATAGGAGGGTTCCTGATCTCACCCTTTTGACAATGAAACATGTGGGAAAATTATGGCTTCAAGCACACAACTCTTCCCCAGATTCTAAAGATTTTGTATTTTCCCACTCTGACACACACACTTTAGAATCCTCTCTACAGAACATTAACTTGGCTAAATGGCGAGATGGTGGGTTAGAGAAAGTGTCTCAGCTGGTCTCTGCGGAGGGAATACACTCCTTTCCTGTTATCCAACTGAAATTCCAATTACCGCCTGGAGAAATATTTAATTATCTTAGAATTAAACATTTCCTTACAACTATACTAACATCTCCCCCCAGGGTTCATGAAGGAATCCTTCAATTGTTTCAAATCCCAGGCTTGTTGAGGAAAGGGGCGACTGGTCGCATTTACAACTTCCTTGGTGACAAAAACAAATTTATCAAAACTAAACCTTTCAAACAGTGGGAACAGGTGATAGGCCGTTCATTCTCAGATGACTCATGGTCATATGCTATTGGCTTCTTAACATCTAACTTCAAGTGCATCACTCATTACGAGGCGGGTGTTAAGACTCTCCTAAATTGGTATTTTACTCCTCAGAGATTACACACCATATATCCTTCTACCTCCCCTTTGTGTTGGAGAGGGTGTGGTTGCGTCGGATCACTCTTTCATATCCTCTGGATATGCCCGGTTATAGATACTTTTTGGAAGCAAATCTTCACATTAGTTGGGGAATTGGCTGGTCATGCCATATTGCCGTCTCCAGAGCTTGCTCTGTTATTTGTAGGTATCCACAGTATCCACCCTACGATTAGGCCAATAGTGGGACAAATTTTTCTTAGTGCCAAACTGATTGTGACACGACATTGGAAACGTCAAGCTCCTCCTGAACTCTCGGAGGTGGTCAATGAACTGAATATGTCCTGTAGATATGAACGATTACTCCCACCTTCAATACTTTCTCAGGTGCGATATCAGAACAAGTGGTCTCCCTGGACCTCTCATCCTTACTTCTCCCGATAGGTTACACTTCACCTATATAATATCCAGTACTGTATTCCCCCTGAAATATAAAGCATCCTCTTAGATAAATTGGCGTACATTGAAGTCTCTCCTAATATTAATGACACTAGATGGGTCTTTTTGTGTTTTCTTTGTGTTTTCTTTATTTCTTATGAATGCATACATACTACTTGTCGACTCAAGATTAGTCACCCATGGCTACACCTCGCTGGACTTCTGTTAACAGTCCTTGCAAGCACTTGCACTAGTTTGGAGCTGAGTCTATAATAGTCTCTTTAACTAGGTATTGGTTTATACAATTTGTTCATGTATCTTAAATGTTTTCTTCTGCCTATTATGGTATGAATATTGATCTTGCCTTGCATGGTGAGGATATGTCTAAAATATATGCCCTTACTGAGTGGCTGTGTCCACCTTAACGTGTCTTTTCTATATTATGCCAAATTATTCTTTCCTACTGTCTATTACTAATGTTTTTTATGTCATGAAAACCTTAATTAAAAAAACATTTGATTTAAAAATAATGGCTGCACAACTTTACACATACAAACAATAGAGCTGAGAAACGGGGATCATTCTAAATTAAAGTGATATTATACCTACTATAAATGGAAAAATGGAAGCTGTGATAGGTACCCGTCTGCGGAAGCCACCTTGACGCCTGGTAGATGGGCCCGACACACTTTTGATCAAAAATGTGCGCTGAGAGATTAAATTTTTCCATTTATAGTAGGTATAATGCAACTTTAATTTAAAATGATCCCCATTTCTCAGGTCTATTGTTTGTATGTGTAAAGTTGTGCAGCCATTTTTTTATCAACCATGTTTGCTTGATGGATATGTGACTATGTATATTAATGTGGTAGTCTAAATTTTCTTGTAGTACTGTTTATTCTATAACACATTCTCTGCCAGCCCTGGCCTCGACCTGTCCCTGCCTATGATTTTGCCTGACACCTCAAGGGTCTGCACTGATGTCTCTGACCCCTTTTGGTCAGCTGCTAATCATACACAGAAAACTCCAGGAGGTATCAGCCTGGTGGCATCCCTGTAGGAAGATTCCAGATCCCTACATAGGGATTAAAGGGTGAAAAACAGGGGACTGCCACGATAATACCTTTAGGATTATTCCAAAGTCAAATCTCTTTGTTGACAAAGTGGTTCCACACCCATTGCCGTAACAAAACGTATTTATCGACTCTAATTTTGATTGCATTGTAAAGTATAGTGTTGAGTTTCTATGAGCCTATCCAGAATACAACTTCAAAGATATATCCTCAGTTGAGATGCGTTGTGTTGATAAATATGGAGCATGCATATTGCATACAGGCGCACTACTTGGCAGTATGCCAGTATTAGTTAATATGCCTCAGTGTGCCATGATAGCATGATGTGTTATCTGTGTATTTCCTTGAGGTGAACCGAGTGTATTACCTTAAAATATTGTACAATAGTCAAATTTCTTGGACTTTTGTTTTAATTGTTCTGTGCAACCAACGACTGACAATAATATGGTATCTGGTATATTATGTAACATAATTGGAGTCCCTGCCCCACCCCATGTGACCAAACCAGAGGGTTGTTACTCACCTGCAAAAGGAATGGTTCAGGAATAAGAGCCAAGCAAAAAAAGTTCTTGTAATTTAACTCACTTTTGTTCTGAAGAGGCACTTCTAGCATGGTGGTTACTCACAAGGGCACAATGTACTGGTTCCACAATAAGCCCAATTTTTTGTTGCAGTCTCCAACAAGCAAATGTTTCCCATGGTTGGCTTTGGTAGTGGCTTTTCCTTTAAATAGTTCTCTCACAACTTCCGGCTGTGGCTTGTGGGAACGATTCACACAGATGGCCTTTGAGGGGGATGGTGATCTTTTTTCTGTGGTTCAGTACATCTTCAAATCTCTGAAAATCTTTATTAAGAGGAGACTCCATTCTCTATCCACCATTACTCCTGGCAGCTATCCCTGCTTTACTACTTGTGGTAGTGGTTACAGCCTTGACATTATGCAACCATGGCCCAGGCAGATGAATGTCTACTTCTGTCAGCCTTCTCTCTAGGCCCAAAAGCATCACTCACTTGAAGACCTGCACAGAATAGCCACATGATCACAGGTCCTTCCTGCATACAACATAATCCAAGAACATCCCAAAATATAATCAAGTACAGTATAGAAGAATAAACAGCTCAAGTAAAGTTCTTTCCTGCAATAAACTACAGTATAAGCTTAGCAGCAGGCAAACATGGAATATTTCCAACTTTAAAGCACAAGTATAACATAAGAATATGCTTGAGAAGGGAAACTCCTTCCCCACATTACACAAACAGGGGCTCTTGCTCTAGCAAGCCTGTCCACACCGTGTATTACAATGCCGTCAGTTCTTAGATTATATTTCGTGAAAAATTACATTTTCCCTGCAGCAGAAATGTATTGCTGGCCAAAATGTTCCCTGGAGATAACAGCCGACTGTTGGGGGTTTCTGAAGCTGGACCTGTGTAGTTCAGCTGATCACCAGGACAGCTTCAGTATAAAAAAGGTTGAGAGGACCCTTTAAAGGCTATGGACACCTTCAGGGCAATTTTTTCTTATAATTGCATTTTGCTCATTTTGGGCTACAATTCATTCAACTGGTCCTTATTAAAACTTTTCAGCAGTTTTTGTGATATATGCAATAAAAAAAAAAGTCTATTTGCAGTTGGTCCCTCCTGAGTTTAGTCAGCTGGCGGCTCATGTGAAGCCTTATCTCCGATCTCCTGACCTCATAAACACTCATTTAAACCATATTCTTATCAATTTAATAGTTTAGCTATAAAGACTGTTTAAGATAGGAGATGAGATATAAGGCTTCAAGTGAGCAGTCGGTTGACTGAATTCATGAAGGGTTGTCTGCAAATAGACTGATATTTAAATGGGTTGGCCCATCATATAGACAATTGGGGCATATTGCTAGGATATGCCCCCATTGCCTAATAGTTGCGGGTCCCACCTCTGGGACCCACACCTACACCGAAAACGGAGCTGGGAAATGTAGTCGAGGGCGCACTGCGCATGTGCAGCCGCCCACCATTCATGTCGATGGCAGTGGCCGTAACCTCCAGTCTCCCAACCAACGCTCTACCCGCTCCGATGTTGACGTAGGTGCGGGTCTCAGAGGTGGGACCCGCACCTATCAGACAATGGAGGCATATCCTAGCGATATGCCCACATTGTCTATGATGGGCCAACCCCTTTTAACTGCATATATCACAAAAACTGCAATTGTTTTTTAATAAGGATCAGTTGGATGATTTTTGATAATTCACTAATATGCAATCATAAGATTCATAGACAATACATAGTTCCAATTAAGAGGGTGCTGCCTTCTCTTCATTTTCCCCAGTGTGCATGGCACATAAAATCATTGACTTGTATATTGTAATATTGTAATAAGTAGATCAGCGCTAATATCCTGCTTTGTATAGTGCCATCCCCTTTCTTACTGCAATCTTCATCAGTCCCAACATGGATACTGGTGGCCCCCTGCACATGACCAGTTGTGTCCATCATTGGAGTTCATTGAATAAAACTGACCATGCTCAATGTCGTGAGCATTGTTATTTAGTGGAGGCTGCTGATGGATGGTTCTGGTCACACGTTCCTTCTTCAGCGTCCATATTGAGAGTGGAGCTTCAGTCAGTGAGGAAAGAAAATGAAACAAAAAGTGGCCAACCTCTTAAAAATTTACCTTGTAGCAAGCTATTTACAAGAAAAAGAGAATTTACTCAATTTTGCATCTTCTCCAAACAAAATCATGCCGCAACTACTTAGCCCTGGGTTACAGATGACATTTCCACAAATTAGGGTATTCACGCTTACCAATAAGAATATATAGCTGATTATCTGCTGCTTTTCAGTGAAGCAAACCGTGATCTAGTCAACCATTTCTTGGCGGCCAAAGTGTTGAGTAATATGATGTAATTAGCTTGGGATCATTGTTGCTTAGGTTCGTTGGTGCTCCCATGTTAAGTCTAGTGGAAGAACCTTCAGCTCAAAGATTGTAAAAAGAGCTTTAGGCTATTTTCTATATGTTAAATACATTTGTTACCATAGGACTTGGCTTCCAGACATTTCTATTTTCATCTTCTAAGGCATTCTGAATGAAGTAACTATGGACGTTATGAATGCATGAAATACCTTTATAAAGCCATGATTCAACGATGTGCAAGTTTCTCTGTTTGCCTTTCTCTGTCAATCCCCCAGTCAAATGGTTGTGCATGTGCTTAACAACCAATCCATTCAAACTTCTTCTCACCATGGGGGACTCAGATCTCATATTCTAGTTATTAGTGGGGTCCTGAGTAGTGATGGACGAAAATCAGCCGGGACGATTCGTGAACATGCGTTCGCGATCAAATATTTGTGAACCGCGCATTCGCGGCGAACCCCATTGCCTTTAATGGCAGGCGAACCTGAAAAACCAGGTCATATTTGCAGCCACCAAATACTTACTAGAAGTGCACAAATAGTTCCACAACATTGACAGTGACATACCAGAGGGGGATCAATGGCAAAAATTCCCACAAAAAATATGTATTTCAATCAGGGGGAATTTTTATGTGTCTTAAAGGGAAACTCTCAAAAATGTGCCCTGCTAGAGCCTAGAAAATTATTTTAGGCCACGAGAGTACAGGCCCCAAAAATTAGGCATTCACCTGACAGAAAAGAACAAGTGATTTTGTGCCTGGAGGTACATTAGGCGGTCACTGGATAACAATTTTACTGTAGGCCACTGGAGTAGAGGCCCCAAAAACTAGGCATTCACCTGACAGAAATGGCCTTTTTGTCACGGCTGAGGATGGGGAAAACCCTCAGCCGTGCGATGCCGGAAGATGGTAGGTCGCTACTTGGCCAGGACCACAGCATTAGGGAGCAGGTCACCTCCTAACGCATCCCTAATCTGACCCTGACTCCTAGCTACATGAGCCGACCTTGAAGGTAGGAGGGCTCATGCTCAGGAACCTCGGATCCCTACTCACCCTCCGCAGATCCCTGAGCTAGGACGCAGAGAAACAGGAGTCTAAAGTGGCCAAGCTGCAAGGGGATAGGAACATGAACAGCCTATGGCTATGGCAGGAGGATGAAAAGTACTTCCACACCTACCTGCCACAGACACACAAACTGGATCCTGTGTAATACAAGCTAGTGTCCACACCCAAACATAAATGGACACAGCACACACACAAACACACAGGAACCTAGATCCATAGGTGCATAAAATATGAAAGAGAAAAGAACATCAACTGAACATCACATAAAACATTTTATGACCACAAGGGTGGCCCTCACTGGCAGACGATATTAGAGACCAGGAGGTTGCCTCCAACTTCCCACTTAGGCTCCGACCTGGTGCACCTGCCGACTCCTACCACCCCTGCGGAAGGGCCTACTTCTTCCTCTGCCTGTCATTTTTAAAATGACCCTGTGTCAAAGTCCCTATAGAAGAGCAGTATTTGTGGAAGCAGGTATATTGCAGGCCTCAGTCAGTATTTGGTGGAAAAAGGTATATCAATCCCCTTAATCAGTATTTTGTGGAAGCAGGTGTATTGCAGGCCTTAATCAATATTTGGTGGAAGTAGGTATATCGCACCCCTCAATCTGTATTTTGTGGAAGCAGGCATATAAAAACCCCTTTATCAGTATTTTGTGGAAGCAGGTATATCGCACCTGTCAATCTGTATTTTGCGGAAGCTGGTATATAGAACACATTAATCAATATTTGGTGGAAGCAGGTATATCGCACCCCTCAATCAGTATTTTGTGGAAGCAGGTATATCACACCCCTCAATCAGTATTTTGTGGAAGCAGGTAGATCAAACCCCTTAATCAGTATTTTGTGGAAGCAGGTGTATTGCAGGCCTACAAGGCTGGAGTCCGCCTCAGCTTCTGACTCACACAGACACACCCAGTGTTCACACAAAGAGGGAGTTAACCCTTCCTACACCAGGCCAGGGATGGAAGCCACTTAAAGGGGAAAGTGCACATATAACATATAACACCCCGTGCACACCAAACAGATAAAAGGCACACCTATAAAGAGAGGTTGCCAGGTGCAACCGCATGCACATAGCAGCAGGCAGCCTAGCACAGCTCAGGCTGCTATACTGACAACAACAACATGTTGCCAGCGGCAACCACAAGTGAGGCAACATACTAGCGGCACTCACCTGTGGTTGAACAACAAAACCAGACCGCAGGCAACAGCTTGCGGTACAGGAGTCACGACCATGAGCATGGTCGTGACACTTTTATGCTGCTGTATATACATAAGATAAGGACAATTTTTTGTTCTTTGTGGTGGCGGATATGTGTGGGCTGGCATGAGGAAATTGAATTACACGTGGTCGTCACAGGTGTTAAATTCCTCAGAGATCCATGCCTCATTCATTTTTAGAAATGTGAGGTAGTCCACATTGTTGTGAGCTCCCTTGGAGCATGAAGGCCCCCATGTGAGGTAGTCCACACAGTCATGATCCCCCCTGGAGCATGAAGGCCCCCATTTGCACTAAATTGGAAGCTGTGGAGCGCCCTTGCTCCTGCTCCTCGCCCAGGAGAATGTCGTCTGCTCCCCCCAGCCAAGGACAACACCAGGGATCCCTGAAAATTTTTAAGTCCCCCTCAAAGCCTGCTCTTCTTGTTCCTCCTACTCCCCCCAGCCACCATCCCCCTCTGACTCCTCTTCAGACTCCTGCTGACTTGTCTCAGATGGAGTAGGCCCTCCTGGGTATTCATTCAGCATTGCAACTTCCAGCTCCTGCTCCTCGACAGCTTGATCAATGACACAACGCAATGCACGCTCCAGAAAGAAGGTGTAAGGTATGATGTCACTGACGGTGCCCTGGCTGCGAGTGACCAGTTTGGTGATCTCATCAAATGGCCGCAGTAGTCTACATGCATCACGCATGAGCAGCCACTGGCGTGGTGAAAAGAAACCAAGCTCCCCAGAACCTGTCCTGCTGGAGAGTTCGTACAGGTAGTCGTTAACGGCATGTTGCTGCTGGAGCAGCCTATCAAGCATATACAAGGTGGAGCTCCAGCGAGTAGGGCTGTCACAAATCAGAAGTCTGATGGGCAGGTGGTGTCACCACTGAACGTCAGCAAGGCAAGCCATGGCCGTGTAAGATCTTCTAAAATGGCCAGAGATTTCACTGGTCTGCCGCAAGACATCCTGAACCCCAGGGTATTTGGCAACGAATCGCTGCATGACTAAGTTCAGGGCATGGCACGTGTGTCATTTTGCCCTGTTTCAGCATGCTCAACAGATTGGCACCGTTGTCACACACCACTTTACCAACTGTCAAATTGAGCGGGGTTAGCCCCATTGGCATGTGACCGCAGAGCTGAAAGCAGTGCAGGACCGGTGTGGCTCTTGGCTTCCAGGCAAAACAGCCGCAGCACAGCTACGTCTCACCTGGCATGTCGTATAGGTTCTGGGCAGCTTGGGGGGTGCAGCAGAAGAGGTGGTAGCAGTGGAAAAGGACCAGTCAGCTGAGGAGGATGGAGTAGGAGAAGGAGAAGAAGAGGCAGGCGTGTATGCAATCCCTGGCGGTAACACCAAATCCACACGGGTGCCACGGGTTACATACCTAATGGCAATCAGAAGGTTCACCCAGTGGGCAGTAAAAGTTATGTACCTTCCCTGCCCATGTTTGCTAGACCACGTGTCTGTGGTCAGATGTATATTGGCACCGACACTGTGTTCCAGAGATATATTCACTTGCCGCTGAACGTGGCCATATAGCTCTGGAATGCCCTTCTGGGAGAAATATTTCCTTCCGGGGACTTTCCATTGCGGTGTGCCAATGGCCACAAATTTTCTAAAGGCCTCCGGGTCCACCAGTTTATATGGCAGTAGTTGTCGGGCTAGCAGTTCCGACAAGCCAGTGGTCAGCCGTTGAGCAAGAGGGTTATCCGGCGTCATCAACTTTTTACGCTTGAACATTTGGGCCATGGAAGCCTGCCTTCTGCCAGATGAACGCGACGACGGCACAGTGGAAGGTGAAGTGGAGGACATATGGGAGGAGAGAGGAGAAGGAGAAGGAGAAGAGGCAGGACGTGGAGCGCCAGGAGTGTGGTTTTGTGGGTTCTTACGGTGTTGCTCCCAATGGGCTCGGTGATAGGAGGCCAGGTGCCTTCTTCAAGCGGTCGTCCCTCTCTTGTGGACACCCACGTGATGTCCATCGACACGTCATCATCGTCACCTTCACCACCACTGACATTAGAGATCTCGGAGTAGGTAGCAACAGCAGGGACCACCCTCCTTGGGCTGATCTGGGTACTGTCGTCAGACTGCTGGGTGGCGGCCATTGCTACCTCCTCTTCCTCATCCGATGCCAAGAATGGCTGCGCATTGGTAAGGTCTGGGAATGGATGGGAAAATAATTCCTCTGACTCGAGTGGAGGGGCTATGGTGGTGGTGGTGTCTTTGGGGGTGCACAATGCAGAGAGTGAGGAGGGTGCAGATACAGAGGATGAGAAGGGTGCAGAAGCGGAAGGCTGAGTGAGCTACTCAACCAACTCTGGTGTGTCCTTTGGCGTAATCGCACGCACCTTCTCCAACTTCGCACTTAGGCTCCGACCTGGTGCACCTGCCGACTCCTACCACCCCTGCGGAACGGCCTACTTCTTCCTCTGCCTGTCATTTTTAAAATGACCCTGTGTCAAAGTCCCTATAGAAGAGCAGTATTTGTGGAAGCAGGTATATTGCAGGCCTCAGTCAGTATTTGGTGGAAAAAGGTATATCAATCCCCTTAATCAGTATTTTGTGGAAGCAGGTGTATTGCAGGCCTTAATCAATATTTGGTGGAAGTAGGTATATCGCACCCCTCAATCTGTATTTTGTGGAAGCAGGCATATAAAAACCCCTTTATCAGTATTTTGTGGAAGCAGGTATATCGCACCTGTCAATCTGTATTTTGCGGAAGCTGGTATATAGAACACATTAATCAATATTTGGTGGAAGCAGGTATATCGCACCCCTCAATCAGTATTTTGTGGAAGCAGGTATATCACACCCCTCAATCAGTATTTTGTGGAAGCAGGTAGATCAAACCCCTTAATCAGTATTTTGTGGAAGCAGGTGTATTGCAGGCCTCAATCAATATTTGGTGGAAGCAGGTATATCAATCCCCTTAATCAGTATTTTGTGGAAGCCGGTATATAAAAAACCCATAATCAGTATATTGTGGAAGCAGGTATATCGCACCCCTCAATCAGTATTTTGTCGAAGCAGGTACATAAAAAACCCTTAATCAGCATTTTGTGGAAGCAGGAATATCGCACCCCTCAATCTGTATTTTGTGGAAGCAGGCATATAGAACCAGTTAAATAATATTTGGTGAAAGCAGGTATATCGCACCCCTCAATCAGTATTTTGTGGAAGCAGGTATATCAAACCCCTTAATCAGTACTTTGTCGAATCAGGTGTATCTCAGGCCTCAATCAATATTTGATGAAAGCAGGTATATCAATCTCCTTAAAGGGAACCTGTCACCTCCAAAAGTGATATAAAACTGCCAGCATTACCTTATAGCAGCCCCCAGTCTGTTATTTGATCATGTGTGTGAGCCAGAAATTCGATAATCCATACTTGAGAAAAACGTTTTTTTAATCTCCATGAGGCGCTCTGTTCTTGTGAGCTTGAAGTCAAGGGGGCAGAGGCCTCCTTTCTTCAAATCAAGCAAAGCCCACCTCTTTCCCATCCCCTCTATCCCTTGGGATCGCGCAAGTCTGGCACCTGCACGGTGCGCCCCTTGTGACTGCACAATCCCGTCTCAGGCGGGATTTCTCACTGCGCATGCGTCGGCTAGATTCGCCGTGCACACGCATGTGCTGGCAAAAATCAGCATGCGCGCTCGCTCCGGCGAGGTATATTCACAGCGCGAGCGTGATCACTGGCTGCAGGAGCAGGAGAACTCAAGCCAGTGATCACACTCGCACTGTGAATATACCTCGCCGGCGCAAGCACGCACACTGATTCTTGCTGGCTCGCGCCTGCGCACGCCGAATCTAGCCCGCGCATTGAGAGAATTATGCCTGGTTCACTGCGGGAGCCAAGACGGTGTGTGCAGGCGCCCGACTTGCGCGATCCTAAGGAATAGAAAATATGTAAATCACAGTCAAGAGGGGAGGGGTAAGAGGCGGGCTTTTCTTGATTTAAAGCAAGGAGGCCGCTGCTTCCTTGACTTCAAGCTCACAGGAAACAGAGTGCCTCATGGAGATTAAAAAAGATTAAAAAAACTTTTTACACTTCGGCACTACACTCCTTTCACCGTTTATCGCTCGGTCATGCAACTTACCACCCAAATGAATTTTACCTCCTTTTCTTCTCACTAATGGAGCTTTCATTTGGTGGTATTTTATTGCTGCTGACATTTTTACTTTTTTTGTTATTAATCAAAATGTAACGATTTTTTTGCAAAAAAATGAAATTTTTCACTTTCAGCTGTGAAATTTTGCAAAAAAAACGACATCCATATATAAATTTTTCGCTAAATTTATAGTTCTACATGTCTTTGATTAAAAAAAAATGTTTGGGCAAAAAAAAAATGGTTTGGGTAAAAGTTATAGCATTTACAAACTATGGTACAAAAATGTGAATTTCCGCTTTTTGAAACGGCTCTGATTTTCTGAGCACCTGTCATGTTTCCTGAGGTTCTACAATGCCAAAACAGTATAACTACCCCACAAATGACCCCATTTCGGAAAGTAGACACCCTAAGGTATTCGCTGATGGGCATAGTGAGTTCATAGAACTTTTTATTTTTTGTCACAAGTTAGCGGAAAATGATGATGATTTTTTTATTTTTTATTTTTTCTTACAAAGTCTCATATTCCACTAACTTGCGACAAAAAATAAAAAATTCTAGGAACTCACCATGCCCCTCACAGAATACCTTGGGGTGTCTTCTTTCCAAAATGGGGTCACTTGTGGGGTAGTTATACTGCCCTGGCAATTTAGGGGCCCAAATGTGTGAGAAGAACTTTGCAATCAAAATGTGTAAGAAATGACCGGTGAAATCCGAAAGGTGCACTTTGGAATATGCGCCCCTTTGCCCACCTTGGCAGCAAAAAAGTGTCACACATGTGGTATCGCCGTACTCAGGAGAAGTTGGGGAATGTGTTTTGGGGTGTCATTTTACATATACCCATGCTGGGTGAGAGAAATATCTTGGCAAAAGACAACTTTTCCCATTTTTTTATACAAAGTTGGCATTTGACCAAGAAATTTTTCTCACCCAGCATGGGTATATGTAAAATGACACCCCAAAACACATTCCCCAACTTCTCCTGAGTACGGCGATACCACATGTGTCACACTTTTTTGCTGCCAAGGTGGGCAAAGGGGCACATATTCCAAAGTGCACCTTTCGGATTTTGCAGGGCATTTTTTACACATTTTGATTGCAAGGTACTTCTCACACATTTGGGCCCCTAAATTGCCAGGGCAGTATAACTACGCCACAAGTGACCCCATTTTGGAAAGAAGACACCCTAAGGTATTCCGTGAGGGGCACTGCGAGTTCCTAGAATTTTTTATTTTTTGTCACAAGTTAGCGGAAAATGATGATTTTTTTTTTTTCTCTTTTTTCCTTACAAAGTCTCATATTCCACTAACTTGCGACAAAAAATAAAAAATTCTAGGAACTCGCCATGCCCCTCACGGAATACCTTGGGGTGTCTTCTTTCCAAAATGGGGTCACTTGTGGCGTAGTTATACTGCCCTGGCAATTTAGGGGCCCATATGTGTGAGAAGTACTTTGCAATCAAAATCTGTAAAAAATGACCGGTGAAATCCGAAAGGTGCACTTTGGAATATGTGCCCCTTTGCCCACCTTGGCATCAAAAAAGTGTCACACATCTGGTATCGCCGTACTCAGGAGAAGTTGGGGAATGTGTTTTGGGGTGCCATTTTACATATACCCATGCTGGGTGAGAGAAATATGTTGGCAAAAGACAACTTTTCCCATTTTTTTATACAAAGTTGGCATTTGACCAAGATATTTATCTCACCCAGCATGGGTATATGTAAAATGACACCCCAAAACACATTCCCCAACTTCTTCTGAGTACGGCGATACCAGATGTGTCACACTTTTTTGCAGCCTAGATGCGCAAAGGTGCCCAAATTCCTTTTAGGAGGGCATTTTTAGACATTTGGATCCCAGACTTCTTCTCACGCTTTAGGGCCCCTAAAAAGCCAGGGCAGTATAAATACCCCACATGTGACCCCACTTTGGAAAGAAGACACACCAAGGTATCCAATGAGGGGCCTGGCAAGTTCATAGAAATTAAATTTTTTTCGCATAAGTTAGCGGAAATTGATTTTTTTTTGTTTTTTCTCACAAAGTCTCACTTTCCGCTAACTTAGGACAAAAATTTCAATCTTTCATGGACTCAATATGCCCCTCAGCAAATACCTTGGGGTGTCTTCTTTCCAAAATGGGGTCAGTTGTGGGGTTTTTGTACTGCCCTGGCATTTGAGGGTCTCCGCAATCATTACATGTATGGCCAGCATTAGGAGTTTCTGCTATTCTCCTTATATTGAGCATACAGGTAATGAGATTTTTTTTTCCGTTCAGCCTCTGGGCTGAAAGAAAAAAATGAACGGCACAGATTTCTTCATTCGCATCGATCAATGTGGATGAAAAAATCTCTGCCAAAAAAAAAAAATGGAGGGGAAAGGCGTCTGCCAGGACATAGGAGCTCCGCCCTACATCCATACCCACTTAGCTCGTATGCCCTGGCAAACCAGATTTCTCCATTCGCATCAATCGATGTGGATGAATAAATCATTGCCGGGATTTTTTTTTTTATATATATATATATATACAAAGTGCTTGCCAAAGCATAGGAACGCCGCCTCCTCCTCAGCTCGTATGCCTCGGCAAACGTATCTGTCACTGCAGAGGAGAAAATCCCGTCTTGCAGCGCCGCATACACCGACTTGCGTGTAATCTGACAGCAGCGAAATGCTTCTGTCAGAATGCACATCGGTGCTGCAGCTAGTAGATCGGTTGGTCCACCTGGAAGGTAAAAAGACAAAAAAAAAAAAAAAAAAAGAAAAAAACAGGCCACAACGCAATAATTTTATTAACTTTGGAACAGAACATGTAACTTTAACTTTTGGAACTAAACATTAACCTGTTTGCTTACCTGTTTTTTTACCGCCAAAGATGTGGCGAAGTGCGTTATGCACTTTGTCCCATGTGAAAGGAGACGTTTGCAGCAGCTGTGAGTGAATGGGCCCTAATAGCCCTGTGTGCCTATCCTGGTGAGATGTGATCCCTATGCTAGGTGTACCTGTGTGTGGTACTTTCGGAAACACTCCCCTAAGCATAGGGCAGGGTGGTCGGGACAGTCAGGACAGAAATAGCGGGTGTCACGCCTTATTCCACTCCTGCTACAGACACGACATTTTTTTCGGGGTGGCGGTCGGTTTGAGGTACCAGGAACGACATTGGGGAAATGTCGCTCGTGTAGACGGCTAACTACACTGGTGGATGGGGCCACGGAACCTCCTGGATACAGGAGGTTCGCGATGATCTCTTCCTGAAATTTGAGGAAGGATCCAGTTCTCCCAGCCTTACTGTAGAGAACAAAACTATTGTACAGAGCCAATTGAATTAAATATACAGACACCTTCTTATACCAGCGTCTGGTGCGTCGGGAAACTAAATACGGAGCCAACATCTGGTCATTGAAGTCGACCCCTCCCATGTGGAGGTTATAGTCGTGGACTGAGAGGGGCTTTTCAATGACACGGGTTGCTCGCTCAATTTGTATTGTCGTGTCTGCATGAATGGAGGAGAGCATGTAAACGTCACGCTTGTCTCTCCATTTCACCGCGAGCAGTTCTTCGTTACACAGTGCGGCCCTCTGCCCCCTTGCAAGACGGGTGCTAACGAGCAGTTGGGGGAAGCCCACGCGACTAGTTCGCGCGGTACCACAGGCGCCAATCCGTTCTAGAAACAAATACCTAAAGAGGGCCACACTTGTGTAGAAATTGTCCACATAAAGATGGTACCCCTTGCCGAATAAGGGTGACACCAAGTCCCAAACTGTCTTCCCACTGCTCCCCAGGTAGTCAGGGCAACCGACCGGCTCCAGGGTCTGATCTTTTCCCTCATAGACCCGAAATTTGTGGGTATAGCCTGTGGCCCTTTCACAGAGCTTATACAATTTGACCCCATACCGGGCGCGCTTGCTTGGGATGTATTGTTTGAAGCCAAGGCGCCCGGTAAAATGTATCAGGGACTCGTCTATGCAGATGTTTTGCTCAGGGGTATACAAATCTGCAAATTTCTGGTTGAAATGGTCTATGAGGGGCCGAATTTTGTGGAGCCGGTCAAAAGCAGGGTGGCCCCTGGGACGGGAGGCGGTGTTGTCGCTAAAGTGCAGGAAACGCAGGATGACCTCAAATCGTGTCCTGGACATAGCAGCAGAGAACATGGGCATGTGATGAATCGGGTTCGTGGACCAATATGACCGCAATTCATGCTTTTTTGTCAGGCCCATGTTGAGGAGGAGGCCCAGAAAAGTTTTAAATTCGGAAACTTGGACTGGTTTCCACCGGAAAGGCTGGGCATAAAAGCTTTCCGGGTTAGCGGTGATAAATTGTGTGGCATACCTGTTTGTCTCTGCCACGACTAAGTCTAAAAGCTCCGCAGTCAAGAACAGCTCAAAAAATCCCAGGGCCGAATCGATCTGAGCTGTCTCAACCCGAACTCCAGACTGGGCGGTGAAAGGGAAAACTACGGGTGCGGCTGAAGTTGGGGACTGCCAATCAGGGTTTGCCAGCACCTCTGGGATTCTAGGGGCTCTACGGGCACGTCTTTGCGGTGGCTGCGACGGGGTCACTACTGCACGTGCCACCGTACCAGCTTCAACTGCCCTTCTGGTGCTCGCTACTTCACCAGGTTGTACGGCAGTGCTGGTACTAGGTCCAGGAAGGGCTGGGCTGCTGGTGTATGCCTCACCACGT
This sequence comes from Bufo gargarizans, assembly GCF_014858855.1. Classification (NCBI taxonomy): domain Eukaryota; kingdom Metazoa; phylum Chordata; class Amphibia; order Anura; family Bufonidae; genus Bufo; species Bufo gargarizans. Next base: position 45,332,072 of record NC_058084.1, read on the forward strand.
AATCCGACAGCACCAGCCCCACTCTGCTGCTCTTGAAGCGGATCCTGCGCAACCTGCGGTCTAGCGACACGGGGCCGGGTACGCCTGGTGCTATCAGGGACCTCAGCCTCCTCGTCCGAACTTTGGGTCAGAGAGCCACTGCTTTCTACAGGTTCGTATTCTGACCCGCTGGATTCATCAGATGAGGGTTCCCACTCCTCATCCGACTGGGTCAGAAGCCTGTAGGCCTCTTCAGAAGAATACCCCCTGTTAGACATGTGGGCAACTAAATTTCGGGGTATTCCCTGAGACTACCCAAGAAAAAAAAAGCAAGCCTGTCTTACAAATGGGAGGCTAGCGAAGTACCGGAGGCTGCTGCGGTTGATAAAAAATATCAAAACTGATTTTTTTTATCGCCGCAGTGCGTGTAAAGTGAATGTGCAGCGATCAAAAAAAAAAATTTGTTTTTGTCACTGCGGTGGGGCGGGCGTGGGTGTACGCACGTGTGGGCGACCGATCAGGCCTGATCGGGCAAACACTGCGTTTTGGGTGGAGGGCGAACTAAAGTGACACTAGTACAATTATAGATCTGACCGTGATCAGTTTTGATCACTTCCAGATACTATAAAAGTACAAATGCTGATTAGCGATACGGTAATCAGCGAATAACGGACTGCGGTGCGGTGGGCTGGGCGCTAACCGATCCCTAAACTACCTAACCAAGGGGCCTAAACTATACTGAAACCTAACGGTCAATAACAGTGAAAAAAAAAAGTGACAGTTTGCACTGATCACTTTTTTCCTTTCACTAGTGATTGACAGGGGGGGATAAAAGGGGTGATCAAAGGGTTAATTGGGGTGATCTGGGGGCTAAATGTGGTGTGGTGGGTACTCACAGTAATGATGTGCTCCTCTGCTCCTCTGCTGGAACCAACCGACCAAAAGAAGGAGCAGAGGAGCACAGCAGCCATATAACCCCATCATATTTACTAATATGTGGGGTTAAATGGCTGCTGATTGGTTTTTTTGAAAATCAGCAGCCTGCCAGCCAATGATCGTGGCCGGCAGGCTGCTGACGAATTACTTGGCTACGAAATGCCGGCCCGCGATGCGCATGCGCGGGCCGGCTGTGACGTAATCTCGCGTCTCGCGAGAGGACGCGCCGATGCGTCCAGGAGGAACTAATCAACCACCTCCCGGACGCATCGGTGCGTACAGCGGTCGGGAGGTGGTTAATCAGTATCCCGCACCCCTCAATGAGTATTTTGGTGAAGCAGGTATATCAAACCCATTAATCAGTATTTTGTGGAAGCAGATATATCAAACCCCTTAATCAGTATTTTGTGGAAGCAGGTGTATCACAGGCCTCAATCAAGATTTGGTGGAAGCAGGTATATCAATCCCCTTAATCAGTATTTTGTGGAAGCAGGTATATAGAACTTCTTAATCAATATTTGGTGGAAGCAGGTATATCGCACCCTTCAATCAGTATTTTGTGGAAGCAGGTATATAAAAACCCTTCAATCTGTATTTTGTGGAAGCAGGTATATTGCACCCCTCAATCTGTATTTTGTGGAAGCAGGTATATAAAACCCCTTAATCAATATTTGGTGGAAGCAGGTATATCGCACCCCTCTATCAATATTTTGTAGAAGCAGGTATATCAAACCCAATAAAAATATATATATGTATGGAGGGCACTCAATATCTGGCCATATGTATATCTATATCATTTATTATAAACACATAAGCCTACAATAAGGCGTAAAACTTAACAATAAAAGATCGAGTAAAACCCAGATACAAGAGAATGTGTGCCGAAAGATATAATATCATAAAAGTCCATAAAAGATGTCCACTCTGTAAGCGATCAGTGATCAATTAGCTATTAAAGTTCCACTTTTGCAAAGTCCTTTTGTTGCACCAACAGACTAGGTGTTCATATAGTTGCAATATATGCCATAAAACCGAACCAAATGTTCACTCGGTATATGCGATCAATGTGGTCAATAGTCAGACTGACCACGGAGAAAGGGGCACAGTTTCACCCCCAAAACGCGTTTGAACTGACCACTGAGGAAGGGGCAAAGTTCAGCCCCGAAACACGTTTGGTCAAGACAGCAAAAAGAATCTCGATTCTACTTGTGTGGCCCCAATATAAGAGTAAAAACTTGAAACTAATAAGTCCGGCATAGCAATTATACCTACCATTACAACGGAGCAACGAAGAACTCTAGGACCTAGAAGAGTCGCTCTGCCTTCTGCCTCCGTCACGTGGGACGCCACAAGGAGACGGCCGGATCATGTGGGACGCCGCGTAGGTCCTGGCAGATCACAAGAAAGGAAACACTTTGGAGACGATAATACCGAACATGTACCAAGAGTGATAAAGTACCAACATTCATATTGCTATTTGTTTATCTTATGCAAGTATTTACCACATTGATTGCATATACCGAGTGAACATTTGGTTCGGTTTTATGGCCTATATTGCGACTTTATGAACACCTAGTCCGTTGGTGCAACAAAAGGACTTTGCAAAAGTGGAACATTATGTCACGACCATGTTTATGGCCGTGACTCCTTGGGAGCCGCATACAGTTGCCCGTGGTTTTGGGTTGTTGTGTCAACCGCAGCTGGAGGCATAATGCTGGTTGCCTCAGGTGCGGTTGCCGCGGACAACAGGAGTGTGTGCGGTTTCCTTGGAGTTAGGTGTGTATGTGTGCACTTGTTTATGTATTGTGTGCACTTCCCCTTTAAGTTGGTGTTTCCCTTCCCTGGTGCTGGAAGGGTTAACTCCCTTCCCAGTTCGTGTGTGAGTCACTGGGTGTGTCTGACCATTGGGTATGGCCTCTTGGCCTATAAAGCCTCAGTGTAAGGCAGTAGTCAGAGAGGGTGCTTCAGCCATGCTTGCTGGAGACATCCTCCTGGCTACTTTACCATCTACCAGTGGGGGCCTCCCTTCTGGTCATAAAACCTTGTTACACGGTGATATCTAGGTGTGTGTGGGGTTTTTGTATTATTGCAGCTTATGGTCCGGGTTCCTGTGTGATGTCTGTGTGTGCTGTATTCGTTGGTGTCTGAACAAACAGCACCTGCACATGGGTTCCTGGTTGTGTTGTCTGTGGCAGGTGAGTGTTGTGTTATTTGCATTTGCCTGTCACTGCCATAAGGTGTTTCTGCTTCCTTTGTAGCTTGGCCTCATTAGGCTCCTGTTTCTCCGTGTCTTGGAGTAACGGGCTGTCTTCCAAGCTCCTAGCTCAGGGAACGACGGAGGGTCAGTAGGGATCCGAGGTTCCTGAGTATGGGCCCTCCTACCTTTAAGGGCGGCCCATGCAGCTAGGAGTCAGATTAGGGAAGCGCTAGGAGGTGACCTGCTCCCTAATTCTGTGGTTCTGGCCAAGTGACACCCTACCTTCTCCTGGCACCGCACGGCTGAGGGTATTCCCCATCCTCAGCCGTAACACATTAATAGCTAATTGATCACTGATCGCTTATAGAGTGGACATCTTTTATGGACTTTTATGATTTTATATGTCTTTCGGCACACATTGTCATTGTATCTGGGTTTTACTCGATCTTTTATTGCTAAGTTTTATCCCTTATTGTAGGCTTATGTGTTTATAATAAATTATATAGATATCCATATGGCCAGATATTGAGTGCCCTCCATACATATATATTTTTATTGTGACTGTGGATTTGGCATAGGGTGAGCCAGTGGAGTGTGCACTGCCTCCATCTCCAGGTGGATAGGTGAGCCACTTAGTTTGCATCTCATTCAGGTATATCAAACCCCTTAATCAGTATTTTGTGGAAGCAGGTATATTGCACCCCTCAATCATTTTTTGGGGGTCAACAGGTATATCACACCCATTGCAAATAGTTGTTCCAATAGCGCCTGTCCCGCTATATATCTGCGGTATCGCAGCAGAACCGTACACAACTGCTGCACAATACAAATGCACTATATACTTTCTATGTTAGAAAGTATATTATAGGTATATCACACCCCTCAATCATTTTTTTTTGGGGGGGACAACAGGTATATCACACAAGTTGCAATTAGTTACTCCAATAGTGTTTGTCCCTTTATATAGCTGCGGTATCGCAGCAGAACCGCACACAGCTGCTGCACAACACAAATTCACTATAATATACTTTCTATGTTAGAAAGTATATTATAAATATATCAAACCCCTCAGTATATCACACCTATCGTTAGCACACCTATACCATTCCTTAAAAGAACTTTTGTTGCCCTATTAGCTAGTGTTTGGTGTCCCTAACAGTCTGTCTCTGCTTCACAAAGCAACCTCTCCCTACACTGGCAAAACACAGAGTGCAAAATATCTGCCAGATCGGGTTCTTTATCGGGTGGGGGTGTGTCCATGTGCTGAAACGTCTCAATTGGCTGTCCTGTCCCACCTGATGTGTGTGTCATGGGTCAAAGTTGGGCGTAATGCAAGAGAATATGGCGCTGGCGGACATCGCCATATGTTTGCATGTTCGGCAAATGGCGGACGCGCAAAGTTCGCCGCAAAATGACCGCCGTGCGAACCGCAAGGCTATCTCTAGTCCTGAGTGATCATATGTGTATTAACCAAAAGATATTTAGTGGAAAAACATCTCTAATCACTTGGGAGAACAATCTTTGTGCAAGGAGTTTAAAGCAAACTTCTACTGATGGTATCTGACTACAGAGGAGACTGTTTGTAGTCAGGATCTTCTAGTTATCCTGTCACGGGTAAGGAAGGTAGAGAGGAAGTGCACCCCCTAAACTGCCACCCTCAACCCTGTCCCTGCCTACTTGCACCACCCGCCCTAGGTGACGGGGCACAACTGGGCGACGGTCCCTGACCTATGTAAGTGTAGAGCAGAGCAAACAGAGAAAGAGAGGAATAGACAGTCAAGGCAGAAGGCTGTACACAAGACTAAGGCAAATGGATAGACAGGGAGGTAGATAAGACAACAGTACCCAGTGATGGGAAAGGCAATGGCGGGTGAACTAGCCGAGGTCGGTCCGGGAGGTCACGTCAATACAAGGGATGAGGCAGGAGACGAAATCCGAGAACGAGCCGAGGGCAAATCCGAGAGATAGCGTAGGTACCAAGGGAGCGGGCAAAGCGAGGTCAGGAAACAAACAAGGTCAATACCAGAGGTCAAGTAGGAAGCAATAATAATAGTACACACAGCCCTAGAGACGAAAATCACAGACAACCTGTAGCCAGCAGGCTGCCTGTATTTATAGTGGGAAGTGAGAGTCATGTGACTTGGCCAGTGTCACATGACCGACAGACAGACAAGTCGAGCACCGAGTGAACAGCTCGGCACTCAAGGCAGACCTAGGAGCAGGAAGCCTCCCAGCTAGCAAAGCCGCCCTGGGAACGAGGCCAAACACAGATCCTTGCTCCCCAGGCTAAGCAGCAGGTCTGCGGCTGATCGGAGACCGAGTGCGCCTTTGGCGCCCTGTTACATATCCACTGAATTCTATATTACCTCCTCCTCCTGAGCAGCCTAAGGGGCAGTTCACACATTGGATTTTACCTGCAGATTTTCAGAGGTAGAATCCACAGCAGATAACCAGGGGTTTTACAATCTGCATTCACAGGTTTCAGACTTTTTTCCTTGTGGAGATTGGCCTGTGAACCAGATTTTAAAATTCACCTCATGTCAATATCTGTTGCAGATTTTTACTGTGGATTTCAAGGTAGCATGAATTAAAGCCACAGTGAAGTCACTGCAAAATCTGCATGCTAAAGTTGCGATTTTTGCTGCAGATATGCCATGGATTTATTTGGGATCAAAAAAAGAAAATGAATACTGTTTGAACCTGACTACAGAGGAGACTCTCTGTTGTCAGGATCCAGCAAGGAACAGGAGTGAAACAGGATAAAGCTGATGATACATCCTCAGAGAAGGCTCTGTTAGGGCAGCTACCAGCCCTTTTTTGCTTAGTACAGTGATGGACACCAAGGCAAAAACTTCATTGTAGTAAATAGGGTTCATCAGGTGGTGCTGGTGTCCACCATGTCACAGCTCTTGCACTATCATTATTATTTGATGAACTTGCACTTTAAAGGCGTTTTCCGAGATATTTTAACTGATGACCCATCCTCTGGATAGGTCACCAGTATCTGATCAGTGGGGATCCGACACCTGGAACCCTGCCGATCAGCTGTTTGAGAAGGCACTGGCACTCACAGTAGCGCCTCTTCCTTTTTGCAGCTTTACCTAGGCCGTGTGAGGTCATGTTCATCGGTCACGTGGCCTAGGTGTAGCTCAGCCTGATTGAACTGAATGGGGCTGAGCTGCAATACCAAGCACAGCCACTATACAATGTACGGCGCTGTGCTTGGTGAGCTGAGAGAAGACTCAGCACTACTACCTTCTCAATCAGCTGATCGGCGAAGATCCCAATTGTCAGCCCCCCACCGATATGATACTGATGGCCTATCCTGAGAATAGGTCACAAATAGAAAAATCTTAGAAAACCCCTTTAAGCTTAATATTGTAAAATATTCTGTAAACTAAGAAAATCTTGCATTTTGCAAATCTAACCCACGGGATATTAATAAAACGAAATGCATAATCAAGTTCAAGTCGACTAATTCATACTACAATCTTCATGAATAATTAAAACCCATTCATTTCTATGTTACGAGATGGAAATACATAAATATGAGAACAATAATTATTATTTAACACGTTTGTTCGTCCTTTAACCTTGGCTGTTATTGCTGCTAAGATGCCACAGGCGCTCACTTATTAAGATTCTCAGCAGCTTCCCAGAGGAGCCGGTGTGTGGTAGAACACGGTCAAAGGAAATACATATGTATCAATAGTCACCAGAGTATGAAAGAAAATGAAAAGTTCTTGACGTAAGGAGGCCTTTAGGTTATGCATGATTCTATTTCATGGCAAACATACAGAATTCCTTACCTATGGTATTATCCTTTATTTACAATGATTTTAGATATAATTCCAAATTGGTAATGAACCTCATGTTTTATGGCCACGGCCATGGCTACATTCCAACCCATGGCTTAGCAGTAAAAGTGCTAATCATTGGGTCACCATGCCAGGCTTAGGGGTATATTAGACTGCCAGATTGTATGCCCGATCCTATGAAAGCTCGTTACTGACCATCGGGCAGTCTAATACTGCATCTAAATGCCTGATAAACAAGCAAACGCTCATTCATGGGGAAGTCCAGATCTTTAAGCATGCTGAAAGATCTCGATTTGCAGGCGACAGATTGCACTGTCTAATAGCGATCTGCCACCTGCATGGGGATGAGCAATAGCATAGCGATCGCTCCTCGCCATGCTGTGGAGGACATCGCATTGCTGGCAGCATCTGGGTGTCTAATACAGCCTTTAGACTTTATTGGATCAATGCATCTTATGTCAATAAAAAAATAGAAAAAACTGACATATGTAATATAGTGAATTAAAGAGGCTTTGTCACCAGGATCAACCCTATTAAACCAGACATACTGACTGGTGGGGCTCATCATGCTGGTTAAAACAATACCTTTATTTTGTCTGTATGATAAACAGCTGCAGAGAAATCTGTCATTTTATTCATATGCAAATGAGCAATTTGAGCACCAGGAGGCAGGATAAATCATCTGAGCACTGCTTTGTAATATCCCCTGTGCTCTGCATACAGCAGAGCTGTATCCTGGCTTATACATATCTACTTTATATATGTGTATTATATATACTATGTACTATAGCTTTACTATATTGAGAGCTGCTCAGAAAGCTAAGCTACATATTACTGCTTTATTCACAGGCAGAATGTCTGATTATAAAGACACCAGTAATTTGTCCTTATGAGCATAGAAAAAACATGCATTCGTGGTCTAATCTGTATGTAGACCTCCCTGGTTAAAGTCCCAGTAGAGACATATGTTTTCTTTTTATTATTATTTTTTCTTTTTTATTTGATACCATATTAAAAGGCTATACTATAATAAATAATATACAATCATATAATCATAATAATAAGACCTTACTATACTGAGAATATTTTTATTTTATTTTTATTTTTTGCTAAAGCCTATTACTACTTTATTCACAGGCACAATATATGATTATAAAGAAACCAGTAATATTTATTTGTTTTCTAAAAAACATTATTCTCAACATGATAAAGACATATACTTTTCTCATAGGATAAATGTGGAAGAAAAAAAGCTTCAAAGTCTCTCCTAATATTCAAATCAGGGCATAGCTTAACCTCTAAACTACAGCATTACCACATAGAGATACCTGGTTTTGTTTATACTTATCAGCTAACACATATTACCAGTGTCTGTATGATCATATCTTCTGCATGTGAATAAAGCAGTGATATGTATATTGTGTTTCTGAGCAGATCTCAATATGGTGAAGCTGTAGTACATAGTGTCTATGATATTTACATGCTAGCACATATCTCTAGGACATGTCTGTGCCCTTAGCCTGATGTCTAGTCCTGTCAATCAAGGGGAGGGAGGGACGTGTGCAGAGCACAGGGGGTGCTACAAAGCAGTGCTCAGATGATTCAGCTCTGCCCCTTGGTGCTCCAATTGCTCATTTTTATATGAATAAAAACACACATTTCTATGCAGCTGTTTATCATATAGACAAAAGAAAGGTATAGTTTTAATCAGCATGATCAGTTCTATCAGCCAGTATGTCTGGTTTAATAAGTTTGACCCTGGTGACAGAGCCTCTTTAAAGAGGTTGTCTACTTTTTATATGAGAACTGCTCTGAAAATCAACTGTTTGTTATAGCCCCAGCTCTAAAACCCCGGCAAAAAGCATATTTATTTGGGTTAAGTTACAGCCACATAGGTAATAAATAACTGATCCAGCTGAAGACTATGGTAGAACAAAAAGCCATTGGCTCCCAGCTACCTATTTTAAAAGATCAGTGGCCTACCAGAGGTCAGGACTCAGGAGCACTCTGGGCATGTTGGCGGCTAGATGACATCACTGCATCAAACTGCCTACATCAGTCTGCAAACAGTAGAGGACCCAGTTTCTAGCAACAAGCTGCTGGGGAAGCAGCATGTATAAAGTTGTCCCAGAGGGCCAAGGGAGTCTACTGTTTGATGTGTTGGTCACATTGCCACTGATGGTAATGTTGCTGGATGTACTCTTAGAAGCTGTGACAGTTACAGGGAGAGAGCTGCATCATAAAGTATACGCCCCCTGAGAAAGGACAGGCCCCCTGATATATGAGGGAGAGAGTTGAAGCAGAAAGGAGATGCCCCTGATAAAAGCCCCCCCCCCCCCAGATGTAATATAGAGAGAGCTGCAGCAGAAAAGACATGCCCCTTGAGAAAGGATGCACTCCATGAGTAAAACACACCCCCTGAGGAAGGATACACCTGAGTGGTAGTCCCTGATCTACTTCTAAACACTTTGCAACCTTTCCAAGATGATTACAGGCATGCAAAACTTTCAATAATGTGGTAGGCATCCCAGTATACAAACTGCACATAGCAAAAATGTGTGGTAGGCACCAGAGACTACAAACCATCTACACGCAAAATGTCTCATAATCAGCTCTGAAATTTCCAGATTGATGGATGCAGATCATCAAATGGTCGGCCAATTCGTAATTTAAGTGTGAAAGGAGGTGTTAACTGTTAATCTTTCCACAGGCATCAAATGTCTTCTCCAGCTTTCCCTCAGGGATTGTTTTCTTAACAGGAATGATGCTTCTCCTGGATTTGTGAAATCATATTTTAGTGATCTGGATAAATTAAAACTTAGCTTTTATTAAAGCTCCTATAAGATAAATGAGATTTTGTTCCTCAAGATGAAAAATAAAGGGGGTAGGTAATCGTAGATTGCTCACAGTATCCCACGGTAACGGGGTTTGTACTGAGAGCAATACTCGAATGTCCACAAGACAGAAAATATGAAATGACTGATGTATTCCACACGTGATAATAGAAACTTAGGTGATTAGAGTGGTACACATCAGTATTCAAGCCACAAATTTCCGGATTTGATACACGCAGGCACCAATATCTGACACATCAGTATTCAAACCGCAAATTTCCGGGTTTGGTACGCACAGGCACCAATATCTGATACATCAGGTGGACATATAACAAATATTAAACAACAAGGACTATATGCACAACGACAAACACAACATAAATAATGACATGGATGTATGTATATATCGGTGTTACATTGAACACACTCATACATCCACGGCATATAGGTGCACGGCGGCACCGCTTGAAAAGAAAAAGATACACCACCAGGTGTCCTACCGTACAGGTGAGATGTACTCCAGGCACCTGTGTTCTTTGGTGTCTTAATCAGGCAGGGTGGTCCTTTTCGGCAGTTGGAGGGTATGTAGAGGGAATAAAAGCGATCCTTTGTTCTATCCCTAATTGGCCCTCACAGCCCTACAATAAACCTCCATGACTAACCACGAGGTGTCCCACTAGTTGGGCCCCCGTCTGGAACCTAGCCCTGGAATTGTGGTCCCTAAAGGCCCTACAAGGGTCCCTACATGCACGTTTCTGGGGTGGGGGGCTAAACCCCTCCCCTCATCAGGGGATATAATTTCTAAGGGCCGAAAAATACAAAAAGAGGGTCACCAGAGATGGTGGCTCTCCTGTAAAGTAAGGCACACAGGTGAGTGTGTAACCGGCAACGGGAATGAAGGAGAGGGGACCGATAACATAAAGTTTCCTCCCTCCTGTCACTGAGGTGGAGCGCACGGATAGGTGCACAGCCACAGTGTAAAGTGGAGCGCACAGATAGATGCACAGCCGCAATAAAGATAGAGAAGGGGGACAGATGAAAGCGCCCCTTATCCTCTTGTGGTGCACAGGTTGGTGCCGCAGGCATATGTCTAGGGCATATGTCTGAGGTAAGACATATGCCTGCGGCACCAACCTGTGCACCACAAGAGGATAAGGGGCGCTTTCATCTGTCCCCCTTCTCTATCTTTATTGCGGCTGTGCATCTATCTGTGCGCTCCACTTTACACTGTGGCTGTGCACCTATCCGTGCGCTCCACCTCAGTGACAGGAGGGAGGAAACTTTATGTTATCGGTCCCCTCTCCTTCATTCCCGTTGCCGGTTACACACTCACCTGTGTGCCTTACTTTACAGGAGAGCCACCATCTCTGGTGACCCTCTTTTTGTATTTTTCGGCCCTTAGAAATTATATCCCCTGATGAGGGGAGGGGTTTAGCCCCCCACCCCAGAAACGTGCATGTAGGGACCCTTGTAGGGCCTTTAGGGACCACAATTCCAGGGCTAGGTTCCAGACGGGGGCCCAACTAGTGGGACACCTCGTGGTTAGTCATGGAGGTTTATTGTAGGGCTGTGAGGGCCAATTAGGGATAGAACAAAGGATCGCTTTTATTCCCTCTACATACCCTCCAACTGCCGAAAAGGACCACCCTGCCTGATTAAGACACCAAAGAACACAGGTGCCTGGAGTACATCTCACCTGTACGGTAGGACACCTGGTGGTGTATCTTTTTCTTTTCAAGCGGTGCCGCCGTGCACCTATATGCCGTGGATGTATGAGTGTGTTCAATGTAACACCGATATATACATACATCCATGTCATTATTTATGTTGTGTTTGTCGTTGTGCATATAGTCCTTGTTGTTTAATATTTGTTATATGTCCACCTGATGTATCAGATATTGGTGCCTGTGCGTACCAAACCCGGAAATTTGCGGTTTGAATACTGATGTGTCAGATATTGGTGCCTGCGTGTATCAAATCCGGAAATTTGTGGCTTGAATACTGATGTGTACCACTCTAATCACCTAAGTTTCTATTATCACGTGTGGAATACATCAGTCATTTCATATTTTCTGTCTTGTGGACATTCGAGTATTGCTCTCAGTACAAACCCCGTTACCGTGGGATACTGTGAGCAATCTACGATTACCTACCCCCTTTATTTTTCATCTTGAGGAACAAAATCTCATTTATCTTATAGGAGCTTTAATAAAAGCTAAGTTTTAATTTATCCAGATCACTAAAATATGATTTCAAAGATATATGTGAGTGATTATATACAAATAATCTATATTTAAGTTTACTTCTCCTGGATTTGAACTAGCATTTGACCCTTTCACATACAGAGATAATCTCTGAAGTGGCTGATGCAATACTCAAAAGCTCAAAGGGGAAAGCTAAATCCTTCTGCTGATTCAGAGCATAACTCAGTACAAACAACTAAATAGTGCCATCAAAAGATAGCTTTTGGAAATACATGCAAAATGTTGTTTAATACAAAGTATAATAACATTAAAAAACATAAATTCAAGAACAAGTTGGATGTACCTTGTTTGAGGGACTATATCTGGAAATAAAACATACATAACCACAACTAGGAAAACGTGGCTGCCATCTTCCAAGAATCATGCCACACCTGTCCACCACTTGCGTGTGGTATCTCATCTCAACTCCAGTTCACTTCAGTTGAGTTCAACTGCAATACCAGGCACAGCTTCTGAACATTTGTGGTGCTGTTGCTCGAAGAACGCAGAATTTTTTTTCTAATCCTAGATAACCCCTTTTAAAGCTTTTTCATGCTGACATGGACGGGCTCATCTCATTCAGTAGATTGAATGTTTATTTTCTCTTTACTTTCCAGGTCTAAGGTCTTTAGGAATGACCATCGCTCAGTGTTACGAAGAAGTCGGCCTTCTGCTTCTCTTCCTATCGGTGGGCATTTCCATATTCTCTGCCCTGGAATACGCCATTGAACACAACGTTCCTGACACAGGTTTCACAAGTGTCCCCTGTGCCTGGTGGTGGGCGACAACCTCCATGACAACTGTAGGCTACGGAGATATCAGACCGGACACCACATTTGGTAAAATTGTCGCCTTTCTGTGCATTTTATCTGGCATTTTAGTTTTAGCCCTACCAATTGCTATTATCAATGACCGATTTGCTGCTTGTTACTTCACATTAAAAATGAAGGAGGCAGCTCTGAGGCAAAGGGAGGCCTTAAAGAAGCTAATGAAGAACATCAGCACCGAATCCGATATCAACGTAAATCTAAGGGACATTTATGCCAAAAGTATCATGGAAATGTTACGACTGAAAACCCGAGAACGAGCAAGTACAAGGAGCAGCGGAGGAGATGACTTTTGGTAAATCGGGACTGTTTCTGGTTAATTTTTTATCTTCTTTATGTCTCAGCAATCATTGTGTGTTCCTTGGATGTTGCTCTTGGCATTCAAGTGTAGCGGGCATTTGTCACTTCATTTTTGGGGAATTTTCTCATGCTGCACTGTTTCTGCATAGTGATAACTTAAAGAAGAAATTCCTGCTGGATTTTGGAGACCACATTCAGTTCAATGGGTGCACTGCTTACACTGCTATCTTTGATTAAACAGCAGGTGTCAGAACTAAGATCGTTGTGTAGCCATAGCCTACTAAGCTCCTTTACTGCACAATATGTCCAGAGTCTGGCTGCAGGAAAGGTGTCCACCTGCTGTGCAGGTTCTGAATAAGTCATAAGAACTACTGCTCAGGTTCTAGGAGAAACCTTCAAGACGACACTGTGGATCTCTAGATCAGTGGGGACTACCAAAGTGAGACTTTAGTTATGTATTGTCTGGATTTTTGTGTGCTGATAATATATTGACGCCTGAAGGTCTTCTGATCCATTGTCCTCATGACACTTCCTGTTCTTCTTTTCAAGTATGGATCCTAATTGTCATACATCATATAAGTAAAAAAAATCCTAATATATAAAATAACGTAGTGTACACCGACCAGCTATGAGATTGAAACCACTGACAGGTCAAGTGAATAACCAATTGCTCCTGTCAAGGGGTGGGGAATATTAGGCAATTATTTCTTGATGTTGATGTATTGAAAGAATATAAGGATCTAAGTGAACTGGACTGAGTCCAAATTGTGATGACTAGATTACTGAGTCAGAGCATCTCTAAAAAGGTCAGTCTTGTAGGGTGTTCCAGGTATGTGGTGGTTAGTAACTACCAAAAGTGGACCCAGGAAGGACAATCGGGAACCAGTGACAGGGTCATGAGCTGTTTTGGCTGCATCAGAAGGACCTACACAAGGCAGGTGATTTTAATGTTATGGATGATCAGTCTATGTTATAAATTCAATACTAAAAAATACAAGATCTGTAGTAACATACAGAATATTACAACAATGTCTGCAAATTGTAGGCCCATATTTTTATTTTTTATCTGGAATATACATTGATGGAGAATAATTAGAGACTCAGTTTATTGGTGGTGTCCTGTTGTTTTGGGCATCCATCGGTCATACATTAATCAGTTTTACATCAATTTACATCAATATTTGTCTGCTGTCAATATATCTTATTAAAGAGGTTTCCAGGATTTGAAAAACATGTCCTCTTTCTTCTAGAAACAGTACCATGCATACGTTGTCAGTGGTATTGCAGATCATTTCCATTGACATGAATGGGGCTGAGCTGCAATACCATGCACAACCAGTGGACAACTGTGGAGACAGTTTTGAAAAAAATCGGTCATGTTTTTCTAATCTTAGAAAACCCTTAAATATAAACCACCTAGGATGAAGCCATGACACTATGTATACAGATCAATATGTTCAAACAAATATTTGTAATACCATAACGGTTATATTTAAAGGGATATTCACACTTCAGACAAATGTTTGATAGGTGGGGGTCCTACCTCTTGGCTCCTGAACTGTCAGGTCAATATGTATCATCTGACTCCTATTAAGTGAGTTGAGATGGACAGTGGTGTCCACATTTGTAAGTGGACTCACTGGAGAACTGACTGCTCATTTTAGGTGACCACTATTTTCCTGGGAGATAGAGGTCCCAGAGATCCTCTATAATTGTCTGACCATGGACTATCCCGTCAAGACTAGACAGAATGATTATATATATCAAGATAATTCTAGTTTATACTCCGATCTGTTTATACTCCGATCTGGCACCTTTTAAATATATGATTAGTGGGGTTTTATACATTTACACATAGTCAAGAGTTGTCTGTTTTAGATAGTCCCCATTTGGAAGACACCCACCATCTCTGAGACTATTAGCTCTAATATGTGGAAGAGCCTAAAAGCAAGTGATTATTTTTCCTGCAGCTCTGCCTCAGGGCAATTGAAGCATTAGACAGTACCTACTGAAGTAATCAGGCTGTTCATGGAAATAAATATAAGGTCGTCCAGCAGCAGAGAGATGCTCTTAGTAGCCATTTTCTTTTCTGACCCCTCTCTATCAACTCCCCAGTAGGGTATTTAAAGATACTGTAGGTCTTCTACACCAGACAACCCTTTTAAAGAGCATCTTTCATCACTTACCAGTAGGTGAAACGGTCGGCCGCTGTAGATCGGTCCTTGTATGCAGACTTCTTATGTAAAAAAGACTTACGATATGCAAATTATTCCCTAGATGAAACGAGGGCATGTCATTGCACATCCTTGCACCCAGAGGCTTGGCTGCCTGTCTCCTATGCCCAGGGCTGGTGCAAGGATTTTGGCCACCCTAGGCAAAAGCTAATTTTGCCGCCCCTTGACTCTGCCCATTGACCACGCCCCTTGGACCCGCCATTTTTTTGTCGGCCACCTATTTATTGATTGTTGCATGCAACATTTTACTTGACAAGCTAATTTTAGATATTCTACAGCAGTCCTGTTACAATCCCCCCTCCCCCAATCAGCCTTTCGACCAAATAATAAAAATAGTAAAATAGAACATTTAATTAAAACATTTTAATTGTAAACATTTTATCATATGCAAAACATAACATAGCAGCATAGCACATATACAGCAGCACGTACCTCTCACATCCAGGGTCTCCAGGTGACGTCTCCTCCAATGTAGATCTTCTCTGTCATCATCTTCTCCATTCGGTCCGGACACTTCTCTCAGCCTCCTCGTCTCTGCAGAGTGTGACACACAGACATCTTAGTGTCCTCACTTTTCTATCATCATCCCCCAACCTGGAGTCCCCACAGTGTTATCCTGCTGCTCGCTGTGCCGCGGCCCCAATACCACAAATACAATCCTGAAGAAATAATAGTGCCCCCATAGTAATAGTGCTCCTCATAGTCCCACCAATAGTAATTCCCTTCTAGAATCCCCTCAATAGTAATACTGCCCCCTACACTGCCTCACATTAAGTAATCTGCCCCCTCACTGCCTCACATTAAGTAATTTGCCCCCACACTGCCCCACATTATGCGATTTGCCCCCTACACTGCCCCACATTAAGTAATTTGCCCCCCACACTGCCCGAAATTAAGTAATTTTCTCCCCACTAAGTAATTTTGCCCCCACACAAGTTAATTTTGACCCCAGACTTTCCTCCATTATGTAGTTTGACCCCCCCCCCCCCTGTACTTGTGTCACTGATCCTGCACAGTCTGTACTGCCGGCTGCGCGAGCATGAGTTCAGTTAAGTTCAGTGTCTTCGGCGCGCAATCCTGTACTGCGGCGCATGATCCCGCAAGACCCACCTCGGGAAGGCAACGGGTCTAGCGGGATTGCACGCCGAAGTGACTGAACTCATGCCCGCGCAGCCGGCAAGTACAGGATCAGATCAGCAACACAAGTACAAGGGGGCGGGGGTGCTAGTGCTGTTGGGAACATGGGTCCGGTGGGTGACACCCCATCAGACTGGTGTCACCCGGTGCGGCCCGCAGCCGGCGCATCCACCTCACGACGCCACTGGCGGCCAGACTCCAGAGCACCGGCGCCCCCAGCAAGAGTGTGCTCTACGCGGTGGCGTACTCTGCTTATGGGTGGCGCCGGCCCTGCCTATGCCGCACTCCCACAGCTGTGACCGGCCAGACAGTGAGAGCATATTCATGCCTGTCCTGAAATCTCGCATGACCACGTTCGGAGCATGCTCAGTAAATGGAAGGTAGATTGCCCATCTGCCCGGCAGTCTCCATCCCTTTATTGCACATGTGCTGAATGCACTCCTTCAGGGCCAGACATGAATATGCCCTCACTGCTTGGCCGGTCTGTCACAGCTGTGGGAGCGCGACATAAGAGAAAAGGAGCAGAGCCTCTGGGTGCAACGAGCTATAACTAGGAGGTAATTTGCTAATTATAAAAAGCTACCAGAGATATCATTGGACTCTGCAGACAAGCACCGATCTACGGCAGCCAACCGTTTCGCCTACTGGTAAGTGATGACAGGTGCCCTTTAAGATGGTATGTTTTACGTTTCAGAATCAACAAAAAATTCTTGAAATCTTACAAGAATTATGCTGTTGCCCATAATAACCAATCAGGTCATTGATTTAGTAATTACCTCTGAAAAGTCAGAGGTGAAATGTAATGACCATTGACAACTGCTATGCTCTTAACAGGCACAACTTTTGAGACAACTTTCTGTGCCCAAAATCATAATTTTTTTTACTAGCTTCTATTTTTCTACCCGGTTGATGATAAATTGTTCCAATGTGCAATGAAAGGGAGAAAAAGCCATAAATACAAAAACAATTCTGAGCCTTCGAAGATGCTTTTTAACCAAAACATAAAATTATTAGCTCACCCAAAGTTCAGTAATATTTACTCAAAGAGATATTGACCTTTGTTGCTGCAGCAAGTATGCAGCTGTATCTCAGGTCCCTCACTATAAGGCCTCATGCACACGACCGTTGTGTGTTTTGCGGTCCGCAAATCACGAATGGCATCCGTGTGCGTTCCGCAATTTGTGGAACGGCACGGACAGCCTTTAATATAACTGCCTATTCTTGTCCGCAAAGCGCGGACAAGAATAGGACGGGTTATATTTTTTTGCGGACCACGGAACGGAATAATGGATGCGGACAGCACACGGAGTGCTGTCCGCATCTTTTGCGGCCCCATTGAAGTGAATGGGTCCACATCTGAGACGCCCAAAACTGTGGCTCGGATGCAGACCAAAACAACGGCCGTGTGCATGAGGCCTAAGAGACAGCTGAGGATCCTGGAGAGAAGACAGAAGCAGGTTTTTGTTAGTCTTCTCTATTTTTACATACACAGCACTTAAAGAGGTTCTTCGGAAATTAATAAAATAAAGTTACTGAAAATACTTTACCTTTGATTAGTTATATTAGCTTGTTTTGTCTGGGAAGCAATCATCAGGGGAAATAAAATGGCTGCTGTCCTATTAGTTCACACAAAACCTGCCTAAAGGGGTTATCCAAAGTGTAAAACATGTCACCCAATGTCCAGGCCCCTCATATAGATTATACTTACCCAGCTCCCCTGACCCCCGCGTCGCTCCTGATCTCCACATGGCCGCCGCTGCATCTTTGAGGCTCCCTAGCATCGCGGGTGAAGCAGGTGACGAGATGCAGTGGCGGCCATGCAGGGGGGTCATTATAGGGGTTGATTAACCCCTTTAATCACACAGCAGGACAAGTGACTTCAGAGCAGTGAGCTAAGGAACTGCCTCATCTTCCTCTTTGCTCTGCTTGTCAGGAATTATGAACCTGAGCACTGCTGATCAGATCTTCAGCTGAATCTCTGGAATGGAGTTTATAAGGAGACATAAAGTACAGAGGGGGGGGGGGGGTTAATGAGCAGCAGCTCTTGTATGCAGTCTCCATCACCACAGCCCCACATTACCACAGTCTGTCCTCTCTGTACTTCATGTCTCCTCATGAACTCCATTCCCACATAGATTCAGCTGAAGATCTTATCTGTATTCAGGATCATAATCCTTGACAAGCAGAGCAGAGAGGAGGATGAGGCAACTCTTTAGCTCAGTGTTCTGAAGTAACTTGTTCCATGGTGTAATTAGGATGGGTTTTGTGTGGACTAATAGGATGGCAGCCATTTTACTTCCCCTGATGATTGCTCCCCAGACAAAATTAGCCATTGTAACTAAAGAAAGGCATTTGAGGACTATATTTATAATGAAGTAATATTTAAGTTTTTTCATTTTCCTAATTCTTGAAGAACCTCTTCAATGAGTACAGTCTATAGAATAGAGGCAGAGGTGCTGCTACAGGTTCTATTCAGCCAGCAAGTTTGGGCTCCAATCACACAAATGGACCATTCATCTTAAAAGGGTTGTCTACCTTTTTAATGCTTTTTTGGTTTACCTCCCATTCACGTGACTGGGGCTGAGTTGCAATACCAAGCACAGCCGCCATCAAATGGATGGCACTTTGCATGGTGAGCTGTGAGGAGGCTGTGGCCTCCTCAAACAGCCAATCAACAGTGGTGCCAGGAGTCAGAACCTCACCAATCAGATACTTATGACCTACCCTGAGGATAGGTCATCAGTATAAAAACTTGGAAACCTTGTTTAAAAATCTTGACAACTCCTTTAAAGTAATTGTTTGTGTTCATAAATGGAAATAAGTTTATATTCTGAGACATCACTACTATACATGACCCCCCAATACAAAAGAATGTGCACTTTATGTACTGCAAACAGTAATTTTGTGATCTAAACCATACTGTATTTTGGAAATCACACATACAGGTCCTTCTCAAAAAATTAGCATATTGTGATAAAGTTCATTATTTTCTGTAATGTACTGATAAACATTAGACTTTCATATATTTTAGATTCATTACACACCAACTGAAGTAGTTCAAGCCTTTTATTGTTTTAATATTGATGATTTTGGCATACAGCTCATGAAAACCCAAAATTCCTATCTAAAAAATTAGCATATCATGAAAAGGTTCTCTAAACGAGCTATTAACCTAATCATCTGAATCAACTAATTAACTCTAAACACCTGCAAAAGATTCCTGAGGCTTTTAAAAACTCCCAGCCTGGTTCATTACTCAAAACCGCAATCATGGGTAAGACTGCCGACCTGACTGCTGTCCAGAAGGCCATCAGTGACACCCTCAAGCAAGAGGGTAAGACACAGAAAGAAATTTCTGGACGAATAGGCTGTTCCCAGAGTGCTGTATCAAGGCACCTCAGTGGGAAGTCTGTGGGAAGGAAAAAGTGTGGCAGAAAACGCTGCACAACGAGAAGAGGTGACCGGACCCTGAGGAAGATTGTGGAGAAGGACCGATTCCAGACCTTGGGGGACCTGCGGAAGCAGTGGACTGAGTCTGGAGTAGAAACATCCAGAGCCACCGTGTACAGGCGTGTGCAGGAAATGGGCTACAGGTGCCGCATTCCCCAGGTCAAGCCACTTTTGAACCAGAAACAGCGGCAGAAGCGCCTGACCTGGGCTACAGAGAAGCAGCACTGGACTGTTGCATGTCATTCGGAAATCAAGGTGCCAGAGTCTGAAGGAAGACTGGGGAGAGGGAAATGCCAAAATGCCTGAAGTCCAGTGTCAAGTACCCACAGTCAGTGATGGTCTGGGGTGCCATGTCAGCTGCTGGTGTTGGTCCACTGTGTTTTATCAAGGGCAGGGTCAATGCAGCTAGCTATCAGGAGATTTTGGAGCACTTCATGCTTCCATCTGCTGAAAAGCTTTATGGAGATGAAGATTTCATTTTTCAGCACGACCTGGCACCTGCTCACAGTGCCAAAACCACTGGTAAATGGTTTACTGACCATGGTATTACTGGGCTCAATTGGCCTGCCAACTCTCCTGACCTGAACCCCATAGAGAATCTGTGGGATATTGGGAAGAGAAAGTTGAGAGATGCAAGACCCAACACTCTGGATGAGCTTAAGGCCGCTATCGAAGCATCCTGGGCCTCCATAACACCTCAGCAGTGCCACAGGCTGATTGCCTCCATGCCACGCCGCATTGAAGCAGTCATTTCTGCAAAAGGATTCCCGACCAAGTATTGAGTGCATAACTGAACATAATTATTTGAAGGTTGACTTTTTTTGTATTAAAAACACTTTTCTTTTATTGGTCGGATGAAATATGCTAATTTTTTTAGATAGGAAATTTGGGTTTTCATGAGCTGTATGCCAAAATCATCAATATTAAAACAATAAAAGGCTTGAACTACTTCAGTTGGTGTGTAATGAATCTAAAATATATGAAAGTCTAATGTTTATCAGTACATTACAGAAAATAATAAACTTTATCACAATATGCAAATTTTTTGAGAAGGACCTGTATATGACCAGGATCTTATATATGTCAGCTACAACCTTCACAATAAAATGGAATTTACTCCTTGATATTAATCTTGCATTTCTACAATTAAATCTTTAAAATTTATATGTCAAATGTGTAACAAAAATGTAGAAGCACAATGTTATTTTTCCATTACGATAATATTTTTAATATTTCAATTATCTTATATATTAGTCTGAATTTTGCTTAACACGCACTTATTCCCTGGACACAGGGATAGTACAGACAGGGTTGTACACAAATACCGTACATTGTATATGTTTTATGTACACTGAACTCCTAAATATAACATTTTGTGATTTTATTTGGTTATATTTAATGCTGGTTAATTTTCCAGTGTGTTGGAGATAGGCCTTAAAAATAATAAAGAAAATGATAATTTTAATTGTAAAGATTTTTGTTTTTCTTTTCTTTGTAAATGTGTCTACAGGGTGAAACACCAGAGGGAATGTATCATGTTGGGCGACGATAGCTGAAGTATGCACTTCCTTCCAATATCGCCTATATACAGTGGGATGCGAAAGTTTGGGCGACCTTGTTAATCGTCATGATTTTCCTGTATAAATCGTTGGTTGTTACAATAAAAAAATGTCAGTAAAATATATCATATAGGAGACACACACAGTGATAGTTAAGAAGTGAAATGAAGTTTATTGGATTTACAGAAAGTGTGCTATAATTGTTTAAACAAAATTAGGCAGGTGCATAAATTTGGGCACCACAAAAAAGAAATTAAATCAATATTTAGTAGAGAGTCTGGATTCTGGTTGAAGGTATTTTGGACCATTCCTCTTTACAAAACATCTTTAGTTCATTCAGGTTTGATGGCTTCCGAGCATGGACAGCTCTCTTTAGGTCACGCCACAGATTTTCAATTATATTCAGGTCTGGGGAGTGAGATGGCCATTCCAGAACGTTGTACTTGTTCCTCTGCATAAATGCCTTAGTGGATTTTGAGCAGTGTTTAGGGTCGTTGTCTTGTTGAAAGATCCAGCCCCGGCACAGCTTCAGCTTTGTCACTGATTCCAGGACATTAGGCTCCAGAATCTGCTGATACTGAGTGGAATCCATGCGTCCCTCAACTTTGACAAGATTCCCAGTCCCTGCACTGGCCACACAGCCCCACAGCATGATGAAACCACTGCCATATTTTACTGTAGGTAGCAGGTGTTTTTCTTGGAATGCTGTGTTCTTTTTCCTCCATGCATAACGCCCCTTGTTATGGCCAAATAACTCAATTTTCGTTTCATCAGTCCACAGCACCTTATTCCAAAATGAAGCTGGCTTGTCCAAATGTGCTTTAGCCCACCTCAAGCGGCACTTTTTGTGCTGTGGGCGGAGAAAAGGCTTCCTCTGCATCACTCTCGCATACAGCATCTCCTTGTGTAAAGTGCGCCGAATGGTTGAACGATGCACAGTGACTCCATCTGCAGCAAGATGATGTTGTAGGTCTTTGGTGCTGGTCTGTGGGTTGACTCTGACTGTTCTCACCATTCGTCGCTTCTGTCTATCAGAGATTTTTCTTGGTCTGCCACTTCGAGCCTTAACTTGAACTGAGCCTGTGGTCTTCCATTTCCTCAATATGTTCCTAACTGTGGAAACAGACAGCTGAAATCTCTGAGACAGCTTTCTGCATCCTTCCCCTAAACCATGATGGTGAACAATCTTTGTCTTCAGGTCATTTGAGAGTTGTTTTGAGACCCCCATGTTGCTACTCTTCAGAGAAAATTTAAAGAGGAGGGAAACTTACAATTGACCCCCTTAAAAACTCTTTCTCATATATGGATTCACCTGTGTATGTAGGTCAGGGGTCACTGAGCTCACCAAGCCAATTTGAGTTCCAATAATTAGTTCTAAAGGTTTTGGAATCAATAAAATGACAACAACAGAGACCACATGTATGCACCTGCCTAATTTTGTTTAAACAATTATAGCACACTTTCTGTAAATCCAATAAGCTTCATTTGACTTCTCAAATATCACTGTGTGTGTCTCCTATATGACAGATTTAACTGACATTTTTTATCGTAACAACCAACGATTTATACAGGAAAATCATGATGATTAACAAGGTTGCCCAAACTTTCGCATCCCACTGTATACAGGGCAGCTGTAAGTGTGCTTTATGGCAGCAACAATAAATAAGATAGAAATAAGTAGATAATTTCTATCTCCAGTAAGTAATGGAGTATACCTCCCTCCCACAGAGATCAGGGAGTGACAGGGGGGCTGCATGCAAATACTTGTATGTATGTATAGTGTATCATTTGCTTTCAGTAGTACCAGTAAGATGTCATTGAAGGGAATGTGTCATCAGAAAATGTTTAACATAAAAATACTGACGCATTCCCTTTAAATGTTGACACATTACCTTTAAATCACCTGCTGACCCCGAATCCATTTACATAAAAAAGCTAAGAAGGTAGGGAATTGTGTCATTTTCTAACGAGGTTCCTACCGACCCCTAGAACATATCTCAGGAAAACACTACAAGGCAAGCAACAAGACAACATAGCAAGGACCAAAACAAAGACTTTACTCATAGAGATACAGACATGACAGGAAACTGGGGGGCAAACTTGGAAATTGCCCAGGGCCCCAATCCTCTAAGGGCCCCCCTGCTTCAGTGCTGCTGAACGTTGGAAACATGAGGGAGTCGGGACTCCAGCAGTGTTCCTGTTCCAGCTTAGGAGTCCCTGCTCTGACTCCATATATGGCTTGGGAGTCCCTGCTCTATGTCCATATATGGAGTCAGTGCTTCTGGGAGTCCCTGCCCTAACGCCATATATGGCTGTGCGTGCGCTTCCGGTTTGACGCCGTGGTGACATTTTACCACGCCACCTGAGTGGTTAAAAGTCCACAGTCAGCATTACCGCAGATTGTATGAAACAGCAGGCACTCGGCTGCTATAGCGTCCGCTCCAGAGCGGACGCCATCTTTAAAGACCCAACATGCACCATACATTTATGGCAGGGGTAGGGAAGGGGTTAACGGTTACATGACCAAATGTGTCTAGGACAGAGCTTTCTTTTCTTTATGTATGGACTACTGGAGCTCATGGAGGTACTTTCGGAGAGAGGGGTTATGTATGCCTGAAGGCGGCCATGTGAGGGGGGTCTAGTGGTGTGCAGTCCTGGGGTACATGCTGTATGACCACCCGCTTCATTGCTATAGCTTTTTGTAAGAGAGGGAAAGTCATTCCTGTAAGGGGAGGGGGCATGTGGCATATTCTGGGGCCATGAGGGTGCAGATCTGTGTATGGGGGGCTTTATGGGGTGTAAATATGTGAGGGAGGGCCAGAATCGGCAGACTGTGTTGTTAGTAGATTATTACAAGATTTGGGGCCCCATTTTTGATTTTGCCCAGGGCCACATTTTGTCTAAAACCGGCCCTGTCTGGACCCCATGCGGAACACATGCATGGTGGTCACATGCAGAGCTGCCCAAACAGACAAACAAGCAGATGCCTGGACCCCATGCAGAATGACACATGACAGTCACAGGCAAAGCTGCACACATAGACTAGATGTCCTCCCTTCGTAGAACCCAGGAGACCTCTCACCAAAGACTTAGACTCAGTCTAGCAGATGCCTGTTCACCACGTGGAGTTAATCAGTGTGCAAACAGACAGAGCTGCACACAAGACATAGAACCGGGTTGGCAGATGCCTGTTCCCCATACGGAGTTAGTTCTGTTTATGTAGTATATGGTTGAGGGAGTGGCACCTTCGAGTGTGAATGAGCTCCTACTTTATCTTGGGAGTAGCATTCCTCTGCACTTTTGCCCCCCTCCCCTATCCAATAGAGCGCCCTAATTAGGTGGTACATATGGCTGTGCTTGCTCCTCCTGCCATTGGTTGCTTCATGCACATGGAGGTGACTCGGAGCAGCACACCACATGTGCGACGTCTGCGTTCCTGAACATAGAAGCCCAACGGCTTAGGTAGGTTTAGCGTAGGACCCGCCTGACCTGAGACCACCTTGCCTTTGGTAGGCGGGCACAGATGTGTTTTGATCAAAATATATTGGCTAAGTGTCTCAGATTTTATTACATCAGAGTGAGGGCTTGGTCCAAATGCTTGCATCTATTTTATTAAGTCCATTATTATCTTTTTTCTGTAAATTTTTTTAGTCCATGGGTGAACAGACAGCTGCACCGCAAGGCACAGAACCAGACAAAGTGACCTTGATGTCTCACTAGGTGACCACACAGACGGGGCAGATGGAATATCCCCAGGTCAGTTGTATAGCTTCTTCACTCAGCAAAAGCTGGAGACAGACCGACCCCAAACCCACAGCACACAGGATAATATAGCAGGGTAACAGACGGCATCTGACCACCCAGCGGACTACACCCAGACAGAACAGGGAACGTTAACCCCACACCAGGAGTAACAAGAACCACAGCAGGGAACAGTTCACACACAGGTCACATACGTATACTGCAGCCAGCACACCCAAACAAACAACCGGAATCCACCATAGCCAGTACGAGTTAAAGGGCAGCCAGCCTACAAAGCCATAAACTGTGCCAATAGGGAACTGAACAGTGAAGGTACAGGGAGACCAATAAAAGCCACAGTTCACACACGCAAGCCGCAACTAAACGTAGGCCATACCAACCAACCTACATGGAATCCACCGGAGTCAGTACGCCAGAGAGCCACTAAAGCGAGTATGTACGGCAACCCATGACACAGTAAATTACACTCTGACAAATTGTAGCTTATTATGACTGCTCCAGTGGGCAAATGGATATCAAATGTTTCAAGATTTTTGATAGATGGAGAGTCACATAATAAATGAAAAGGCAGCAAACATTTTATTAAAACGTGTTTATAAAATCTGTCATTTTCTAAAGATGCATTCTCATAAAGAAGTGTGGCCTGCTGAGTTATGGTACTTCCATAATAAAAGAAGGCTGAAAATTGGAATCTATGTCTCTCTTTGTTTTTGCATTTTTGTATCTAGAACTTCATGCCAACCACAATGGAATTTAATGAAAATGTTTTGTTCCATCTATCTCCTGCTCCTTAATTCTAAGAGTTCCAAGACAAGTCTGAGGCAAGTCTGGTTCACCAGATGAGTTTTGAAAAAAGTAAAATGGAGATACTTATTTAGTATGTATTTTCCTAAATCGTAAGTATGACTTAGTGGGTTTAGGTTGTTGCTCCTACAGTGATGTAGGAGTCACAATGGTGGGAAAAGTCATTACAGATTTAGATTGTTCCATAGCTGATAAAATAAATATTTCATTTTCCTTATTATATGCAAGCACTGGCGTAGCTATAGGGGTCGCAGCGGTCGCAATTGCAACCGGGCCCCTAAGTCAGGGGGGCTTCAGCGCTGCACACCTACAGCACTTGTGTGTGTGCACCGGACAGGGAGTGCCAGGGGTGCTGTAATGTGGCGGTGGATCGTGCAGGCAGCGGGACTCGATGAGGAATGTTGGTAATCACTCACCTCCTTAAAAGGGTGGATTAAGTGCATGATAGGCCCGGGGCTGTCTACCCAACTCGGGACCCCCCCCCCCCCATTTTATTTTTAGTTTTTTTTTTCTGTATGAAGAGGCTGTGGTGCTTTGTAAGCGCCAAAGTCTCTTCCTAGGCCATATGACATCGTTCACGTGGTCTTGGTGCAGCTCTGTCCTATCTGAGTGATTGGAGCTGAGCTGCAGTACCAAGCACAGTGCTATCAAATGGACAGCGCTGTGCTTGGTAAGGAGAAAAGAGGCTGCGGCGCTCACTGGAACATTGCGGTCTCCTCAAACAGCTGATTGGCGGCGGAATACAGATGTCACAGATGGTGCCTGCAGTCCTATGTAGCACCCCACATAACACAGTGAACTCCTGTGTTATGTGGGGTGTTACATAGGACTGCATGGAACATCTACTACATTATCTGCACACAGAAAGTCATCACTGTTATCTGGGCTGTTACATAGGACTGCAGGTGACAAATTTTAGTTGCCAAATTTAAAATACATACGATTATGATAAGACTTGGAGGAGAAGATGAGACGCAGGTCACAGTAGTGAGCCAGCTCTACATATAGGAGAATACAGCACCACATACCTCTTACATCCAGTGACATCTCCTGCAGGGGCGGACTAACCAGTCGGGCACTTGGGCATGGAGCGAGGGCAGGCGGCCACTAGGGGGCCCACTCACTCCTGCAGCCAGAGGTCGCAATAACTTTTACTCAGTGGCGTACTAAGGTGGGGGTGCAGGGGGCGGTCCGCTCCGGGTGTTGGCTCTCACGGGGGTGCCAGAAGCAATGAGCACTTCCGTCAATACAGATGGAAGCGCTCATTGCTGGAGCGCAGGGAGCTGAGTCCGGTCACTTACCGCTTCTCCCCTCCTTCAGGCCGGCGGCGCTCTGAATGGTAGAGCAGGAAGACTTCTCCCCGCTCCACCATTCTGCCTGCAGGCACAGATTGCGCTGCCGGACTGTGTGGGTGGAGCCTGTAGCCCGGGAGTCTGTATAAGCTCCGCCCACACAGTGCTGCAGAGCGATCTGTGCCTGCAGGGGAGAGAGGACTGTGAGCTTCAGGAGCGGGACAAGGTGAGTAGTTACTGTGGGGGGGGGGGGGGGTTTAACACAGAGGGGGCACAATGGTCGTTGCTAATGTGAAGGTGGCACAATGGGCATTTCTACTCTAGAAGGGCACAATGGACATTGCTAATGTGAGGGGGGCACAATGGGCATTTTCTTCTCTGAAGGGGGCACAGTGCACAGAGGGCATTACTAATCTGAAGGGTGCACAGAGGGCATTACTATGAAGGGGGCACAGAGGGCATTATTACTGTGAAGGGGGCACAATGGCCATTACTAGCACAGAGGGTATTACTACTATTAAGGGGGCACAATGGGGATTTCTACTATGGAGGGGACACAGAGGGAATTTTTACTGTGAAGGGGGCATAATGGGCATTATTACTGTGAAGGGGACACAATGGGCATGATTACGGTGAAGGGGCACAATGGGCATTATTACTGCAAAGGAGGCACAATAGGGATTATTACTGTGAGGGGGTACAAAGAGGGCATTACAACTGTGAAGGGGCAAAGATAGGGCATAACTACTATGAAGGGATAAGTACTTTAAGGGGGCAAAATGTGGGCATAACAACTAGTGATGGACGAACATCTGCCGGGACGGTTCGTGAACGCGATCAAATGTTCGCGAACCGCAAGTTCGCGGTGGGTCCCATACATTTTAATGTCAGGCGAACCTGAAAAACCTTCAGCTCATATTTGCAGCCAAGAAATAATAGAAGAGCACAAATAGTCCCACAACATGGACAGTGACATTCCAGATGTATTATTCGAATTTGTGATATCGGTAATATAATTTCCGCGTACGCGTATGCGCAAATGCACTATGAAGAAAGTATATTGGTATATAACACCCTGCTTCAATCAGTTTTTTTGGGGGGGACTTGTATATCACACCAGTACAAATTATTTGTTCCAATAACGCTTGTCCGTCTATATACCGGCCGTATCGCAGCAGAACCGCACACGACTGCCGCACAATACAAATGCACTATAATATACTGTCTAACATAGAAAGTATATTATAACATTGTACAAGGAAGGCAATCCATTAGAATATACATAAAGATAAAATGTAACCTTTAATAATGTTACTATGAGGGTCCATTCACACGTCCGTAAGTGTTTTGCGGATCTGCAAAACACGGACACTGGCAGTGTGCATTCCGCAATTTGCAGGCTGCACATCGCCGGCACTATAATAGAAAATGCCTAATCTTGTCTGCAATTGCGGACAAGAATAGGACATGTTCTATTTTTTTTCGGAAACGGAAGCACGGATGCGGAAGTGCGGATCCACAGATGCGGATGTGGATCCGCGAATGCGGATGCGGACAGCACATTCCGGCCCCATTGAAAATGAATGGAAAATTGCAGAACGGATGCGGACCCATTTTGCGGACGTGTGAATGGAAAAGATATCCCTCAAAATGAAAATAAATTAAATTATTAAAGTTAAGCAAAAAGCACAGATGTGGTCGGCAATAACAAGTGCTCGGCGGCACCAAATCAGAAACCATATGTCCCACCACAATCCGGGGGGTTCCAGTGCACATCCAGGAATCCCGGAGGGAAAGCAAAAAAACATCTATCCCTGGCTCGATGATGATGTGGTATTGAAGGACAGGGTGGGCAAAGAACTGTCCCTGATATTGCCCTACAGAGGGTGCTATTCTGGCCCTGATAGCCTAACCAGAGACCACCCGCCCTGATAAGAGCGACACCGTCCAGAACCTTACCCTGTATAAAAATGGCCCTAGTAAGCCCCTAGCCCCTAGGCCCCTGACTTCCAGGTGATCACTATATAGATCTATGTGTTCTTGACTCATTATAAAAGTATAAGTATATCGCACCCCTCTGTGTATCACACCTATCGATAGCACACCTATACTAGTGCTTAAAAAGACTTTTGTGGCCCTATTAGCTAGTGATTGGTGTCCCTAACAGTCTGTCCCTGCTCCACACAGCAACCTCTCCCTACACTGGCAAAACACTGAATGTAAAATGGCGGCCAGATCAGGTTTATTTATAAGGTAGGGGGTGTGTCCATGTGCTGAAATGTCTCAATTGGCTGTCCTGTACCACCTGATTGATGTGTCATGGGTCAAAGTTCTTCACAATGTAAAAGAATATGGCGGGCGCGAATATCTCCATATGTTCGCATGTTGGGCGAATTGCGAATACGCAAAGTTCGCCGCAAAACGACCACCGGGTGAACCGCAAGGCCATGTGTAATAACAACTGTCAGGGGCACAACGTGGGCATAACTACTGTTAGGGGGCACACATCTGTACAAAACTACTGTGAAGGCTGTACAATGAGAGCAATACTACTGTCAGGGGGTACGATCTATTTAAAGAATTGGGAGGGTGCCAGAGAAAGGACCCGCCCTGGGTGCCAAACAACCTAGGCACGCCACTGCTTTTACTAAATAATATATTTTACTCCCTGGAAAAAGTCCCCCACAATTATCAGCGCAGTGAGCGCTGTGGACGGCACAGGCAGGGCAGCGATGCAGCCTGTGCCTTAAATAACCAACAGAATAATAATAACAGCAAGCAGCTTTGTTATTGGTTGGGTATTGGCGATACAGGTCAGGCAGGGGAAGCCGGTGAGAGCTGGAGGGAGGAGCGCTCCCGGAAGTGGCTGTATTAAGGAGAGCGGGGCGCGCTGCCCAAGAACCCTGGGGAGCCGCGGACTCGTGTGACTGGACTGGTCTAAGAGAAAAGCTGACCCTGGGCCTGTGACCCCCCCTTCCCCGGCCATGTTGTTGTGGCAGAGAAAAGCCCGGCCTGTCAGTCTTCAAGTTAGTGATTCCCCCCTCCGCCAATCATGGTTCCGTCCAGTCTCACAGTTCTCTGCTCCCCCCTTCTCCTGTCACTAACCCTGATCCACCCTCCTCCTGTCACCCCACTAGTGACCCTGCTCCCTCCTCCCCCTGTCACCCCACTTGTGACCCTGCTCCCCCTCCTCCTGTCACCCCACTAGTGACCCTGCTCCCCCTCCCCCTGTCACCCCACTAGTGACCCTGCTCCCCCTCCTCCTGTCACCCCACTAGTGACCCTGCTCCCCCCTCCTCCTGTCCCCTCTAGTGACCCTGCTCCCCCCTCCCCCTGTCACCTCACTAGTGACCCTGCTCCCCCTCCTCCTGTCACCCCACTAGTGACCCTGCTCCCCCCTCCTCCTGTCCCCTCTATTGACCCTGCTCTCCCTCCTCCTGTCACCCCACTAGTGACCCTGCTCCCCCTCCTCCTGTCCCCTCTAGTGACCCTGCTCCCCCTCCTCCTGTCACCCCACTAGTGACCCTGCTCCCCCCTCCTCCTGTCCCCTCTAGTGACCCTGCTCCCCCCTCCCCCTGTGACCTCACTAGTGACCCTGCTCCCCCTCCTCCTCCTGTCACCCCACTAGTGACCCTGCTGCCCCTCCTCCTGTCACCCCACTAGTGACCCTGCTCCCCCCTCCTCCTGTCCCCTCTATTGACCCTGCTCTCCCCTTCTCCTGTCACCTCACTAGTGACCCTGCTCCCCCCCTGATTTCCCTCTTCCTGTTACCCCACTAGTGAGCCTGCTCCCCCCAGTGACCCTACTCCCCCTCCTTCTGTCACCTCATTAGTGACCCTGCTCCCCCCTCCTCCTGTCACCCCACTAGTGACCCTGCTCCCCCCTCCTCCTGTCTCCCCCTAGTGACCCTGCCCCCCCCCTCCCCCTGTCACCCCACTAGTGACCCTTCTCCCCCCTCCTCCTGTCCCCCCCTAGTGACCCTTCTCCCCCCTCCTCCTGTCCCCCCCTAGTGACCCTACTCCCACTCCTCCTGTCACCTCACTAGTGACCCTGCTCCCCCCCTGATTTCCCTCTTCCTGTTACCCCACTAGTGAGCCTGCTCCCCCCCAGTGACCCTACTCCCCCTCCTTCTGTCACCTCATTAGTGACCCTGCTCCCCCCCTCCTCCTGTCTCCCCCTAGTGACCCTGCTCCCCCTGTCACCTCACTAGTGACCCTGCTTCCCCTCCTTCTGTCACCCCACTAGTGACCCTGTTCCCCTCCACTAGTGACCCTGTGTGTTCCTGTACGGAGAGGAGCCTGGCTGGAGTGTGGTAAGGCCTAGCTGTGTTTCTGTCCCTGTGTGTGTGTGTCTCTCCCTGTGTTTCTGTCTGTCCCTGTGTGTGTGTCCCTGTGTGTGTGTGTCCCTGTGTGTGTGTGTGTGTCTCTCCCTGTGTTTCTGTCTGTCCCTGTGTGTGTGTGTCTGTCCCTGTGTGTGTCCCTGTGTGTATGTCCCTGTGTGTGTGTGTGTCCCTGTGTGTGTCCCTGTGTGTATGTCCCTGTGTGTGTGTCCCTGTGTGTGTCCCTGTGTGTGTGTCCCTGTGTGTGTGTCCCTGTGTGTGTGTCCCTGTGTGTGTGTCCCTGTGTGTGTGTCTGTCCGTGTGTGTGTATCCCTGTGTGTGTCTGTCCCTGTGTGTGTCTGTCCGTGTGTGTGTCTATCCCTGTGTGTGTGTCTGTCCCTGTTTGTGTCACCATCACCATGCCCACAGTGTTCCTATGTCTTTATGCAGCTGCATCAGGATGTTCTGTGTGAGGCAAGAAGAAGAAGATGGAAGAGGGGGCAGCGCCGCCAGCATGAAGTCCGCGTGGAGAGACACAGGGAGGCATACTTTGAACGTAGGTAACACTACGACATTATCAGCACTAGTGTTATCTGTGGCTTTATGTAACACTATTAAATTTTCTGTACTCAGATAGCCATTACTGTGTTATCTGTTTTGTTGCATAGGACTGCAGGGGCCATCTACTATAGTATCTGTACTCAGATAGCCATTACTGTGTTATCTGTTTAGTTGCATAGGACTGCAGGGGACATCTACTATATTATCTGTACTCAGAGAGTTATCACTGTATAGGGGGGCGCACTGAGACTTTATCGCCCAAGGGCCCACATGAGCCTGGAGCTGGCGCGACACTATATGTGGGTGGGGCTGTGTGTGGGTGTGGCTTAAGGGTGGCTGGGGACACAGGGGCCCCATAATCTCCTATTGCCCGGGGGCCCCATGAGTTGTCAGTCCGCGCCTGATCTCCTGTCATGTAGATCGTCTCTTTCGTCTTCTCCTCCGTTTGCCCCAGACCACCATGACAAATTATTTCAGTCACATCTCGTCTCTGCAGAGTTTGTTACACAGACATGTTAGATTTGGGGTCATTTATCAAACTGGTATAAAGTAGAACTGGCTTAGGTGCCCATAGCAACCAATCAGATTCCACCTTTCATTTTCCAAAGGAGCTGTCAAAAATGAAAGGTGGAATCTGTTGCTATGGGTAACTAACCCATTTCTACTTTACAAAATTTTGAAAAAATTACCCCAAAGGTCCCTATAGTGTCTACAGCAATTATAATGTCCCCTAGAATGTCCCAGTAATAATAACACCCTATATTGTGCTCCAGGTAATAATACCTGTATAGTGTCCCCAAAAATAATGTCCCCTAATAGCAAAGCACCCACACTACCACGATATGGTAATTTCGCCCACACTGCCCCATATAGTAATTTCCCCCACACTGCCCCATATAGTAATTTCCCCCACACTGCCCCCATATAGTAATTTCCCCCACACTGCCCCCATATAGTAATTTCCCCCACACTGCCCCCATATAGTAATTTCCCCCACACTGCCCCCATATAGTAATTTCCCCCACACTGCCCCCATATAGTAATTTCCCCCACACTGCCCCCATATAGTAATTTCCCCCACACTGCCCCATATAGTAATTTCCCCCACACTGCCCCCATATAGTAATTTCCCCCACACTGCCCCCATATAGTAATTTCCCCCACACTGCCCCATATAGTAATTTCCCCACACTGCCCCCATATAGTAATTTTCCCCACTCTCCCCCATATAGTAATTTTTCCCACTCTCCCCCATATAGTAATTTCCCCCACACTGCCCCCATATAGTAATTTTCCCTCACTGCCCCCATATAGTAATTTTCCCTACACTGCTCCATATAGTAATTTCCCCCACACTGCCCCCATATAGTAATTTCCCCCACACTGCCCCATATAGTAATTTCCCACACAAACTGCCCCCATTTAGTAATTTCCCACACACTGCCCCCATATAGTAATTTCCCACACACTGCCCCCATATAGTAATTTCTTACACACACTCCCCAATATATTAATTTCGCCCACACTTCCCCCATATACTAATTCCCCCCCCCCCACTGCTCCATACAGTAATTCCCCCCCCACTGCCCCATATAGTAATTTCCCCCACACTGCCCCATATAGTAATTTCCCACACACTGCCCCCATATAGTAATTTCTTACACACACTCCCAATATATTAATTTCGCCCACACTTCACCCATATACTAATTCCCCCCCCCCCACTGCTCCATACAGTAATTCCCCCCCCCACTGCTCCATACAGTAATTACCCCCCCACTGCTCCGTACAGTAATTCCCCCCCCCCCACTGCTCCATACAGTAATTTCTTCCACACTGCCTCCCATGTAGTAATTTCCCCCACATTGTTCCCCATGTAGTAGTTTTCCCCCACCAAGTAATTTGCCCCCACAATGCCCCCAATTATTAAGTAATTGGCCCCCACTGTCCCTGTAGTAATATGTCCTCCTCTGCCCCCCAAAGTTGGCACACACACAAAAAAACAAACAACAACAAAATAAATAAATAAATAAAGGCTAATACTTACCTGTGTCCGGAATGGTGAGGCAGGCGCGCGTACATCAAAGCCCTGCGCGCGCCCCCATTTATAGGCGCGCAATGACGTCACCACGCACACCACACCGGGCTTTTACTACTACATAGGCCTCAGGCCTACTAGGTTTGAAGCCTATGGCTGTGATAGGCGGCGGGACAGGGAACTATCTGCTCTTGTGCACCGCCGCAGTATGTGGGTGTTCAGGTCAGCGTTGGGCCCCCCCTTGATGCGGGCCCCGGGCTGCCGACCCAAACATCCCTATTATAATCTGCCACTGCCTCCTCACATCCCTGAAAGGCAGATGTTATTGTAGACCCTACAGAGCTACAGGACCTGACCGTTTGGTAGTATAAAGGACCTTTGATGATGTCATAATCATGTGTGTAGGAGGAGTCAGCACTGCACTTGGCCAGAAAAACTGTCTGTATAAACTGCTGCAGAGCAGTGTATGTAATGTGTACGGTGGTGCTGTGTGTGAATGTGTGTGCAGCAGAGCTGTATGTGTAATGTGTACAGCAGAGCTGTGTGTGAATGTTCGTGCAGCAGGGCTATATGTGTAATGTGTAGAACAGCGCTGAGTGTGGGAAATGTGCATGCAGCAGAGCTGTATATGTAACGTGTACAACAGGGCTGTATATGTAATGTAACAACACGGCTGTGTGTGAATGTACATGCAGCAGAGCTATATGTGTAATGTGTAGAGCAGAGCTGTGTGTGAATGTGCGTGCAGCAGAGCTAGATATGTAATGTGTATGGTGAAGCTGTGCAAAAACGCCTGTACTGTTAAAATATACAAATATTTATCCCATATAAATGGCAAGATGGAAGAAAACTGTTAAATTGGCTGATTCTACGATTTTTGGTCTCTTCACTTCCCACCAAAAAATTGAACAAAAAGTGATCAAAAAGTCATAAAGACCCCAAAATGGTATCAATGAAAAGTACAGGTCGTCTGCAAAAAATGAGCCCTCACACAGCTTTATACACATAAAATAAAAAGTTATGTGGGTCAGAATATAAAATGTATTGGTGAGATTTTAGCTCTGCCGTTGGGCGGGCGGGCAGGCATGGGAGCACAGGGATCTGGTGGTGTTAGCAAGCGGTATTGAGGGTAGGGGGGCCCAAGATGAACTCTTGCACCAGGGCCCATGAGCCTTTAGCTACGCCCCTGTATGCAAGGCTTTATATCTTTACTGTTATGTGATGGTACATGGAGTCACCTAAACTACAGCATTCATAAGTGGTCAGGGTTGTGGACATACAGCTCTCGGAGCTCCATCTGTAACATCTGGATACGGTGTATATGATGAGGATATATTGGCTGGGCCTGAGTTTGCTAAAGTTTCTTTAGTTTTCTCCCACAAACCAAAACTATACTGATGGGTTATGTGACTATGAAAATGTCCCAACCATGAATAAGTAGGAAATGACATTGTGACTGTTACTGGAGACTGGGACAAGAGCGAGTAACCATAATCTATGTACACATGTCCTCCATATTTCACAGCTCTCAGAGAGAGGTAGTAGTGTAGATGACTACAACCACCATCAGAGTTTAGCTCTTGTTTTCTACACTACACAGTAATGCTGATCTGTGATTGGTTGCTAACATCTACAGAGAAACACAGACAACAAGAAAGTGAAGATCTGAACTTGGTTTTATTGTGCAGTGAACACGTGGAATAGAAGATGGAAGTTGCTGCAGATCCAGTTATAACTAGCCAGCCTGATTGTTGCCATTGATGTTTCCGGAGGTCTTCCCTGAGGTCATTCTGATCCAATCCTGCAATAATCACATATGAGTTACAAAACCAAAGCCCCAGATGTCACCAACAAGACACAAGAACAATTTACTATCAAAGTGAACATTGATACATAGTTGGCCTCAGATCTGCCTTATGGTGAGGGTCTGCAGCAAAGACCCCTCTGTGCCATACATATGCTGTGGTAGGATACTACAAAGGGGTTATTATGAAAGGGCAACACTGAAAATACATTTCAGAAGTGATTAATATTTTCACTACTCCTCACAACTCACCTGCACAGTGATGGTGACAAAGCCGTCCAGATCCAGAATCAGTCGGCCTGTACTTGAGGCTTTTTGTACAAGTCCAGTATTTTATTCAGTGGTATTTTATCTCCGTGCTTATTACAGAAGTCCAGGAGATAACGCAGGCATAAACAGATGCACAGCGCAATGATGGCCAGGGCAATCAGGAGCCACTTGACCAGTTGGGAGATGCCCTCCTGTATCCCTTTGATGAGAGAGGAGGATCGGTAGATGTTCTCCTTGCTGGTGGGGGTCTCCAGATCCTGCCATGTAGATGTTGCCTGCACTGTAGGTAGCGGTCTGGCACTGACTTCAGTCCAGAACAAGAAGAGCAGTAGGGCAATAAAGCCAAACTGAGACATTATCAGTCATGTAGTGGCTTTCCCAATACAGATGAGGTTCTGCAGATGTTCTTCTGCCTCGCTGTAGGATATGGGCGAGCTCTTCTCCACCTGATAAAAAATAGACGCAATCGAACAAAGAGAGAATAAGATGCACTGTTGCTATTAGAGCAGACAGTGAGTAAATGGAAGGATCAGGCCAGAAACCTTCTTCACCCAGAACCTCTTGTCTGTGATGTCACAGGCCATGTCCTACATCACAATGACCCAACACACACATCACAGGGACCTGACTGTACACTGCAAAGACAATAGAGATATCTATCTTCTATATATATATATATATATATATATATACCGTATATACTCGAGTATAAGACAAGTTTTTTGGCACATATTTTTGTGCTCAAAAAGCCCCCTCGTCTTATACTCGAGTCTAGGTCTGTATTATGGCAACTTACATTGCCATAATACAGACCATGACATGTTGGGGGCCGGAGAAGCTGCTCCGGTCAGCTCCCAGCACTCTCTCTCCTATTGATAACAGGTCCGTCCTCTGTACTCACTGTCACGATGGCACTGCAGCGAGCGGCCCGGCCGGCGCGTGACTGACGTCACTTAGTAACATTCCTGCTTCCTGAAGTGGGAGGAGCATTACTAAGTGACGTCAGTCACGCGCCGGCCAGCTCGCTGCCGCTCGCTGTAGTGCATTCATAGTGACAGTGAGTACAGAGGCAGCCATGTTATCAATAGGAGAGAGATTGTTTTACTAAAAGCTTGTAAAGCTTTAGGAGAGAGCTTGTTTTAGTAAAATACGTTACACACAAAGCCAGTTACCGTATGTGTGCAGTCTAGGACACATAGGGCCATGAGGGGGACCAGCATAAGATGCTATATGTCTTATGCTGCCCCCCCCCCCCCTCATGGCCCTATGTGTCATAGCACACATCCCCTATAACAGTGCCATCCACAGATCCACCCCATAACAGTGCCAT
This sequence comes from Bufo gargarizans, assembly GCF_014858855.1. Taxonomy (NCBI): domain Eukaryota; kingdom Metazoa; phylum Chordata; class Amphibia; order Anura; family Bufonidae; genus Bufo; species Bufo gargarizans. The sequence continues at coordinate 45,369,765 of NC_058084.1, forward strand.
CCACAGGTCCCCCATAAGTGTCCTCCACAGATCCCCCATAACAGCGTCCTCCACAGATCCACCCCATAACAGCACGTCCTCCACAGATCCACCCCATAACAGCACGTCCTCCACAGATCCCCCATAACAGCGTCCTCCACAGATCCCCCACATAACAGCGTCTTCCACAGATCCACCCCATAACAGCGTCCTCCACAGATCCACCCCATAACAGCGTCCTCCACAGATCCACCCCATAACAGCGCGTCCTCCACAGATCCCCATAACAGCGTCCTCCACAGATCCCCCACATAACAGCGTCCTCCACAGATCCACCCCATAACAGCGTCCTCCACAGATCCACCCCATAACAGCGTCCTCCACAGATCCACCCCATAACAGCGTCCTCCACAGATCCCCCACATAACAGCGTCTTCCACAGCGTCCTCCACAGATCCCCCACATAACAGCGTCTTCCACAGATCCACCCCATAACAGCGTCCTCCACAGATCCACCCCATAACAGCGTCTTCCATAGATCCACCCCATTACAGCGTCCTCCACAGATCCACCCCATAACAGCGTCCTCCACAGATCCACCCCATAAGCCGCGAGATTTACACTGGGAGCAGACCGCGAGATTTACCGTAAGTACCGGCCCCTGCACAGCCTCCCCTCCCCCTGGACAGCCCCCATCCCCCTGGACATCCCCCCCTCCCCCTTGTCAGCCCCCCTCCCTGGCCAAGTATGAAGTAGGGAGGGGGGGGAACAAAAAAATAAATAAACAACCTGATAAATATAAAAAAAAATTATCCTGTTAGGAATGGAACCCAGTTCTTCTAATTCCGGACCAAAACAAAAACGCAGGTCATACGAAGGTGGTTTCAAGCTCAAGGTTGTGTCAAGAGCAGAAGAAAGCAATAACAGTATTGCAAGTAGGGAATTTTGTGTTGGCGAAAAACAAGTGAGGGAGTGGCGGAAAATGAAAGCTGACTTGGAAAAGATTCCAATGGCAAAAAAAGCTCAACGTGGTTTAACGGCTTCATATGGGGCTCTAGAGACTGAATTGCATAAATGGATTATGGAGTGTCGTCAAAATGGTTACTGCATAACACGCATGGGAATTCGTTTACGTGCCCTTCAAATGGCTAAAGATGACAAATTAAAAGCACCAGGCATTGAAAATTCTGTTGCATCAGCAGGATGGTGTACCCGCTTCATGAATAGGTTTGGCCTTTGTTTGCGGCAAAGAACAAAGATTTCACAGAAGTTGCCAAAAGACCTTGATGAAAAATTTATGTCATTCCATTCATTCATCATAAAACAAAGAAGGATCCATAACTTTGACCTGGGAGATATTTGGAATATGGATGAAACACCTATGACCTTTGATCTTCCAAGCAACAGAACTGTGGCAAGTTTGGGAGAAAAAAATATTTTACTCAGAACCACAGGAAATGAAAAAAAAACATTTCACAGTTGTTCTGTCATGTTTGGCTAATGGAACTAAGCTACGGCCTGTCATTATTTTTAAAAGAAAGACCTTGCCTAAAAAGGTCAAATTCCCACCACGAATTACAGTGCGCGCACATGTTAAAGGCTGGATGGATGAAGACGGAACAAAAAAATGGCTGGAAGAAATTTGGAACGGACGACCAGGAGCAGCCTTAAAGAAAAAACCATCATTGCTAGTTTAAGTCTTCTGAAATAATTACTCCTAAATCCCTTTCCTCAGATACTGAGGTCAGGACTGTGTCAAATATTCTATATTCTGCCCTTGGGTTTTTACGCCCCAGGTGCATTATCTTGCACTTATCCATATTAAATTTCAGTTGCCAGAGTTCTGACCATTCTTCTAGTTTTCCTAAATCCTTTTCCATTTGGCGTTTCCCTCCAGGAACATCAACCCTGTTACATATCTTTGTGTCATCAGCAAAAAGACAAACCTTACCATCGAGGACTTTTACAATATCACTTATGAAGATATTAAACAAAATTGGTCCCAGTACAGATCCCTGTGGAACCCCACTGGTAACATGACCTTGTTTTGAATGTTCTCCATTGACTACAACCCTCTGTTGTCTGTCACTCAGCCACTGCCTAATCCACTCAACAATATGGGAGTCCATGCTCAATGAGTGCAGTTTATTGATAAGTCTTCTATGTGGGACAGTGTCAAAAGCCTTACTAAAATCTAGATATGCGATGTCTACTGCACCTCCACCGTCTATTATTTTAGTCACCCAGTCAAAAAAATCTATAAGATTTGTTTGACATGATCTCCCTGAAGTAAACCCATGTTGTTTTTCATCTTGCAATCCATGGGATTTTAGCTGTTCCACAATGCTATCCTTTAATAGGGTTTCCATTAATTTGCCTACTATTGATATCAGACTCACTGGTCTATAGTTGCTCGATTCCTCCCTACTACCTTTCTTGTGAATGGGCACGACATTTGCCAATTTCCAATCTTCCGGGACGACTCCTGTTACTAATGATTGGTTAAATAAATCTGTTAACGGTTTTGCCAGCTCACCACTAAGCTCTTTTAATAATTTTGGGTGTATCTCATCAGGCCCCTGTGACTTATTTGTCTTCACTTTAGACAGCAAACTTAGAACATCTTCCTCTGTAAAGACACATGCATCAAACGATTTATTAGTCATCCTTTCTAGTGGAGGTCCTTCTCCTTCTTTTTCTTTTGTAAAAACTGAACAGAAGTATTCATTAAGGCAGTCGGCTAGCCCTTTATTCTCTTCTACATACCTTCCGTCCTTTGTTTTTAATTTAGTTATTCCTTGTTTTAATTTCCTTTTTCATTTATATATCTGAAGAATGTCTTATCCCCTTTTTTCATAGACTGAGCTAGTTTTTCTTCTGCCTGAGCTTTAGAAGTTCTTATAACTTGCTTGGCCTCTTTCTGCCTAATCTTGTAGATTTCCTTATCTTCATTGCTCTGTTTTTTTTTATAATTACAAAATGCTAGCTTTTTATTTTTAATGATTTGGGCCACTTCTGCTGAGTACCACAGTGGTCTCTTCCTTTTTTAGCTTTTACTGACAAGTCTAATGCAATTTTCTGTTGCCTTCAATAATGCACCTTTTAAGTAGTCCCATTTCTCCTGGACTCCATGTAATCCGTTCCAGTCTGATAAGGACTAATTTATGACTAATTTCATTTTTGAAAAGTCTGTTTTTCTAAAATCTAAAACTTTTGTTTTTGTGTGGTGGGACTCTTTCACAGTTCTTATATTAAACCACACTGACTGGTGATCACTAGATCCCAAGGTTTCGCCTACAATGACATCATATACCGAATCCCCATTTGTGAATACCAAATCCAAAATGGCCTCCCTCCGGGTTGGCTCCTCAACCATTTGTTGTAGGGCTAACCCCAGTAGGGAATTTAGAATATCTGTACTCCTGGTAGAACTTGCTATTTTGGTTTTCCAGTTTATATCTGAAAGATTGAAATCTCCCATAATGATAACTTCTCCTTTCATTGTCATTTTAGCTATTTCTTCAACTAGTAGATCATCTAGTTCTTTAACTTGACCAGGTGGTCTATATATCACACCTACACGAGTTACTGCATGATTAGCAAACTGCAACGTAACCCAAACTGACTCTATGTTGGCCTCACCAACTTGTATTAGGTTAGATTTAATGCTATCTTTCACATACAGGGCCACTCCTCCTCCTTTCTTGCCTTCTCATCTCTTCTGTATAAAGAGTACCCTGGTATAACTTAAAAAAAAGTAGAATATTGTTGCATTCTTACTCTAGTAAATGATGAGGCGCGTAGAAAGTTGAGTCTCATGTCCAAACAGAAATGATTTAAAGATGCACCAAATTCATCAAACATTGTGTGAGCTTTCAAATAGTGAGTGCAGATTCCTGGATACTGAATTAAAAAATTCTCCTTATGGCGAATCTTCCCCATATTTTTCCCCAGTTTTTTTGTGGCATTGGTTTGTTGTATTGCTGTGTTGGAACATCACTTCAAACAACCATCGAGACTCAAGGACATCAATTTAATATATAACCAGCCCAGATCGTCTCCTATGTACAGCAGACATAGGCATTGTTTCCATTTACAGTGCCCCACTGCACGTGTTATTGTCACTGTATTTTGTACACTGTATGTCCCAAAAACTGTATATGGAAAGGCTACTGCTAGGCAGAACTGGCACCACCCCTTCTTCTGTAGGAGGAAGTAAGTCAGTGTAGTTGTGTTTAACGTCTCCAGGACTCTGTGAAGGGTCATTTTATTTGTGGGGCGATCTGTAGTTTTTATTGATGCCATTTTGGAGTATGTATGACTTTTTGATCACTTTTTATAAAATTTTTGGAGAGAGGGGGTGAGGGAGAAAAAAAAGGGAATGTGGCATGTGATACTTATTTTTTATTGTTTATTTATTTATTTTTTTAGTAAAGGGAAAAGGGGGTGAAATTAATAATTATTTTTTGAAACTTTTTTTTTTTTACACTTTATTTAACCACTTCCTGACCGCCCATAGACTATAAACATTCTTAGGGTCAGGGCTTATATCTGAATGGATGTTTTAGAATGTCCATTCAGAGATTGCAACTGCATGCTAATTGTGCAGCTGCTAAGCGGGCAGTCTGCTGTCAGTGACAGGGCAGCCCATAGAGAAGGCAGGGACCGTTCATCGGTGTCCTTACCTTCTAGATCACTGTATATATAGTACTGAATGAGCACTGTGTATACAGCTGAGGAAGCAATATGCAGCATCCTGTTACGGCCCGGCGGTCGGCCGGAAGGCTGAAGGAGCTGCCGGGTCTTCCTGAGACCGCGATCAGCCCTACAGTAAGGCTGTACAGCATTGTATACCACAGTACTCGCGCCGTACTGGCGGCCAGTCGTGAGCAAATGGAGGCGGTAATTTTTTTTATATTTTTTTTTTAATTCTATTTCAGGTTAAACCGGATCGAATTCTACTTCGTGGGATTCGATTTGCTCATCTCTAATAATATCTTGTCATCAAAAAGTCTTATGTAACCGAAAATAGTACCAATAAAAAAATACAGTCTGTCCTGCAAATGGAAAGCCCTCGGACATCTACGCTGGCAGAACAATAAAAATCGTATTGATGTTAGTGTATGGTGATGCAAAATATAACAAATTATTTATAAAAATGTATTTTATTATGAAAAAGTAGTAAAACATGAAAAAAATAATATACATTTGGTATTACCCGCAGAATAAAGTTATCATATCATATATACCACATGGTAAACCTCATAAAATAAAATAAAAAAACACTGATAGAATTTCAATTTCCCTCCCTCACCTCACAAAAAATAAGATAAAAAACTATCAGAAAGTCAAATGTACCTCAGAATGCTGTCAATAAGAACTACAGCTTGTCCCACAAAAAATAAGCCCTCACACTGCTCAGTCAACAAAAATAAATAAAAAAGTTATGGCTCTTAAAAACCATTTTAGCAAATTCTATGTTAAAAAAATCCAGATGATGCTCCTTTTCTTCTGAGCCCCGGCGTATCCCCAAACAGCAGTTTATGACCACAAATGAATTACTTCTGTACTCAAGAGAAAATGGGTAGCAAAGTATGGGGTGATATTCTCCTGTTGTCCCTTGTGAAACAGAAAGTTTGGGGCTAAAGCACAATTTTCTTTGTGCTTTAGTTTTTCATTTTTACAGCCAAGTTTGAATAAACTATGAAACGCCTGTTGGGTCAAAGTGCTCACTACACCCCTTAACAATTCCTTGGGTAGTATGGTTTCCAAAATGTGGTCACTTTTTGGGGGTTTCACTGTGGGGGTACTTCAGGGTCTCTTCAAATGCAATTTGGCACCCAAAGACCATTCCAGCAAAATCTGCCATCCAAAAACCATATGGAGCTCACTGCCCTCTGAGCGCTGTTAATACAGAAGTTTACAGCCACATGTGGGTTGTTTATGTAAACGTCAGAATCAGGGTAATAAATATTGAGCTTTGTTTTGTTGTTAACCCTTTATGTGTTACAGGAAAAAATTGATTAAAATAGAAAATCAGCAAAAAAAATGAAATTTTTAAATTTCACCTCTATTTTGTTTTAATTCCTGTGGAATACACAAGTATTGAAAAGGTTGAGGGTGCAATTTCTCAAATGGGGTAATTTATGGGTTATTTCTATTTAAGCTTCTTAAAGTGACTTCAGAACTGAATTGGTCCTTTAAAGAGTTTATTTTGGAGAATTTCTTAAAAATTTCAAAAATTGCTTCTAAAATTCTAAACATCCTAAAGAAGATTACCAAAATGACTCAAACATAAAGTTGACATATGGTGAATGTTAATTAATACGTTTTTTATGAGGTATCACCGCCTGTCTTAAAAGCAGAGACATTCAAATTTCGAAAATAATTGAATTTCTCAAATTTTTGGGTAAATTTGGGATTTTTTTTATAAATAAAAGGTAAAACATATTGACTCAAATTCACCATTAACATAATGTACAATTTGTCATGAGAAAGAAGTCTCAGAATGGCTTGCATTCCAAAGTTATTACCACATAAAGTGACATATGTCACATTTGCAAAATAAGGCTTGGTCAGGAAGGGGGTAAATGGCCTGGTCTGGAAGTGGTAAAGTCCTCCTAGGGGACTTGAACATGAAATTGTGTGATTTGCTATGTTGCTATGGAGCCCTGCCACACGTCCTGCATGGACCCATGTCTCCTGGCCACGTCACAACTATGGCTCGGCTGCATAATGACTATATGACAGCAAGTACATGTAACAGCACTCATAGTTGTTATGGTTACAGCTAAATTTATCTTTTTAAGCCTCATATGATGGCAACTGCATCCCTGCATTCACCACTGGGTGGGCAACTTCATCGACTCTGGTTGGCTTATTGGTTCTATTGTGGCAGAAATGCTTTAGATGGGTTTTTTAGGACTCATATTCGTACATTTATATATTCATGACTTATCCTTTGAAGCAGTCATCAATATCAGATTGGAAGGGGCCCAACACACTGTACCACCATCTTTCAGCTGTTTTGGACAGCCAACAGCACCGAAAACTACAGTGGATGGAGCTGGAAGCAGAAGGCTCTGTCCACTGTGTAGTGATAGCTCTGCCATCATTAAAATAAATAGAGCCTTGAATAGTTTTTGGCACTGGTGATCGTAGGAGTGCTGTGTGTCCAACCGCCACAGATATGATTGTTTTGATCTATCCTGAAGGAACCGTGGACAACAACAAAAAAGCGTTAAGAGACTAAGAAAGTGAAAGAGAATTTAAGCATAATCATAGCCAGGTAGAGAAGCATCGTTGTACTTTGTTGCTCTACACTTGTAGTGGATATCAGGATCCTTAAGCATCCTACACCAACCGCGTCTTACAAATTGTTAGAAGACTGAAAATTGGAATCTGTGTCCCAGTTTTTGTATTTTTGTAACCAAAATGTAATTGCAACCACAATGGTATTTTATGAAAATTCTTGGTTCCCTCTATCATCAGCTGAGGCAAGTCTGGTTCAATGGAGATATTTTCTTTCTATTTTTTTCTCATTATAGAAATACTTGTCCTGTCAGTATGACTTAATTTCATGTGATATTTTTATAGAGCAGGTTGTTACAGAAGCGGCAATACCTATTACGTCTATTTTTTTCTATTTTATTTTGGTTTTACACAATAAAATTATTTTGAGAAAATAAATCATGTTTTTGTGTCTCCATTTTCTAAAAGCCGATTTTTTTTTTACGATTGTCTTTGGTAAATTTGCAAAATGAGATGACGGTTTGATTGGTACCATTTTGGGGCACATATGACTTTTTGATTGTTTGGTATTACACTTATTGTGTTTTAAGGTGATAAAAATGAATTTTTGGGCACTTTTTTTTTTTCTACGGTGTTCACCAGACAGCTCATGTGATATTTTTACAGAGCAGGTTGTTACGGACGCGACGATACCAAATATGTTTACGCTGGGTTCACACCTGAGCATACTTAAAATCGCGCATACAGAGCGCATACTATCGGGTGTTTACATACGCTGCTCCGGAAACAAGCAAACGCCCATTGTCGCGCGTTCCCGGAAGTCTATGTGCGGGAACGCGCGACATTACGCCCCAAAGAAGCTCCTGTACTTCTTGGGGCGTAGGGCGTTTTACATTGCGCTGTAAAACGCTCAGGTGAGAACCATGCCCATAGGGAATCACTGGTTCTCGCCCCGTAGAGCGTTTTACAGCGCATAAGAACGTGCTGTAAAACTCTCAGGTCTGAACCCAGCCTTAGTGTTTTTAACTTTTTACATTTTTAACCAATTATATGTGCGAATATAGGAAGAAGTTATATATATATTTTTTTTTTTTTTTACCCAGATCCACTTGGTTCTTGAAGATCCAGTGGGTCTGATGCCTCTGCAATACACTGTATAGTGTCCTGCAGTGTATTGTCATTTACAGTAAGGCCTCCTGCACATGACCATATGGGTTTGCGGCCCATTTTAAACTGATCCGTTTTTCAGTTTTTTTTGTTTCAGTAGTGTTTCCGTTCCGTTTTGCCATTGCATTTTTCCATTTGGTTTCCGTTTGTGATCCGTTTTTTTGCGGATTGGAAACGGAAGCATACAATAATATTTAAACAGTAAGTACATAAAAAAATTGGTCTGGGCATAAAATTTTCAATAGATGGCTCCACAAAAACAGAACGGCTATGAAAGACATATGGATGCATTCCGTATGCATTCAGTTTTTTTTGCGCACCCATTGACTTGAATGGAGCCACGGAACGTGATTTGGGGGCAATAATAGGACATGTTCTATGTTTGAACGGAATGGAAATACGAAAATACGGAAACGGAAGGCATACGAAGTACCTTCTGTTTTTTTTTTTTGCGGATCCATTAAAATGAATGGTTCCGTATGCGATCCATATACGTAACGCAAAAAACGGAACATAAACGGAAAAAAAATGTTCGTGTGCAGGAGGCCTGATCAGGCTCCTACCATGGCAAGCCAAATGCCCCACTCTGCCCCTCTGCCATCCTGAATGGGGGTTGGAGAAAGGGGGAGCTTGTGCCGCTTTTCCATACCGCTCAGCCATCCTGAGGGGGGTATCGGAGGCATCAGAGCAGCGGCCCGATGGTTAGCCCCTTCCATACAGCGGTCCCTAAAAACCATGGCATGGAAGGGGTTATGTCTGCAGTTTGAAGCAAAGTGTTAGCTGTATGTTACAGCTGACAGTCTGCACTGCTCTGCCATCCTGGAGGGGCGAAAGGTAGAGGGAGACAGTGTGTCAAAAATCCCAGGGTCAAAAATCCCAGTGCCGTACAGCTACGGCACTCTGATTGGGCGGGCGCAGTAGCCGGACCCCTGTTTTATGTGCCGGCATCAGTGAAAAGACCGATGCCGATGCAGTGAACCTTGCACTGCTGCAGTCAGTGCTGACCGTGGCACGTGCGGTATCCTGCTGGGTGCGGGGTGTCCATCAGGTCCCTGCGCTGCTGTGATGGGAACCCAATGGCTTGGACGGCAGCCTAATGCCTTCTATAGGCATCGTGGCTTCCATCTGCGTGAGCCTGTGAGATCCAGCCCCCAAGATCTCATAGGAAGAAAACTATAAGTGTGTTACACTGGTAATACACTTACATAGGGATGAGCGAACTCGAACTGTATAGTTCGGGTTCGTACCGAATTTTGGGGTGTCCGTGACACGGACCCGAACCCGGACATTTTCGTAAAAGTCCGGGTTCGGGTTCGGTGTTCGTCGCTTTCTTGGCGCTTTTGTGACGCTTTCTTGGCGCTTTTTGAAAGGCTGCAAAGCAGCCAATCAACAAGCGTCATACTACTTGCCCCAAGAGGCCATCACAGCCATGCCTACTATTGGCATGGCTGTGATTGGCCAGAGCACCATGTGACCCAGCCTCTATTTAAGCTGGAGTCACATAGCGCCGCCCGTCACTCTGCTCTGATTAGCGTAGGGAGAGGTTGCGGCTGCGACAGTAGGGCGAGATTAGGCAGATTAACTCCTCCAAAGGACTTGATTAACTGATCGATCTGCAGCTGTGGATCATTGAGCTGCTGATCCTCAATTGCTCACTGTTTTTAGGCTGCCCAGACCGTTTGTCAGTCACATTTTTCTGGGGTGATCGGCGGCCATTTTGTGTCTTGTGGTGCGCCAGCACAAGCTGCGACCAAGTGCATTTAACCCTCAATGGTGTGGTTGTTTTTTGGCTAAAGCCTACATCAGGGTGAAGCTGTCACACCAAGTGCATTTAACCAGCAATAGTCTGTTCATTTTTTGGCCATATACAAAATCAGGGGCAAGCTGCGCCTGTCACCAAGTGCATTTAACCCTCAATGGTGTGGTTGTTTTTTGGCTAAAGCCTACATCAGGGTGAAGCTGTCACACCAAGTGCATTTAACCAGCAATAGTCTGTTCATTTTTTGGCCATATACAAAATCAGGGGCAAGCTGCGCCTGTCACCAAGTGCATTTAACCCTCAATGGTGTGGTTGTTTTTTGGCTAAAGCCTACATCAGGGTGAAGCTGTCACACCAAGTGCATTTAACCAGCAATAGTCTGTTCATTTTTTGGCCATATACAAAATCAGGGGCAAGCTGCGCCTGTCACCAAGTGCATTTAACCCTCAATGGTGTGGTTGTTTTTTGGCTAAAGCCTACATCAGGGTGAAGCTGTCACACCAAGTGCATTTAACCAGCAATAGTCTGTTCATTTTTTGGCCATATACAAAATCAGGGGCAAGCTGCGCCTGTCACCAAGTGCATTTAACCCTCAATGGTGTGGTTGTTTTCTGGCTAAAGCCTACATCAGGGTGAAGCTGTCACACCAAGTGCATTTAACCAGCAATAGTCTGTTTATTTTTTGGCCATATACTACATCAGGGGCAAGCTGCGCCCGTCACCAAGTGCATTTAACCCTCAGTAGTGTGGTTGGTCAAGCTGTGACACCAAGTGCATTTAACCAGCAATAGTCTGTTCATTTTTTGGCCATATACTACATCAGGGGCAAGCTGCGCCCGTCACCAAGTGCATTTAACCAGCAATAGTGTGGTTATTTTTTGGCCATATCCCAGTCTAATTCTGTCACTAAATCCATACCGGTCACCCAGCGCCTAAATACTAGGCCTCAAATTTATATCCCGCTAAATCTCTCGTTACCGCTGTCCTGTTGTAGCTGGGAAAGTTATTTAGTGTCCGTCAAAGCACATTTTTTGTTCTGGGTTGAAGTACAATTCCCAATTTAGCAATTTCATAATTTAGTGGTTTCTGCTATATCAGAGCTATTTGAAATCTATCCCTAAAAGGGTATATAATATTCAAGGTGCACATTGGGTCATTCAGAATAACTTCACACACACCCGCTACTGTGTATTTTCAAGTCTAATTCTGTCACTAAACCCATACCTGTCACCCAGCGCCTAAATACTAGGCCTCAAATTTATATCCTGCTAAATCTCTCGTTACCGCTGTCCTGTTGTAGCTGGGAAAGTTATTTAGTGTCCGTCAAAGCACATTTTTTGTTCTGGGTTGAAGTACAATTCCCAATTTAGCAATTTCATAATTTAGTGGTTTCTGCTATATCAGAGCTATTTGAAATCTATCCCTAAAAGGGTATATAATATTCAAGGTGCACATTGGGTCATTCAGAATAACTTCACACACACCCGCTACTGTGTATTTTCAAGTCTAATTCTGTCACTAAACCCATACCTGTCACCCAGCGCCTAAATACTAGGCCTCAAATTTATATCCTGCTAAATCTCTCGTTACCGCTGTCCTGTTGTAGCTGGGAAAGTTATTTAGTGTCCGTCAAAGCACATTTTTTGTTCTGGGTTGAAATACAATTCCCAATTTAGCAATTTCATAATTTAGTGGTTTCTGCTATATCAGAGCTATTTGAAATCTATCCCTAAAAGGGTAGATCATATTGAAGGTGCACATAGGGTCATTCAGAATAACTTCACACACACCCGCTACTGTGTATTTCCAAGTCTAATTCTGTCACTAAACCCATACCTGTCACCCAGCGCCTAAATACTAGGCCTCAAATTTATATCCCGCTAAATCTCTCGTTACCGCTGTCCTGTTGTAGCTGGGAAAGTTATTTAGTGTCCGTCAAAGCACATTTTTTGTTCTGGGTTGAAGTACAATTCCCAATTTAGCAATTTCATAATTTAGTGGTTTCTGCTATATCAGAGCTATTTGAAATCTATCCCTAAAAGGGTATATAATATTCAAGGTGCACATTGGGTCATTCAGAATAACTTCACACACACCCGCTACTGTGTATTTCCAAGTCTAATTCTGTCACTAAACCCATACCTGTCATCCAGCGCCTAAATACTAGGCCTCAAATTTATATCCTGCTAAATCTCTCGTTACCGCTGTACTGTTGTTGCTTGGAAAGATATTTAGTGTCCGTCAAAGCACATTTTTTGTTCTGGGTTGAAGTACAATTCCCAATTTAGCAATTTCATAATTTAGTGGTTTCTGCTATATCAGAGCTATTTGAAATCTATCCCTAAAAGGGTATATAATATTCAAGGTGCACATTGGGTCATTCAGAATAACTTCACACACACCCGCTACTGTGTATTTTCAAGTCTAATTCTGTCACTAAACCCATACCTGTCACCCAGCGCCTAAATACTAGGCCTCAAATTTATATCCTGCTAAATCTCTCGTTACCGCTGTCCTGTTGTAGCTGGGAAAGTTATTTAGTGTCCGTCAAAGCACATTTTTTCTTCTGGGTTGAAATACAATTCCCAATTTAGCAATTTCATAATTTAGTGGTTTCTGCTATATCAGAGCTATTTGAAATCTATCCCTAAAAGGGTAGATCATATTGAAGGTGCACATAGGGTCATTCAGAATAACTTCACACACACCCGCTACTGTGTATTTCCAAGTCTAATTCTGTCACTAAACCCATACCTGTCACCCAGCGCCTAAATACTAGGCCTCAAATTTATATCCCGCTAAATCTCTCGTTACCGCTGTCCTGTTGTAGCTGGGAAAGTTATTTAGTGTCCGTCAAAGCACATTTTTTGTTCTGGGTTGAAGTACAATTCCCAATTTAGCAATTTCATAATTTAGTGGTTTCTGCTATATCAGAGCTATTTGAAATCTATCCCTAAAAGGGTATATAATATTCAAGGTGCACATTGGGTCATTCAGAATAACTTCACACACACCCGCTACTGTGTATTTCCAAGTCTAATTCTGTCACTAAACCCATACCTGTCACCCAGCGCCTAAATACTAGGCCTCAAATTTATATCCTGCTAAATCTCTCGTTACCGCTGTACTGTTGTTGCTTGGAAAGATATTTAGTGTCCGTCAAAGCACATTTTTTGTTCTGGGTTGAAGTACAATTCCCAATTTAGCAATTTCATAATTTAGTGGTTTCTGCTATATCAGAGCTATTTGAAATCTATCCCTAAAAGGGTATATAATATTCAAGGTGCACATTGGGTCATTCAGAATAACTTCACACACACCCGCTACTGTGTATTTTCAAGTCTAATTCTGTCACTAAACCCATACCTGTCACCCAGCGCCTAAATACTAGGCCTCAAATTTATATCCTGCTAAATCTCTCGTTACCGCTGTACTGTTGTTGCTGGGCAAGATATTTAGTGTCCGTCAAAGCACATTTTTTGTTCTGGGTTGAAATACAATTCCCAATTTAGCAATTTCATAATTTAGTGGTTTCTGCTATATCAGAGCTATTTCAAATCTATCCCTAAAAGGGTATATAATATTCAAGGTGCACATTGGGTCATTCAGAATAACTTCACACACACCCGCTACTGTGTATTTCCAAGTCTAATTCTGTCACTAAACCCATACCTGTCACCCAGCGCCTAAATACTAGGCCTCAAATTTATATCCTGCTAAATCTCTCGTTACCGCTGTACTGTTGTTGCTGGGCAAGATATTTAGTGTCCGTCAAAGCACATTTTTTGTTCTGGGTTGAAATACAATTCCCAATTTAGCAATTTCATAATTTAGTGGTTCCTGCTATATCAGAGCTATTTGAAATCTATCCCAAAAAGGGTATATAATATTCAAGGTGCACATAGGGTCATTCAGAATAACTTCACACACACGCTTCTGTGCATTTCCAAGTCTAATTCTGTCACTAAATCCATACCGGTCACCCAGCGCCTAAATACTAGGCCTCAAATTTATATCCCGCTGAATTTGAATACAATACATTGGGCCAAATAATATATTTGTTGTTGTGGTGAACCATAACAATGAGAAAAACATCTAGTAAGGGACGCGGACGTGGACATGGTCGTGGTGGTGTTAGTGGACCCTCTGGTGCTGGGAGAGGACGTGGCCGTTCTGCCACATCCACACGTCCTAGTGTACCAACTACCTCAGGTCCCAGTAGCCGCCAGAATTTACAGCGATATATGGTGGGGCCCAATGCCGTTCTAAGGATGGTAAGGCCTGAGCAGGTACAGGCATTAGTCAATTGGGTGGCCGACAGTGGATCCAGCACGTTCACATTATCTCCCACCCAGTCTTCTGCAGAAAGCGCACAGATGGCGCCTGAAAACCAACCCCATCAGTCTGTCACATCACCCCCATGCATACCAGGGAAACTGTCTCAGCCTCAAGTTATGCAGCAGTCTCTTATGCTGTTTGAAGACTCCGCTGGCAGGGTTTCCCAAGGGCATCCACCTAGCCCTTCCCCAGCGGTGAAAGACATAGAATGCACTGACGCACAACCACTTATGTTTCCTGATGATGAGGACATGGGAATACCACCTCAGCATGTCTCTGATGATGACGAAACACAGGTGCCAACTGCTGCGTCTTTCTGCAGTGTGCAGACTGAACAGGAGGTCAGGGATCAAGACTGGGTGGAAGACGATGCAGGGGACGATGAGGTCCTAGACCCCACATGGAATGAAGGTCGTGCCACTGACTTTCACAGTTCGGAGGAAGAGGCAGTGGTGAGACCGAGCCAACAGCGTAGCAAAAGAGGGAGCAGTGGGCAAAAGCAGAACACCCGCCGCCAAGAGACTCCGCCTGCTACTGACCGCCGCCATCTGGGACCGAGCACCCCAAAGGCAGCTTCAAGGAGTTCCCTGGCATGGCACTTCTTCAAACAATGTGCTGACGACAAGACCCGAGTGGTTTGCACGCTGTGCCATCAGAGCCTGAAGCGAGGCATTAACGTTCTGAACCTGAGCACAACCTGCATGACCAGGCACCTGCATGCAAAGCATGAACTGCAGTGGAGTAAACACCTTAAAACCAAGGAAGTCACTCAGGCTCCCCCTGCTACCTCTTCTGCTGCTGCCGCCTCGGCCTATTCTGCTGCTGCCGCCTCGGCCTCTTCCTCCGCCTCTGGAGGAACGTTGGCACCTGCCGCCCAGCAAACAGGGGATGTACCACCAACACCACCACCACCACCTCCGTCACCAAGCGTCTCAACCATGTCACACGCCAGCGTTCAGCTCTCCATCTCACAAACATTTGATAGAAAGCGTAAATTCCCACCTAGCCACCCTCGATCCCTGGCCCTGAATGCCAGCATTTCTAAACTACTGGCCTATGAAATGCTGTCATTTAGGCTGGTGGACACAGACAGCTTCAAACAGCTCATGTCGCTTGCTGTCCCACAGTATGTTGTTCCCAGCCGGCACTACTTCTCCAAGAGAGCCGTGCCTTCCCTGCACAACCAAGTATCCGATAAAATCAAGTGTGCACTGCGCAACGCCATCTGTAGCAAGGTCCACCTAACCACAGATACGTGGACCAGTAAGCACGGCCAGGGACGCTATATCTCCCTAACTGCACACTGGGTAAATGTAGTGGCAGCTGGGCCCCAGGCGGAGAGCTGTTTGGCGCACGTCCTTCCGCCGCCAAGGATCGCAGGGCAACATTCTTTGCCTCCTGTTGCCACCTCCTCCTTCTCGGCTTCCTCCTCCTCTTCTTCCACCTGCTCATCCAGTCAGCCACACACCTTCACCACCAACTTCAGCACAGCCCGGGGTAAACGTCAGCAGGCCATTCTGAAACTCATATGTTTGGGGGACAGGCCCCACACCGCACAGGAGTTGTGGCGGGGTATTGAACAACAGACCGACGAGTGGTTGCTGCCGGTGAGCCTCAAGCCCGGCCTGGTGGTGTGTGATAATGGGCGAAATCTCGTTGCAGCTCTGGGACTAGCCAATTTGACGCACATCCCTTGCTTGGCGCATGTGCTGAATTTGGTGGTGCAGAAGTTCATTCACAACTACCCCGACATGTCAGAGCTGCTGCATAAAGTGCGGGCCGTCTGTTCGCGCTTCCGGCGTTCACATCCTGCCGCTGCTCGCCTGTCTGCGCTACAGCGTAACTTCGGCCTTCCCGCTCACCGCCTCATATGCGACGTGCCCACCAGGTGGAACTCCACCTTGCACATGCTGGACAGACTGTGCGAGCAGCAGCAGGCCATAGTGGAGTTTCAGCTGCAGCACGCACGGGTCAGTCGCACTACAGAACAGCACCACTTCACCACCAATGACTGGGCCTCCATGCGAGACCTGTGTGCCCTGTTGCGCTGTTTCGAGTACTCCACCAACATGGCCAGTGGCGATGACACCGTTATCAGCGTTACAATACCACTTCTATGTCTCCTTGAGAAAACACTTAGGGCGATGATGGAAGAGGAGGTGGCCCAGGAGGAGGAGGAGGAGGAGGAGGAAGAGGGGTCATTTTTAGCACTTTCAGGCCAGTCTCTTCGAAGTGACTCAGAGGGAGGTTTTTGGCAACAGCAGAGGCCAGGTACAAATGTGGCCAGCCAGGGCCCACTACTGGAGGACGAGGAGGACGAGGATGAGGAGGAGGTGGAGGAGGATGAGGATGAAGCATGGTCACAGCGGGGTGGCACCCAACGCAGCTCGGGTCCATCACTGGTGCGTGGCTGGGGGGAAAGGCAGGACGATGACGATACGCCTCCCACAGAGGACAGCTTGTCCTTACCCCTGGGCAGCCTGGCACACATGAGCGACTACATGCTGCAGTGCCTGCGCAACGACAGCAGAGTTGCCCACATTTTAACCTGTGCGGACTACTGGGTTGCCACCCTGCTGGATCCACGCTACAAAGACAATGTGCCCACCTTACTTCCTGCACTGGAGCGTGATAGGAAGATGCGCGAGTACAAGCGCACGTTGGTAGACGCGCTACTGAGAGCATTCCCAAATGTCACAGGGGAACAAGTGGAAGCCCAAGGCCAAGGCAGAGGAGGAGCAAGAGGTCGCCAAGGCAGCTGTGTCACGGCCAGCTCCTCTGAGGGCAGGGTTAGCATGGCAGAGATGTGGAAAACTTTTGTCAACACGCCACAGCTAACTGCACCACCACCTGATACGCAACGTGTTAGCAGGAGGCAACATTTCACTAACATGGTGGAACAGTACGTGTGCACACCCCTCCACGTACTGACTGATGGTTCGGCCCCATTCAACTTCTGGGTCTCTAAATTGTCCACGTGGCCAGAGCTAGCCTTTTATGCCTTGGAGGTGCTGGCCTGCCCGGCAGCCAGCGTTTTGTCTGAACGTGTATTCAGCACGGCAGGGGGCGTCATTACAGACAAACGCAGCCGCCTGTCTACAGCCAATGTGGACAAGCTGACGTTCATAAAAATGAACCAGGCATGGATCCCACAGGACCTGTCCGTCCCTTGTCCAGATTAGACATTAACTACCTCCCCATAACCATATATTATTGGACTCCAGGGCACTTCCTCATTCAATCCTATTTTTATTTTCATTTTACCATTATATTGCGATGCTACCCAAAGTTGAATGAACCTCTCCTCTGCCTGTGTGCTAGGCCTAAATATATGCCAATGGACTGTTGCAGTGGTGGCTGACATGAAGCCTGATTCTCTGCTATGACATGCAGACTAATTCTCTGCTGACATGAAGCCAGATTGTCTGTTACGGGACCTCCCTCCTCTGCCTGGGTGCTGGGCCTAAATTTATGACAATGGACTGTTGCAGTGGTGGCTGACGTGAAGCCTGATTCTCTGCTATGACATGCAGACTGATTCTCTGCTGACATGAAGCCAGATCCTCTGTTACGGGACCTCTCTCCTCTGCCTGTGTGTGTGCTGGGCCTAAATATATGCCAATGGACTGTTGCAGTGGTGGCTGACGTGAAGCCTCATTCTCTGCTATGACATGCAGACTAATTCTCTGCTGACATGAAGACAGATTCTCTGTTACGGGACCTCCCTCCTCTGCCTGGGTGCTGGGCCTAAATATATGCCAATGGACTGTTGCAGTGGTGGGTGACGTGAAGCCTCATTCTCTGCTATGACATGCAGACTGATTCTCTGCTGTCATGAAGCCAGATTGTCTGTTACGGGACCTCTCTGCTCTGCCTGTGTGCTAGGCCTAAATATATGCCAATGGACTGTTGCAGTGGTGGGTGACGTGAAGCCTCATTCTCTGCTATGACATGCAGACTGATTCTCTGCTGTCATGAAGCCAGATTGTCTGTTACGGGACCTCTCTGCTCTGCCTGTGTGCTAGGCCTAAATATATGCCAATGGACTGTTGCAGTGGTGGGTGACGTGAAGCCTCATTCTCTGCTATGACATGCAGACTGATTCTCTGCTGACATGAAGCCAGATTGTCTGTTACGGGACCTCTCTCCTCTGCCTGTGTGCTAGGCCTAAATATATGCCAATGGACTGTTGCAGTGGTGGCTGACGTGAAGCCTCATTCTCTGCTATGACATGCAGACTAATTCTCTGCTGACATGAAGCCAGATTGTCTGTTACGGGACCTCTCTCCTCTGCCTGGGTGCTGGGCCTAAATTTATGACAATGGACTGTTGCAGTGGTGGCTGACGTGAAGCCTCATTCTCTGCTATGACATGCAGACTGATTCTCTGCTGACATGAAGCCAGATTCTCTGTTACGGGACCTCTCTCCTCTGCCTGTGTGTGTGCTGGGCCTAAATATATGCCAATGGACTGTTGCAGTGGTGGCTGACGTGAAGCCTCATTCTCTGCTATGACATGCAGACTAATTCTCTGCTGACATGAAGACAGATTCTCTGTTACGGGACCTCCCTCCTCTGCCTGGGTGCTGGGCCTAAATATATGCCAATGAACTGTTGCAGTGGTGGCTGACGTGAAGCCTCATTCTCTGCTATGACATGCAGACTAATTCTCTGCTGACATGAAGACAGATTCTCTGTTACGGGACCTCTCTCCTCTGCCTGGGTGCCGGGGCCTAAATATCTGAGAATGGACTGTTCCAGTGGTGGGTGACGGGAAGCCAGATTCTCTGCTATGGAACCTCTCTCCAATTGATTTTGGTTAATTTTTATTTATTTAATTTTTAATTTAATTCATTTCCCTATCCACATTTGTTTGCAGGGGATTTACCTACATGTTGCTGCCTTTTGCAGCCCTCTAGCTCTTTCCTGGGCTGTTTTACAGCCTTTTTAGTGCCGAAAAGTTCGGGTCCCCATTGACTTCAATGGGGTTCGGGTTCGGGACGAAGTTCGGATCGGGTTCGGATCCCGAACCCGAACATTTCCGGGATGTTCGGCCGAACTTCTCGAACCCGAACATCCAGGTGTTCGCTCAACTCTACACTTACAGCCAGTGCATTACAATACAGAAGTATTGTAATGCATTGTACAGGGGATCAGACCCCCAAAAGTTGAACAAAAAATAAAGTGAAAAAAAAATAAAAAAATAAAGTTGTTTTACAAAAAGATTCTAAGCTCCAAGTAAAAAAAAAAAAAGTAAAAAAAAAAAAAGTGTCCTTTTCCAAAAATAAAGTAAAAAAAAATAAAAAATAAATTATTTGACATATTAGGTATCGCCGCGTCCATATCGATAGGCTCTATAAAAATATCACAAGATCCACCTCACCAGGTGAACGCCGTAAAAAAAATAAAAATAGCCATTTTCTGGTCACCTTGCCTCACAAAGTGTAATACCAATTGATCAAAAAGGCTTATGTCCCCCAAAATGGTACCAATCAAACAGTCATCTCATACCGCAAAAAATAAGATCCTACTTAAGAAAATTGTCAAAAAAATAAAAAACTAGAAAATGGCAACAGAAACTAGTTCTGTTTAAAAAGGCTTTCACAGTGTAAAAGTTAACAAAAATGATAGACATATTAGGTATCGCCGCGTCTGTAACAACCTGCTTTATAAAAAAAATCACATAATATGCCCCCTCAGGTGAATGCTGTAAAAAAAAGAAAGAAAGAAAAAACTATGCAATTTTTTTTCACCTTGCCTCACAAAAAGTGTAATACCAAGCGATCAAAAGTCTTACGTACCCCAAAATGGTACCAATGTTGACATAATCTCATCCCACAAAAAATGAGCCCCCAAAAAAGACAATCACTTAAAAAATAAAAACCAATGGCGCGTATAAACCAATCCATCAAAATCTGCGCTGCAAAAGCCATATGGCGCTATTTCAGTCCTGCCATTTGACCCTATAGCACTTTTTCACCTACATTTTCCTTTAATTTTTGTGGAACACATTAAGGGTTAACAAAGTTTGTAACATTAGTTTTGAATAATCTGAGGGGTGTCGTTTCTAAAATGTGGTCATTTATGGGTGGTTTCCATTACGTAAGCCCCTCAAAATCACTTTATAACTGAATTGGTACTTAAAAAAATGGTTTTGGAAATTTTGTTGAAAATTTGAAAAATGGCTTCTAAACTTCTAAGCCTTCTAAAGTCCTAAAAAATAAAATGACACTTACAAAATGATGCCAACATAAAGCAGACATACTGTATGGGGAATGTTGATTGATAAACATTTTATGAGGAATCTGTTTTAAAATTAGAAAAATTCAAATTTAGAAAATTCAGAATTTTTCAAAATTCACAATATATTGACTCAAATTTACCACTGTCATAAAGTACAATGTGTCACGATACAACATAAAACAATCTCAGAATGGCTTGGATAAGTAAAAGCGTTTCAAAGTTACGGAATTACCACATAAAGTGACACATGTTAGATTTGCAAAAATCGGCCTGGGATTTAAGGTGAAAAGTGGCTGAAGGGGTTACAGGGGATTGGCCACTTCAACAAATAGCATTTATTATGCAGAGAAAGTTTCCATGGTTATGAACACCCTGCAGTCCAGCAGCAGTGACAGTGCTTGCACACTATAGAAATAAAGTACCAGCTTTTGTGTGCTCCCACGGTCCTGGCCACCAGAGAGGCTGGCATTTTTTTCTTAGTGTGCAAGCACTGCCACCGCTGATAGATTACAGGGTTTGTTATTATCCTAAGGGCACTGTAGTTTAATGTATGAATATGGAGCAAGTCTAGTAGCGATAGGAGAAGTATTAGCTTATGGACTCCACAGCACTAGTGACCGGGAGAAGCCTAAAAGCACCTGGACACAGCCGGACGACTAGGCGCAAAGTTGTCTATTACCACATGTGCAGTGTCCTGAAACACACTGCTTAATACTGTGATCGTGTTTCATGTAAATTGTGCTTGTATAGGAGTTCCAATAAAGTTGCATAGGGAGGGGGAAGTTCTAACAAGCCACCCAGGGCTCACTCCACCCTGCACACAGTACAGGAGAAGAAGAAGAAGGTCAGTGTGTGTGATGTCTGACCTCAGCAGCCATTTTGGAGAGTTATCCAAACTCCATAGTTAGTTGCACGAACCAGCCCATAGAGGGAGTGAGAATATTGGCAAAGGAAGGTAACTGCCGTTTATCAGGCTCTAGTCTTCTTTGCATTAGGTGGAGAGATTCTAAGCTACAAGCTGCCCACCATAACCAAGGACAGAAAGGCCATTTGTCAGAATATAGTATTCCTAGAGAGGATACAGAAGTATATGATTATACAGTACCGCAGAGATAGTCCATCCCTCCAACCTGGAGAAATAATGGAGAAAGATTGATTGTCATAGAAAACTGCTCCTTATGCAACTTCTGGGAACTAATCTGAATCACTGTAAAAGCTGCCTTGCTGTAAATTACTTTTGCATACATTGATGACCTTTGGATCAGCTTCAGAAAAGTACAGGGAGTTTGGTCTCCTTATTCTACATCATCTCATAATTGCACCTTACGGTGCTGGCATCATGGACACAGGGGCCTAGCCACCAAAGCACCCTAAGCATACCCATTACCATCAAGGGTACCTCAACTTCCATATGGCTGGTGTTCCCCACAATAGAAAATGCCCCGGAGGATTTAGTGCTGTCTTTCTCATCACTGCACGCCGACCCAGGAAGCTACAAAACCGTGAGTACAACTACTGCCCCCATCAGCCCACCATGCGCTTACATACTGCCCCTGCGGTCAGGTCCACTGCACATGCCTCTATGGACATTGTGGATTAAAGTATATGAAAGCATCCATCCTGTACAAATGGAGCAGAGGTTTTTGTCTGCCGTTAGGGAGACTACCCTGTGGATTGCTAGTTAAGAATTTATTATATCCAGTACCTGAGTGCTAGAGTGTGGACAGATATAAGAAAGAACCTTTCCTGCCTACTGAAAGACAATCTTAAGAAACCCATTGTCAGGCCTGTTACTAGGATTACAGCTGAGATATTATTTGGGATTATTATTAGTGTTGGGCGAGCACCAAAGTGCTCGGGTGTTGTACACAAGCACAATGGAAGTCAAAGGGAGAACCACAGGCACCCCGGCTCTGAAGAGGAGAGGGTGTCGGGACTCTAGTTTGGCTTAGGAGTCCCTGCTCTGACTCCGTATATAGCTATATCCATACATGGAGTCAGTGCTTTGGGACACCCCAGTGTATTTAAATCTAATTTCTGAAAAGTTTATGCCAGAATCTGAACTCATAAAGTTGTACATTAGAGGCAGGGATCTTATCCGCTCAGCTATAAAGCTGAATGCTAAACTGTGTCAGAAAAACTCGTTGACTACAACCACCATCACAGTTTAGCCCCTGTTTTCTACAATACACTGGACACAGTAACGCTGATCTGTGATCAGTCGCTATAATCTACAAAGAAAAGAAACACAGACAACAAGAAAGTCAAGATCTGAACTTGATTTTATTGTGCAGCGAACACATGGAATAGAAGATATAGGAGGCCGCAGGTCCAGTTGATGATGCCTGACATTGATGTTTCCAGGGGTCTTCCTTGAAGTTGTTCTGATCCAATCCTACAATAATCACATAAGAAGAAGAAATGTACAGTTCTTGTGTATACGGTTTTAGAATTGGGAAGGAAGAATTGGGGGGGG
This sequence comes from Bufo gargarizans, assembly GCF_014858855.1. Classification (NCBI taxonomy): domain Eukaryota; kingdom Metazoa; phylum Chordata; class Amphibia; order Anura; family Bufonidae; genus Bufo; species Bufo gargarizans. Next base: position 45,392,977 of record NC_058084.1, read on the forward strand.
GGGAGGCAAAAAACAGATTGTATCCCCTATATATACAGAGATATCATCATCAGATACACCTCTACATGTGGAACTGCGTTATATATTTCTCTATTACTTCTGTGCCTATTTTATTATATGTAAATATATTGAAGAATAAAGGAGACTTTAATATCTTTTTTTCTTTCTTTATGTATACTAATTCCAAAAATGCCTAATTATATAAAAAGTTACAAAAACAAAGTCCCAAATCGATGTGAGAATTAATACATGGTGGCCCTCACATCTGCCTTATAGCGAGGGTCTGCTGCAAAGACCCCCTCTGTACACTACACGTGGGTTATTATGAAGGGACAGATCACTTTTAAACAATAAACATTGAAAAATACATTTCAGAAGTGATTAATATTTTCACTACTCCTGACAACTCACCTGCACAGTGATGGTGACAATGCCGTCCAGATCCAGAATCAGTCGTCCTGTACTTGAGGCTTTTTGTACAAGTCCAGTATTTTATTCAGTGGTATTTTATCTCCGTGCTTATTACAGAAGTCCAGGAGATAACGCAGGCATAAACAGATGCACAGCGCAATGATGGCCAGGGCAATCAGGAGCCACTTGACCAGTTGGGAGATGCCCTCCTGTATCCCTTTGATGAGAGAGGAGGATCGGTAGATGTTCTCCTTGCTGGTGGGGGTCTCCAGATCCTGCCATGGAGATGTCGCCTTCACTGTAGGTAGCGGTCTGGCACTGACTTCAGTCCAGAACAAGAAGAGCAGTAGGGCAATGAAGCCGAAATGAGACATTATCAGTCATGTAGTGGCTTTCCCAATACAGATGAGGTTCTGCAGATGTTCTTCTGCCTCGCTGTAGGATATGGGCAAGCTCTTCTCCACCTGATAAAAAATAGACGCAATTGAACAAAGAGAGAATAAGATGCACTGTTGCTATTAGAGCAGACAGTGAGCAAATGGAAGGATCAGGCCAGAAACCTTCTTCACCCAGAACCTCTTGTCTGTGATGTCACAGGCCATGTCTTACATCACAATGACCCAACACACACATCGCAGGGACCTGACTGTACACTGGAAAGACAACGACGATATCTACAGTGTATAACCTATAATGTAGTAATTGAAACATGTTTTAATCCATTAATAAATCTATACAGGGGCCATTGCACTTCTTATCATAGTAACACATATGGGGTAATTTATCAAACTGTTTTAAAGTAGAACTGGCTTAGTTGCCCATAGCAAGCAACCTTTCATTTTCCAAAGGAGCTGTCAAAAATGAAAGGTGGAATCTGATTGGTTGCTATGGGCAACTAAGCCAGTTCTACTTTACAACAGTTTTATAAATCTCCCCCATAGAGTTTAGTACATTGATTGATGCATTTCTTGTTCATATGTGATTATTACAGGATTGGATCAGAACTAGTGTTGGTCGAGCACCAGAGTACTCGGGTACTCAAGTAGAACACTTTGGGATGCTCTGGTGCACTACAGAGCACCCAAGCACAATGGAAGTCAATGGTAGAACCCGAGCATTAAACCAGGCACCCCCTGCTCTGAAGAGGGGAGGGTGTCTGATTCATAGTAAAAGGTCAGAAATTGATGGAAACACCATTGAAATGGTTCGGGAACAGCATGGGGAGGATGTCTGGATGCATCTTAGACTCCCAGGTCGCTGCTGGGAATGATGTTATCCGAGTAGTACACCGCTTTTACAGACTGACAATAATATGCACCAAACCGAAGATAAAATCAATTTTAGAGAAAGAATTGTTAGGAAACATTCTTTCCTGTATATTTACTTTTATATAAAGTGCTAGTGCTGCCAAAAATTGCAAGCAAGAGGCACTCTGATACAACCTATATATAACATAAAGGAGGGCCTCATTCACATTGTGGTACAATTGTTCAGGTAGTGGGACTACTACACTCATAAAGCCTATGCACTAAGGGAAAGGGCTGCCAAAAATGACAAGGAACTGGGACTCCAATACACCCTTTATTACACATAAAGGAGGGCATTATACATCAAAATTATGATTGATGGCCTGCTGGTGACCATCAAAAACATTAGGAGCAAGGGCCTGCTGGTGACCATCTAAAACATTAGGGGCGAGGGCCTGCTGCTGATCTGACCATCTAAAACATTAGAGGTGAGGGCCTGCTGCCGAGCTGACCATCTAAAACATTTTGTGGGCGAGGGCCTGCTGCTGAGATGACCATCTAAAACATTATGGGTGAGGGCCTCCTGTCGAGCTGACCAGCTAAAACATTATGGGCGGGGGCCTGCTGCTGAGCTGACCATCTAAACCATTATGGGGGAGGGCCTGCTGCCGAGCTGACCATCTAAAAAAAATTGTGGGCAAGGGACTGCTGCTTAGCTGACCATATAAAAAAAATTGTGGGCGAGGGCCTGCTGCCAAGCTGACCATCTAAAAAAATTTCTGGGCAAGGGCCTGCTGCCGAGCTCTCAATCTAAAAATTTAGGGGTGAGGGTCTGCTGCTGAGCTGACCCTCTAAAACATTATGGGCGAGGGCCTCCGGTCGAGCTGACCATCTAAAACATTATGGACAGGGGCCTGCTGCCGAGCTGACCATCTAAAACATTATGGGCGAGAGGCTGCTGCCGAGCTGACCATCTAAAACATTTTGTGGACGAGGGCCTCCTGTCGATCTTCTTCCTTTTTCCACCCCACTGCCCCTTCCAGCCTGTTGAGGTGCTGCGGATCCCTCCCACTCTGTACTGCTGCCCTTGCTCAGCTTGCCACCTTCCCAGAATGGGTCAGTGGTTCATTCTCCACCACCTCCTCTTCCACTTCCTCACTCTGCTCATTCTCCTGACTTGTTGACCTAACAAAAACCCCACTTATTGACAACTGTATCTCATCCTCATCATGAACCTCGTGAGACACTAATTGCAGTTGACTTATTGGCAACTGTGTCTCATCATCATCATCCACCTCGTAACACACTAGTTGCCATTCCTTACCGTCATCTTCTTCTTACTGTGGATGCTCCAGAGTTTGGAAAACAGGGCACAAGATCTCCGCATGCCCCTCTTCAAGCGGGCTTGGCGAGAGGCCCAATTTAAGGAATGACGATGAAAACATCTCCTTGGAATATCGGAGTGTGGGATCACTTGTTTGCCAAGACTCTCCATGGTGGGTGAAAGGATTATCAGGGTGAGGATTCTGTTGACCAGACTCTTGGCTACTCAGACTGGACTTGGTGGAAGACAGTGTAGTGCTTAACCGACTGGAAGCATTATCTGCTGCAATCCAACCAACCACCTGGTCGCACTGGTCTGGCTTTGAAAGTGGTTTCCTGCGCCTCCCTGCAAACTGGGACATGAAGCTAGGTATCTTGGATGACTGTGTTTCTTATGCTCTGGAAGCAGGCACAGTTTCAACGCGCCCAGGGCCACGGCCTCTGCGTGCACCATCAGCAGCACGGTCACTTCCCCGTTTCTTACTGCTCACCTTGTGCCTATTAAATATCCCCGTATATATGCTCGCAAGTATGTCACACGTACAGTACCGCAGGTTTTGTAAGTGTATGTGCAAATAAAGTACACAGAATGACAGATATTTTTAGGATGCGCATACATTAAACAGGAGGTATAGCGCAAGTAATGTTGCTGTCACCACCACCTAATAAAAAATTACACTGAATGAATGTCACTGATATTTAGGATGCACAAATGTTAAACAGGAGGTATAGCGCAAGTAATGTTGCTGTCACCAGTTGCTAGTAAAAAATTACACTGAATGTCATTGATATTTAGTATGGGCAAGCGTTATACAGGAGATGCAGCACAGGTAATGTTGCTGCCACCAGCAGCAAAAAAACTAGACTGAATGCCACTGATATTTTGGATATGTAATCATTATACAGGAGATGTAGAGCAGGTAATGTAACTGTCCGCAGCGGACACCGTCTATGGAAAAATTACACTGGATGTCAGATATTTTTAGGCTGCGCACATGTTACACAGGAGATGTAGCACATATACTGCAGATGCAGCGCAGGTAATGTTGCTGCCACGAGCAGCAAAAAAATTAGACTATATGTCACTGATATTTCGGATACGCAAATGTTATACAGGAGATGTAGCTCAGGTAATGTAACTGTCCGCAGCGGACACGTCTATGGAAAATGTACACTGGATGTCACAGATATTTTTCACGTTAGACAGGAGATGCAGTGCATATAATGTCGCTGTCTGCAGCGGCCAAACAATTGCAAGCTATTTAGTGCAGGTTGCGCTAAAAATACGTATTGCTGCCAGATACAACTATAGTCCTTAAATTGATTTTGTTGGGTCTCTAACAAGTTTTAGCAATTTAGTGTAGGTTGCGCTAAAAATATATATTGCTGCCACACGCAATAGTCCTTAAAATGACTTTTAGGTATACAGTATAACAAGTATAAAAACTAAAATATTGCTATTTAAATCCCTACACTATCTCTCCCTTCTGTTCTCTAGCTCTCCCTGACTAATACTTAGCCGAACACGTGTCATCGGGTGCTATATAGCACCCAATGACGCGTTCCGGCCAGCCAATCACTGTAATGCCAGCAGCCAACATGGCTACGGTATTACAGTGAATGGCAGTACTTACTTGCACGTTTATTGGCTGCGTAGCAGGCAACAAATTTGCGGGGAGAAGACTCGAGCATCGCGGTATTCGGCCAAACAACATGATGTGCCGAGCATCGCAATGCTTGAGCCGAACTAGTGTTTAGCCAAGCATGCTCGCCCAACACTAATCAGAACGACTTCAGCGAAGATCTCTGGAAACATCAATGACAACCATCAGGCTGGCTAATTATAATAACTGGACCTGCGGCATCTTCAACCTTCTATTCCACTTGTTCACTGCACAATAAAATCAAGTTCAGATCTTGAATTTCTTGTTATCTTTGTTTCTTTTCTTGATAGAGACCAATGACAGATGATCCTTACTGTGTCCTGTGATGTGTAGACTACACATGGAGACAGCAGATTCTGCTTCTGACCTCTGTCACTCAAAAAGAATCACTGAGAAGCAGCATATAAGGAATCGTAGAGAAGTACTGAGCAGTATAGATGTGAATAAGGCAGTTGGGTGTTAAAGGGTTTCTGTCATCATAAAAAACGTTATGTATCTGGCTGACATTAGCGATGTGCTAATGTCAGCAGACCATAACTATATGATTTTTAACTCCCTTACTGCCGCCGTTCCCTCAAAATAAAGACTTTTATAATATGCTAATGAGTCTCTAGGTGCTACTGGGGCATTGCTGCAGCACCTAGAGGTTCTGTCTTCTCACCCTTTGGCACGCTCATGTCCAGTTGATTGACGTCCTAGTTCTCCTCTGTGCCCTTAAAATACAGGCAGGGAGTTAAAAATCATACAGTTATGTTCTGCTGAAATTAGCACATTGCTAATGTCAGCCAGATACATAACGATTTTTATGATGACAGAAACCCTTTAAATATTACTTAGTATTAGCTGCTGAATCATTTATGTGCTGTCTGGTCTCTATATACTACCGCCCCACTCCTTCCCCTTGCCATTTCCATAGACGTCTGTGAGATGATGTAATCTGATCCTTCAATGAGCAGGTAGCTCGTCTTTGTCTATTAAGAGATTTTCTCATAAATTTTACTAAGTTAGTTTACAAAACATGGAGAGAGGAATAAACAGCAGATAACTCCAAAACCATGCATTTTTCTCTGATAAGATATATTACAATAAAAAAAAAAGGGAGTTGGCTATATTTCACGAGTCCTGATCAGGATAGGAAACAACAGCTTTTCGGTGATGCCAAACATTGATGTTCCACAGGAGGATAATCTTTATCACAAAACCACCCCTCTGTAGATATAAAGGTTAAGGCACATAGTGAAGGTCCACCAATGTTACCGATGATAATTGATTTTATTATACTCACAAAGGTATAAAATCAGTAGACATAAAACAGGATAAAATCTCCGTGGTTATAACACCGCCCGACCCAGGTTTCGCTACACCAGCTTCATTAGGAGCTGATACTACACCCACATTTGGGCTTTCCTTTTATATGGGTCTTGGAATAACATACATCCTTCTCCCATCCCCCTTTCATTACAAAACCACTTTTTTTAAAACTTCATAAATTAAATAAAATCTATAAAGGATTTTTTTTAAACTTTATAAAAAAACTAAAGTTACAATATCTCTAACGGATTTTTTGTTATCACTGTAACAACTTAAAACCACATACCAGCTATTGTTATTTTCTTCTGTTATTTTCTTATATTCAAACCTCATAATAAATTAACCATTCACACATTATTCCCCACCTACTAAAGATGACTCCACATAACTAATACATCATAAATGCTGTCTAAAGTTCTATCATTATTCATACATACAAGAAGATCCCCCTCACAAATTATACCAGCACTCAAGGGACTTAAAGAACTTTACCATTGTTCAATCTAACCACTTTCACTATTCAACTAAACAGGTTTCAAATCCAGGTCGATGTTCAGACCATCCGGCTGTAGGGACCGCATTCTAAAAATCCATTCCACCTCCCTGCGGTTAATTGCCGCCACCGGATCTCCTCCTCGCCAGTTTTGGTTTGACCCTTTCTATCCCTGTGAACCATAACCCCTTAGGATTTTGTCCATGCATTTTATTAAAATGCATAGACACACTATGTGTCTCAAGACCTTTTTTGATGTTGTTTATATGCTCTTGAATTCTTGTTTTAAGTTTTCGCATGGTCCTCCCGATATATATTAGTCCACAGGGACACTTCAGGAGATATATTATCCCCATACATTCACAGATGACTTCCCCCTTGATATTATAAATCTGGCCATTCTTGGATTCTATCCTTTGGACATTTTTTATCTTTTTATCTACCAGGGTGCGGTTTCTGCAAGCAATACAGAAGCCGCACCATGTGAATTGGTTCTTACTTTTTTTCCCCACCTTCACTGGGATGTGGCTATGTACCAAAACATTCCTCAAATTCGGTGCTTTTCTAAAAAGGAGTTCTGGTTTGTCAGGAATAATGTCACCCAGAATCAGGTAACTTTTTATTATTGACCAGTTTTTTCTCAAAGAGTTTTTTAAAAGTCCCACAATTGCACTGAACTGGGTGAAAAAAACAAACCTATAATCCTTCTCTTTATTTTCCCTATGCCTTTTTTCTTTTTTTGTCCCTTGTTACAACAATGTCCCTAGTCTTTTCCAGGGAACCCCTATCATACCCCTTTTCCTCAAATCGTTCCATCATAATTTCACTTTGTTCTCTGTAGTCGCTTATTTCAGTACAGTTTCTATGGATACGCATAAATTGTACCTTTGGGATATTTTCTATCCAGGGACTATGGTGACAACTCAATATATCCATTCACATCAGTGGGCTTAAAGAAAGTTCTCGTTTTAGGTTTATTATCTTGTACAAAGATTGTTAGATCTACAAAATTAACACTCTCAGTGCTGATTTCACTAGTAAACATAAGATTCCAGCTGTTATTTATATTACTGACAAAAGTCTTTTAACCCTTGTTCTTCACCCTCCCACATTATCAAGCAGTCATCGATGTATCTTTTCCACAGGGTTAATCTGATGTTGATATAGTCTATGCTGAATAGTTTGTTTTTCCCATTCGGTCATAAACAAATTAGCGAAACTGGGGGTGAATTTCGCCCCCATCGCCGTCCCAGTCTGCTGCAGATGGAACTTATCTTGGAACCAAAAATAATTGGCATATAAAGTTACCTTGTATATCTGTTATGTCTACATCGCTTTCAAGTTGTTCTTTAATAGCGGTAATACCTAAATCGTTTGGGATAATGGTATACTATGATAAAACATCTGCCGTAGCAAGCCATGTATTAGGGGAGGGTAAACCATATTTCTCAATGACTTCCAACACACTACCACTGTCTTTGAGATAAGATGGAGATTTTTTTTACATATTTCTTCAAGAAAAAATCAACGTACTCTGTCAGTTTATTTATAAGAGACCCAATTCCTGACACGATCGGCCTGCCCGGGGATTGGACAGGCTCTTGTGAATTATTGGCAAGAAATATATCACAGGGACCTTCGGAAACTTCACTTTCAAATAGTCCAATCCTGTTTTATTTAGGACCCTGTTCTTTTAACCTTCTTGCAATAATCTCTAGTTCCCTTTTAAATTCAGTGGTAGGGTCTTTCTTTATAATTTTGTATGTGTCTTTATCTGATAACAGCCTAAGCATCTCACCTTCATATTTATCTCTATCTAAAATCACCACTTCCCCCTTGTCAGCTGGTTTAATTATAATTTGGGAGTTATTTTCTAACTTTCTAAGAGTTTTATGTTCCTCCATTGTCAAATTATGTTTATCATCCATCTTTTCTAGCTCTTTAAGGAGACTTCTCTCAAATGCTTCTATACAGCCATTTTCCTTATCAAATGGAAAGAACTTCCCGTAGATCTGTATGGATAATGGAATTAGACTCCCGAGAGCCTAAAACTACAGCGCTTCGATCTTGGCTAATACACATTTTTTGTTTATTAATGGCATATTTAGCCATATTAAGTTTTCTGATGTATTTATGGATATCTAGAAAGTTTCCAAATTTATTTGGCCTTTTAGTTGGGGCAAATTTAAGTCCTTTGGAAAGCACATTATTTTCGGCATCATCAAGGACATGAGAACTAAGATTATAAATCCCTCTCATTCCTCCCTGCATTTCTTTGATCTTGGGCTGGTTTTTCCTACCTCCCCTTTTTCCTCTATTAGATTTCTTTTCATGGGTTTAGTTACTCTCTGGATTTCAGATTCTCTCTGTATTCCCTTTATTGTTTGGTGGGGAAAATTTTGAGAATATTTTACTGAATTTTAAATTTTTTGTTCTTCATGTTCTGGTTTAATTACATTCCTGCATTCTTCACTAAGTATTTTTATATTTATTCTGATAATAGTTAGGTCCATATGACCCACCTCCATGGTTGTTACTGTAATACATTCTCTGTGATCCATTTCTTTGGTAGTCCTGATTTTGCCTATGCGTGTAGTTATGCATATGTGGCCCATATGTTTGTCCCTTTTCCTTATCCTCGATGTAATTTCCCTGCTGCGGTATGGGTACACCTGTCTCTCTTCCCTCCTTTCTCACTCATCTTATTCTCACTTGCTCTATTTTTCCATTTGTAAACACTTTTACAGTTATAATCCTCACTCACCTTCATGTATTTTTTATGTTTTTTATCTCTAATTTCTTTCTCTGTTTTAATTATGCTTTCCTGGCATTTTTTCGATAGTTGTCCATATTCTACTTGATCTCTATAGGGATCAAGAGATAATCTAAGCTTATTTATATTTTCATTTAATTGTAATACTATCCTGATCAGGACTCGTGAAATATAGCCAAAGTGAGGCAGCGCGACTGCCTTTTTTTGAATTGACTTGTTGAATGGGAAAAAAGCCCGCTTCACACGGTGGTCTGCGACGCCAAAAAAGAAGAAAACACAGTGGTGAACTTTTATATTTTATTTTTTATTTTTTGTTTTATTTAAAAAAAAATTGAAGAGAAGATTGACTTAATGGGATGGAAGAATCACCTTCCAGCTTCCCACTTAACCTCCCAACTTCCCCTAAATAACACACCAGCCATTATAGTGGTAAAATATGGCCGTAGCGGCCACCTTTATTAACTTACATAAAACTTACATAAACCATAATCAATAACAGATCATCATTTAAACTTGTAAAACCGCTGTTATCCTTTACGAGAGATCCTGGGAGGCAACCCCAAGCATGTTGTATTCCCTCATCCAATTCCTTATGACTTTCCTTGCCCTTGGCTGCATTTCACCGACCCAAGGACACCTGTTCCACAAACTTCCAAGTATTCAACTCCCTAGGCCTTCTTAGCCTACAGGAGCCGCACCCACCATATTTACCTCCAAGAGACGCATATCACACTATATAACGCATCTCTTAGCCATGAATTGCCCCCCAGGATCCCAATATCCAACACTGTCCTGCTAAGAACATGTAAACACCCCAGGAAAAACTGTTGGGCAACACCTAACAAATAAAAAAGGGGTGGGAGGGTGGGCGGGAACTTCCACCTTGTCTCTCTCACCACTTCCTACACTTCCTTCTCTCTCTCCTATATACTGCCCGCGAACTCGTTCCCTGGCTCCGCCCCCGCTCTAACTCCCATCTAGCCCTTCTCCACATTTAACCCCTGCTCTGCCTACAGTCTCCCCCCCCCCCCCCAAGTCAATGGCGCATTCCGCTATGCTGCGCCACGCTTCATTGCTGTTCATATTACAATATTTCTTATATTCATCTGCTCTACAGTACAGTGACCATTTAAAGGGGTGGTCCCACAAAAAATATTCTACAGTTTTGAAATCAGCACCTGGATCTGAATACCTTTGTAATTGCATGTAATTAAAAATTTTGCATAGCCACTGAGTTATTCAATAAAATGTATCTGTATAGCGCCACCTGCTGTTTTTTTTTTTCTTTCTTATTTGTTTGACCTGCTCACTTAGATAGCCGCACATGCCCAGTTTCATCTTTCAACTGCCTCCTGAGTTGTGATAGGGAGAGCTGAGACACGCCCCCTTAGCTGCAGCAGAAGAGATACTCCCCTTGAGCTGTCAGCTTGATATAAATCTAACAGAGCAATGAATGTGGAGATCTCTGGATCCATGTGAGGTACAGGGCTGGTCCTAGCTTTCTTAGATAGAGGGCGTCATGTAACATATAATGTCTGATTTCCATTTTTTACATTAGACATGGGATAACCTCTTTAAGTGCTCACAAACAGCATGACAGGATTTAGCTGCGTCATCAGAATGGAAAATAGCAGATGGGTTTCTGAAACAGAATGATGGCCATTGTTCTATTCCTGGAGAACTCCTTTAACTTTCTACAGATGTTGTTAAAGGCTCTGATTTCTCATATTAAGTACTCAATGCATTATTACCACATGCTAGCAAAACTGTCCACAGTCTGCAATTTACATCATAATCACTGGGTGGCTGCACATAAGATTCATGGAGCATAGACATCTTCTGACAAAGTATTACAAAATTGTGTTGTTGTTTTTTTGTCGTTGATCATATTAAAGGGGTTATCTCACTTCAGCTAATGACCTTTATCTTGTAGAAATAAGGCACTTACTAATGTATTGTGATTGTCCATATTGCTTCCTTTGTTGGCTGGATTCATTTTTCCATCACATTATATACTGCTGGTTTCCATGGTTACAGACAACCCTGCAATCCATCAGTGGTGGCCGTGCTTGTACACTATAGAAATAAAAGTGCCAGCCTTTCTGGTGGCCAGGACCATGGGAGCACACATAGGCTGGTGCTTCTTCCTATAGTGTGCATGCACAACCACCATTGCTGGATTGTAGGGTGATCGTAACCATGGAAATCGACAGTGTATAATGTGATGGAAAAATGAATCCATGCAGCAAAGGAGACAATATGGACAATCACAATATATTAGCAAGTGTCTTGAATTAACTTCTTCTACATAATAAATGCTATTTGCTGAAGTGAGACGACCCCTTTAAGTCAAGGGGAATAATAAGGAACAACACATCCGTATTTGTACCCTGGCCTCAGAAAAACAAGCTCTGATAGAATATATACAAGTCGATTGGCACTCATTTAAAGGGCCTTTCACACAGACTATTTGCAAGTGATCGGTTTAGAGCATCGAGGGCGGGCCCAAGACATTGTGTGCACCCTTGCTCCTCCCACTTTCTTCTGACAGTCCTTTCTCTCTTTCTTTATTGACAGGGCCAGATTCCTGCATAGTCATTTTGCCTGGACCAATCAATAAAAAAAAGAGGGAGGAGATGGCAGAGGAGGTGTCACAATCAATGTGGGGGGAAATTCCACACTGAACAGAGGAGGGAAGGGGAACTGGGCCTGGAAACTAGGGAAGAAACAGGTCACCACCTAGACAACCCTATTCCGGGCCCTAACTATCTATCCATATGAATAGACCTTGAAGGTAGGAATATTCATATGCAGGATACCTAGGCCTTTATATCCTATAAGGCCCTGGAAAAGGTTAGGACCAGAGACAACCCATTCCTCCCCAGATAGACGAATGGAAGTCTCTGTCTCAGATACAAACAACAGGGAAAATAACAAACACAAACAAACGCGACACTTAACTTCTGTAGAGACGGACAAGACTATAAAGGGTAGAAGTGATGACCACTGATCAACAGCTGAGAAGAGAGAAGTGGTCATTAACCCTATCAACACTGAATCAAGAGAAATCAAGGAGGCAGTTAGATTTCTCCACGCTCAGCCAATCTCGTTGATTTCCTGACATCAGTCACCTGAGGGACCGTGAAGGAGGAGCAAAGGTGCACATAGTGGCTTAGGTCCATCCTTGGGGCACTTAACTGCTCATTTGCATATGGATTAAAAGTACTTTTTCCACAGAATGAAGCATCGGATCACTAATTGAAAGGTATCATTACATTTATCTGAGCTATCCCTACCAGACATTGTACCTGGCTTGTCAGGGAATTTCCTGGTTACAGGATCCCTTTAATAGGATCTTTATTGTTTACCTCTAGTGGACAGGTTCACGGCTCGTTACAAAACACAACTTTAAATGTATCTGTAATGCGCTGTGCATCTGATCATCACATGACCTGTACGGATTTTTATCCACTTAAAGGAAGCAATGAAATATTTTATTAAATGACATCAAGATCTTGAAAATTGTGAGGAACTGATCATTTATTCACTGAAATCAGAATACCCCTTAAGGGCTCATGCACACCACCATTGGGTGTTTTGCGGTCCGCAAATTGCGGCTCCACAAAACACGTTTACCAGCCGTGTGCATTGCGCATTTTGCGGAACGGCCGGCTCCTAATAGAATATATAGGACATGTTCTATTTTTTTTGTGAAAAGGCCATGTTGACATATGGACACAGAATGACCACAGAGTCATTTGTTTTTTTCCATGTCATTCTGGACATACAGGCACGGAAAAGTAATTTCTGTTTTTTATTGCGTCCCCCATTGAAGTGAATGGTTCTGCATACGGAAATGACTCTTTGTGCATTCCGTGCCTGTGTGTCCAGAACGGACATGGAAAAAAAAAAAACGTTTATGAGCATGATCCTAACTGAAATACTTTTCCCAACAGATTTTATAGCTTTACACCTTGAACGTAATACAAAATATCCACCTTCAGGGATTCGCATCCACTCCCCACCTATCCCTTGGTTGAACTTGATGGACTTGATTTCAACCGTATCAACTATGTAACTATGTAACCAATCCACATTTAGCTCCAATTTTTGGAAATTTTCTAGAAAAGCAATGCTATCTGACTGGTTTATATAAGTTTTGACACATTTATGAACATCAAGTCATCATGTGCAGCGGAAAGTGGTGGAACCTAAGGAATATCTGGATTTAAGAAGCTCTGGGGAAATAGATACATTTCAGAAAATGGGTCAGGCAGGCATTTTTACAAGACGGGGCCCAAGTGGGAATAATTGATTGAGGTCATGTGCGTAATAAAATGTAGAGGATAAAGTCAAGGCTGGTATGAAGTAATTGGGAAGGAAACATAACATGTATATGTAACACTGCGGCTTATAGCACAGATATGAGAGTATTACAATGCGGCTCATGTATCAGCCACAGGACAACCGCTTGGGGAGTGTAGAATACAGCCGTTCGCCATCGCTTTGTATTATGGGATTCAGTGCAAATGTCACGTTAAAGCCTGAAGTTCTCAACTGCAATCGTGTTGTTAGTTGTGAGGATAGAATAAAAGAATAACACTTCTTGAGAGGAGACATCTAAGGCTACTTTCACACTTGCGCTTGATCGGATCCGTTCTGAACGGATCCGATCATATTAATGCAGACGGAGGCTCCGTTCAGTACGGATCCGTCTGCATTAATAACTTAGAAAAATTTCGCAAGTGCGCAAGTAGCCTGAGCGGATCCGTTCAGACTTTCAATGTAAAGTCAATGGGGGACGGATCCGCTTGAAGATTGAGCCATATGGTGACATCTTCAAGCGGATCCGTTCCCATTGACTTACATTGTAAGTCTGAACGGATCCGCTCGCCTCCGCACGGCCAGGCGGACAGCTGAACGCTGCAAGCAGCGTTTAGGTGTCTGCCTGTCCGTGCGGAGGCGAGCGGAGCGGAGGCTGAACGCCGCCAGACTGATGCAGTCTGAGCGGATCCGCATCCATTCAGACTGCATCAGGGCTGGACGGAGGCGTTCGGGTCCGCTCGTGAGCTCCTTCAAACGGAGCTCACGAACGGACCCATGAACGCTAGTGTGAAAGTAGCCTTAGAAGGTCTACCTCCAGGAGGAGCATCAATCAGCACTTCATTATTCAATTAGTAAAAGTATGATTGCTCAAAACCGATCTGTCACCACAAAATGCAATGCAATCTGAACGCTGAGAAGCTGAGCAGACAGATAGTTTTGTGGTAAAAGATTCAGCAAAGCCTGTATTTTATACATTTCTATCTTTGCTTTTTCCACTTCCTGCGAACAGCTATCGGTACAGGAGGGTGGTGTTATCAGTGACTGGCGGCTATCTCTTATGCATATTTAGGCTAGGGCTACACGGTGACACTTGTTGCGCAACAGCTGTCGCGACCAGGTTTGCTGAGTAGAGGTGATCCCATACAAAAGAATCACAAAAAATCCAACACGGCTGCATTTCTTGTGACTACCTCAGCGATTCCGTTCATTTCTCGGAGAGCAGCGCTACTCAGCCCTCCTGGCCGTGACAGCTGTTGCGCAAACAGTGTTAACCATGTAGCCCTAGCCTTATGCACGCAGTGCTATCAATACACCTCCTTCCTGTACCGATAGCTGGAAAAAACAAAGATATCAATGTATCAAATACAGGTTATACCGAATCTTTTCCATAAAAGTATACATCAATCTGCTCAGCTTCTCCTGCTCTATAATATAGTACTTTCAGATTGCGTTGCATTTTGAGGTGACAGGTCTTCTTTAAGCATGGGTAGCTGGTGCTCAGTGCTAGTGTATGAACATAGCTGCCGGCCGTAAAAGTTTTAGCATAAAAAGTAAAAGTGCAGTGAGTCCCTGAGGAGCTGGAGCAGGGGGTGGGAGTGATAGAGGTCCTGATGTGATGTTGTGTCACCGGGTACTCCCTCAGGCCCTTGCTCCCTGTGCAGTGGAGATGCAGTTTGAAGAATCAGGCCAGAGGTAAAAATATATTTTTACTTAGTGCAAAATATAACTTGTGGTACATCCAGTAGCAGTAAATACAAAGTGCAGTCTCTGGCTTCACATGAGGAGGTATGGTGACTGGTTGGATGGCAGTTCAGTAGCACTTTTAGATGTAGGTGACCACTGTGTTACAGGCTCGATGTTGCTCTGGCCTGGAGGTGGTTTCAGTGATGGGTATGTAACATCCCGAAGTATGTTATCAAACTCTTTTTCCCTGCTACCACATGTCAAGTGTAATTATACTGTCATTAATGTCATTTTATGTATTTCTAGGCCTGTTTCATATATTTTGCTGTAATTTCCATGCAATGTGTTCAGCAGGACCTTTGCCAGTTTAGTATTGCTAGACTGTAATAGTTCATTCTAGTTTTAGCCGACCCCCCCCCCCCCCCCCTCTGTGAGCAGAAGTGGACTGGTCCCATGTCCCGTCTCATGGGGAGGAGAAGGAAGTTTAGTTTTAGTGTACCAGCCACCCCGGCTTGGGAAAGGCTGTGTTAGTAGGAGCTCCCAGAAACAGGGATCCCAAGACAGGATCTTGCCTCGGCTGAGGCCAAAGATCTCCATTCCCAGACTGAGCCATCAGCCTCGGCTGTGGACAAGAAAAGCAGCCATCTCCAGCCTCCAGGAAGAAGCATTGAGCCAAGCTGTGAGTACATATCCAGAGTCCAGGAGAAGCCAAATTCCTCCTCAGCTAGTCAGGCCCATATCAAGCAGAAGACAGACAAACAAAGCAGAAGATAGATACCGGACAGGTCTTCCAGGCACATAGTATAGCTGCAGAAGAGATATTAATCCCTGCCATACATTGCCAATACCTGCTGGGACCTCAAAGACTATTGCTGTAACTCATGTGGATTAATGCTGCATTAGGTAAAGACAAGTTAGATTATATTACCAGTCTGGATCTCATTCCTTACTACCAAAGTTCCTCAGTTACTCCTACTAGCAACACTCAATTTATTGCAAGTGAGTCAGGATCCAGGAGTCCAGCCGTACCAAGGTAGGAGACACCGTTGACACTACACAGAGACATTATCCGCCTCTGGCATTCCTCACTTGGTACGTGAGTTATTATCTTAAAGGGCCCTGCAACAGTACCCTGCGCACATTGCAATTGGCGTCACAAACAACTCATAGACTTATACTCAGTTACCCTGACCCACTGCATATTTGGCCACCGTACCAGTGTCCTGCTCATTGCAGGTATATGAACCGTAGTCACTCACCTAGCATCAGTGTCTATACAGCTGTAATCTCACTGATCTCTCCTGGAGTGCTGGTCTCACAGCTCTGGCATGTGCTTCCTCTCCCTTTTCTATCTGAACAGGACCTCCTATTCCTGGCAGGTAGTATGATCAGCCCACTCCTACCAAGAGGATAGGAATAGGGTGGTTATCCCTGTTCCTATCAACCACTGCCAACCATTACCTCGTCTGCTAAAATAAATGACCAAAACACAAAAATACTGAAAAATATGTTTGGAAAAGTGGAGCAGGTGTTTCTGACCACTATATTTCTCAATGTATTTACTCCAGACAACTGGCTATGAGACATTTGATGAATACCCATATACAGCTCTTCTACATCCCCTAACACTGTGTACTATAAACTGTCTGCCCGCAGCCACCACTGGGGTGCAGTGTATGGGAATTTATAAAGCTACTATTGAATTCAATGAAAACAGTACAAAATCTCTGTGCATTAGGCTCCCATTATTGGCCAGGGTGTAACCAGAAAAAGTAGGGCCCTTATAGCAAATCTTTGAATGGGCCCTCCTCCTCCTCACCACGTGGCAGTAATAATAATAGCATATTTCATGGGGAAAAAAACTAAAGAATTGGGACAATGTAAAATGTAAACTTTATTGATGTTTGGTGGTGGAAGTGTTTGGTGTTGTTTATTTTATGCCGTGATCTTGATTCTGGTTAATTATTTTGTCATGGCAATAAATAAAAATGGACCAGAAGGGGACAACTGCACCACAGAGCAAGTATGCTCTGCCATTGATGGTGGAGAGGAGGTGATGTCATCACAGAAATCCATGTTATCCCTCCCCATGGGTCATGTACAGTAGTTACACAAGGAGAAGGATGATCTATGCCTCTTTCACCTCTCTGCACTCTGTTAGCAGGCTGAGATCATAGCCAGCAGAATGGGGTGGGGTTGCTTTCACTTGCTGTATCTCACACTGTATAGCAGCTAGAGATGTGGCCATGCCTTGTATTAAAACTGATCTATTTCTGGCTAGCCAACACACAGAAAAAGAAGGACCTTTAGAAACAAGGTTGGGAATGAGATCTGCAGGTATTACTTGTAGATCTCACTGTTATACAGCCTGAGATAGAGAAAGTTAAAGCGCCCCCCCCCCCCTTCTCACGTACTCACCGACTCCCTCGATATTGTTGGCCCCATAGCAGCTATTGTGGCAGTGGTCATTCTGCCTCTGGTGCATGCCCCGTGCCTCCATAAGTATGCTGATTATATGGCAGTCATCTTCAATAAATTCTCCACGGTATCAATCCAGCACATGAGAGACCTGTTTAGCAGGGACCTGGATGAGGAGTCACCTGTAACATACGAGGACCGATGTGCTGGAGCTTGGAGAGGGAGTCCTCCCTGCTAAAACCTTTACTCTGTATTCATGATGAATCGATTCAATAAAGACTTTACAGAAGAGCTTGGCATATGCTGTGCTTTCTCTAATCGTGCTGAAACTTTTATAGATGTTTAAGAGGGGCCTGATAAATTATATATAATGGTGAAAAGCTGTTCCGTGTGAAATCCTCTTGATAGTTAAGTTATTAGACAGAATCCTTGTATGAATGTTAATTTAGCCTGGTGGTCACCACTTGGGTCAGGAAGGAGGTTTTTTGTAGGGTAGATTAGCTCATACCTACGAATGTGACCCTCTTACTATAGAAAAAAATAATTGAATTGCATTGCATTATCATGTAAAATCACAGTCATATACTATTTGCAAATTGAATATATCTAATATCTGGGAAGAATTGCCTTGTGTATAGTTGGAACTTGTGTTATCATTGGATGTACTGCAACTCCTATTTTGCACTTTAGTAAAGAGATGTTTATTCTGCTACATCTGGCCTGGTTACTGACTCCTGCACCATAAGCCGGCCATTGCACTTTAATGTCCTGCTTTGCACCTATACAAACACCTAACATCATGGACACCTCAACTACCCTCAGGCAGGAGCCTCGACATCAGAGTGTGCCTTGGGGGAAGAAAGGGTGCACCCTCCTTTTGCTGCATGGTCTCAGGGAGCTATAGAAAACTATATCCAACAGGTGGAAACTGTAGAAAATATTTAGAGATATTTTATGACTTAAAATATTTTATGACTTAATATATTTTTATATACACAATTGCAATATATTGTTCTATTGGATGAATAGGTGAAACATCCTAAAAAACAGAGCACCTTGACCACATTAACAGACACGGGTGAGCCATGATATACCTGTATTTCATTTTTATACTATCTTCACCTATATATCGGTGAGCTCCCCATTGTCTGCTAGTATGGACATCTGGCAGTTTATAGAAAATCAAAATGTCAGATTGGAAACCTTTACATTCGAAGAAACGAATAATACAAATGAACCTATGGAGAAATCCATCACTGAATCTTTTAGAGAGCTGGAAACCTTACTTATTAGACAACTGAAGCAAAAATGGGAGATCAAATCCCTAGGGAAACATCTAGAATTGGGCATAATACCCAAAGGATTACAGCTCTCTAAGAATCCAGCTATGGATTTACTCACTGATTCCTTTAAGGAAGAATGGGACAAACTTTTGGTACAACAATCTATAGCACTGGTAGAACTAATTATCAAAAGGAGGAACCAAATTCTAGAGGAAACCTCAGAAAAAATCCTAAAAATTAAAGAAATAATACAAAAATTCTCCATAAATGATGAAATCATAAATTGGCAACAGAGAATCTGTAAGAATTTAGGATTAATAGAACAGGAAATAATTAATAAAAAGAGTAAGAAATTAAAGAAAACTACCAGAGGTGAAATAGATAAACATATACCAGTTGAAAATCACCATATAAATATAGGGATGAATGAAGATCATACTAGAGAAAGTAGACAACATATAGAATATGAAATCCCAGTGAGAAACAGGTATGAACCAATTATGAATAACCATTTTTTAGATGGGACCCCCCCGCATCACAAAGCGAAAACACGCCAAACGAGACATGTAACACCGGAACGAGAAAAATCTCCCCCAAAAATGGTTCACTACCAAGAATCAGGTCACCAATACAATCTGAGATACAGAGACCAACAACAATACAATCTCAGGGAGGAGGACTATCAGGGAAGGAGGTTAAAACATACCCCAAACCGTTACCAACATCATTACGATCAAAGGGGACGAGGAGGGGAAAGAGAAAAAACAAGAAGGAATCACAGATAATAAAACTCCAGAAAGAAAAAGATTCAATCATTAATCTTAGTCAAACAGTACTTACCTCAACCCAGATCCACAAGCTAACAAATTTGATATTTATATTGGAATAGAAAAATTTGTTAGAAAATTGTGCCTAAAGAAACACTTTATGAGGAACCCTATAATCAGAAATTCTGTGGAGAAGGATACCTTCACACACACAAACCTAAAAGTAAAAAGTAAATGTACCCGAGGCAACAAATAGGCCACGAGATGGCAGCATTTAAAAAGTCTGTAGAAAAAGATATAAGAAAATTGAATATAAATGGAAGAATAGGAAATAATGTAACAACACAAGAAATACAGGCTTTGAAACAACTGCAAAAGACCGAAAAAATCACTTATACGGCCTGCTGACAAGGGAGGAGCCATTGTCATTTTGGAGACACAAAAATATGATGCAGAATGTCAAGTTGTCGGACACTGACACATACTCCAAACTGATGAAGGACCCCACAAAAGAATATACAGAGCAGTTGGTGAACTATGCCAGAGATGGTTGAGAAAAGGGAATAATAAATGAACAGGAGTTTGGATTTATTAGTACCACCCACAGTAGATTACCAGTATTCTACTGTCTCCCAAAGGTTCATAAAGATCAAATGAACCTGCCAGGTAGACCAATCATCTCTGGTATAGGTTCACTAACCTCTAATTTGTCAGAATATATTGACAAACTCTTAAAGCCGAGTGTGAAAAAGAACTTTGCATATATTAGAGACACAACTCAAGTCATTAAAATAGTGGAGGGATTAAAATATGAAACGGACTGGATACTGGGGACCTTAGACGTTAGTTCCCTCTATACAGTTATAAATCATAATCAGGGAATACAAGCATTGAGGAGTCAACTAAAGATACATAGTGATTTCCCTGAGAAACAAATAGACTTTATAGCAGAGGGGATAAAATTCATTCTAACCCATAACTATTTTGCTTATAATCTGGATTATTATCTCCAGACCAGAGAACTGCCATGGGTACCAGGTTTGCCCCCAGCTATGCGAACTTATTCATGGCACATTGGGAATGTGAGGAGATCTTGCCCATATTGGGGGTAAACCTGGTACTCTGGCATAGATTTATTGATGACATCCTATTTATCTGGAAAGGTACAAGAGATAATCTTGATACATTCCTTGCAAATATCGACACCAATGCATATAATCTAAAATTCTCTGCCAATATAAGTATAGAGAGAATCGAATTTTTAGACCTACTAATTAGAGTACAGAATAAACAGCTAATCTGCAGTACATATCAAAAAGAGGTCTCTCGAAACAGTTATATACTGTTTTCAAGCTGCCATCTACCAAGATGGTTGCTTGAAGTACCAAAGGGCCAATTTAAACGTATAAAAAGGAATTGTACAGATGAAAATGATTTCGAGATTGAGGCCGAAATTATGAAAAAACGTTTTCTAGAGAGAAATTACCCGAGCAATGTATTGGAGAAGGCACTCACAAAAGTTAAAACAATGCATAGAGAGACCTTCTTTATAGAAAAAATTAAAGAGGGCAGAGAAAAAGACGAACAAGATCAGTTGAGAATGATATTACCCTTTAATAAACAACATAGAAAAATAGAAGGAATTGTGAGGAAACATTGGCATTATCTATTGAATGACAGACTAATAGGCCCTTTGGTTAGTAATGGTCCACAAATAACATACATAAGAGCTCAGAATCTATCCTTAAAAGTAGCACCAACAGTCCCAAATAAAAATAAAAATTTATCCATGCAGAGTTGGTTGAATTTGAGTGGCTTCTATAAATGTGGGAAGTGTGGAATATGTAAAATAACATCATTTCCCAAGAAGACCACTGAAATCCAATCACGGGTAAATGCTTTTACATGGAAAATAAAGGAGTTTCTGACTTGTAGCTCAACCAATATTTTGTATGTTATAGAATGCCAGTGCAAAAAACAATACATTGGATGGACAAAACGTACACTGAAAAAAAGAGCACATCACAAATATAAGAAATGGCTATGAAAAGCATTCTCTCTCACTACATTATAAGGAATATCATAATAAAAATCCTGAGGGTATGGTCTTCGCGGCTTTCGAAAAAGTGGATGTGCACTGGAGAGGGGGAGACCATATCGCCAGGATGTCAAGGCAGGAATCTAGAAGAATCTTTGATTTTGAAACACTCCTCCCACGAGGACTTAACTCGGACTTTGAGTTGTTTGGTTTCCTGTAGTTATTGGGGATGGGTGCTCTCCCCTGATGGTGACATCCTGAGTCGGGCTGTTTAGCAGCACCAGGATCTCCCCTCGGGGTTGGGCCCCCTCACCAAATTCATCTATCCTGCAGAATTCCAAGCAACTCAAGAGTGAGAAGGGGCAGCAACAACATTGAAATTGAATCAAGAAAGAAATCAAATATTCAATAAAACTCCTTCGATATTATCAATGTTGTCTCTAAAATAACTATTTTTTGCCTTCAACTGATAAGGGACAATATAAAAAAACGCAGGGAAGCAGAAATCGAAAAAAACGCATCGAAAATGCATATGCGGTTTTTTAAGTTTGATGCGTTTTTTCAAAATTCCGATGCGTTTTTTGTCTGCTACATATTAGAACATCCTATACTTATACAACAACTGAAGAATCTAACATTAGGTAAATTTAAAATAAAGGATTGACAGAAACATTAATGAATCATAGAGAGATCCAAAAGAAGGAAAAGGAATCCAAAGACGTTTTCTGAACTTGAATGTATTTAGATGTATTTTTATATTATACTATATTTTATATATTTTATTATAATTTTTTATCAAGGTTAGTTTATCAATAAAGGTAAAACTGTCTATAGAGATATATATATATATATATAATACTATACATTGAAGATAAGGCAAAATACTATATATGAAGACTAATAATCCATGTTGGGTATTTGGTGGGGTTTGTGATAGTAGAGTATATAAAGAAGGGGGTAGCAACACTCGCAATATAGCCACTGAGAAAGAGGGAGACCCCTCGAAACGCGTCTGGCTGGTCCTGCGAGTGATACACTACCCACCCTAACCCGAGGAAAGAGACCCACAAATTATCGGCCAACATAAGTCTCTTGATAGCAGCGAAAGAAAAGCTGATCTGAACTATCGCGAGATTACGCGATCCCTGCATACTGCTTCCTGGAAGGTGACACGCATTTACACCACGTGGAACGCCGAGACCGGAGAGCAACAAGCGGGAAATTTAAAATCTGAAAACAGCAGACCTCATATCGAGTGGTACAAAGGATCTAACTATCATCGGCAGCAGAAATTATACAGTGACAAGCATTCTGAAAGGCAAGGTAAGAGGGTTTACAGATAGGGGGACGCCCCACTCTAAAAACCCGATCACTGCTTATATCCTTGAACCTGGGGTGCGGACTCTGTATGCTGATACATTTGTGACTTCACTTTGCTACAATAGCGCTACAATATTCTGGACAGAACTTTCATGTAGGGAAATCATCAAGTTGCTACATCAGCCTTATATGGACACAGTTACTATATGTTATTATATGTTTTGGTTTTCACTTTATCCTCTTTTATGAATTTTCACATATATTTCTTCACTAATTATTTTCTCATATATTTATTTTGCACGTTATATTGATGCAAGCAACCATTTATTGAACCTCATCAGTATTTTGCAACTATAGATAAGACCAATCTCAGTGTATTATTTTATTTTATGATATATTACATTGTATTATGTATTTTATAATTTTTATGTGAAATTTTATTATATACTCTATTATATAAATATTCTATAGACATACCAGTTGGTGAGTGCCTGTTTTTATTTTATATTTTTATATACGCAATTGCAATATATTGTTCTATTGGATGAATAGGTGAAACATCCTAAAAAACAGAGCACCTTGACCACATTAACAGACACGGGTGAGCCACGATATACCTGTATTTCATATTTGCATGGCATAACTGTGCGGAATTATGATGCTAGTTTGAGTAATTGGCCGAGAACTGTGGCTTTAATTAAATGTGAAGGTGCTGCAATCCCTGGAACAGCGGAGCGGAGGATGAGAATGGTAGTGGCTCTAGGTTCGATAATTATTCACAGGGGCAATCCTCATACCCATGCTCCCGAGGGGTAGGTAGTGATAAGAAGGCAAATCCCTTCTTCCATCAGGGCATACCTTAATGTTGGTAGTTAGGTCGGGAGATGTAGGTGCTGTGGCCAACATATGCTGCTGGAGTCAATAATCAGGCCAGTTGTACAAGATAAACAAGTCTCCCTTTGCTAAAGTACCGAATTGGTGCTGTACTATATCACATGGTACACAATTCCAAGCAATCCTTCCCAGATTGCAATGTATGAATATAGGGCAGAATGGGGATTGTAGTACTCCTTCCCTCTATCTTTTCAAAGTCTGTCTGCAGAATCTCAGGCTGACCATATTATTATTGCAATGGTGGCTGCAATTCCCAGCTAAAGGGTATAGGATTAAGATATGGTGGGCAAGACCATGTCCAAGTGTGAAGGGTATCTTAGCAATGTCCCTCTCACTGCTGTAAAGTCTTTATTAGCCTTGAACAGCGACTATCTCCAGTGGTCGGCATTTGCAGATTCTAGACCTTCTTGGTTCTTCCTTTCTCTCTCTGGAGCACTGAGGTAGAGATGTTTTTCTCTCAGTTAGTAGAGATGGCCTGGCGGTCGGTTTGCGGTGAACTTTGCGCATTCGCGATTCGCCGAACATGCAAACATATGGCGATATTTGCGCCCGCCATATTTTTTACATTGTAAAGAACTTTGACCCATGACACATCCATCAGGTGGTACAGGACAGCCAATTGAGACGTTTCAGCACATAGACATACCCCCTACCTTATAAATAAACCTGATCTGGCCGCCATTTTACATTCAGTGTTTTGCCAGTGTAGGGAGAGGTTGCTGTGTGGAGTAGGGACACAAATCGCTAGCTAATAGGGCCCCAAAAGTCATTTTAAGGACTGGTATAGGTGTGCTATCGATAGGTGTGCAGTATATAGGGGTGTAATACACTTATAATTTACTTTCTAACATAGAAAGCATATTATAGTGGATTTGTATTGTGCAGCAGTGGTGGTGATCGGTTCTGCAGCTACACAGAGTGACAAACGCAATTAGAAAAAATAATTATAACTGATGTGATATACCAGTCACCCCCCAAAAAACTGATAGAAGTGGGGTGTTATATACCAATAATATACTTTCTTTATAGTGCATTTGGGCACAGCAGCATTTCTTTGCGGTTTTGCTGCGTTCCCTCTGCTACACACAGTGACAAACGGTATTGGAAAAAATAATTATAACCGGTGTGCGCATGCGCGTACGTGAAAATTATATTGCCGATATTTTGCATTGAAAAATATAATGAATGGAGATCGCAAATTCGAATAATACATCTGGTATGTCACTGTCCATGTTGTAGGACTATTTGTGCACTTCAATTATTTCTTGGCTGCAAATATGAGCTAAAGGTTTTTCAGGTTCGCCTGCCATTAAAATAAATGGGACCCGCCACGAACTTGCGGTTCGTGAGCATTTGATCGCGTTCGCGCGATCGCGAACCATCCCGGCAGATGTTCGTCCATCACTATCAGTGAGATAGTTGTTTTCCGGAGTTCAGGCCTAGTACTCTAAGGTGTGAGCACATGTACGGTAGCTTCTCTCACTTCCTCATCTAACAAACAACTAACCGAGCTAGGGGCGGATCTAAGTCCATCCCCAGGCTCCCTACAGGGGCAGAGTCAGGATTATTAACCCCAACTGATCCATACAAAGATATGCTGGTACATTACAAGGCATTGACGTTTTAAATAATATTACACAACAAGAACAGTTTGCAAGTACCCTATTCTGGGCTACTGCAAAGGCATTACGCTAATTTGAAACCTGCTTTATCCAGTGGCTTTATTGTACTAAATGCAGTAAAGAAGTGTCTACAAGAATAATCTCATGCACACGGCTTCATATGCCTGGAGGAGATTGGGTTGAACATATTAGGTCTATTGCTTGCAAGATTGTTCTCGTAGCTCTGATCTGAAATTCTATATTTGAAGAAGTAATGACATGTCTGTGCAGCTGTCTCCTGAGAACCTCACAGAAGCTTCTGCATAATATATGGCTCTGATGTCTCCACCGTAACAGCGAGACTAACCAGTCATAAACCTGATACCAGGTATTTGATGTAACCAATCAGCCCAACATCTAATATGAAGATCACTAGGTAACAATAGGAATATCTGCCGTTTTAAGTGATATTGCAAGTAGTTCTATAATGGACGGTTATTACATTTTTTTAATGTGCTTTTATCACTTTTATTACATTTTCAAGATATCGGTTTGTTTTTAGTGAATTGGAGTAGAATTTTTCAAACTGAAGGCTAAAAACACCTATAGATCTAATACTAGTTGCAGCTAGTACCCTATACAGTAGGCAATGCTCTGTAAGCTCCAGTAGATGCATCCTAATAGTTTGCTACAATGTATCAGGATTGTATAGACTTTAGGGTTTGTTCTCTTCTGAGTCAGAGGATCCTTTTGAGGCCTGTGTCACAGAGGCTGGCATTATTCTTATTATTGGGGGGGGGGGGGCACTCCTGGTACCCATCTGACTTCTAGAACTGTGATTATTATATAATATTAGTATAATATTCGGTCTCCATCTGTAACACTGTTACACCGCCTATACAGGGATATCCCAATCATGACCATAACCTATGACAATGCATTTAATGTCTTCTGTAACCTTTCTTAGAACATGCACATCATAAAAAACATAAAATGTATTACAATATTGACTAAAAATGTATACAAAAATATACATAATAAAAAACACTGAAAACTGGAACACTGAGGTACCATATCAAACCATACTTTACAATCATGAGTCCAAAAGCTGTAATAGCTAAATTGAAAAATTGCGGGGGGAAATTCATCATTTACCCCATGCTTTTTTTTTTTGTGTCTAAAAGAATTGGCAAAGCCCCGGTTTTGTGTCTTTTTGAATGCCATTGTGAATTTTTTTTGTTGCAACTTGAATTTTATGCCAACCAGAAAAAGGGGACATGATGAGGGCAGGATGTGGCAATTAATTCATCATTTACGTCAGACACTTTGTAAATAATAGCTAAAAATCATGTTGGGCTTGCCCCCTCCGGCAGCACAGGCCGTATCAAGACCAGCGCAGCAGACACCGGAATTGATGAATCAGGGCCTGTGCATCCTGCCCCGATAAGTAGTCAGACTTACCTTAAAGAGAACCCGTCATAATGGAAATGCACTTTATTCTACAGTTCCTATTTAGAAATGAAAACATAAATGTAAAAAATACAAAAAACAATCAAAAAAAATAAAAATAAACAATTTTGCTTTTTATCAGTTATAAATATTTTTATTTATGCGAAAAATCTAGAAAAAAATAAAAAAATTAAAAATAGATATTTACACATCCAACAATGACATTATTTATCCAGCGCAGTAAACATCATAAAAAATAAACATTTAAAAAAATTCCACCTCCAAAACAAAATGCTGTAAAAATGATCAGAAAGTCATACATACCCTAAAATGGCACCAATGAAAACTACAGCTCATCCCACAGAAAACAAGCCCTCTTACAGCTCCAGAAAAGTAAAAATGCTACATAACAAAAAAATATATATATAATAGTTTGATGATGCAAAAGTACAAAAACATTAAAATTAACATTAAAAATCAAAAATTTACATTAAAAGAAAAATTAAGTAGGAGCCATGCTCTAGTAACCCCGCACACGGCCTCTACAGAAAACGGAGCTGTGATTCGGCCCTGTCCTCTGTGATTGTACAGCCGCTATGTACAGCTGATCAGTGGGGGGGTGGTTGACCGATCTGATATTAATTACTTATCCTAGGGAAAATCACAGAAAACCCATTTAAGGCCTCATGCACAGGACCGTATTTAGTTACCATGTCCAATCCGTTTTTTTTTTTGCGGATAGGATGCGGACCCATTAATTTCAATGGGTCAGCAAAAAACGCGGACAGCACACCGTGTGCTGTCCGCATCAGTAGGTCCGTTCCGTTGCTCCGCAAAAAAAAATTGTGCATGTCCTATTTTTGTCTAGTTTGCGGACAAGGATAGGCATTATTACAATGGATCCGCAAAAAAAACTGATCCGCAAAAAAAACGGATGCCATACGGAACGTCATCCGTTTATTTTGCGGATCCGCAATTTGCAGACAGCAAAACACAGACGGTCGTGTGCATGTAGCCTAAGGATTAGTAACTCACAAATATTGCCTTCATTTTTACCATTGGAGGAGCACGTCAGTGATTTTTAGATTATATTCACTACTCCTCAGTGTATGTCCTTCACCACTAGTGTACCTGCAGAGACTCTGTTCCCAGTACCTTTCGAACCTCATTAGTCAATGTGACTGTGAACTCGCTGTTACCCTTCCATTTATATACACATTTCCTTCTTTTTGCTGGTAGGAATATTCTAATTATATAACCACTGACAATTCCTGTGACATCTCACTTGTCCTAACATCACAGTTATCATTTTTACTTAAAAGGAACCTGTCATCGCCTTTATGCTGCCCATACTAACGTCAGGATAAAGTAGAGACAGGTGAGTTGATTTCGGCGGTCTGTCATTTCTAAGTAAAAAGTAAGTGGTTGCCGAGAACCAACGTCACAATCCTTGCAGACTGGGCCTGGAAAAGAGTCCCGGCCACCTGAGAAGAGTCCTGGTTATTCATGAATTCCTGCTCTCCCGCCCACCTGCTGATGGCTGAGTCTTCTACCTAGTTTTCTCTCTTTCTATCTAGGAGAGAACTGCCAATCATCAGCAGATGGGCGAGAGAGCAGGAGATTAGGAATAACCAGGACTCTTCTCAGGTAGATTGGACTCTTTTCAAGGCCTGGGCTGCAATGATTATGATGCTGGTTCTCGGCAACCACTTACCTCTAGCTCATGAGTGACACACCGCTGACATCAGCATTGCTGTCTCTAATTTATTCTGCCCTCAGTGAGGTCAGCATAAAGTTGATGACAGGTTCCCTTTAGGAAATGAGGGGATGGTAGATCTTGATGTATGCAAGTAACAAATTCTATGGACCCATTTAGGGCATTCTTATAAGAGAGATTTTCTGTCTGGATATTTGTTAGAAACTGCAAACCACCTTGGAGATCTAATCATGTTTTTTTCTTGTTTGTTTGTTTTTTCAAAAAAAGGTGTCAAGTCTGCAAAGTACTGTATCTGAAGATTTTAGAAGGTTTCAGGAGAGAATGTGTATGAGTGGAAAGCGTTGCACTGACTAATAGGGGTAGGATGGTTGAGCAAGAATGTGAATAGGCAAAAGGTAAGGGTGTAACCCGATGAGGACTGCCAGAGCACTTCACCACCCCCTCCAGAAAACCGTATCCTCGAACTGGTGACCGCCAATTGGAAAATGTAAAATGCCATGGTTTACAAGTTGTGTAGAGCAAGGGGGTTGTATATGAAGTCTACCATATATTTATTTGTAGGTACTGTAATTGTAATATACTGTACATTAAGACTGGCATTGGGCATCTGTCTTGGCGCGACTAACTAGATGATATGTGTACAATGCCTAAGTGCTCATGCACACAAACGTATTCTTCTTGTTATTCTAACTCTTCTGTTCTTCATGGTTGGCTAGAGTTTTCCACATAAGGTCATATAAGGTGCACCTGGATGGTGATGGTGGTGGTGGTGGGGGCACATACTTACAGGTTCTTTTGAATGAAGCAGTAATAAGGTAGAAGAGGCACAGGAAATTCTTTACAGCAACAAGCAACTATACACTTCTCTTAATGGCTGGGAATGGTACTTAAGCTGGCTCAGTGGTTAACCCCGGTGCATTACAGAGCTGGGATCCTGGGTTCAAATTTGACCAAGGAAAAAATCTGCATGGAGGTTGTATGTTCTCCCCATGTTTGTGTGGGTTTCCTCCACGTACTCCGGTTTTCTCCCACACTCCAAAGACATACTGAAAGGGAACTTAGATTGTGAGCCCCATTGAGGACAGAGTGAGTAAAGTGCTGCAAAATATGTCAGCGTTATATATATAAGTGAGTAAAATAAATAAAGGCACAGTACTCTTGTCAGTTACATTCTCTCAGTGAGGGCACACATCTTGGTGGTTACGCATTTTTTAGTCCAGAGGTACAACAAGCAAAATGGTACTTGTGTAAATGCACAGTCCAACTATTTACAGTCCTTATGTACAGTCTATAAGTATATTCAAGGGGGACCTACCTGTTACAGGGTAATCTGAGGTCAGTAGGCACCAGGAGCATAGCTAGAGATCTCTACTGTCTTGTAACAATCACACTATCTTCTAGGCACTGGCAGGGAGTTGCAATACTCAACCTGCCCCTTCAAATCAAGTGTTCTGCACATCAGGCTGATGAACTCCACATGCCCACCGGTTTGGCATCACAGATTTTCTGTTATCCAGCAGAGGATCCGTTATCCCACCCTCAGACTCCAAGACTCCGGTGCCTATGGTAAGACCCTAACATAACGTTTGTTGTGAGTCCCAGAAGATGAAAGTAATAGACTGACACAGAGTAGCCTATGCTTAATAGAGAACTTTCTCGATACTCCTGTCGAATACACCTATTTCCAAGGCCTTTACTTCAAAATTCATTTGGAACACAATGTTAAGTGAGATCACATTTGAAATGTCCATAAATTGCTGCATACAAGGACCATGTATTAACGTCAATAACCCTGATATTTTCTAAAACATTCTATCTTTGTAGGCCGAATTTATGACTGCAAAGGCTGGTGAATGAAATAGAAGCAAAGGTCAATTAGATAAAAGAAGAGATTGTTGGAATCAAGATAAGCGTCAGCTACTTGAATGTGTTTACAGGAAAGCATCAACATTGTCTTCTGACATTTTGTTTTCAAGATGACTTTCTGTTATGTTCAGAGAAAAGTGAAAAGATTGGAGAACACAAAGCTCTGAAATGCGTGATGTTCTCCCCTAGACAGTCAAGGGATGCCAAGTCACCGCAATGACATCCTACAGATCAACCTTTTCAAAGACTATCCTTCTATGATAAATGTTATATTAAATGATAGAAACAAAAGTGTCACGAACCAGCAGGTGCAAACCCAATGGGCCATGTGTCCTACCTCCTCCAAGGGTGTTGTCTAAGGGAACCCCTTGATTCTTCACAGTACCCCTGATAGTGGGGATAGACTTTCCTGAGGGGAACACCAGGTTGCTACCTCTTGAGGAGGATAGGCACACAAGGCAGCTGGTCCAGGATGTACCAGGGAAAGGTACCAGAAGTACAGGCGCATTCATGCAGGTGAAAGTTCAGGGCAGGCGCACAGGTACAGGTCAGGCAATCCGGATCGGCAGCAGGAGGGATCAGACAGGTAGCAGAATCCAATAACACAAATACGAGTCAAGAACACAGGAACACAAGTGGTTATCAGGAGCCTTAGCAGAGCACAGAGACCTTGACGCTGAGGCATCTGGGAAGGGGGCTGAGCAACTTATATATGCACAGGAGGGGTAGGATAGGTAGGTGAGGTCACTTGACCTAAGCCACAAAGCCCAGGAAGTGATGTGCGCTGGCCCTTAAGGAAGTGCAGCAGGAACAAACAGCAAGCATGCTGTGACGAGGGCTGAGAGCAAACTGTGGAGCAGATCCAGAACAACAGTACCCACAAAGACAGGGCCCAGGACTGCAGCGGTGGAATGGGAAGCACCTGCTGCAGATCACCTCTAAACACTGTGCCCGGAACTGCGGCGTTAAGCAGGGGAACAGCGGCGCACAGCAGCCACTGTTACAGTACGCCCCCCCCCCCCTTACTCCCCCTCTTCTTGAGCCCACGACGAGACAGAAACTTTTTAATCAGGCTTGGAGCATGAATGTTCTCCTCTGGTTCCCAATACCTCTACTCATGACCAAAGCCCTTCCAGTCCACAAGATAGTAGGTCTTCTTGCCAAGCTTTTTGATGTTCAGGATGTCTTTGACCTCAAATGGCTCGTCAGAATCTTCAGATACCAGAGTTGGAGTACAAGGAGCCGTTGAGAAACGATTAAGGACTACTGGTTTTAGCAAGGACACGTTGAAGGCATTAGAAATACGCAGAGAGGGAGGCAAAAGTAACTTGTATGTCACTTCGTTGATCCTCCATAATACTTCAAAGGGTCCAAGGAATCTAAGAGCAAACTTGCAACTAGGAACCCTTAAGCGGATGTTTTTAGAGGAGAGCCATACCTTATTTCCAGGCGAGAGCTAAGGCGGTTGTCTTCTTCTCTTGCCCGCATTCATTTTCATGCGGGTCACCACTTTGGTCATACAGTCCTTGGTGTCACGCCAAATCTTTTAAAACTCCCTAAAAGAGGAATCCTCAGCTGGTACCCCAGAAGATGTAGGAACAGGAAGAGGAGTACGAGGGTGTTGTCCATAAACGACAAAAAATTTAGAGGATCCAGTAGACTCACTAGTGTGGTTGTTATAGGAGAATTCAGCCCAAGGTAGCAATTTTACCCAGTTGTCGTGTTGGGTTGAAACAAAATGCCGGAGATAGTTCTCTAATATTTGATTGACCCGATCTACTTGCCCGTTGGTCTGTGGATGGTAACCAGAAATGAAGTCCAGCTCAATTTCGAGCAGCCGGCAAAGAGCTCTCCAGAGCTTAGAGGTAAACTGGACTCCACAATCTGAAACAATATGCCAAGGTAGACCATGCAAGCGGAATATGTGTCTCATGAACAGTTTAGCAAGTTCAGCATGTGAGGGCAGACCAGCCAAAGGAACGACGTGCACCATCTTGGAGAAGTGGTCCACGACCACCTAGATAGCTGTACATCCAGCAGAAGAGGGCAGATCAGTAACAAAGTCCATGGCAATGTGTTGCCATGGGGCATCAGGAACTGGAAGGGGTAACAACAGCACGGGTGGTCAGACTTTATTCTGAGCACAGACAGTGCAGGCAGACACATATTCACGCAAATCCTTACACAGTGTGGGCCACCAGTAGTGGCGAGACAAAAGTTCTGTGGTCTTGCAGATCCCTGGGTGACCAGCCACTTTGGAGTTGTGCCCCCAAGCTAAAATACGTTTTCTCTTGGCAGATGGTACAAATGTACTCCTGGGAGGGATATCTTTTACCAGGACAGGAGCCACTGTGATCAAGCAAGCAGGATCTACAATGTAGTAGGGCTCCTCCTGCTGGTCGGAGAAGTCTAATGACCGATACAGAACATGCGCCTTGATGTTCTTCTCGGCTGGCCAAAAGTGAAGCTCAAAATCAAAATGGGAGAAGAAGAGTGCCCATCTGGCTTGGTGAGGGTTCAGACGCTGGGCCGTCTGCAGATATGTAAGGTTCTTGTGGTCGGTGAAGATTATCACTGCATGCTGGGCCCCCTCCAATAGAGAATGCCACTCCTTCAAGGCAAGTTTTATGGCCAGAAGCTCTCTGTCTCCTATACAGTAATTCCTCTCAGCAGGGGAGAAGAGCTTGGAGAAAAATCCACATGTAAACATCTTGCCCTTGGAACCTTTCTGTAGTAAAACAGCACCGGCTCCTATGGACTTTTTTAATTGAACGAAGGCAGCCTCTCCCTCAGGAGTCCAGACTCTGGCATTCACTCCTTTCTTAGTAAGAGCGAAGATCGGAGCTGTAAGAGTTGAAAAATTCGGGATAAACTGACGATAAAAATGAGCAAAGCCAAGGAAGCGCTGTAGAGCAACAAGACCCTGTGGGCGGGCCAGTCCATTACTGTATTCCATTTTTCAAGTTCCATCTTCAACACGGCATCCGAGATTATGTATCCGAGGAACGGTACTGTAGATTTTTCAAAGATACATTTCTCGAGTTTGGCATAAAGTCAATTTTCTCTCAACCGCTGTAAAACCAAACGTACATACTTCCGGTGAGTGGTTTGGCAGTGGAGTTGCCAGAGGGCCATAGGAAGGCCATTCAAGTGGTGTATCTCACCCAGAGCAAGCTGGGTGAGAACAAGAAAGCCTGGAAAAATAGGGTTTTCCCATTGTCTGTCTGCAGCAGCTAGGCTGGTAATGAGGTTAATTAGTAGCCAGCTGAGGAGCTCGAATAAATGTGAGCTGAGCTCTTCAATCAGGGCTCTCCCAGTCTGAAAAGGAGCAGGCTGTGTCAAGGCCTGTGGGAAGTGGAACCCTCTAAGGCCTCATGCACACGACCGTTGTGTGCATCCGTGGCCGTTGTGCCGTTTTCCGTTTTTTTTCGCGGACCCATTGACTTTCAATGGGTCCGTGGAAAAATCGGAAAATGCACCGTTTTGCAGCCGAGGCCGTGATCCGTGTATCCTGTCCGTCAAAAAAATATGAGCCTGTCCTATTTTTTTGACGGACAACGGTTCACGGACCCATTCAAGTCAATGGGTCCGTGAAAGAACACGGATGCACACAAGATTGGCATCCGTGTCCGTGATCCGTGGCCGTAGGTTACTTTCATACAGACGGATCCGAAGATCCGTCTGCATAAAAGCTTTTTCTGATCTAAGTTTTCACTTCGTGAAAACTCATTTCCGACAGTATATTCTAACACAGAAGCGTTCCCATGGTGATGGGGACGCTTCTAGTTAGAATACACTGCAAACTTTGTACAAGACTGCCCCCTGCTGCCTGGCAGCACCCGATCTCTTACAGGGGGATATGATAGCACAATTAACCCCTTCAGGTGCGGCACCTAAAGGGGTTAATTGTACTATCATATTCCCCTGTAAGAGATCAGGGCTGCCAGGCAGCAGGGGGCAGACCCCCCCCCTCCCCAGTTTGAATATCGTTGGTGGCACAGTGTGCGCCCACCATCGCCCCCCCTCCCTCCCTCTATTGTAATAAATCGTTGGTGGCACAGTGTGCCCCCACCATCGCCCCCCCTCCCTCCCTCTATTGTAATAAATCGTTGGTGGCACAGTGTGCCAACCACCATCGGCCCCCCCTCCCTCTATAGCAGTAACAACATTGGTGGCAGTGTGCGGCCTCCCCTTTCCCCCCCCCCCCCCCCGATCATTGGTGGCAGCGGAGTTCCGATCGGAGTCCCAGTTTAATCGCTGGGGCTCCGATCGGTAACCATGGCAACCAGGAAGCTACTGCAGCCCTGGTTGCCATGGTTACTTAGCAATAGTACAACAGTAGAAGATTCATACTTACCTGCTTGCTGCTGCGATGTCTGTGACCGGCCGGGAGCTCCTCCTACTGGTAAGTGACAGTTCTTTAGCAATGCGCCGCACAGACCTTTCACTTACCAGTAGGAGGAGCTCCCGGCCGTTCACAGACATCGCAGCAGCAAGCAGGTAAGTATGAATCTTCTACTGTTGTACTATTGCTAAGTAACCATGGCAACCAGGACTGTAGTAGCGTCCTGGTTGCCATGGTTACCGATCGGAGCCCCAGCGATTAAACTGGGACTCCGATCGGAACTCCGCTGCCACCAATGATGGGGGGGGGGGGATGGGAGGCCGCACACTGCCACCAATGTTGTTACTGCTATAGAGGGAGGGGGGGGCCGATGGTGGTTGGCACACTGTGCCACCAACGATTTAATACAATAGAGGGAGGGGGGGGGGCGATGGTGGGTGCACACTGTGCCACCAACGATTTATTACAATAGAGGGAGGGAGGGGGGGGCGATGGTGGGCGCACACTGTGCCACCAACGATTTCTAACATTAGAGGGAGGAAGGGGGGGCCCGATGGGGGGCGCACACTGTGCCACCAACGATATTCAAACTGGGGAGGGGGGGTCTGCCCCCTGCTGCCTGGCAGCCCTGATCTCTTACAGGGGAATATGATAGTACAATTAACCCCTTTAGGTGCCGCACCTGAAGGGGTTAATTGTGCTATCATATCCCCCTGTAAGAGATCGGGTGCTGCCAGGCAGCAGGGGGCAGTCTTGTACAAAGTTTGTAGTGTATTCTAACCTGAAGCGTCCCCATCACCATGGGAACGCCTCTGTGTTAGAATATACTGTCGGATCTGAGGTTCACGAAGTAGCTCATATCCGACAGTATATTCTAACATAGAGGCGTTCCCATGGTGATGGGGACGCTTCAAGTTAAAATATACCATCGGATTGGAGAAAACTCCAATCCGATGGTATAAAAGAACTCCAGACTTTACATTGAAAGTCAATGGGGACGGATCCGTTTGAAATGGCACCATATTGTGTCAACATCAAACGGATCCGTCCCCATTGACTTGCATTGTAATTCAGGACAGGATCCGTTTGGCTCCGCACGGCCAGGCGGACACCAAAACGACTTTTTTTTCATGTCCGTGGATCCTCCAAAAATCAAGGAAGACCCACGGACGAAAAAACGGTCACGGATCACGGACCCCGTTTTTGCGGACCGTGAAAAAAAACTGTCGTGTGCATGAGGCCTAACCCTGTGTGGGGGCAAGCACTGTGATGTGTTTTGGGGAGCTGGGTGGTAGACCCAGATCCCAATAGAGAGGGAAAAAACTGTTTAGTCAGTGGCCAGACGACTGAGGATTTATGTTTTGGTTGCTGTTTTTGTGTTGA
The DNA here is from genome assembly GCF_014858855.1 of Bufo gargarizans. Classification (NCBI taxonomy): domain Eukaryota; kingdom Metazoa; phylum Chordata; class Amphibia; order Anura; family Bufonidae; genus Bufo; species Bufo gargarizans. Next base: position 45,429,289 of record NC_058084.1, read on the forward strand.
TGTGCTTAAAAATAAAAGCATAGTTTGGACTTCAACCTGGTGTCCGTGTCGAAGTCTGTGAGAATGACCCCAGGATAAGAGATGATCCCTTACAGTGGTTAAATCTGGAGAATAGATCAGCATATCGTCTAGGTACACTTTCACGCAGACGTAGAGCAGGCCCCGGAAGATATAATTTACCAACTACTGGAATACTGCAGGAGCATTGCACAGACCGAAGGGCATGACGAGATACTCGTAGTGTCTTCTACTCATCGCCCTTTCGAATGTGGATAAGGTTGTATGCGCCGCGCAGGCCAAATGTTGTGAAGACCTTAGCTCCCCGAATCCTGTCAAAGAGTTTTGAGATCAGCGGAACAGGGTATTGATTCTTGACCATGACCTTATTTAGACCTCAATAGTCTATATACAGGGCCGTAAGGATCCATCTTTTTTCTGCACAAAGAAGAACCTGGCGCCGGCTGGTGAAGAATATTTCCGGATAAACCCCCTCTCGAGATTCTCATTGATGTAATCAGACATCGCTTGGGTCTCAGGAAGTGAGAGTGGGTAAACTCGACTGTGCGGAGGAGTGGCACCAGGCAGAAGGGTAAATAGACAATCATAAGGATGATAAGGAGTCAGGGTCTCGGCCTCTTTCTTACTGAAGACATCCAAAAAAAAGTGGCATACTGCTGCGGAAGTCCAGGCAGGTCTTTAGGTACAGTAGGCGAGGAAGCAGGTCGGATCTCTGATAAGCAGGTAGACTGGCAGGAATAACCCCAATGCAGAATCTGACGGAAGTGCCAGTCCAGAACAGGAGTCCAGAACAGGAGTGTGCTGACGTAGCCAGGGAAGACCAATGATAACCGGATTCATGGACGCTGGCAGCACATAAAAGGAGATCATTTCTGAAAGCCGGAACTTTGCAACTTAATGGGCATAGTAACAAAAAGCACAGGTTCAGGGAGTGGCAGTCCATTTACGGAAGCCACTGACAGAGGTCTTTCTAGGCGAATGGTAGGAAGCCGTCATTGATGGACCAGAGCTTGCTGAATGAACTTACCGGCTGACCCAGAGTCCAAGAATGCAGGCACAGACAGTGTGACTCCCTTGTAAAAGAGAGTCACCCGAACTGAAAGTTTCGGAGAGGACTTCTCCTTGTCTAGGACTACTTCTCCAACTGATCCTAGACATTGGCGTTTCCCGGCTTCTGCGGACAATTACTCACAAAGTGGGCCTTACCTCAACAATACAGACACAGATTCTCTGCTTTGCGGCGTAAACGTTCCTGGTCAGACAATTGAAGGCGCTCTATTTGCATGGGCCCTTCAGATGGGGTGGGCACTAGTGTTGGGCCAGCATGCTTGGCCGATCACCATTTTGACTCGAGCATCGCGATGCTCGGCACATCGTGGTGTTCGGCCGAACACCGCGCGTGGTTGAGCGAGTCTCTTACCCGCATGTTTGTTGGCTTTTACGCAGCCAATAAATGTGTGGGGAAGTACTGGCACTCACTGTAATGCCATAACCATGTTGGTTACTGGCATTACAGTGATTGGCTGGCAGGAACATGTCATTGGGTGCTATATAGTACCCGATGATAACACGTGGTTCGGCTCAGTCTTAGTCAGAGAGAGCTGCAGCAGAAGGGACAGATAGTGTAGGGACAGGAATTGTTTTTTTGTTTGTTTTTTGGCAGGGTTTAGTGTTGAAAGGTGTTAGAGACCCAAAAGTCCTTTTAAGGACTATTGTTTTATCTGGCTGCAATATATATTATTAGTGCAACCTGCGCTAAATTGCGTGCAATTGTTTGGCCACTGCTGACAGTGACACAAACTCTGCTAAATCTCTTGTGTTACATTTGCGCATCCTAAATAACTGAGACATTCAGTGTAATTTTTTCGCCGCTGGTGACAGCGACATTACCTGCGCTACATCTCCTGTATAACGTTTGTGCATCCTTAAATATCTGTGACATTCAGTATAATGTTTTCTTAGGCGCTGGTGACAGTGACATTACCTGCGCTACATCTCCTGTATAACTTTTGCTCATCATAAATATCTGTGACATTCAGTGTAATTTATTTGCCCATACACTTACAAAACCTGCGCTACTGTACATGTGACATACTTGCAAGCATATATACCATTTAATATGCTCAAGGCGAGCAGTAAGGGACGGAGAAGTGGCCGTGCTGCTGATGGTGCATGCAGAGGCCATGGCCCTGGGCGCGGTGAAACTGCGCCTGCTGCCAGAGCACAAGAAACAGTCATGCACGATACCTAGCTTCATGTCCCAGTTTGCAAGGCAGAGCAGGACACCACTCTCGAAGTTAAACAAAACATGCAATGCAACAGCTCACTGCAAACCAAATAAAGTACAAAATTGCATCATAATTGCAAATGCTATACTAATAAGTTAGAGATGCTTGGCAAATCGTTTTGTACAAAATTATTTGAGCCTGTCTGCCACACGTCAAGGCGATCTCTAGTTAGACGGGTTCCTAACACAAAATTTTACCTGTTATGCGCCATGACGGCTACCATAAAATTCAGAAAGTGCAGGTTCCACATGCATGCTGGATCTGCCTGAATTTCTGTCATTTTTGGTGCCAAAATGGCCTCCATTATATCCACGGAAAACAGTTACCAGCATGCATGCCGGGCCCACTCCACACCACTCCAGGTGCCACATGGCCACCAGGGACTGCAATGAGAGTCCACACACTATCTCTCTCCTGGTGCCATATGGCTTCAGTGAGTGAGGGGGAGCAGGCCAAGCTATATACTAACACTAATTAAAATCAGCCAATGGGGCAGACGAGCTGGTCAGGAGTGCACGACTAAGGAGGCAGCCACACCTCCAGCACAAGCTGCAAAGAAAAAGGGGGTCAGTCAGCACATCCCAAAGCGCAGGGGCACGTTGCTATGGCTGAGAACAAAACATGCAATGCAACAGCTCACTGCAAACCAAATAAAGTACAAAATTGCATCATAATTGCAAATGCTATACTAATAAGTTAGAGATGCTTGGCAAATCGTTTTGTACAAAATTATTTGAGCCCGTCTGCCGCACGTCAAGGTGATCTCTAGTTAGACGGGTTCCTAACACAAAATTTTACCTGTTATGCGCCATGACGGCTACCATATAATTCAGAAAGTGCAGGTTCCACATGCATGCTGGATCTGCCTGAATTTCTGAAAGTTACACCAGTGTGACCAGGAGGTCGGTTGGATTGCAGCAGACAATGCTTCCAGTCAGATAAACGCCACCCTGTCCTCCACAAAGTCCAGTGTCAGTAGCCAAGAGTCTGGTCAACAGAATCCTCACCCTGATCCTCCTTTCTCCCACCATGGAGAGTCTGGGCAAACAAGTGATCCCACACTCGGATATTCTGAGGAGCTGTTTTCATTGCCATTCCTTGATTTGGGCCTCTCGCCAAGCCCGCATGAAGAGGGACATGATGAGATCTTGTGCACTGATTTCCAAATTCTTGAGCATCCACAGTCAGAAGAAGATGACGATGGAGAACTGCAATTAGTATTTCACAAGGTGGATGATGATGAGACACAGTTGCCAATAAGTCAACCGCAATTAGTGTCTCAAGAGGTTGATGATGAGGATGAGACACGGTTGTCAATAAGTGAGGTTCTTGTTAGGTCAATTCAGTGACCAGAGTGAGGAAGTGGAAGAGGAGGTGGTGGATGATGAAATCACTGACCCAACCTGGGAAGGTGGCAAGCTAAGCTGAGCGAGGACAGCAGTACAGAGGGGGAGGGATCTGCAGTACCGCAACAGGCTGGAAGAGTCAGTGGGGTGGTAAAAGGGAGAAGGCAGGCCACACCAAACAGGCCTGCAACTGTTCCCCGACGCACCCCCTTGCGGCAATCTCCCTTGCCACGGGGTAGGTGTTCCGCAGTCTGGCGCTGTTTTGAGGAAATTGCGGACGAGAAAAGAATTGTAATTTGCAAACTGTGCCATACCAAAATGAGCAGAGGCGTGAACACTAGTAACCTCACCACCACCACCAGCATGATCCACCACATGGCATCAATGCACCCTAATAGGTGGGCTGAATGCCTGGGTCCACAATCAGTGTCTGCGGGTCACACCACTGCCTCCTCTTCCCCTGTGTTACGTACTGGTCAATCCCCTGTCCAAGACGCAGGCCCAAAATCCTCCCACCATGCACCTGGACCTTTACAAGCACCATCAGCTAGAACACCCACTTCTGTGTCCCAGCGCAGCGTACAGATGTCCAGACCCTAGGCCTTTGAACGAAAGCGCAAATACCCAGCCACCCACACACAGGCCATAGCACTAAATGCGCACCTGGAAATGTTGCCATTTAGGCTTGTGGACACTGAGGCTTTTCGCAGCCTGATGGCCGTCCCTCGTTACTCATTCTCCAGCCTCCACTATTTTTCCCGGTGTGCTGTCCCCGCCTTATACCAGCATGTGTCCCATAACATCAACCGTGCCCTGACCAACGCAGTTATTGGGAAGGTCCACTTAACGACTGACACATGGACAACTGCTTTTGGCAAGGGATAGAGTTGAGCGGACTCCTGGATGTTCGGGTTCGGCCGAACTTCACAAAAAAATTTGAGTTCGGGACCTGAACTTGACCCGAATTAGACCCCAAACTTCATTGAAGTCAATTGGGACCCGAACTTTTGAGCACTAAAATGGTTGTAAAAATGTCATGGAAACGGCTAGAGGGCTGCAAATGGCATCAACATGTGGTTAAGAGCATGGCAAGTGCTCTGCAAACAAAAATGGATAGGGAAATGACTTTAAATAACATAAAATACGTAAAAATAAAAAATAATAATCGTGATCTAGGAGGACGAGGTCCATATGGAGTAGGAGGTTGAGAAGAGGGTGGATATGTGCCGGTGTAGGTGGAAGCGGCGGTGGAGGAGGAGGAGGTAGCCGACACCGTTTTTTGGTTTTAATTTTTTTTTTTAAATTAGGGTACACCCCAAAACATTGGGAAATATAACCTGTGATAACCCCCTCCAGTCGTGCTCAACACACGTTCAGACAATACACTGGCTGCAGGGCAGGCCAGCACCTCCAAGGCCTAAAGGGCAAGCATAGGCCATGTGCCCAATTTGGAGACCCAGAAGTTGCAGGGGCTGACCCCTGTCAGTCAGTTCATGTAGGCGTGTGCTCACATACTGTCCCACCATTTTCGCACGTCCCCATGATGTTCACGATCCAATTGGATATCTGCTCTATCAACTTTTGATGTTCTTTTCTGCGCCTACCATGGTGATCACAGTTATCGGCGAATCAGGGTTCCGTGCCGGAGAGGGAGCATGAGAAAGAGAGACCACATCCAAGGGAGGTTAATTGTTTATTATCTGCGGATTCCTTTAGCGGACACACATACACTTAGCTTTATATATTAGAAGATATACAGTAGCGCTATATATTCGTAATAATAATGAACAATATTGTTTTTTTTGTTTGTTTGGTTTTTAACACAGTACACCACATCAGGTGATCATCCCTCCCTTCTAGCTTGTGGGGCAATGAGAAGGCTTTGTCACAGCTTAGCAACATCCCTAGCAACCAATAGAAAAGTTGTCTACCCCTTACTATATAAGAACCTCTCCAGCAGATATTTTCTAAAGTTTATTGCAGTTATGAAAGAGACAGCAGTGTCATTGCTGTGCTCTGTGCTTTGTTGTATTACATTAGACCGTTAACATATATATATATATATATACAGTCATGTGAAAAAATTAGGACACCCTTTGAAAGCATGTGGTTTTTTGTAACATTTTTAATAAAAGGTTATTTCATCTCCGTTTCAACAATACAGAGAGATTAAAGTAATCCAACTAAACAAAGAAAACTGAAGAAAAGTCTTTTCAAGATCTTCTGTAAATGTCATTCTACAAAAATGCCTATTCTAACTGAGGAAAAAGATAGGACACCCTCACATGTATTCCCTCTTAAATTGGCTCAGATCTCACACAGGTATATCACACCAGGTGCACATAATTAGTAGATCGTTACTCTGCATGTTGAATGAGGCTTGCCCTATTTAAACCTCAGACATTTAGTTTGGTGTGCTCCTGACTGTTGAAGTGAGAGTGAGCACCATGGTGAGAGCAAAAGAGCTGTCAGAGGACTTCAGAAAAAAGATTGTAGCAGCCTATGAGTCTGGGAAGGGATTTAAAAAGATCTCAAAAGATTTTGAAATCAGCCATTCCACTGTCCGGAAGATAGTCTACAAGTGGAGGGCTTTCAAAACAACTGCCAACATGCCCAGGACTGGTCGCCCCAGCAAGTTCACCCCAAGAGCAGACCGCAAGATGCTAAAAGAGGTCTCCAAAAACCCTAAAGTGTCATCTCGAGAACTACAGCAGGCTCTGGCTACTGTTGATGTAGAAGTACATGCCTCTACAATCAGAAAGAGACTGTACAAGTTTAACTTGCATGGGAGGTGTGCAAGGAGGAAACCTTTGCTTTCCAAGAGAAACATCGAGGCCAGACTGACATTTGCCAGAGATAAAGTTGACAAAGACCAGGACTTCTGGAATAATGTTCTTTGGACAGATGAGTCCAAAATTGAATTATTTGGACACAACAGCAGAGGACATGTTTGGCGTAAACCAAACACAGCATTCCAAGAAAAGAACCTCATACCAACTGTGAAGCATGGAGGTGGAAGTGTCATGGTTTGGGGCTGCTTTGCTGCAGCAGGACCTGGTCAGCTCACCATCATAGAATCCACGATGAATTCTACTGTGTATCAGAAGGTGCTTGAAGAACATGTGAGACCATCAGTTAGAAAATTAAAGCTGAAGCGGAACTGGACCATGCAACATGACAATGACCCAAAACATACTAGTAAATCAACCAAAGATTGGCTGAAAAAGAAGAAATGGAGAGTCCTGGAATGGCCAAGTCAAAGTCCAGATTTGAATCCCATTGAGATGCTGTGGGGTGACTTGAAAAGGGCTGTACGTGCAAGAAACCCCTCAAACATCTCACAGCTGAAAAAGTTCTGCATTGAGGAGTGGGGTAAAATTTCCTCAGACCGATGTCGAAGACTGGTAGATGGCTACAAGAACCGTCTCACTGCAGTTATTTCAGCCAAAGGAGGTAACACTCGCTATTAGGGGCAAGGGTGTCCTATCTTTTTCCTCAGTTAGAATAGGCATTTTTGTAGAATGACATTTACAGAAGATCTTGAAAAGACCTTTCCTCAGTTTTCTTTGTTTAGTCGGATTACTTTAATCTCTCTGTATTGTTGAAACGGAGATGAAATAACCTTTTATTAAAAATGTTACAAAAAACCACATGCTTTCAAAGGGTGTCCTAATTTTTTCACATGACTGTATATATATATATATATATATATATATAGCAGAAAAGGAGATTTGGCGGCACCAGTCTGTTGGCTCAGGTGCTGTGTCCAAAGGAATGAGCTTTCCACCTTGTAATATATGCAGAGAATCGGACAGCACTCCAAGACTTGAAAAAAGTAGAAATCTTTATTCACCCATGTGAAAAATAATTGCAACGTTTCAGCTCACAATCGAGCCTTTCTCAAGCAATGAAACACAAGACTGTGCATGTCTTATACAGCTTTTTCAAAAATCAGACAACCAATGAATTTTACAAATCAAGACATGTGACTGGTGAACATGTGAAAGTAGTTCACCTCATTAGATCATGTGAACAATTACTTATGCAAAGTACCATACTGCTGGATACACAGGGATGTGTCCATTAGTGTTGCATCCAAGCTTGTAACATTTAAATAATGTATACTACAAAGTGCATATGTGCATAAATAAAGTGCATAAAGATACAAAAGAATTAAATCATGTATTAATGTTTAAAATCATACACCACAGAGGCTGAGGGAAAACAGCGAAGGTCTGATCATGTTCGACAAAACCGCATGTTCATGTGAATACTGGCCAAAAACAGCCCTGTTAACTAATACTGTCAAAACCACAGCATGTCAAAGACAAACCTCCACCCACAGTGTGCGCTCGCAACTGCGCTCAAATATATCCTCGGCAGCCAGATATCATACTATTGCCGTGTGGGAGCTATTGCATACGCACAATGTGACATTATTAAAGGCATCGTCTTTGTAGCAAGGCGCTTGGCACTGTATATGCTTCACTGTCAGGACCAATCGGAGAGGGATCCAACCTCCCGGGTAGATCAACCCCTCCAAAGTTATGGTCAGGTAAGGGGGACACCACATGCAAATGTAGTGCACCCCGAACCGTCCCATTATAACGGTCCATAGACAGTGTAATGGGGATCTCCCATATAAATCACTTGATAGCAGAAAATTGATTTTGACACATCGTGGATACAGTAACAGAAAAAATTCTATCCAGTTAAATTCATATACATAGAACATCGCAAGCTGTCGCATGTGTCCAGACTTCTACATTCACTGTTTCCGCATCAGTCTGTGTGGTGTCTAAAAAACAAATAAGAGAAAATTACTCATATGCTTGTGAATCTTATCTAAATTCCATCATCACAACAGGGATCATGCCAGAAAGCATAAAGAGTGGGGTATCAGGCAAACAGTAATCTAGAAGCATCCAGGATTGTATTCCACATTTAACCCTTTAGGTTTTAGGCTATCTAAAGTGTAGATCCACCACATTTCTTTGTTTTTCAATATTTTTATTCGATTGCCCCCTCTCCTGGGGGGAGGTACATGATCTACAATCCAGCACGTTAATTCACGTTCTGAATGTTTCTGCTCAGAAAAATGCTTCGGTACTGGTAAATCATGTCGTTTTTGGCGAATTGAAAATCTATGGTTATTTAACCTGGTTTTCAAATCAGTGGAGGTTTCTCCCACATACAGAATTTTACATGGGCAGGTTAACACATAGATTACAAAATTAGAATTGCACGTCAAATGAAAATTAATAGGATAAGTTTTACCAGTGGCAGGATGTATAAAGCTGCGTCCCTTGCCAATGTATTTGCAATTTACGCAGCTTAAACATGGGAAGCTGCCCAATCCATATTTTGACAATTTCATTTGACGTGCTCGCTGCCTTGAGCCACAATCTGCTCTCACCAATTGGTCTTTCAGACTGCTAGCTCTCCGGTATGAAAACAGGGGAGGCAGTCTAAATTCTTCAATATCACTGAAGGTATTGCCCAGTATACTCCAGTGTTTTCTAATAATCTTGCTGATAGCTGCACTTTCCTCCGTATGAGTAGAGATAAAAGGAATCCGACGTTGGGGATTTTCCTTATCTTTCCTCACTAAGGTCAACTCTCTGTCCATCTCCAGGGCCTTATATTTATGTGTCTGTAGCAACTTTGGCGGATAACCCCTATCTTCAAACTTCCTTGACATATCCTCAAGGGCCTCCGTCAAATTGCTCTCCTCTGATGTTATTCTACGCACCCGCAAAAATTGCGAGTACGGTAAATGCCTAACCATATTTTTCGGGTGATTACTATCATACCTTAATATGGTATTCTTGTCAGTAGGTTTAGTGTATAGTTTAGTAAGGAACTTTTCCCCAGACCAGACAACCGTGGTATCAAGGAACTGTACCTCAGTGTGTGAGAAAATCAAAGTGAATTGGAGATCACTATCAATGCTATTCAAATACATATGGAAGTCAATTAGTTCCTTCTCCGTGCCAGTCCAAATGAGGAAGACGTCATCGATATAACGCCACCACCGCAGAACATGTCTGAAGTGGTGTGAAACATAGATGACGTCTTCCTCAAATTTTCGCATAAAAATATTTGCGAACGTTGGGGCCACATTCGACCCCATCGCTACTCCCCTTAATTGCTTATAAAAGGAATCTTGAAACAGAAAATAGTTCCAATGTAGAACAATGCGCAAAAGAGATAAAATGAAATGTATAGCTGATTCAGTCATTGAGGAGAGTGCCAACATACATTCAACAGCCGTTATGCCCAACGTGTGGTCAATTGAGGTGTAGAGAGAGACTACATCGAAAGATGCAAGAATATATGTCTGCTCTCTATCCACCTCAATTGCGTTGAGTTTACACAAAAAATCGGTCGTGTCTTGAATGTATGAGGTCGCCCCTGTCGCAAAATTGCGAAGTATCTTGTCCAAAAAAATTGCAATGTTGCTGAATATTGACTCAGAGCCAGATACTATCGGCCGGCCAGGGGGATCAACCAGAGATTTGTGGACCTTGGGAAGCACATACATCACTGGTGTGACTGGATGTGTCACCACAAGGTACTCACAAAGATCCCGGTCGATCACCCCTGCCGCCAATGCATCAGTAAGACACTGTCCAATAATCCTAGCAATCTCAAATTTTGGGTCATAATTAATCAACAAATACACATTTGTGTCACCAAGCTGACGTTCTATTTCCGCAATATATTTATGTTTATCCAGGATGACTACCCCCCCACCCTTATCGGCAGGTTTAATTACCAAATGGGGATCATTCCTTAATTGATCTAAGGCGGCTATTTCAAATTTCGTCATGTTAGGACGGGTAAATCTATGAGTAACAGATGATTTCAGAGCGGACAAATCCTTTTTAACCACATTCATAAAGGCCTCCAACGCAGGGTTGTCAACCACTGGTGTGAAGGTACTTTTCCCTGGTAGACTGAGTCTCCTCATGCAAAACTCGCTCGCAGGAGGGGAGTCAGTCTGCACTTTATTGTGAAACCATATTTTTAATTTTATAGATCTAAAAAAACCACACATATCTGTCTCAAGATTAAACCAATTAACATGTGCATTTGGACAATATGATAATCCCTTAGAGAGTACACTCACTTGAAACGGTGTGAGTAACTTGGAGGATAAATTAATGACAGTCATTTCTTCCTTTGCTGCGGTTTGTTCTGTGGTCGTAGCTTGCTGTTCCGGGTTTTTATGCCGTCTGTGTCTACGTCCTCCTCTTCGGGTCCGGTTCCGTTTACAGGTGCTGTTTCCTTCCCTAAAAAAGGGGCGCGAGAAGATGTGGATGTGGACAACTGTGGCAATCTCTTCTTTCTTTTATTATCATTATAATTCACATTAGGATTTCTGGTATCCGTCTGCCAGGTATAAATATTCCCTTTCTTATAATCGTCCAAATCTCTGTTCCATTTGGAACGCTTGATTTCCTCCGCCTCGACTTGGGTTTTTAGTAGCCATGCGGCTGATCTTTCAAAAAATGCAGTGGATTCTTCAGATGTCAGAAGAGTTTTCAAGCGTTCTTCTGTCTCACTAATTTCTACCGACAAGATGGAAAGTTCGGTTTGCAAAAACTGTATATTCAACAAAATAAAGTCCAGTGAGTATCTGGTGGAGAGTGCCTCAAACTTTTTGCAAAAAATTGAGTCATTTGTAAACAGATTGGGGCGTAGGTTGGATCTCATGCCCCGAGGTATGCGTTTGACTTTATAATATTCGCCCAATGTAGTCATATGAAGACGTAATGCAGTAGATTTCTTTGTTAAAAGGTCATACCTTTTCTTCAGCTCCTTAGTGGAAGGGATGTTTAGAAAGGCTGCATCTCCATCAATCCCACGTATAATGCTCTCGGCCTCCTCCTGTGTGAAGGTGGATCCACATGTTGGATCAAGTTCCATGGTGAAAAATTATAATATTAAAAATTTTTTTGTTGTATAAATAGTTCGCTGTGCTCTGCCAAAAAAGCTGTATACGTATAGCAGAAAAGGAGATTTGGCGGCACCAGTCTGTTGGCTCAGGTGCTGTGTCCAAAGGAATGAGCTTTCCACCTTGTAATATATGCAGAGAATCGGACAGCACTCCAAGACTTGAAAAAAGTAGAAATCTTTATTCACCCATGTGAAAAATAATTGCAACGTTTCAGCTCACAATCGAGCCTTTCTCAAGCAATGAAACACAAGACTGTGCATGTCTTATACAGCTTTTTCAAAAATCAGACAACCAATGAATTTTACAAATCAAGACATGTGACTGGTGAACATGTGAAAGTAGTTCACCTCATTAGATCATGTGAACAATTACTTATGCAAAGTACCATACTGCTGGATACACAGGGATGTGTCCATTAGTGTTGCATCCAAGCTTGTAACATTAAAATAATGTATACTACAAAGTGCATATGTGCATAAATAAAGTGCATAAAGATACAAAAGAATTAAATCATGTATTAATGTTTAAAATCATACACCACAGAGGCTGAGGGAAAACAGCGAAGGTCTGATCATGTTCGACAAAACCGCATGTTCATGTGAATACTGGCCAAAAACAGCCCTGTTAACTAATACTGTCAAAACCACAGCATGTCAAAGACAAACCTCCACCCACAGTGTGCGCTCGCAACTGCGCTCAAACCTCGGGGCATGAGATCCAACCTACGCCCCAATCTGTTTACAAATGACTCAATTTTTTGCAAAAAGTTTGAGGCACTCTCCACCAGATACTCACTGGACTTTATTTTGTTGAATATACAGTTTTTGCAAACCGAACTTTCCATCTTGTCGGTAGAAATTAGTGAGACAGAAGAACGCTTGAAAACTCTTCTGACATCTGAAGAATCCACTGCATTTTTTGAAAGATCAGCCGCATGGCTACTAAAAACCCAAGTCGAGGCGGAGGAAATCAAGCGTTCCAAATGGAACAGAGATTTGGACGATTATAAGAAAGGGAATATTTATACCTGGCAGACGGATACCAGAAATCCTAATGTGAATTATAATGATAATAAAAGAAAGAAGAGATTGCCACAGTTGTCCACATCCACATCTTCTCGCGCCCCTTTTTTAGGGAAGGAAACAGCACCTGTAAACGGAACCGGACCCGAAGAGGAGGACGTAGACACAGACGGCATAAAAACCCGGAACAGCAAGCTACGACCACAGAACAAACCGCAGCAAAGGAAGAAATGACTGTCATTAATTTATCCTCCAAGTTACTCACACCGTTTCAAGTGAGTGTACTCTCTAAGGGATTATCATATTGTCCAAATGCACATGTTAATTGGTTTAATCTTGAGACAGATATGTGTGGTTTTTTTAGATCTATAAAATTAAAAATATGGTTTCACAATAAAGTGCAGACTGACTCCCCTCCTGCGAGCGAGTTTTGCATGAGGAGACTCAGTCTACCAGGGAAAAGTACCTTCACACCAGTGGTTGACAACCCTGCGTTGGAGGCCTTTATGAATGTGGTTAAAAAGGATTTGTCCGCTCTGAAATCATCTGTTACTCATAGATTTACCCGTCCTAACATGACGAAATTTGAAATAGCCGCCTTAGATCAATTAAGGAATGATCCCCATTTGGTAATTAAACCTGCCGATAAGGGTGGGGGGGTAGTCATCCTGGATAAACATAAATATATTGCGGAAATAGAACGTCAGCTTGGTGACACAAATGTGTATTTGTTGATTAATTATGACCCAAAATTTGAGATTGCTAGGATTATTGGACAGTGTCTTACTGATGCATTGGCGGCAGGGGTGATCGACCGGGATCTTTGTGAGTACCTTGTGGTGACACATCCAGTCACACCAGTGATGTATGTGCTTCCCAAGGTCCACAAATCTCTGGTTGATCCCCCTGGCCGGCCGATAGTATCTGGCTCTGAGTCAATATTCAGCAACATTGCAATTTTTTTGGACAAGATACTTCGCAATTTTGCGACAGGGGCGACCTCATACATTCAAGACACGACCGATTTTTTGTGTAAACTCAACGCAATTGAGGTGGATAGAGAGCAGACATATATTCTTGCATCTTTCGATGTAGTCTCTCTCTACACCTCAATTGACCACACGTTGGGCATAACGGCTGTTGAATGTATGTTGGCACTCTCCTCAATGACTGAATCAGCTATACATTTCATTTTATCTCTTTTGCGCATTGTTCTACATTGGAACTATTTTCTGTTTCAAGATTCCTTTTATAAGCAATTAAGGGGAGTAGCGATGGGGTCGAATGTGGCCCCAACGTTCGCAAATATTTTTATGCGAAAATTTGAGGAAGACGTCATCTATGTTTCACACCACTTCAGACATGTTCTGCGGTGGTGGCGTTATATCGATGACGTCTTCCTCATTTGGACTGGCACGGAGAAGGAACTAATTGACTTCCATATGTATTTGAATAGCATTGATAGTGATCTCCAATTCACTTTGATTTTCTCACACACTGAGGTACAGTTCCTTGATACCACGGTTGTCTGGTCTGGGGAAAAGTTCCTTACTAAACTATACACTAAACCTACTGACAAGAATACCATATTAAGGTATGATAGTAATCACCCGAAAAATATGGTTAGGCATTTACCGTACTCGCAATTTTTGCGGGTGCGTAGAATAACATCAGAGGAGAGCAATTTGACGGAGGCCCTTGAGGATATGTCAAGGAAGTTTGAAGATAGGGGTTATCCGCCAAAGTTGCTACAGACACATAAATATAAGGCCCTGGAGATGGACAGAGAGTTGACCTTAGTGAGGAAAGATAAGGAAAATCCCCAACGTCGGATTCCTTTTATCTCTACTCATACGGAGGAAAGTGCAGCTATCAGCAAGATTATTAGAAAACACTGGAGTATACTGGGCAATACCTTCAGTGATATTGAAGAATTTAGACTGCCTCCCCTGTTTTCATACCGGAGAGCTAGCAGTCTGAAAGACCAATTGGTGAGAGCAGATTGTGGCTCAAGGCAGCGAGCACGTCAAATGAAATTGTCAAAATATGGATTGGGCAGCTTCCCATGTTTAAGCTGCGTAAATTGCAAATACATAGGCAAGGGACGCAGCTTTATACATCCTGCCACTGGTAAAACTTATCCTATTAATTTTCATTTGACGTGCAATTCTAATTTTGTAATCTATGTGTTAACCTGCCCATGTAAAATTCTGTATGTGGGAGAAACCTCCACTGATTTGAAAACCAGGTTAAATAACCATAGATTTTCAATTCGCCAAAAACGACATGATTTACCAGTACCGAAGCATTTTTCTGAGCAGAAACATTCAGAACGTGAATTAACGTGCTGGATTGTAGATCATGTACCTCCCCCCAGGAGAGGGGGCAATCGAATAAAAATATTGAAAAACAAAGAAATGTGGTGGATCTACACTTTAGATAGCCTAAAACCTAAAGGGTTAAATGTGGAATACAATCCTGGATGCTTCTAGATTACTGTTTGCCTGATACCCCACTCTTTATGCTTTCTGGCATGATCCCTGTTGTGATGATGGAATTTAGATAAGATTCACAAGCATATGAGTAATTTTCTCTTATTTGTTTTTTAGACACCACACAGACTGATGCGGAAACAGTGAATGTAGAAGTCTGGACACATGCGACAGCTTGCGATGTTCTATGTATATGAATTTAACTGGATAGAATTTTTTCTGTTACTGTATCCACGATGTGTCAAAATCAATTTTCTGCTATCAAGTGATTTATATGGGAGATCCCCATTACACTGTCTATGGACCGTTATAATGGGACGGTTCGGGGTGCACTACATTTGCATGTGGTGTCCCCCTTACCTGACCATAACTTTGGAGGGGTTGATCTACCCGGGAGGTTGGATCCCTCTCCGATTGGTCCTGACAGTGAAGCATATACAGTGCCAAGCGCCTTGCTACAAAGACGATGCCTTTAATAATGTCACATTGTGCGTATGCAATAGCCCCCACACGGCAATAGTATGATATCTGGCTGCCTAGGATATATTGGAGCGCAGTTGCGAGCGCACACTGTGGGTGGAGGTTTGTCTTTGACATGCTGTGGTTTTGACAGTATTAGTTAACAGGGCTGTTTTTGGCCAGTATTCACATGAACATGCGGTTTTGTCGAACATGATCAGACCTTCGCTGTTTTCCCTCAGCCTCTGTGGTGTATGATTTTAAACATTAATACATGATTTAATTCTTTTGTATCTTTATGCACTTTATTTATGCACATATGCACTTTGTAGTATACATTATTTAAATGTTACAAGCTTGGATGCAACACTAATGGACACATCCCTGTGTATCCAGCAGTATGGTACTTTGCATAAGTAATTGTTCACATGATCTAATGAGGTGAACTACTTTCACATGTTCACCAGTCACATGTCTTGATTTGTAAAATTCATTGGTTGTCTGATTTTTGAAAAAGCTGTATAAGACATGCACAGTCTTGTGTTTCATTGCTTGAGAAAGGCTCGATTGTGAGCTGAAACGTTGCAATTATTTTTCACATGGGTGAATAAAGATTTCTACTTTTTTCAAGTCTTGGAGTGCTGTCCGATTCTCTGCATATATATATATATATATATATATATATATATACATATATATATATATATTATTACAGATAGTGGGAGATAGTCAGTGTAGGTTAGATCCTGATATAGTGTAGCTGATTGGTTCGCAGGGTGTTAGGCAGTGTAATAGGTTCTGCTGTCCATACATACATGCTACAGACATAGTGCTGTGCTGTCATAAGTTGCACGTATTGCGAAAAATATGCACATTATTAATTACGGAAAAATCGCAAGCACAAATATATTGGAGCACTCTATCTGCATATAAAGTTATTTTAATGTTCTGCCGTGCCAACCATTTTCTCCAGTCTGAGGAAACTTATACCAGCTTGAAAAATGTAGCATCAGTGACCCACGCCTGTATTTTGCACGCATTGCGCAAATAATACTTTGCTGATTTTCGCAATCAAGAATATAACCTTGAATTCTCAAATTCACGAATATATGATTAACATTCTACAAAATATTGGTGAAATATCACACATTTCTATAGTGAAGGTGGGCCACGTGTGTGCCCATTTCCGAAAGTCATCTACAGCTGCCGCCGGTCTGGCATCGTTGCAGCAGTTCTTGCAATTGCCAGCTCACCAACTATTGTGCGACGTAAGCACGTGCTGGAATGCCACGTTCCACATGTTGGCCATGCTTTGTGAGCAGCAGAGGCCAGTAGTGGAATACCAGCTGCAACATGGTTGTCGCATTTCAAGTCAGCTTCCGCTAATCAGAAGCAAGGAGTGGGCATGGATGTCTGACCGCTGTGAGGTTTTACGCAACTTTAAGGAATCAACACAGATGGTGAGCGGCGATGCTGCTATTATCAGCATAACCACCCCACTTCTGTGTCTACTGAAACGCTTGATCCTCACAAAGAAAGTGGACGCTTTGCATGTGGAAGAGGTGGAAATGGGGGAAGACAGTACACAGGGTGATAGCCAGACCACCCTCAGTTTGTCTTCCTCAGCACGAATTGGATGATGACGAGGAGGAGGAGTAGGAGACGGTTGCCTCCACTACAGAGGGTAGTACTCATAGCAGGTTTATTCCATCTGTTCAGCGTGGATGGACCAAAGAGGAGGAAGAGGGTGAGGAGATTGAAAGTCATCCTCCTGATGAGGACAGCGAAGTCTTGGCTGACTTTATGTTATGCTGCCTTTCTCGTAACCCTCGCGTTTTATGCATTTTGGCCAACACTGATTACTGGTTGTTCACCCTTTTCAACCCCCACTACAAAGAGAACATCTCATCTCTCATTCCTGTGGTGGAGAGGACTAGCAAAATGGTGCAATACCAGAAAGTCCTTGTGGAAAAATTGCTCCAAATATTTCCAGCTGACAACGCTGGCGGCAGAGTATGTAGTTCCTTGGGCAACCAAGGAGGGGAGACAAGGGGAACACACAGCAGTTCCAACAGAGGCAGGGCAACATTCTCCAAAACCTGGGACAGTTTCATGACAATCCGCCAGCAACGTCACCCTAATGCGTGGCTTAGTATCACAAGGAGGGAAAAGTTTTGGAAGATGGTGAAGGCGTACGTAACAGACCGTGTCAGTGTCCTTAGTGATCCCTCTGTGCCTTACAATTATTGGGTGTCCACGAACTGGCACACTACGCCTTGACAGAGCTCCAGACAGAGGCCACTTGTCTTTTGTGGAGTTTTACATGGAACAGCATTTTTGCATATGCCATTTATATATTTATATAAGTTAATCATGTCAACCATTAGATGCCTCTTCTCAAGACTAAATAATAGAATTATTTGAATCTTTCCTCATAACGAACACCCTTCATGCTTCTTATAAGTTTAGTTACTCTTCTTTGTTGTTCTTTTTCCAACTCTAGGGCATCCTTACTATACGTGCATTTGCTTTCTGGTGTGAGCCAATGCATGAACGGCCAACTTTAAACTATTTGGGCTGTAGGTCCTGATATGGACATCCCAATAGTTGGTAAATACCCATATCCATAACCACCACCGCTGTAAGTTGTGGTAGGGCTGGAGTATTATCTCACCTACAGTTCGGCAGTCTCTTCCATAATACATGTGCTCTGAGAATGCTGTAACCCTTGAAACCACCAGTCTGCATTTTACTCCACAGTTAGGTAGACTGTGCAATATGAATCTTCTTCCCTGTCTGCTCCAGTCTAACATGTCAGATTTACAATAGACATGCTGGAAGATATCAAAGGAGATCAGAAAGAAGATCAAACAAGTTCAAACATTTAATTTGGTGGGGAAGGGCATAGGGACCAAACTGGCCTGTGGGCCTAGTCTAAACTGTGACCCACACAGAAGTGGAGGGAGGTACAGTGACTAGGAGAACCACTGCAATGCTCAGGGGTTTATTCCAAAGGTCTAGACAAAAGCGTAATATGGTATGGCCACAAGTCAAAGCTAGGAGAACTACAAGTATTAGATGTTAGTTATTCAGAGGTTCAGCCATAATATATTTAAAGAGCAGAACTAGAAATAAATCCAGCAGCGTGCAGTGAGGTAACTATAGTGGTCGCAGACGTCTTAGTTCATACTGGGCCCAAAGCCCAGTTGGGTCCTTAAGCCCTCCCCTGCGTATTGTGAATCTGACATGCTGAAGTGAAGCAGACAGGGTAGATGATTCATGATGCACAGACTGCATAACTTTAGAGTAAAATGCAGATTGGCGCTTCAAGGGTTACAGCATTCTCATAGCAAATGTATTATGAAAGAGACTGCCGAACTTTTAGATTAGATAATACTCCACCCCCGCCAATACTTACAGTGGTGGTGGTTATGTATATGGTTATCTACCAACTATTGTGGTGTCCATATCAGGACCTACAGCCAAAATAGAGCAAAGTTGGCTAATCATTCATTGGCTTACACCAGAGAGCAAGTGCATGTATAGAAAGGATGCCCTGGAGCTGGAAAAAGATGAAGAGAAGACTGCGGCACTCAATGTCTTCACAATATGCAGAGTTTTAATCACCAACTGTGCAACGTTTCGACTCCTAAGAGTCTCTCACACTTGAGAAAGACTCTTGGGAGTCGAAACATCGTGGTGTTGGTGAATAAAACTCTGCATATTGTGAAGACATTGAGTGCCGCGGTCTTCTCTCCATCTTATGATCTCTTGCCGGATTGGATCTACTAAAAGTAAATTTGTAAGTGGTGCTGTCTCTCCCTCGAAATATTTTTGGAGCTGGAAAAAGGACAAAGAAGAGCAACTACGCTTATAAGAAGCATGGAGGGTGTTAGTTATGAGGACAGATAAAAAAATAATCTATTATTTAGTCTTGAGAAGAGGCATCTAATGGGTGGCATGATTAACGTATATAAATATATAAATGCCCTATGCACAAATAGGAAAAAAAAGCTGTTCCATGTAAATCCCCATAAAAGACAAGGGGCCCTGCCTCCATCTTGAGGAGAAAAATTTCTCAGAGACAACAAGGCTACTTTACCATAAATATACAGCCCCTCTGTTTGGCTGGCTGCATGTGGCCAAGCCATGCCCACCAGCAGCAATTAATAGACATATGATTTTACTTCAAACTTGTCATGCCATTTGTTGCCATGAATGGGCGAGATTTGGCTGCATGCGACCGTCTTCTCAGACCGTCTTCTCACAGCAGGAACGCTTGTCAGTTTTGATACATGGCTTAGATGAATTCTTAGAACTAAAAAACATTAATTCTTGTGTAAATATGTAGAATTTTGGTTTTCCCTATGTTGAACTTGATGGACCTATTCTTTTCTCGAACTTACTAAGTAACTATGTAACATGCATAAAACTGTTCAAAAAGCACAATATGGAGTGAAAGCTGCCTCACCCGGTCTAACACCTTGGATGCTATGGTCGCTGTTGGAAATCGGGTAACTTCAATCAGAGAACATGTAACTTTGTCTAAGGGAGAACATCATGCATTTTAGAGCTTTGTGTTTTCCAATCTTTTCACTTTTCTCTGAACAGAACAGAAAGTCATCCTGAGAACAAAATGTCAGAAGACAATGTTGATGCTTTCCTGTAAACACATTCATGTAGCTGCCGCTTAACTTGATTCTAAAAGTCTCTTCTTTGATATAATTGACCTTTGCTTTTATTTCATTCACAAGCATTTGCAGTAATAAATTCAGCCTACAAAGGTAGAATGTTTTAGAAAATATCAGGGTTATAGACGTCAATACATGGTCCTTGTATAAAGCAATTTATGAACATTTCAAATGTGATCTCACTTAACATTGTGTTCCAAATCAATTTTGAACTGAAGGCCTTGGAAGTAGGTGTATCCGACAGGAGTATCGAGAAAGTTCTATATTGAAAATAGACAACACTGTGTCAGCCTATTGTTTTCATCTTCTCGGGCTCACAGCAACGGTTCTGTTAGGGTCTTACCATAGATACTGGGGCCTTAGAGTTTGAGGATGGGATAAAGGAATCTCTGCTGGTTAACAGAAAATCTGTGATGCCAAACCAGTGGGCATGTTGTATTCATTAGCCTGATGTGCGGAACACTTGATTCGAAGGGGCAGGTTTCATATGGCAACTCCCTGCCAGTGCCGAGAAGATAGTGTTTTGGCTACAAGACAGACGAGATCCCTAGCTAGGCTCCTGGGATCTATTGACCTGAGATTTCCCTGTAGCAGGTAGGTCCCACTTGAGACTACTTATAGACTGTACATAAGGACTGTAAATAGTTGGACTGTGCATTTACACGAGTACAGTTTTGCTTGTTTTGCTTCTGAATTAGAAATGTGTAACCACCAAGATGTGTGCCCTCAGTGAGAGAATGTAACTGACAAGAGTACTGTGCCTTTTTTGTATTTATTTTACTCACCTACAGTATATAGCGCTGACATATTCCACAGCGGTTTAGAGACATTATTATCACTCGTTGTCCCCCAGTGGAGCTCACAATCTAAGTTTCCTATCAGTATATTTTGGGAGTGTGGCAGGAAACCCATGCAAACCTGGGGAGAACATGCAAACTCCATGCAGATGTAGTCCTTGGTCAGATGCGAACCTAGGATCCCAGCACTGCAAGGTACCAGTGCTAACATCCCCTCTGTGGAGTAGTGGGCGAGTCCCACTTCCTACAGGAAGGGTGGGGACAAGTTTTGTTGCAGTCTAGCTTACCCCCTGCTAGGTGAAGGAAGCAAGTGCTGGGCACGTCACTGTTGGACGTGCCCATGCCCAAGCCAAGCCAACTAGAGCACTTTTAGCTCTGCTGGATATGGAGGCCACCGTTTAGAGCCTCAGGGGCCAGGAGGAAAAGTTCCCTGGTATAATCTAGAGTCAGACTACAGAGAGAAGTTGCAGCATAGAGAAGAAGCAAAGATTCTATTCTAGCCTGTCAGTACAGCAGAGTCAGAGAGCAACCGATGTAGCAGAGACGAGTTTGACTGCCAGAGTTTTAATACCAAAGCCTGCTGGAACCAAGATAATGTCTGTAAACCATTTGGAGGAACGTTTATTCAAAATAAATCTGCTTTTCAACTTCCTCACAAGGTCTGGACTCTTTTTATTTTTCATCCCCAATTTAACTGTTCCCCTTTTTCTGCTTCGGAGCCAACACCTGGGGTCCAGCGTATCCAGATAGGAGCACCGTGACACAACATTACTTAAAGGGACATTGTAGGTCACCCTATACCACTCGGACATTCCTACACCTGGGTACCCATCACCATTGCCTTGAAAAGATGGTCCTGGGTCACGGAGAACGCTGCAACTGGCGTCACGAGACTCTGTACAATCTTAAATAGGGCCCCAGGGGGTGGCGACATTGCACATATCATTTATTTGCCAAGTTGGTTGGTCACGCCAAGCCAGGTGCCCTTGCCTGATACAAACTTGTAAACCGTGGCCTCTCTCATCAGTTTGCAGGCACCTCCATTAATGGTTCTTTGATTCTTTCACAGTATATTAGTGACTCAAACCTTTTAAATCCTAATGTATTCTAAGGGAGGGATAGATGAAACCATCTTCATGTATAAAATATAGATGTATTATTTATTCTCCATATATGCTCACAAATGCTGCCTCTTCAAGGGCTGAAAAATTACCTTGTTCTTCAGGATTGGATTCATTGCATATGTCTTGTTCTTTTCACATACCATAAGATTAGTTAGATACCTCTGCCATGATTCATTGAAATTCCAATCACAATTTCTATAACTTGACTGTGAAAATCCTTTATTAGAGAGTAATTGATACATGCAATATTTTTTGACGGTTTATATAATTTACCTTAAAATTGGTTGACAGTGTCTGAGGACATGAATACAAATCTGGGTAGGAGAATTCTGCATTCCCCTCGAAATAGGGGAAGAATTTCAATGTGTGTTTACAGAGTAACAATGAATATGAGAAGCACTTTATTAATGGTTTTTGCAATTGTAGCTGGCTGTTTCGGGGAACTTGTACATTGTGGGATAGATAGATAGATAGATAGATATTAATGTGGTATTGTTATACTACTCTACATTCCATTCACCTTAGCAGGTGGTGATTTGCTGTTCTAGCACGAGCAAATAGTGGAATGGACATAATAGTAGGTAGGATGGGAGTGGTAGTGGTCCTGATGTGATATTGTTGTAGAGCCATGGTGTGATGCTACCTCACGGCTGTCACTCCCTGGGGGACTGGTGCAGTGAAAAGGGTGATGACAAATGGAACCAGGTAGAGATGGTTTAACAAATAACATCAGTGTCTCGTACAAAGTTCACTTTCTCTCCTCCAAAATAAATGCTGCAGAGGTGACACACAGAAACTTTCTAGCTGATGCTGTCTCTCTCTCTCTCTCTCTCTCCCTGGATTTTTTTCCTATGGCTTCACTCTGGCACCTGTGACTGTAAGTGTTCACTGTATGATGCAGGCTTCTAGCTATGCCTGTCCTGAAATCTTGTGATGGTGTCTAAACATGTAACCCACCATTTTGCAGCAGAGTCTAAATAGCTTGTTCACTTGATCACTCTGCTGACTCAAATATGCTGTAGCTTGCAATTGTTCTGTGGCCTAGGACCCTGCAATCTTCCTGGGGCAATTACGTCAACCGAGTTGAGTTGCCTCTGTGGGCCACCTGGAGCAATTACATCCACTTAGGTGTGTCTCCATTGTGGTCCACCTGGCCTGGATGGGCAGGAGATGGATCGCATTCTCCATTATCCCTCACTTTTCTTTCTAAAACCTACACTCCTTAGTTCTGCTCCAACCTTTGCAGGAAGTCAGACAAGCCCACACCTACCAAGAGGGCGGAATGGTAAGTTCCATTTCTGTTATCAAACATTGCCAACAGTACCCCAGCAGCTGGTGAACAAGGTGCATTACATGAAAGGTGACATAGCATGACATTACAAAGCATAACATTACAAACCAATTGTGGTACCCCTAGGTGTGGGTCACTGCACATGTGCACTGTAATCCTCTAGATGATGAGTCGTGGGAGTTAGTCATGCGTACCGCCCATACCAGGATGAACCTTGCAGGTTATTGTTACTTCAACAAATGTGATTTATATATATTCATAGCTGTCTGGTAGTACCTAATTATTACTCATTTACACACTAATGTTTTATTTGTACAATGTACACATTTATTTTTTTATGTCTACCTAATTCTCATGTACATCGATGATTATTTTCTATGGACACCCTTTGATGAACTTTTGTATGTTACCTAGAATCAGGTAATTTTAAATTTTGTGTTGATGAATTTATTATCTTAATTATCTTCTAGGTATGTATAAATACTTCACATTGGCACATGTCACATTGCTTGAGAAAGGCCCCATTTAGTTGGGCTGAAACATTGTGATTGGAGTGACTAAATTGGGTCCACCATCCTTTCACCTATTTTGAAGTGCTGACCAATTTGTTTTTCTTAGATAGATAGATAGATAGATAGATAGACAGCAGATACATAGATAGATAAATAGAAAGATTTGCTGAGAAATTACAAGAATCTAGGGTGCAGAATATCACTTATTCTGCTCTTTTGTTGCTACAGTTACAGTAACAGAGATGTGGATTCTCTAAGCTGCAGTTGTTTTGGTGCTGGCTAGACTGAGGTGCAAAGTAAAAGGGATCCTTAACTGGCAGCAGGGGCACTAATGGAGTGGTAGCATAGTCAAGAACGTTGCTAGAAGTCAACACCAGGATAGTGGTAAGGATGCAACAGGCCAGGGATAATACAAGAACATAGTAAAAAAATTGCCAGCAGTCAAATTCAGAAGTAGAAAAACAGATACCTGGCAGACAATCCAAAGGGCAAGGCAAAAGAATATACAAGAATAAGGCCGAGGTCAGGAACAAGATCAGAGTCAGAAGCAAAAGATCAGTAAGAAATGCACAGTAATAGGAACCAAGAAAGTAAGAACTGTAATCAGCAGGCAACTTGCTACAGCTGAGATCCCTTTTAAATGGGCCACCGGAAACTAATGTAGTTAGAGATGAGCGAATTTCAAAAAAATTCAATTCGGTCGGTTTGCTGAATTTTCCGAAAAGATTCGATAAAAATTTATTTGTGGTGAATTGCGTTAAAAAACACCTATTTCCTGGTGGCAGAGTGCCTGTATAGTGGTGTAGAACACTGTGCCTTGCAGTAACACGCATAGGGAGTCTGCTTCAGTAGTGAAATAATACTGTGAGTCAGTATGACATGCACATGACAGGCGTCGCTCTTAGAATCACTGCACACTTCACTTATTTGGGCAGTTACGGTGCCAAAACTGACCAAAAGTGTGAACTCAGCCTTTCAGGTCGATGTTAGCATCAAGAAGAAGCGCACTCCTTTTACACTGTCGACTCAGCTGATTCCACATAGATGTCTACAGCACCTGTTCTATTAAACGCTTATACAAGTGTGGAGAGTGTGTCAGCAGTAAGTTTGTTTTGACGTCACTGAATATTTTGCCCACCCTCTGATCCATCAAAACAATAACCCCCAAAAAACGGATCCTGTCTGTTGAGCATCCGCCTTCACTCGGTCATTTGGTCAGTAATCCATCAGTATTGCCAAAGCCAAAAAAACCTGGAGGAGTGGTTCCAAAACAGAGATGATACGTAAATAGAATTTTTGCATGTCTTCTGTGTGTTGTACCCACTCCTGCTTTTGGCTACCAAATCATAAGCCAATTCTGATGTGACCATACAGGCCTTACAGCTGCTACATAGACAGGATCCATTGTGCGTCTCATTTTTCCTTCCTTCTGACAGATAAGAAGTGTCAAATAAATGATGATGTCAACTAGGCCAAAAATAGAGGGCCAGTCATGAAGTGGGGAGGGTGGGAACAGCATAAGAAGTCCACAGAGTGGCCCAATGACATAGTGGTTAGGTGGCAGCAGCATGAGAAGACCACAGAGTGGCCCAGTGACATAGTGGTGATGTGGCAGCAGCATGAGGAGACCACAGAGTGGCCCAGTGACAGAGTGGGTAGGTGGGGGGCAATACCAGTACCAGCAGAAGATGGTGGCTGACAGTAGGAGCACCTGTCAGCAGGTGTGGCATCAGGCGGGTGGCAGCATCAGAATAGTAGCTGAAGCAGGTAGCCAGAAGAAACAGGTCTCTTTGGTCAAAGTGTTGGTATGGCACCATGGATGATCTAGTCTGATGCATCAGGCATTGGTGTTTGAAAATCCGGGCTGATCCACACCTGATTCATTTTCACAAAGGTCAGTTTCTCTACATTTTGGGTGGACAGGCGTGTTCTCCTTGGGGTAACTATGTGTCATTGACGGTGTACAGGAAATAAGGCAAAGCAACATGTATAAACGACTCGCTGGATCCAAAAACTAAGGAACCAAGGGAGACCCCTGCAGAAGACCTGGCACTTTCCCTGGCTGCTCAGCCTATGCAAAGATCCGAATGGTGGAGGTTTGCATATCCACGAACCTTGACTATAAAGCCCTGAGCACCCTACAATAGTGAGGGGACACGACCACCGGCTCCCTACACAAGATACGGAGGGAGTCAGGGTCACTTGGGATCCAGCAAACAGATATTAACAGATAAAGGTACACTTAGCTTTGAAGCAAACAGGAGGACAGATCAGCGTGCACACACACTCCAGGAAGTAATATAAGCCGCTCAGAAAAGCCTTCTGGGGAAGAATTTAAAGGGAAGCAATTAACACATGACAGCTGAGAGAGGCTGACGAGAGGAGGAGCTGAATACCACAACACAGAAATTCAAGGAGGAGGTTCTGAAAGGCCTCTGTCAGAGCTTCTCAGCTGTCTGGTTGTGACAGTAACCCTCCCTCTACGAGTGGACTCCGGACACTCAGAACCCACCTTCTCAGGATGGGACCTATGGAAAGCCCTGATGAGACGAGAGGCCTTAATGTCCGACCCACATCCTCTCCTCAGGACCATACCCCTCCCACTGAACAAGGTACTGAAGAGAACCGCGGACAAGACGAGAATCCACAATCCTAGATACCTGAAATTCAAGATTCCCATCAACCATAATCGGAGGAGGAGGCAAAGGCGAGGGTACAATGGGTTGAACATAAGGTTTCAATAAGGACTTATGAAAAACATTATGGATCTTCCAAGTCTGAGGAAGATCAAGACGGTATGCAACAGGATTGATGACAGACAGGATTTTGTAAGGCCCAATAAACCTAGGACCCAACTTCCAGGAGGGAACCTTCAATTTGATATTCTTGGTAGACAACCACACCAGATCACCAACATTCAGGTCCGGACCAAGCACACGTCTCTTATCAGCCACACGCTTATATCTCTCACTCATGCTCTTTATATTATCTTGAATCTTTTGCCAAATAGATGACAAAGACGAGGAGAATCTGTCCTCATCAGGTAAACCAGAAGACCCCTCTCCCGAGAAAGTCCCAAACTGTGGATGAAACCCATATGCACCAAAAAATGGTGACTTATCAGAGGACTCCTGACGACGGTTATTTAAAGCAAACTCAGCAAGGGACAAAAAAGAACACCAATCCTCTTGATTCTCCGCCACAAAACAACGCAGATATGTCTCCAGATTCTGATTGACGCGCTCTGTCTGGCCATTCGACTGCGGGTGGAAAGCAGAAGAGAATGACAACCGAACCCCCAAGCGAGAACAGAAAGCCTTCCAGAATCTGAAAACAAACTGCGTGCCCCTATCAGAGACTATGTCTGAAGGAATACCGTGCAGTTTGACAATGTGATCAACAAATGCCTGCGCCAGCGTCTTAGCATTGGGCAAACCAGGAAAAGGGATGAAATGCACCATTTTGCTAAAACGGTCCACCACCACCAGAATCACAGTCTTCCCCGAGGAACGAGGCAGGTCCGTGATAAAGTCCATGGACAGATGTGTCCAAGGACGGGAAGGAATGGGTAAGGGAAGGAGAGGACCTGATGGCCGTGAATGAGGGACTTTGGCACGAGCGCAAGTCTCGCAGGCTGCCACAAAACCCTCAACCGACTTACGAAGCGCAGGCCACCAGAATCTCCGAGCGATGAGATCCAGTGTGGCTCTTACCCCCGGGTGCCCAGCAAGGACCGTATCGTGGTGTTCTTTAAAAATCTTGTGTCTTAAAGCGAGAGGCACAAACAACCTCCCAGGAGGACAAAGATCAGGAGCCTCTGACTGGGCTGCCTGCACCTCTGCCTCCAATTCAGGAAAAAGAGCAGAGACCACCACACCTTCAGCCAAAATGGGACCCGGGTCTTCAAAATTCCCGCCTCCCGGAAAACAACGTGACAGGGCATCTGCCTTCACATTCTTAACTCCAGGGCGGAACGTGACAACAAAATTAAACCTAGAAAAGAACAACGACCATCTGGCCTGTCTCGGGTTCAGACGCTTGGCTGACTCCAAGTAGGCCAGATTTTTATGGTCAGTAAATACGGTAATAGGGTGTCTGGCTCCCTCTAGCCAATGGCGCCATTCCTCAAAAGCCAACTTGATGGCCAACAATTCCCTATCTCCCACATCGTAATTTCTCTCTGCGGAGGAGAGTTTTCTTGAGAAAAAGGCACACGGTCGCCAATTGGCAGGAGAGGAACCCTGAGACAAGACCGCCCCCACACCCACCTCAGAAGCATCAACCTCAACTATGAAGGGTAACGAAACATCAGGTTGCACCAAGATGGGAGCGGAAGCAAAACTCTCCTTGATATCAGAAAAAGCCTTACGCGCCTCTACTGACCAAGAAGAAAAATCTACCCCCTTTCTGGTCATATCAGTGAGTGGTTTAACAATAGAAGAATAATTCAAAATGAACTTCCTGTAATAATTGGCAAAGCCCAAAAAACGCATCAGCGCCTTTTGATTCTCAGGAAGCTCCCACTCAAGCACAGCGCGGACCTTCTCGGGGTCCATGCGAAAACCAGAAGCGGAGAGAAGAAACCCCAGAAATTGAATTTCTGGAACCGCAAACACACATTTTTCCAGTTTCGCATATAATTTATTCTCCCGCAGGATGAGCAAGACCTGACGTAAATGTTCCTTATGAGTTTTGAAATCGGGAGAAAAAATCAAAATGTCATCCAAATACACCAATACAAATTTTCCCATCAAATGATAAAAAATGCTGTTCACGAAATGCTGAAAAACGGCTGGGGCATTCATCAAACCAAAAGGCATAACCAAATTCTCAAAATGGCCCTCAGGGGTATTGAAGGCCGTCTTCCATTCGTCCCCTTCTCTGACCCTGACCAGGTTGTATGCCCCTCTTAAATCTAATTTGGAAAAGACTTTAGCCCCAACAACCTGGTTAAACAGGTCCGGGATCAGAGGAAGCGGATAAGGGTCACGAATAGTGATACTGTTCAGCTCCCTGAAATCCAGACAAGGTCTTAAAGAACCATCTTTTTTCTTAACAAAGAAAAAACCAGCGGCAACAGGTGACTTTGAGGGTCGTATGTGTCCCTTTCTCAGACTCTCAGAGATATAAGCACGCATAGCGATCCTCTCAGGTTGGGAAAGATTGTATAAACGAGATTTAGGCAGCTTGGCGTCTGGGATGAGATTAATAGGGCAATCGTACTCCCTGTGCGGGGGCAAATCCTGAACTCCACTCTCAGAGAAGACATCCGAAAATTCAGAGAGAAAAGATGGTACAGTCTTAGTAGCAACCTCAGAAACAGATGTCGTGAGGCAATTCTCTCTGCAAAAGTCACTCCAACCATTTATTTGCCTCGCTTGCCAATCAATGGTGGGGTTATGTTTAGTGAGCCAGGGTAGCCCCAACACTAGAGGAGTCGGCAAACCGCTAAGGACGAAACATGACACATCCTCAACATGAGCATCACTCACAATTAAACGGATATTGTGAACTATGCCCTTTAATGACTTCTGAGAAAGTGGAGCGGAATCGATAGCAAACACAGGAATATCCTTTCTCAAAGCGCACACCTGGAAACCATGAGTTATCGCAAAGTGATTATCAATGAGATTGACCGCTGCTCCACTATCCACAAAAATCTCACAAAAAATGTTCTTGCTCTCTAGCGCCACCCTAGCCGGCAGGACAAAACGGGAACTACAAGCAAACGGAAAACCTTCAATCTCCGCCTCAACCCTGCCAATAGTAACAGACGGAACATTTTTCAAAGATTTTTTCCTCTTTGTTTCTTTATTATACCCAGAGAACTGCCTGAATCTCCTAGAGGGACAAATATTTGCCAAATGATTAATACCTCCACAACAAAAACAAACCCTCCCATGCGGGCTGAATCTTCTATTGTCAGAAGCAATCAACCCCAGCTGCATGGGCTCCTGCTCAGAAGGGGCTGACAGCGATTGAGACCCCTGCGCAGAGAATGGGACCGCTGCACAGTCCTGGGACCGAGTATGACAGGAAGGAGAGATCTCTCCTCTCTCTCTAAGACGCCTGTCAATACGAACGGCCTGAGACATAGCAGAGTCCAAAGAAATAGGCCTTTCATGAAAGGCGAATGCATCTTTCAATCCCTCTGAAAGACCATGGCAAAATTGACTTCGGAGTGCAGCATCATTCCAACCAGTATCAGCTGCCCATCTCCGAAATTCTGAGCAGTATATTTCTGCGGATTGTTTACCCTGGCATAGGAGACGTAATCTAGACTCCGCCAGAGCAATACGATCCGGATCATCATATATCTGACCCAGGGCTAAAAAGAATTCATCCACTGAACGGAGGGGCCGTGCCCCCTCCGGCAGCGAAAAGGCCCAGGACTGAGCGTTACCCCTGAGCAGCGATATAATGATCCCCACGCTCCGTTCCTCATCACCAGAAGAATGGGGAAGAAGGCGAAAATGGAGTTTGCAAGCCTCTCTAAAACGCACAAAATTCTCACTACCCCCGGAGAACGTATCCGGGAGCGAGATCTTAGGCTCAGAGCAAACTCCATGAACGCCAGCTGAACCGGTCACTTGAAGCTGAGAAAAAGTCCTGCGGAGATCAGCTACCTCCAATGAAAGACCCTGAAGGCGTTCAGCCAAAAGTGAAACCGGATCCATGCTTGAGACGGTTATGGCGGCTTATAATGTCATGGACGGTGTACAGGAAATAAGGCAAAGCAACATGTATAAACGACTCGCTGGATCCAAAAACTAAGGAACCAAGGGAGACCCCTGCAGAAGACCTGGCACTTTCCCTGGCTGCTCAGCCTATGCAAAGATCCGAATGGTGGAGGTTTGCATATCCACGAACCTTGACTATAAAGCCCTGAGCACCCTACAATAGTGAGGGGACACGACCACCGGCTCCCTACACAAGATACGGAGGGAGTCAGGGTCACCTGGGATCCAGCAAACAGATATTAACAGATAAAGGTACACTTAGCTTTGAAGCAAACAGGAGGACAGATCAGCGTGCACACACACTCCAGGAAGTAATATAAGCCGCTCAGAAAAGCCTTCTGGGGAAGAATTTAAAGGGAAGCAATTAACACATGACAGCTGAGAGAGGCTGACGAGAGGAGGAGCTGAATACCACAACACAGAAATTCAAGGAGGAGGTTCTGAAAGGCCTCTGTCAGAGCTTCTCAGCTGTCTGGTTGTGACACTATGGCCCCCGCCGCACTAAACACCCGCTCTGATGCCACACTGCTGGCCGGGCAGTAAAGCTTGTCCAGGGCAAACTTGGCCAGTTGCGGCCACATATCAAGTCTGGCTGCCTAGTAGTCCAGGGGATCTTCAATGTGGGGTGGCAGGGTGCACTCCAAGTATACCACAACCTGCTGGTTCAGGTTCTGCTCTATGTCTACCTGCTGCTGCTGGTAAGTAGTCTCTTCAGTAGGCGGGTGAAGAAAACTGCTCATCAGCGACTCTAGACTTAAAGGAGTTCTGTGGGAGCATAAAAAATCTTAAAACATCATCTAAAGATAATACAATCTGCTATGGATTATAACCTTTTAACTGTCAAGCAATTTTGCTTCCACAATTCATACTTCATGCTCTCAGTAAATCCTGTTGTTTACAGCCCTGAAGTTCCTGGTAGTGGGAGTGGATTAGCTTAGACCAAAACAATTCCCATAGTTCTGTGCGCCTCCAGTTCAGGCCAGTTTGTAAACGCCCACTACACCTTTCTTGTGTCACGGCTGAGGATGGGGGAAACCCTCAGCCGTGCGGTGCCAAATGATGCTAGGGTGCTAGGCCAGGAGAACAGGATTAGGGAGCAGGTCACCTCCTACAGCGTCCCTAACCTGACCCTAACTCCTACCTGCATGGGCCGACCTTGATGATAGGAGGACCCATGCTCAGGAACCTCGGAGCCCTGACTTACCCTCCGCAGATCCCTGAGCTAGGAGCTGAGTAGACACCCTGTTCCTCCTGGATACGGACGGACAGAGGTCTCAATGGCCAAGCTGCTGGGAAACGAACATGAACTGCCTATGGATATGGCAGGAAGCTGAAAAGAACTTCCACACCTACCTGCCATAGACACACAGACTGGATCCCGTGCAACACCAATGGACACAGCACACACACAAACACACAGGAACCCAGATCCATAGGTGCAAAACATAACAGGGAAAACATCAAGTGGACATAACATAAACTAGAGAATCACTGATTGTTTATGACCACAGGGGTGGCTCTCACTGGCAGGTAGAATGCACAGGAGGCTGCTCCAGCCAAGCATGACTGAAGCAACCTACTGAGCCATGCCAAACACCAAGGCTATATCCCACACAGACACACCCAGAGTCTCACACAACACAGAAAGGGAGTTAACCCTTCCACTACCAGGGAAGGGATGACAGCAACTTAAAGGGGAATACACCAGACAAGGGAAGTGCACACCAAACACACAAGTTGCCAAGTGCAACCGCACGCACAAGACAGCAAGCAGCCACGACTCAGATCAGGCTGCAATGCTGCCACATAAAAACCATTGCCAGCGGCAACCACAGGTGAGGCAAATACCACAGCCCTCACCTGTGATTGACAACCAAAGTAAACCGCTGACAACCGCATGCGGTTCAGGAGTCACTGTCATGGCCATGGCCGTGACATCTTGTTAGTGAAGCCTCAGCCACTACACCCTCTGTTCATTAGTCCAGGATGTTTCTTCCTGTTGCCTCCCACACAGCTTCAGAGAAAGTGGACTCTACCCACCCACCCACCCCTGCTTCTGGAACCAGAGTAGGGGAAAAAGCAGCTCAAGCGCAGAAATGTCCTATGCGTGTTTGCTCTATTCATGCTGAAGTCCTGCCCTGCCACTGCTTGTCACATCACGACTTGTATCCACTGCCTCGGAGAGAGGCATGCCGGGATAACTAGTTGTGACGTCAGCACGATAAATGCTTTCTGGATGAAGAAGGTCAAGTGACCACTATCTGAATCGGTGGCCAGAGATAAGATCAACGACGCGAGAGCGTGGAGGCGGAAGCAGCGTCACCTGGCCAATTTGCTGGTGTGGCTGGGCAGGAACCACATTTACCCAGTGGGCCTTAAAGGATATATATTGTCCTTGACCGTAGTTATAGCTCCACACGCCAGCACTGCCGTGCACTTTGGCAGACACCAACAGGCTCAAGGACTGGCCCACCTTCCATTGTACATATGTGTGCAGGGCTGGTACTGCCTTTTTGGCAAAGAAATGACAACTTGAGATTCTCCACCTCGGCACGGCACAAGCCATCAGTTCTTTGAAAGGTTCATACTGTTGTCTCTTGGCAATCGATTCGTTGATCGATATCTGACGGAATGACTGACGAGGAGTAGAAAGAGAAGGAGCAGGAGCATCAGGCCCAGCAGATGATGGGAAGGACAGACAGCTCCCTTCAGCTAAGGTGGTGGAGCCTTGACTGCATGAAATTGGGTGCATGCTACTGGGTGATGCAGCAGGCTGAACCACCACATCGGAGCCAAGGTTCTGCCAGGCTACTTTATGGTGACCCTGCATGTACTATACTATACTTTCCCTACACCTTGACTAATCTTTCCCTGAACCTGTAAATCAATTTTTTTAGCACAATGAAGTCTTTCCTACCACTGTCCCCAGCGCCTGCTGACATCTCTCCCTGCACTAAGCACACTGGAAAATGGCAGAATCCAAAATGGCTGAGGCTATTTATAAGGCTGTGACATCACAGGGGCTGGCTGGCTGCTGATTGGCTGCATGCAGGGCATTGTGGGTGATCCCTCATTCCCAGAGTTCTTTGCTCCATGTCCAAACACGAGCAGCAGCCATTTTAGGAAAAAAAATTGATTTGTTACCACGAAGCGTGAGGAAATTCGGATTCTGTGCGAAACAAATTCTTCTGGAAATTTGGATCAAATTCCACCTCGTCAACTTTGATTTGCTTATCTCTAAATGTAATCTTCAGACAACCTTGTTGGAAACCTTCTACCAGCATCTCCTAAAGGCCCATTTAGGCTGCTCGATGTTCGGGCAGATTATCGCTAACAAGCATTTGTATGAACGCTCCATAGCGATGATCTGCCTGTGTAAAGGTGCCACCAATTACCAGATGAACGAGTAAAACGCTTGTTCACTGGGTAATAGATGGTTGGTGTAGACTCCTAAATCATTGTTTGCTGGTGGCAGATAATGCTGTCTAAACAATGAGTACAATCGATTTCATTGGCAATCGCTCCTCCCCATACTGTGGAGGAGATCGCAGCAGGCAATTGTTGAGTAGTGTAAAGGGGCCATAAGAATACTGGAGTTCCGTGATTCATTGCACATTATGTTTAGCCTAGAAAAAAAGGTAAGGAAGGACATGTTTGTATTGCTCTTAAAGGGTAACTGTCATATTTTCTTTTTATGTAATTGGATTGGTCTGACTAAGTTTACCTTAGTTCCCTAGTTAATACTTTTGCATAGGTATTGAATTACCTAGTAATTGCAGCATGTTCTTTCCTTCCCCCGAACATTTCAGTGGTGCTGCTAAAACAGAGTTGCTAGGTGTCCTCCGTCTCCTATCTTCTATATACAGAAGACGGAGGACGTAGTAGTTGGCAGTCCCGAACGCTGCATGCACGCTCAGTCAGACCGGGACAGTGCCGATATTTGAGATAAAAATTTGCAATTAGAATATTCGTGATTAAAATTCGCGATTAGAATATTCGCAATCAACATTACTCAGGAGTAAGAGGGTGTGACAAAACTAACCTTGCTACTGGGTTTTGGAGGGCCTGTTTGCCAGCCTTCTGCCTCAGGATTATGGCCCATATACTAACTTTGAAGGGGAAGATAGACTTCCGTGGAATTCGGGAACCACTACTCGGATACGGGTGATTGTTGTTCGCCCAGATCAGACCTATCCATGGATTTATAAATTATGGGCATATGTGGGGTTTTGAGGTGTTTTCTGTGTGTTTTCTGCCTGTGAGTGATTAAGTTAGCCCATTATGTTTGGTGATTGTATCACAAGCAGAGCCTATTGTGTTTTGTTAATTGTGTTTGGTAATTGTATCACACGCAATGCCCATAGTATTTTGTTGATTGCGTCACAGACAAAGGGGGGTGGTTGCTGGGAAGGTTTCAATACTGTACATGCATGTGATTGGCTAATGTATAAACTATCGCAGTTTTCCACAAGGTCCCCAGGGGGAGTGTCCCTTGCTGGAAAACCTGCATAAAAGGCTGACATGTAGCCCCATTAAAAAGTTCCTGTTTTACCCTCAACATAGAGCCTCGTCTCATGTGTGGGGGGAAAGGCTGTATCTACACTGGGGAATGCTATACGCTGTATACCCACTGGCGATAATCACTGAGCTCTTTTAAAGGGGTTGTCCGGGTTCAGAGGTGAACCCGGACAAACCTCTATTTTCACCCAGGCAGCCCCCCTAACTTGAGCATCGGAGCAGTTCATGCTCCGATGCTCTCCCTTGCCCTGCGCTAAATCACGCAGGGCAAAGGCTCTTTTGTTTGTTGCTTCCGCCTGGTAGTGTGTTCGGTGACGTCACTGGCTCTGATGGGCGGGCTTTAGCGCTGCCCTAGCCGTTTTACTGGCTAAAGCCTGCCCATCAGTGCCAGTGATGTCACCGGGCTCCCTGAGCAGCCAGAAGAAGAGGATTTAGCACTCCTGAAAGGGATCCCGTACGTCACTGAGTCTAAGAAGACGTCACTTCCGGCGAAGAATTTCTTAAAAGAAAATGGGGCTTCAGAAACATGTGGAAAAGGTAGGAAATGGATGAATGTTATATGTATGTCTGTCTTGTTCTAATGGAACAAAGTCCTCATTCCTGGACAAGCCCTTTAAGAGCTTGTTCCTGCATCGCTCTTTGAAGGAAGAGAGGGTCACCCACTGGAGCCTGGAGCCTTGTCGTAGGTCCAGGGTGGGTAGGAGCTGTGGCGGTTGGTGGGGTCTGCAGTGCTTACAGTGTTAAGTGGAGTGCTTGGAGCACTCGGGAAGGACTAGGAGCATCAATCAACGGAGGTACCCAGTTGGAGTTCCAGGAGATCTGTTACAGAGGGCGTCTTTAAGTCTGGAGAAAGCTGATTGGTTGCGGTGAGTCTGCACATTCCTGAGATGAGCCGAATTAATTCTGGGTAGTTAGGGAGGGAGGTCTTAACCTTAGGGTAAGGGCATTGATGGCCCTCTTGAGAAGATAGTCAGAAAGAAGTATTGCGAGGAGTAGTTGCTATGGACGGAATCTTATTAAACAAGTGGTATGTAAACACAATAATTAGTGATTATGGATTATCACCACAGGAGCAACAACATATGAAAATTGAATTTTGAGTGAAAATATGACAGTTATCCTTTAAGCTGTTAATATATTAAAAACCCTTCTCAACATCTAGCCAATTCAAGAACACTCTCAAATAGGTACAAGCAAGAGGCGCCCTCACAAACGTAAAGCTGGCCATACACATTAGATGTGTATAGCCTAAAGCCCTAAACCCACCAATTTCCGAGGGATCAGCCAAACATCTAATGTGCATGACAGCTAATATTGGTAGAGATAAGAATCTGGCATAGATTATCATAGATATAAGCTGTATATCACACAACCAGATAAACAATGGTTAATGTCCTCATAAGTAATGGGTAAACCCAGAAAATCAAAACAATACTATGCAAATTAATAATCCAAAACCATAAGACACATACATGTCCATGTATGTGTCTTATGGTTTTGGATTATTATTTTTGGAATATTTTATATGGGCCTATCTTATATAAATTATATTTTAAAAGCTAAGTTTTAACAAGGTTACCCACTATTTGCATAGTATTGTTTTGATTTTCTGGGGTTACCCATTACTTATGAGGACATTAACCATTGTTTATCTGGTTGTGTGATATACATTATATGACTCTTCGGGGTATGGAAGGTTTCCTTACAACTGGTGTGGATAAGACTCAGTGGCTCAGTGAGGCCAATGATGTTTTTTCAGAAAAAGTATACACCATTATTCAAGGCAGTGTTTAAGGAACTAACAAAGGTTTTTAAGGAGCAGATTACCTCCTGGTGGGAGGTTCAATCTCTGGAGAACTACCGTATATTAAACATCAAATAGTTCCCAGGGGTTTAAGGATTTGAGCAAGTGGTAAGAAGAGGCTACTAAGAATTCACTCCGCTTCATGCACCTGCTTCTGGAGGAAGAAAAGACCAATTTAAATACCCTAGAAAATAAATTAAAAGATCAGATAGAGGTCACATTAAAATTGTCTGCAAGAAGCAGACTTTTGCAATAAGGAAGCACAACTCAAAAACACTCTAGACAAATATAAATTTCACTTGAAGGAGCATAAACATCGCCAATTTAATAGAGACCTACAAGACTTCAGGGAGAACCGAGTCTATACTATTATAGACCATGGTGCTCCATATAACAAAAAACAGGAGTCTGACATAACCTCAAGTGATACTGACACTTCAGCAAGTGAGAAAGAGGATAGACAGAGAAACCGGTGGATGGGTATAGGATGCCAAAGGGGAAGGAGTACACGAGGGGGAAATGAAGGCAATGGCCAATGTTTTTTAGAACATCTGCAAACTCACAACCAGCAAAAATGTCCTACTTCCCATACCAACATACCCCTGAGCAGCACAGTCAAATTTTTTATTCTCGACAAAACATCTACAGCAGGCCAAAATGGCAATATTGAGTAGAGGCCTATCTTTTGTACCCACTTCCATGTTTAATTTATTTAATTGGATTAAAGACATCAATCTCTTCGCGAGAAAGTTACGATGGCATAAACACTTTGCACTTCTGCGTAAACGAGAAAGCAGGGAACTTGGTATTCCACCAGACATTATCCAAAGTGACAGCACTCCCCAGAAAGGGAAAGGTCCATTCACTACACTGAAAAATAAAAGTGTTAATATGCCACCTATGGGAGATCTTTCAGGTATAGATGTGTTTGTGGATCAGGTTTCCAAGGAGTTGGAAAATATCTCAGTTAGGAGACCTAGCTTTAACTGTACAAAGACTGGGAGCAATTATTAGAAAATGGAAGACATTCAAGACCACTGATAATCTCCCTCGATCTGGGGCTCCACGCAAGATCTTACCCCGTGGGGTCAAAATGATCACAATAACGGTGAGCAAAAATCCCAGAACCACATGGGGAGACCTAGTAAATGGCCTACAGAGAGCTGGGACCAAAGTAACAAAGGCTACCATCAGTAACACACTACGCCGCCAGGGACTCAAATTCTGCAGTGTCCCCCTGCTTAAGCCAGTACATGCCCGGGCCCATCTAAAGTTTGCTGGGGAGCATTTGGATGATCCAGAACAGGATTGGGAGAATGTTATATGGTCAGATTAAACCAAAGTAGAAGTTTTTGGTAAAAACTCAACTCGTCGTGTTTGGAGGAGAAAGAATGCTGAGTTGCATCCAAAGAACAACATACCTACTGTGAAGCATGGGGGTGAAAACATTTTTATGCAAATGTGCACACTTCAATCGTGAATATGAATAGGAGGATCAGGAAAGAAAGCTGCTGTCTAAACGAGTGTCCAACCAATATCTCAAGATACAAACTACTGGTAACACTCAAGAACAGAAATATCAGATTAAACTTTACTTTTTTTTAAAAAGACACAACGTTCTGGAACAATGGATAGACAGGTAAAACCAAGGTGAACTTGAACCAGAATGTTGGGAAAAGAAAAGTATAGTAAAGAAAAGGAAGGGCTCATAATCTGAAGCATATGAGTCATGGTTGGGGCAATGCTATGGCATGAACGGTATGACTGCCAACATATCTGGGTCTCTGCTGTTTAATGAAGATGGGCCTGCGGATCTAAGTAGCAGAGTTAATTCTTAAGCGTATAGAGCTATATGTTCTACTCAGATTCAGTCAATTTTGCAAAACTGATAGACTTCATAGCACATATGGATAATGACTAAAACATACCACAAATAGAACTCAAGAGCTCCAGTTGTCAAGTCATTGATATAACCTCTAACCTAAATACTTTTCCCTTACCAAAGACAAAACTGAAGGCAGAAAGACCTAAAAACAAGCAGCCACTAAAGATGGATGTAATAAAGTCCTGACCAAGCAGAATCAAGGTAGAAAATTCAGCATCTGATGATCTGATTCAGCCAGTGAAAATGACTGTTATTGCAATATTTTCGTTAAACCCCTTGAATTAAAGGGGTTTTCCCATCTTGCAAATTCGTCCTCAACTGCAGCCAAGCTCTGCTGTTCACTTCCTGGATTCATACTTCGAAGGCTGGGCGGGCTTAGATAGTTTGAGTGAATCCCTGCCATGCCTCTTTCTGATACCACACTCCTTGCGTGCTCATTCATGTGTCTCCTAGAGCCACCACTTCTCTCCATGGATCCCTGGGCAGAAGAAATTATTTTTTCACCCAGCCGGCCGCTCATTGCAGTCCTGAGAGCTCACGTGGCCGCGCATGAACAAAGCTTATTTCTTTAGTGCATACAGGGAATGCACGGCTCTGTATGAGATGCGGCACTAAAGAAATAAGCCTTGCGCATGCGCGGCAGCGTGCGTGTTCAGGACTGCAATGAGCGGCCAGCTGGATGAAAATAAAGTGTCTTTTGCACAAGCACGGTCCATGAATTCGAGAGGCGAACGTTGGCCGTATCTACGGGATACCATATGAAAACAATGAGGTAGGAGAGAAAGAATTTTATCAAGAAGGGGGGAATTTGCCAATAAAATATATATTTACAAAAATGATCACTGGCACATCATTAACAGATTGAACAGTGATCATTGTGATGGGAATTCCTCTTTAAAGCGGCCTACACTTTACATCATCATTGCTTTATTTCAAATTCGTTGTTGTGGATTTAGAAATTCAAATAGGAACTTCTGGACCAGTATCAGCAGTAGTTATCGGGCATTACCAGGTCATGGGGGTACATACTAGATTAATAAATAATTTTGTGCCACCACGGCATTCAAACTTTGACCACAAGTCCCATTATTACAGGTAGATAAAACAGACATATGGGTTACAATAATATGAAAGAGGAATTCATTTAAAACTACATTGAGCATCTTAGGTCATGTTACTTCCTGAGTGTTCCCAAGTGAGTATGAAAATCATTTTTTTTTACCCTTTTCAATTATTTAGTTGATGCCAAAGGAAAGTTCCTTCAGTCCTTTAAAGACACATTAATGAGCTGTCTCTCTCAACATTAGAGAAAGTGTGTTGATAAAAAAAATCTTAGAAAAATTATAGTTTTTGTTGTGTGTGTATATATGGTATATATACAGTGTATGTGTATATATATATATATATATATATATATATATATATATATGAGAGAGAGAGTTGTCTTACCTGGATCTTAACATTGAATTTCTGTATTGAGAGGAAAAGTTCAAAGAAGTGCAATTTATTCTCTCAGGTAGGATTTTTCCTCCAGGCAATATTATAAAAGGCTCAAAGGGAAAATACAGAGTCCATATAACTATTACAGAAGAGACCTAGGGCCAAGTAATAAAAACTTATGACACAATTCTCAGATAAAAAAATAGAAATTCTGAGACATAGCTATAAAGACTACCCCGCCATATACTGTAATTAGATATCGGTATTATAAATGGCACCTAGTTGGTGAATTACCTATTACCAATTTTGCACAGCCAATGAGCTTCAAGTTATACCTCTGGAAATAAAGTCAGAATTCCAAGATATAAAGTTGAAATTCTGACTTTTAAAAGGGTTTTCCTAGGGACTACACTTGGGGATAAGTGCCTGATCGGTGGGGTCCAATTGATATGACCCTCGCTGACCAGAAGAATGGGGGGTCCCATGTTTGAGTGGTGTGTCTACAAATGTGCAATGCCAATCCATTCAAGTCCATGGAACTGTCAAAGATAGTTTAGTGCATCGAGCAGAAGGAGATGAGAAGATAATACATAGCTTCAATAAAATTTGAAATGTATATATTTATACCTGTTTTTTTCTGACTTTAGTTGAACACGTGTATACAGAGATAGCTGTCAGTCACTGATAGTTCTACACAAGGAGGTGTTATCAGTGATTGATAGAATTCTCTGTGTAAGTGTGTATACAGAGACAGCTGTCAGTCACTGATACCTGTACACAGGGGAGGTGTTATCAGTGATTGATAGCATTCTCTGTGTAAGTGTGTATACAGAGATAGCTGTCAGTCACTGATAGTTCTACACAAGGAGGTGTTATCAGTGATTGATAGAATTCTCTGTGTAAGTGTGTATACAGAGATAGCTGTCAGTCACTGATACCTGTACACAGGGGAGGTGTTATCAGTGATTGATAGCATTCTCTGTGTAAGTGTGTATACAGAGATAGCTGTCAGTCACTGATAGTTCTACACAAGGAGGTGTTATCAGTGATTGATAGAATTCTCTGTGTAAGTGTGTATACAGAGATAGCTGTCAGTCACTGATACCTGTACACAGGGGAGGTGTTATCAGTGATTGATAGCATTCTCTGTGTAAGTGTGTATACAGAGATCGCTGTCAGTCACTGATAGCTGTACACAGGGGAGGTGTTATCAGTGATTGATAGCA
Organism: Bufo gargarizans; assembly: GCF_014858855.1. NCBI lineage: Eukaryota > Metazoa > Chordata > Amphibia > Anura > Bufonidae > Bufo > Bufo gargarizans. Next base: position 45,470,905 of record NC_058084.1, read on the forward strand.
TTCTCTGTGTAAGTGTGTATACAGAGACAGCTGTCAGTAACTGATAGTTGTACACGGGAAGGTGTTATCAGTGATTGATAGCTGTAAGACACTCTCCTGTTTCGCGGTCCACCGGGGCCCCCAGGAATTCTCGTGGGCTTGGCCTGCAGGGGACCTCATTGGAGTAGCGGGACAGGTCACGCATGTGCCTGCAGAATCTTCGGTTCCAACTCCTTTGCGGGCGGACGCGGTTCCAGCATCCATGCCGACGCGATCGCATATCCATGCTGGGCCGCTTAAGCGCCCGCGTGCACGATTGAGAGGAGGTTCGCAAAGGGTTACGCGGCCGAACGTACGTGCATCTTATTCGCTACGCCGGCTGCTGACAGGGAATATACCTGTACATACACTCTAGTAGATTAGAGGGCAGGCATGGGTTAAGTGATCAATGACCAGCTAAGGCCACACAAGTGTCAGGGATTAGGATAATCATATGGCCTATGAGGAATAGGCACATGGCACTCTATGATTGGCTAGCAGGTGTTTAAGAGGTGGTCTCCCTGGCTGGTCAGACAACCCGGATGTATGTTGCTGTTCACATTCTTCCAGACTACCTGTGCATGACCTCTGACTTCCTCAATCCATCTCTAGAGACTGCCTGTGGGAAACTTCTATGCGGAACAGTGTCTCGTGTTGGACCTTGGATCAGACCCTGGAAATGCCTCGTCCCTAGGTACTACGTTACACTGACTATTTCGGTGCATATGAACTTTGGCCTGGTCTGGCTGTCCCTTGTGAGTTTTCTTGCACAAGTTATTATAATTTGGATTGATTACCTGCATATGATTTCTGGTCTGGACTGTACTGCCGTCATTTAATAAATCCATTGTTTAAACTCTGTCTGTTTGTTTGGGTTTCTGCACCATTACTATAGCATTATCTGTGTAAGTGTGTATACAGAGATCACTGTCAGTCACTGATAGCTGTACACAGAGGAGGTGTTATCAGTGATTAATAGCATTATCTGTGTAAGTGTGTATACAGAGACAGCTGTCAGTCACTGATAGCTGTACACAGAGGAGGTGTTATCAGTGATTGATAGCATTCTCTGTGTAAGAGTGTATACAGGGAAAGCTGTCAGTCGCTTATAGCTGTACATGGGAGAGGTATTACCAGTGATTGATAGCATCCTCTATGTAAGTGTGTATACAGAGATTGCTGTCAGTCACTGATAGTTGTACATGGGGGAGGTATTATCAGTGATTGATAGCGTCCTCTATGTAAGTGTGTATACAGAGATTGCTGTCAGTCACTGATAGTTGAACATGGAGAAGATCAGAGTTTTAAATGTATAAATTACAAGTTTTACTGAATATTTAACCACATAGCCATCTATCTGCTCAGCTCCTCCTGCTCTATAACATGCTGCCTGCTGATTGCTTTGCATTTTGTGGTGACAGGTCCTTTTTTTAAAGGGGGTTCTTTGCTTTAGTCATTCCCTGCCTTTAAGAAGACCCTGTTAGCAGTAAGTGGTATCACTTTTATGTCATGCATTGTTGTCATGCATTTTGTGTAATGTAGTTTAGCGACAGCATGTTAATCTCTACTATAATCCCATTCTAATGATGACTATTTTGATGATCATTGCTTGTTAAATGACTCTTTCTCTGATCCCATAGGGAGCATGTGTGCACTTACTCCAGCTTTTAAAGGATCAGCGTGCACATTGCAATCTTCCCCATACACCTCTGGGTACTTAAGGCACCTTTTCCTAGAGTAGGGTGCCTGAGCAATAGTTTGACTAGTTCCTGCTGTAGGTGTTCTGTTCTGTTTTGTATGCCCGTGTACCAACCTCTGCCCAATTTCTGACTCTGTCCCTCCGCTGCCTGACCTGATGTGTGAAAAAATAAAATAAAATGGAATGATAATAAAAAAAAGGCATTCATAGCCTTTAGGGTACTTTCACACTAGCGTTATTCTTTTCCGGCAATGAGTTCAGTCAAAGGGGCTCAATACCGAAAAAAAATGGAAAGGATTCTATTCAGTATGCATCAGGATGTCTTCAGTTCAGCCCCTTTACGGTATTTGGCCGGAGAAAATACCGCAGCATGCGGTACCAAGTGTATCCGGTACCAAGTGTTCTGGAAAACCGGATCCGGTTTCCCAGTCTGCGCATGCGCAGACCTTTAAAAATGCAAAAAATATATACTGGATCCGTTTTTCCGGATTACACCATAGAGACGGATCCGGAATTTCAATGAATTTGTCAGACGGATCCACATCCGGATCCGTCTACAAATGATATCCGTTTGCATACGGATTTCCGGATCTGGCAGGCAGTTCCGGCGACGGAACTGCCTACCAGATTCTCACAACGCAAGTGTGAAAGTACCTTGCTGTCTGTGTAATGCAAGAATATGCCAGGTCACCCAGAGCAAGAAACAATGGCTAATAAACGAGTAATCCTTAACATATTTGAAAATTGGTTTTCTACACCTGACAACCCTCTTAAAATCTATGTAGGAGGGAAAGGGAGAAGTGGCCAGATAAAAGAGGAAAACAAAAGAATAAGCTGCACAGCAAAAAGATAAAAGAAACAGGTTCTTAATCTGGGAAATATGATTGTCTGGTTGCTATAGCAGTGGGTTATTATCATTCAGTGTATCCCACAGTAAAGGGCTGATTGATTAAATCTGCATTCAGTGTAATTATTCTGGATTTCAGTGGCATTTTGTAACCTTTTTACTAAACAAAAGCAAAAGTGAGGAATTGGAGGAGGTCAAACTAGAAATGTATCCTTCTAAATTACAAATTGTATTGATGCAGGTTAATGTCCTGTAATCACAAGTTAAAAGATTGATCACATAGCAATGGGGTGGGTTCCTGCAATGTCATTAGGGTCGTTGATAGTATAAAATAAGACCGCTCATGTGGTGTCCTGTTTCTTCTCACACACCAAAAACATACTGAGAAGTGAGTTGCATATCCTATGAAATACAGCTAAAGGCTAGGTACACCTAAGGGCTCTTTCACACTTGCGTTCTTTTCTTCCGGCATAGAGTTCCGTCGTCGGGGCTCTATGCCGGAAGAATCCTGATCAGTTTTATCCTAATGCATTCTGAATGGAGAGAAATACGTTCAGGATGCATCAGGATGTCTTCAGTTCCGGAACGGAACGTTTTTTGGCCGGAGAAAATACCGCAGCATGCTGCGCTTTTTGCTCCGGCCAAAAATCCTGAAGACTTGCCGCAAGGCCGGATCCGGAATTAATGCCCATTGAAAGGCATTGATCCGGATCCTGCCTTAAAGAGGACCTTTCACTACTCTACAAACGAAAAACTAACTATACCTGTGGGCAGAGCGGCGCCCAGGGGTCCCCCTGCACTTACTACTAAGTCTGGGCGCCGCTCCGTTCGCCCGGTATAGCCTCCGGTGTCTGCGCTCCCTCTGACTGATTTCTTGTAGGAGGCGTGTCCCTTGCTGCACTGCTGGCCAATCGCAGCGCACAGCTCATAGCCTGGCCCCGGGAGCCGCACGGACTGTAAGTATACCGCTCCCCCGCTCCCCGCTCCTACTATGGCAACCAGGACATTAATAGCGTCCTGGCTGCCATAGTAACACTGAAAGCATTTTGAAGACGGATCCGTCTTCAAATGCTTTCAGTACACTTGCATTTTTCCTGATCCGGCGTGTAATTCCGGAAAGTGGAGTACACGCCGGATCCGGACAACGCAAGTGTGAAAGAGGCCTAAGGCGGCACTTTTCCTTACTATTGCATTGTACTCATTTGAGCTAAAATCATTTTTTCAGTCGGTCTTTATTGAAAATTTTTAACCCCTGTCTCTGTGCAGCCTTCAGTTTCTGAAGTAGCAGATTCAGAATTTTCACTCTGTTCCATCAGCAATCAGCTGACGGCTCCTTATCTCAGATCTCTGACTTTTTCGCTGTCATTATGGCTCAGTTCTTATCTTACTGATAAGAATGTGGCTTAAATAAGTGTTCCTGGTCTTTAATCTGTATAGTAATGGGCATGTCCACCTACTGAGGTGCTTGCACATGCTCAATTTCATCCTTCAACTGCCACCAGCCATATCTTCTGTTAAAAGCTACAGGGAGAGAGTTGCAGCAGAAAGGACACACCCCATAATAAGGATATACCCCCCCCCCCCCCTGAAAAGGGACATAGCCTTAGAGCTGCCAGTCTGAAGTGAATCTAGAAGAGAAATCTGAGCAGTGAATAGGGAGGTCTCTGGATCCATATCGGGTACAGGGCTGGTCCTAGCTTTGTTATAAAGAGATTGTCATGTTTTGTAGAATTTTTGGAGATGTTTTTAATTTCCTATTTCGCTGACTATATTTGAAAAGAAATGATAAAATCCTGTTTTTGCACTGGTAGTACACTTTTTATCCTGTTTTATTCTGGTTTTGTATATGATTATGTGGAAAGCCTTCTTGCATGATTCTTGCATGATTCTCAAACGACATGACACAATGGCCACTGAGAAAGTCAAGTTGATGTGTGCTGCACCTGTGTAGTTAATGCATTAACCGTCAAGTCAACATTCGCTACATCTTTAATGAGAAAGTATTCCTGCAGAAGGACTGTGGCAAACTTTCAATGCATAATCTTCATAATTATTAGTGTCCCGGTGATCTAGAAGGGATGCAAAGAAGGGAAACCAACCACATTCACTAGATAATCTTGGGGTTGTCCAAAATTAAGAAAAATCAGGCCTGCTTTCTTCCACAGACAGCACCATGCGGTCCATGTGGTGTGTCATATTGCAGCTTAGTACTTCCATGGAGCTAAGCTTCAATACCAGTGACACACCACGGGCAGGTATGGTACAGATCTGGAAGAGAGTGGATATGTTTTTCTAATTCTGGACATCCCCTTTAAGGCCCTTTGTTATTGGCTGCAGGGTCTAGACGGTGAGATATTCTGAATCTGCTGTGCAGTCAGGAGAGAACCTGCCATCCTAGTAATCTGTGTGGAACAGGATGGTATACAGTAAGGATCAGAGGCACACCCTTGTTTATGGCAACACGCAGGAGTGACAGTTGGCATTTTGCTGGGTGCAGTAGTACTTCCAAGTAGAGATGGCCTTGCGGGTTGTTTTGCGCCAAATTTTGCTGGTTCGCGATTTGCCGAACATTTAAACATATGGGGATGTTCGCATGTGCCATATTCCTTTGAATTACGCCGAACTTTGCCATATGACACATCCATCAGGTGGGACAGGACAGCCAATTAAGACGTTTCAGCACATAGACATACCCCCTACCCCCAAGAGGTTGCTTTGTGGAGCAGGGACAGACTGTTAGGGACACCAAACGCTAGCTAATAGGGCCACAAAAGTCCTTTTAAGGATTGGTATAGGTGTGCTATTGATAGGTGTGATATACTGAGGGGTGTGATATACTTAAAATATACTTTCTAACATAGAAAGTATATTATAGTGCATTTGTATTGTGCAGCAGTTGTGTGCGGTTCTGCTGCGATACCGCAGCTATATAGAGGGACAAAACGCTATTGGAATAGCTAATTGCAACCGGTGTAATATACCTGTTGCCCCCAAAAAAACTGATTGAGGGGTGTGATATACCTCTAATACTTTCCAACATAGAAAGTATATAGTGCATTTGTACTATGCAGCAGTTGTGTGTGATTCTGCTACGATACTGCAGGTATATAGAGGGACAAGAGTTATTGAAACAACTATTTGCAATGGGTGTTATATACCTGTTTCCCCCAAAAAAAACTGATTGAGGGGTGCAATATACCTGCTTCCACAAAATACAGATTAAGGAATGGGATATACCTGATTCCACCAAATATTGATTAAATGGTTCTATATACCTTCTTCCACAAAATACTGATTAAGGGGATTGATATACCTGCTTCCACCAAATATTGATTGAGGCATGCGATACACCTGCTTCCACAAAATACTGATTAAGGGGATTGATATACCTGCTTTCACAAAATACTGATTGAGGGGTGCGATATATCTGCTTCCGCAAAATAGTGTTTAAATGGTTTGATATACCTGCTTCCACAAAATACAGATTGAGGGGTGCGAAATACCTGCTTCCACCAAATATTAATTAAGGGGTTTGATATACCTACTTCCACAAAATACTAAATGAGGGGTGCGATATACCTGCTTCCACAAAATACAGATTGAGGGGTATGATATACCTGCTTCCACAAAATATTGATTAAGAGGTTCTATATACCTGCTTCCACAAAATACTGATTGAGGGGTGCAATATACCTGCTTCCACAAAATACTGATTGAGGGGTGAGATATACCTGCTTCCACAAAATACAGATTGAGGGGTGCGATATACCTGCTTCCACCAAATATTGATTAAGGGGTTTTATATATCTGCTTCCACAAAATACTGAATAAGGAGATTGATATAACTGTTTCCACAAAATACTGATTAAGGGGTTTGATATACCTGTTTCCACAAAATACTGATTAAGGGGTGCGATATAGCTGTTTCCACAAAATACTCAATAAGGAGTTTGATATACCTGCTTCCACGAAATATAGATTGAGGGCTGCAAAATACCTGCTTTTACTAAATATTGATTAAGGGGTTCTATATACCTGCTTCCACAAAATACTGATTAAGGGGATTGATATACCTGTTCCCACCAAAAATTGATTGAGGCCTGCAATATACCTGCTTCCGCAAAATGCTTATTAAGGGGTTTGATATACCTGCTTCCACAAAATACAGATTGAGGGGTGCGATATACCCGCTTCCACCAAATATTAAGGGGTTATTTATACCTGCTTTCACAAAATTTAGGTTGAGGGGTGATACCTGCTTCCACCAAATATTGATTGAGGCCTGCGATACACCTGCTTCCACAAAATACTGATAAAAGGGATTCGTATACCTGCTTCCACCAAATATTGATTGAGGCCTGCAATACACCAGCTTTCACAAAACACTGATTGAGGCCTGCGATACACCTGCTTCCACAAAATACTGATAATGGGTATTGATACCTGCTTCCACCAAATATTGATTGAGGCCTGCAATACACCTACTTCTGCAAAATACTGATTAGGGCGTTTGAAATACCTGCTTCCCCAAAATACTGATTGAGTGGTGCGATATACCTGCTTCCACCAAATATTGATTAAGGGGTTCTATATACCTGCTTACACAAAATACTGATTGAGGGGTGCGATATACCTGCTTTCACCAAATATTGATTAAAGGGTTCTATATACCTGCTTCCCCAAAATACAGATTTAGGGATGCGGTGCGATATACCTGCTTCTACCAAATATTGATTGAGGCCTGCGATACACCTGCTTCCACAAAATACTGATAAAAGGGATTCGTATACCTGCTTCCACCAAATATTGATTGAGGCCTGCAATACACCAGCTTTCACAAAACACTGATTGAGGCCTGCGATACACCTGCTTCCACAAAATACTGATAATGGGTATTGATACCTGCTTCCACCAAATATTGATTGAGGCCTGCAATACACCTACTTCTGCAAAATACTGATTAGGGGGTTTGAAATACCTGCTTCCACAAAATACTGATTGAGGGGTGCGATATACCTGCTTCCACCAAATATTGATTAAGAGGTTCTATATACCTGCTTCCACAAAATACTGATTAAGGGGTTTGATATACCAGCTTCCACCAAATACTAATTGAGGACTGCGATATACCTGCTTCCACAAATACTGCTTTTCTCTAGGGACTTTGGCACAGAGTCATTTTGAAAATGACAGGCAGAGGAAGAGGCAGGCCGTTCTGCAGGAGTGGTAGGGGCCGGGCAGGTGCATCAGCCGGAGCCTAAGTGGGAATTTGGAAAAAGGTGCGTGCGATTACGTCAAAGGACGCACCAGAGTTGGTTGAGTGGCTCACTCAGCCTTCGGCTTCTGCACCCTCCTCATCCTCTCTATTTGCACCCTTCTCACTCTCTCCTGTGTGCATCCCCAAAGATGATACCACCACCATAGCCCCTCCACTCGAGTCAGAGGAATTATTTTCCCATCCATTCCTAGACATTACCGATGCGCAGCCATTCTTGGCATCGGATGAGGAAGAGGAGGTAACAACGGCCATACCCAGATCAGCACAAGGAGGGTGGTCCCCGCTGCCTACTCCAAGATCTCTAATGTCAGTGGTAGTGAAGGTGACGATAATGACGTGTCGATGGACATTACGTGGGTGCCCGCAAGCGAGGAAGAGGAGGGAGTTCAGAGGGAGAGACGGAGCAGCATACAGGGAGGAGAAGCGGGCAGAACTCGCAGTGCACCGGAGGCAGAAGCAGACTTTAAATGTATCTGGAGCGAGCCATCCACCATGCACGGTCACATCTTGCTCTCCCAGAATGCTGGCACATGGCTCTGCAGTGTGGGCGTTTTTTAACGTGTTCACTGCTGACAATAGTGTTGCCATCTGCAACCTGTGCTGTCAACGCATAAGTCACGGTGAGCCCAACACTCACCTAGGGATCACTGCCTTAAGAAGGCACCTGGCCTCCCATCACCGAGTCCAGTGGTAGCAATGCCGTCAGAACCCACAAAGCCACACTCCCGGTGCTCCACGTCCTGCCTCTTCTCCTTCTCCTCTCTCCTCCCATTGTCCTCCACTCCACCTTCCACCGTTCTGTCGTCGCATTCATCTGGCAGAAGGTAGGCTTTCGTGGCCCAACTGTTCGAGCGTAAAAAGTTGATGACGCCGGATAACACTCTTGCCCAACGGCTGACAGCTGGCTTGTCAGAGCTGCTAACCCGCCAACCAGGGCTGCCATCAGGGGGGTACAGCCAATACCCCAGTAAGGGGCCTGGACCCTGGGGGGGGGGGCCCGGCCAGTTCCAATTAAAAAATATATATATTTCCCCCCCCCCCCTCCCATTTGTCAGTGACTTGAGTTGAACTTAATTGCATCGCTAGAGGGGGGCAATTGATTGTTCCTTGCTAGTGATGTCTGGTTCATGAACGAATCGTTCATTTGAATCGATTCAGTTCACTGAACCGGAGGAGTCGATTCCTCTGACTGAGCGGATCCGAGTGAAACAGCTCAGTCTGACCCAGCACACAATAGCAGAGCCGCTGGCAGCAGGGAGGGGAGGGAGGAGTGTAATCTGATCCTAGAGTGGAAGCTGCTTCTGCCAGCCCCTCCCCGCCCACCAACCAATCAGAGCTGAGGCAAGGCAAGCACTAGCAGCTCTGAGTCTGAGTCACTGACACAAGTGCAGGGAGTCTAAGAAAGAATCGAATGAGTCACAGGTTAAAAGAATCTAAAGATCCGACTAAAGAGACTCATTTGATTCTTTGAGTTAAAAGAGCCGCGAGTCACTAGAACAGTTTACACTGAGGCTGTCGGCTGATGCTTTTGTTGCAGCAGTGATAAGATTAAGGAACAGGAGCAGAGAGATAAGAGAAGTGACAGATGACTGTGAAGACCACGCGATCTGTTGCTCAGAAGCCATGAGATTGTAAGGCTACTCTCACACTAGCGGCAGGACGGATCCGACAGGCTGTTCACCCTGTCGGATCCGTCCTGCCGTTATTTCACCGGACCGCCGCTCCGTCCCCATTGACTATAATGGGGACGGGGGCGGAGCTCCGGCGCAGCACGGCAGTGCATGGCGAAAGGCCGCCGGACTAAAAGTACTGCATGTCCAACTTTTTAGTCCGGCGGCCTCTCACCGCGAACTGCCATACTGCGCCGGAGCTCCACCCCCGTCCCCATTATAGTCAAAGGGGACGAAGCGGCAGCAGGACGGATCCGACAGGGTGACAATCTCTCTTCAGGTTTATTAGAAAATCATGCACAAATTGCACACTAGTTATTTTCCTATTTTCCTGAGTGATGTCTGTGTGGACTGTGGGGACTATTTTATTATCAGCCAGTGTTACTGTTATCACCTTAGCACATCCAGTGTTCCCTGTGCATTCACTTGGTTGTACTGCTGTCAGACTGCTGTCACTGTGGGCAACAATGCATTGCATGCACAACAGACAACAATGCCCAGCACACAGCTCCTGAGTCCTCCTGTCCGCTTCCCTTCAGTCCTGACTCACTCAGTCAGAGCTCAGACAATGTACCAAGAGCCGACTCAGCGAGTCAGCAAGTGAATCCAAGCATCCGCGCATGCGCACCACCTAAGCTCTTCAGTCAGTAGACTCAGCAAATGAACCGAAGATCCGATTCATGAATCAGTTCATTTGAATGAGCTGATTCAAATAAACCGATTGATCTGAAAGATCCGAACTTCCTATCTCTATTCCTTGCCCGACCGCCCCCCCTCCCCCCCGCTCCGCCGATTCCCGTATTATACCTGGTATACCGGCTGCATTCCCCTTTAAAAGGCTCTGAGCCACTGCGCAGAGGAATGTAGCTGCGCAGCGGCAGGTGACGTCAGACGCTGTCGCTGTCCGCTGCCTGCTGCCGCTGCCTGCTGCCGCCTCATGCCGTGACGCCGCCTTCAGATTAGCGCGCCGCAGCCTGCCTGCTGCAAGCAGCGTTTTGGTGTCCACCTCCATAGCAGAATGGAGGCGGAACAGAGCCAAACGGGTGCATTCTGAACAGATCCTTATCCATTCTGAATGCATTGGGGCAAAACTGGTCTGTTTGGGGCCGCTTGTGAGATCCCACAGGCGGACCCTGAAACGGCAGTGTGAAAGTAACCTGAGCTATTTCAAAGGCTCCAAATTATTTATTTTCCTATTGATCCTTATGTTGTCTACTTGGCTCGGCAGCTCTATGTTGTGTGGTCTTTGCTCGGGGGTAAAATGCAAAGCTGTTTTCTGGATTATCCCACAGGGCCAGGATCCTCCATCACTTATTGTTATTAACCCCTCCCTTGCCAGCCCACCCAGCCCTATTTAGCTTTGTGTTCTGCTTTGAAAAAAATGTTTAGGCCATGAAGGGGTCAATTAAGTGTTGGAGGGGGTGGGGGGTATTATTGTGCATATTGTGTTTGGGATCCATTTAACAAGTTTGACCAGTTGGGTTTGAGAGTGGTTGAGTGTCATCCACAGATCCCCCATAAAAGTGTCATCCACAGATCCCCCATAAAAGTGTCATCCACAGATCCCCCATAACAGTGTGTCATCCACAGATCCCCCATAACAGTGTGTCATCCACAGATCCCCCATAACAGTGTGTCATCCACAGATCTCCCATAACAGTGTGTCATCCACAGATCCCCCATAAAAGTGTCATCCACAGATCCCCCATAACAGTGTCCGTCATCCACAGATCCCCATAACAGTGTTCGTCATCCACAGATCCCCATAAAAGTGTCATCCACAGATCCCCCATAACAGTGTCCGTCATCCACAGATCCCCATAACAGTGTTCGTCATCCACAGATCCCCATAAAAGTGTCATCCACAGATCCCCCATAACAGTGTTCGTCATCCACAGATCCCCCATAAAAGTGTCATCCACAGATCCCCCATAACAGTGTCCGTCATCCACAGATCCCCATAACAGTGTTCGTCATCCACAGATCCCCCATAACAGTGTGTCATCCACAGATCCCCATAACAGTGTGTGTCATCCACAGATTCCACCATAACAGTGTGTCATCCACAGATCCCCCATAACAGTGTCATCCACAGATTCCCCCCATAACAGTACGTCATCCACAGATTCCCCCCATAACAGTACGTCATCCACAGATTCCCCCATAACAGTAAGTCATCCACAGATTCCCCCATAACAGTAAGTCCTCCACAGATTCCCCCCATAACAGTAAGTCCTCCACAGATCCCCCCATAACACTGTAACAGTAACCTTGTGCTTTTAAGGTGTTTTTTTTTAAATGTGCCAGGGGAAGATTGCTAGGGCAGATTAGAACAGGTAGTGTACTTAGTGTTAGGCCCCATGCACACTGCCGTGTTTCACAGCAGTGTGCGGGCCGTGGAACCGCGGCTGGATCCTCTGAGAGCAGGAGCGCACGGCGTCACTGGTTGCTATGACGCCTGTGCGCTCCCTGCTGCCGGCACAGTACAGTAATACACTGGTATAGATCATACCAGTGTATCACTGTATTGCGGCGGCAGCAGGGAGCGCACGGCGTCATAGCAAACCAGTGACGCCGTGCGCTCCTGCTCTCAGGAGGGATCCAGGCCGCGGTTCCACGGCCCGCACACGGTGTGAAACACGGCAGTGTGCATGGGAGCCTTAGTGTAGGGTCCTGCTTAAAGAGTCTACCGTGTCGGGTAGCAGGCTTCATATTATTTGGTCAAAAAATAATCCTTACTGAAATCGCTGATTGGTCCTTTTTTACTCTCTTTGTAGATTGTAAAAAAATAATGAAAAAAACAAGTAGGGGGTAGGGTCCTGGGGAGGGGAGGGGGAGGTGGAGTCAGGGATGTATCGTAAAGGGGCGGGGTAGGGGGTGGGAACCCAGGCCTTGAGCTTGTGTAACGGGGCCACCAAAAATTTATGATGGCAGACCTGCTGCCAACTACTGCAAAAACTGGGGACTGGAGGCCTTTAGAAAATCTGGTGGCCATTGGCACACCGCAAGGATCTAGGTCCCCGGACGGAAATATTTCTCTCATAACGGCA